>NC_069382.1:142328785-142953785 GCF_027475565.1 Acinonyx jubatus
ATTTGCTCTTAAATCTAAATGAGATGTGCCTAATAATGTTACTAATAATAGCAACAAATATTCATATCTAACATTTTTAATTCACTAGGGAGCTTAAAATATATTTGCTTACTTATTCCTCAAAATAACCCTATATTTTATTCCATTTTACAGATGAGACTAAGGCAAAAAAAAATATTAAGAATTAGTCCAAGGCCCTTCAGCTTATAAACAACAGAGATAGGATTCAAATGAGACTGACGCTAGCCAGCACTAAACTTCACCACATACTACGTTGGTTTTACCTGTAACATTTAGTGCGCTGAAAGTGCAGGGTTTGCTCTATGTGCGATGCTCTCATATATTTTCATTAAAATCGACGTTTCTGGAGGGCGCCTGGCTGGCTCAGTCGATTAAGAGTCTGACTTTAGCTCAGGTCATGATCTCGCGGTTCATGAGTTCAAGCCTCACTCATTGGGCTCTGTGCTGACAGCAGAGAGCCTGCTTTGGATCCTCTGTCTCTGTCTCTCTCTCTCTCTCTTTCACTCTCTGCCCCTTCCTGACTGCCTCTCTCTATCTCAAAATAAATAAATAAACTTAAAAAAATCCACATTTCTGGGGTTCTCTAGTCTCAGATTACTTACAAAGAGTATTCATATCCCTTTGTGGATAGTTTTGATACCCTTCCATTAGGAATAACGTTCTATGTTGTCATTTTCCCGTTGAGAAGAAAATCATGTGTACCAGTCTCCCAGCGTCCAATGCCAAAGCATTTGTTAATCTTACTTTTTTATTGTTCATTGTGCTTATGAAGAACATTTTATTCTAAAAATGTCACATTAAAATGCCATCCGGGAATCTCATCAACAGAATCCTCTGAAAAGTCGTTCAATAATCACAGAATGTAAAAAGTTCCAGATACTATTTGATCTTAGGAACCGGCTGTTTCTGAGGCTGCTACTTCTCCTTCTCGTTTTTGCCCCAAGTTGTGCCCTAATAATGGAAGATCTTCCCCTCCCATCACTTATGCATGCCCACAGAGCATTAATTACACACGTAGTGATGATGAATTAGAAATGCAGCTATCCTATTTAAAGCACTGCTGTTTCATGTTTGGCTAACACCTAGTTGCAGGGAATAATACGTTGTCTACAGCCAGGCTGCTATTCCCCTTCAACTTTTTAGCGTCAAAATGTTAACTTTCGTAGTCGTTGGTTCAACAATCAGTTTATATTTGGTCATTCAACAAACATTTTATGTCTCTTATGACCACAGATCAGCCTTTGAGGAACTTTGCATTGTACTGCTAAGCCATTTGTGTGATTATTGCATGATTACATACAGATTTACATGGTTTTATGAGTTTCTAATGTTAATGTTCATTGCAGATGTGGAAAGAAAGACGAAATATACCCAAGAGACATTTTAGCTTGAAACTCTCTTGTCTTTCCATCTCCCAAAGACACCTGAATTACGTTCTAAATTGAAGTCTCCATAAACGTTACCTAGGATGGCCGAATTTATTCAGACCCTGGGGGTAAACATATCTAGGAGGCAGAGTGGAATGCCTCAAAAATCCTGGGAATGTTTTATGATTGGTACTTTTTTCTCTGTTTAGCACTACCACTAACAGACAAGTAAAAATTGCTAGTAAAAGCAATAAAACAATAGCTATTAAAGTCTTTGATTTTATTGTATTGTATGTCACTGGGAATATTTGACTTAGAAAATATCACCAATAAAACTACACATAAATAAGATTATATACTATCTTGCAATGCACCTTTTCTATAAAGAATTATTTATGTAAATCGTTAATATTTTGCTGTTTGGCTGGCTAGACACACATTCTCACCCATGGCTGTACTTGAAAATGACTTGGTCAGGTTCAGAAAAAGTAGATGCTAAGGCCTTATCTTCTCAGAGATTCTGATTCATTTGTTTTTGGAAAGGCCTCAAATAAGTGTATTTTTACAAACAGACAGCCTAAGGCTTTAACTAAAACATGGAAAGAGAGAAATAATACCAAAGCACATATTTTAGACCCAAGTTCTCGTCCTGACTGAAAATAAACTGTTGAGTGGTCTTGTATAGGTAATTTAACTATTCTGGACCAGACTCTTCTCATCCTTAAAATGCAAGTTTGAACTTCAGGATCTCTAATGGAATGGCTTTCTATGACCTCTGAAATACGGTACTAAGATGTAACCACAGTTTTATTATCTCTGGATTATATGTGCCTTTTAGCATTGAGCAATTTTAGGCAAGTGTGCAAAGACATTGGCTTAAATATCCTAGAGTGATAGCAGAGATAATGCCCTCAGGATATGCAAAAGTAGTTCATCTTATAAACAGGCTTCTCCAGTTTTCTAAAATTGTGTCTCAATCTCCCCTGGATCTTTGCTTAGGCCTTGTTTTCCTTTTATTAAAAAATTTCTTCCTCCCTTTGCTCACAACTTAAGAATCGTGAGCTCCACCAAAACAAAACCAAAACAAAAAAGAGTGGGAATTTAGAAACTAGAAAATCTAGACTATATTCATATAGTTTCACTGATATGTGGAATTTAAGAAACAAAACAGATGAACATAGGAGAAGAGGGGAAAAAAGAGAGAAGGAAGCAAACGATAAGAGACTCTTAACTATAGAGAACAAACTGAGGATTGCTGGAGGGAGGTGGGTAGGGAATGGGCTAAATGGGTGATGGGCATTAAAGAGGACTCTTGTTGGGATGAGCACTGGGTGTTATAAGTTATTGATGATTCACCAAATTCTACTCCTGAAACCAACCTTACACTATACATTAACTAACTAGAATTCTTTTATTTATTTATTTATTTTTTTTATATATGAAATTTATTGTCAAATTGGTTTCCATACAACACCCAGTGCTCATCCCAAAAGGTGCCCTCCTCAATACCCATCACCCACCCTCTCTTCTCTCCCACCCCCCATCAACCCTCAGTTTGTTCTCAGTTTTTAACAGTCTCTTATGCTTTGGCTCTCTCCCACTCTAACCTCTTTTTTTTTTTTTTTCCTTCCCCTCCCCCATGGGTTCCTGTTAAGTTTCTCAGGATCCACATAAGAGTGAAACCATATGGTATCTGTCTTTCTCTGTATGGCTTATTTCACTTAGCATCACACTCTCCAGTTCCATCCATGTTGCTGCAAAAGGCCATATTTCATTTTTTCTCATTGCCACGTTAGAATTCGAATAAAAACTTGAAATAAAAAATTTTGTAAGTAGTTTTCAAAACAATAAAAAATAAAGGGGACTGTATTGTTTTATGACCCAAACCCTATATAAAGAAAGTTTCACCCTTTCTGTTGGGAAAAAACCCCGTAAAACTTGGAGACAGTTCTTCCTGTCTTTCGCTCATCTCAGTATCTTCACGGGACTCAAATGAGATAATGTTGAATAAAATCGTGGTATTAATTGTTAATTTTAATAAATATCAGATATGTATTTAGTGCCAGGATATATAGCAAAGTCACACGAGCTTAAAGGACTGCCACGCCAGTGCTGCATTCCCAAAGCAGAAGGAAGTGGGAGTTACAGAGACAACGCAGATGCGTGGGTGAGACAGTAGGAATGGAGGAAGAGATTTGGCAATAATGAGGTCACTGGTAACCTTTCAGGAGAAAGTTCAGTAGAATGGCGAGGACAGAAGTCAATATCAAATATTGCTCTCGGAAATGTGTTGTCTGTAAGTATCAACATGGGAATACTTACAGCCTCTCATAAGTCGTCAGAACTAAGCGTAAAAGCCATGCGGTAGAGATGAATCATTCTTCCATGTGGGCCTTTCTTTAATCCCCACGGTATTCCAATGAATGAGACAGAGACGCTGCTGCTTGTGGGTTTCACTCTGACACACATTTCTTATCTTTTCCTTATAGATTTTGGACGGAAACATCCCAAGTAATTTTTCTTTCAATATTACGTAGCTCTAAGAAGCTCTCCGTATACATTGCAATAGGCAGATTAGGGACAAAGCGATTTTCTGCGATGCTGAGATTCTATACTTATTATCTCACTCACTCCTTATTTAAATTTATGGGTCTCGCTTCTTATTTACTTTTTTCCCCGCCTATCCCTATTCCACTATTTGTGTGGGTGTGGGGGAGAAATATACAATGGATATTTTATATACAAATATATTTATATGCATATATAGTATTCTGTTTTATCTTCAGTAGGGGCAATAGTTGCCTCTAGAGAAACAGACATATGTCAACATCCTCAGTCTTTTTATGATGCTGTGGAATATAAACTGATTTGGATTTCAGAATGACATAAGATCAGAAAAATGATGACATGAAAGGAATATCAGTTTTATGACTGTTAGATGATACCCTCAAGTTACTGTGTCTGTTGGGCCATAATTCTAGACTCTGTATCCTTCAGAACTCCTGTCATCTCACCAAGCAACCCTACAAATTCCCTGGAACAGGATTAATTTTCCTTCCTCTAAAGATACCTCCTAACAGATACCTATTTGTGAAATCCAGTTATCTTTCTACCTTTGTACTAGAGGAAACAGTATTTCAGATCTTCTCTTCTTGGCTTAATGCAGCTTCTGTGTGCCTAAGAGTTTATGAAAAATGAAGTTAAATAAAACCCAAAATCTCACCAGAAGAAAACCTGAGTTGTGTGGGTTTTTTTTTTTTTAATTTTTAGATTTGTTTTAACATTTATTTCTGAGAGAGAGAGAGAGCGAGAGAGCACAAACAGGGGGAGGGGCAGAGAAAGAGGGAGACACAGAATCTGAAGCAGGCTCCAGGCTCTGAGCTGTCAGCACAGAGCCTTAGGCGGGGCTTGAACCCACCAACTGTGAGCTCATGACCTGCGCTGAAGTCGGTCACTTAACTGACTGAGCCACCCAGGTGCCCCGAAAACCAGAGTTCTACATGAATCTTGAGCCAATTTCCTAGGGGCCTACTGTACTCCTCCTAGATGACAGAGTGTGTCTTTGGATTTGGAAAGCATATCACCCACATAATAGTGAGGTTCCAAAAGGAATGGCTGCAAACAGCCCTTCTCTCTGCAACTACCCTGTGCTGCTAGTCCCCTGGTTGACATTATGGCACCCAAAGATGAAACCTTCTGGTCTTTGTTACAATATCTGTGGTACCACAAACATTGTGGTACATGCATTTGCTTCTTTGTTTCATGCATTTGCTTCTTTGCCTCTCCCACTAAAAAATAAATTCTATGAGCAAAGGATCAACAATTATGCTTATTGAGTAATTCACATGCCAGGTCATGCTCTAAACACAAAGTTAAAAATTTTAGAACATTGCCTGGCATGTATAAGTTACTCAGTAAATATTGACTACTGTTATTCTTAGTGGTGATTCAAAAATTGTATTCTCCTTTTTAATTTTATTTATGTATTTTTTAATGTTTATTTATTTTTGAGCAAGAGAGACAGAGTGAGAGCGAGGGGTGGGGCAGAGAGAGAGGGAGATACAGAATCTGAAGCAGGCTCCAGGCTCTGTGCTGTCAGCACAGAGCCCGATGTAGGGCTCAAACTCATGAACCACGAGATCATGATCTGAGCCGAAGTCAGACACTTAACCGACTGAGCCACCCAGGCCTCCCTTTTCTATTTTATTTTTAAGTAATCTCTCCACCCAATGTGGGGCTCAAACCTACAACCCCGAGATCAAGAGTCTCATGCTCTACTGACTGAGCTATCCAGGCCCCCATAAAATGTGTATTCGCAATACCAAATTCTAATACTCTTGAAATCAAAATGATGTCTAAGTTGTGTTTGGATAACTTGTTGTCTCTAGTTTAGTGTCTTGCATACAGTAGGGACCAAATACATACTTGCTGAATGAATTTGTTGATTACCAAAGCTGAATTCCACATTATACATTATAGGAAGAGAAGGAAATTATGTTGGGACTCAGTTGTCCTATATTTGGTAGTGATCAGCCATTACGATGTTAATAATTATTGCCATTGCAATTCCTATTATATTAATGATGGGCATATTATCTCAGCTAGCTCCTGGACCAGTTTTGTTAGACACCTGTGAATCAGATTTAGGGCTGATGGTAAGGAAGACCTGACCATTAAACAGGCTTCTTAACAATACCTCTCTGCTTTCATCAGTACCCCTCACAATGCCATATGATGGGTTAGGTGTGAACAACCAAAAGCCTATTGATCAGAAGAAATACTGCAAGCAATCTTCAGAGTCTGCTGCCTGTTGAAGACTCTGTGACATCTTGAATCACGCTGAGAACGGGTCAGAGACGAGATGAGCTGTTTTCAGAAAACACTACAGCTTAAGGAGCCAAGGGACCGCTTCTAATGGCACCCCACCAATTAGGAGGCCCACCGACACAAGGTCCTGTGTTCCATATTAAAAAGACCTGTTGAGGGGCGCCTGGGTGGCGCAGTCGGTTAAGCGTCCGACTTCAGCCAGGTCACGATCTCGCGGTCCGTGTATTCGAGCCCCGTGTCAGGCTCTGGGCTGATGGCTCAGAGCCTGGAGCCTGTTTCCGATTCTGTGTCTCCCTCTCTCTCTGCCCCTCCCCCGTTCATGCTCTGTCTCTCTCTGTCCCAAAAATAAATAAATGTTGAAAAAAAATTAAAAAAAAAAAAAAAGACCTGTTGACATTTGGATACCCCCTACTATGAAAATTCACAGAGGAATGATTCTGAGACCGAAAAGATGAACATATCTTCAACGTTATTAAGAGAAGTGGCATCACTAACTCCATGGATTAACCAACCTATTGTTATTGCCACTTTTTACATTTTTCCCTACTTATAACTGGAAACAATAGGATCACCATGTTTTAAAGATATTGTGGGTCTTCAGTAAGCATGTTTAGAACTGCACTGGGCTCACTGTAAGAATTCTGTCAAGTTTAGCCACTTGGAATGTAGCAACTTGGAAACTGTAAAGCGTGCACAGTTTTTATTGTTTTTAAAAAGACCGAGATGGGATAAAAGGCTAATGTGATACAGTAAACCCATGGTATTTGACTGGTTAATAATTTAAGCGTGACTGCTAATGTTCAGTCCCAAAGGTAGGAACTCGGAGTAATTTGTAATTTTACCTATTCATGAATTTCAATTGCTAGTACTGTTGGTCTTGCATGCGAGATGAATCTTTTCTCTGGAGAGTGTGCCCCAAAACATTGCCCTCAGCATCTGACACCTCCTGTAATTACATAGTCATTACCTCTTTTTCTAATAAGCACTATAAGGACAAGGATGATGCCTGTCTTATTTCTAGAGCCTAACACAATGTTAAAAATAGCTGGGGCGTCTGGGTGGCTCAATTGGTTGAGCGTCCAACTTGGCTTAGGTCATGATCTCCCGGTTTGTGGGTTCGAGCCCTGCGTCGGGCTCTGTGCTGACAGCTCGGAGCCTGGAGCCTGCTTCAGGTTCTGTGTCTCCCTCTCTCTCTGCCCCTCCCCGGCTCATGCTCTGTCTACCTCTTTCTCAAAAATAAAAACATTAAAAAAAAATTTTAAAGTAGCTACAAATTATGGCACATGGCAGCTTCTATGCTAAGAGCTTATATAATTGACATCGATTAGTATCTCATCCAATACAACATCTCTTCAAAGTTGGCACTATTATTGTAGCAGATTATTGTTCAAAAATGTTCACTCCCCTACCCCCATTTTCATGTGTAGAAGGTACTTTCCTTTTGATTGTGGGTGCAGCCATATGACTTGCTGGGACAAATGGGATGGAAGCAGATGTGATTCAAGCTGAGGCTCGAGAAGCAGGCGCACGGATGTACTTGCTCCCTGGCCATCTCTGCCATTATCACGACAAACAATTCCTGGTCTAGCCACTGGTCCCAGGAGAAGGGTGACAGGCATGTGGAACAGAGAGCCAAGTCCCCGGCCAAAACCACTCAGGATCATCCCACCTCCCGACAAATTCCAGATATTAGGGAGCCCATCCCAAATCAATAGAACTTCCCGGCACCCCATAGAGGCACTGTAGCCTACAAATTTTAGTAAGTTTTATTTTTATTTCACTTAGGTCAAAATTGTTTTAATTTTACCTGAGACTTCTTTGACTTGTTGTGTGACTTGAAGTGTGTTATGGGGCACCTGGGTGGCTCAGTTGCTTAAGCATCCATCTTCAGCTCAGGTCATGATCTCATGGTCTGTGAATTCGAGCCCAGCATCAGGTTCTGTGCTGACAGCTCAGAGCCTGGAGCCTGTTTGAGATTCTGTGTCTCCCTCACTCTGCTCCTCCCCAGCTCACACTCTGTTTTTCTCTCTCTCAAAAAGAAACATTAAAAAAAATTTTTTTAGAAGTGTGCTATTTAGGGAAGCCTGGGTGGCTCACTTGGTTAAGCGTCAGACTTTGGCACAGGTCATGATCTCACAGTTCCCAAGTTCTAACCCTGCATTGGGCTCTCTGCTATCAACGCGGAGCCTGCTACCGATCTTCTGTGCCCTTCTCTCTCTCCTCTCCTGCTAGCTCACAAGTGCTCTCGCTCTCTCTCTCTGTCACAAAAATAAAAATAATTAATAACATTTTTTAAAAAGTGTATTATGTAGGGGTGCCTGGGTGGCTCAGTTGGTTAGGCGTCAGACTCTTGATTTTGCCTCAGGCTATGATCTCACAGTCTTGAGATCAAGCTCTGCATGGACTCTGCAGTGCTAAGCACGCAGCCTGATTAAGATTCTCTCTCCCTCTCTCTCTGTGCCTCCCCTATTCATACTCTCTCTCTCTCTCTCTCAGAAAGAAAAAGTGTGTTCTTTAATTACAAAATATTGGGGATTTTCCAGCTATTTTTGTTACTGATTTTAAGTTTAATTCCACTGTGCTCTGAAATCATTCTTTGTATGATTTCTAGTCTTTCAGATTTGTTGAGGTATGTTATAGGGACCAGTATGTGGTCTACCTTGGTGAATACTCCATGTGAACTTCAGAATAATGTGTTTTCTGCCTGTGTTGGATGCAATATTTTATGTCATTTATGTCATGTTGATTGATAATGCTCTTCAAGTCAACTATATCTTTCTGCCTGCTTGACCTATTAACTACTGAAAGAGATGTTGAAGTTTCCAACTATAATAGTGTGTTTGTTTGTTTCTCTGTCTATTTCTTCTATCAATTTTGCCTTACATTTTTAAATACAGTTATTAGGTGCATACATATTTAAGATTGTTTTGTCTTCTTGGAGAATTGAACCCTCTATCATTATATAATACTCTCTCTATCCCAGGCAATTCTCCCTATTCTGTAATCGGCCTTTTCTGACATCAATACAGCTCCTCCTGCTATTTTTCATTAGTATCAACGTGGTATGTCTTTCTCTATTTCCATACTTCTAATTTTTTGGGTCTTTATATTTAAAATGAGTTTCTCATAGACAATGTGTACTTGAGTCTCTAACAATGTCCTTTAATTGCTCCATTTAGACAATTCTCATTTAAATTGATTTTGTTTATAGTTAATTTAATATCGACCATGCTCATAGCTGTTTTCCATTCATTGCGTTTGTTCCTTGTTTCTATTCTTGGGTTCTACTATTTTTCTGTCACTTGCTTTGTCTGTGTTTTTTCTTGCCTTTGATCATACCTTGTAATTTTTTGTTGAAAGTTGTACATTATGTATCAGGTAACAGAAACTGAGGTGAATAAACCTTTAGTGTGAGGTTTTATGTTACTCTGGCTAGGAGTTGGGCAGTATGTAATGTTTGCTGCAGTGGTAGGAGTAAGAGACTTAAAAATTCTTCTAGAGTTTGTGTGTGTGTGTGTGTGCGCGCGTGCATGTGCGCTCATTACTTTGGGCTTCCCTAAGTACTCTTCCTCCGAGAGTCTGTATATCTTTCAGCTCTTCCAGTTATAATCTTCTCTTTTATACTAGAATCCTATTGCATTGGTATAAGGTGTGTGAGAAGAGACGTGTTCTATAATCTTATGATGACATCTGCTTTTTCATGAGTCTTTGTCTCTGGTCTGTGAGCTTGACAAGTGTTCCTTAGCTTGTTTTTTCCTCCTTCGGATGAGTTAAAAGGACTAGAGGGAGCCAGAATGGTTTAAATGCCTTTGCCCCAGGAGGGATAAGGCTCTGGTAAAATATTTCCTATGGAAAATAGGTTTTTGTTATGGAGAATGCTCTATGCATATTTTGTAGGGTTATGCTTCTTGTCCCTAGTCAGAGCCAGGAAGGTCTCTTCCTTAGCTCTTCACCAGGAGAAACCTAAGACTTCCTGAAGATAAAATCCACTGAAGTATGAAGATCTCCACCCCCAAGACTATAGCCCCCAGATGTTTCTTGCTCCCATAGTATTCCACACTCAGCCTCTAACAAGTCATCAAAATTACCATCTATTGACTATTAACATTTGATGAATTACCTGTTCATCAAAATTACCTGTCAGTTTATGGCTCCAGGGTCTTGTGCCTCAGATAGAAGCAGCAGATTTCAGCAGTGGTTCTCTAAATTTATTTGTCTTTTCATCTGTTTTTTTAGATTTGGGAGTAGCAGTTGGTCCTGCGACCTCAGTTCTCTGATCAGTCAAGAAAATTTGTTGATTTTTAGTTTGTTTGTCTTTTTCTTATTGTCAGGATGGATGTGATACCTCCTAAGCTCTTTACATGTTGTAGCTGGACCCAGATAACCATCCAATCATTTTTCAAATAGTGAAGATGTTAGTCATCAATTACCTTCTGACTTGAAATAGATTAATCTCATTCTTAAAATTTTTTTTATGTTTATTCATTTTTGAAAGACAGAGAGAGACAGAGCACAAGCAGGGGTGGGGCGGAGAGAGAAAGGACACACAATCTGAAGCAGGCACCAGGCTCCGAGCTGTCAGCGCAGAGCCCGACATGGGGCTGGAACTTACGAACTGGGAGATCATGACCTGAGCTGAAATTGGATGCCCAACCGACTGAGCCACCCAGGTGCCCCAGATTAATGTCATTCTTAACAGCATCCCTCAAGCCCTACTCGTGTATTTTCCAATTTGTAAAAGACCCATTAAAAAAAATCTGGGACTCAGCAATTTTGCCATTATCAGAAGACTATGTGTATTCAACTTTTATCTGTGAACTTTTTTTCTGCTTGGGTCCTCCCCCCTACCCAAGATAGAACCTGTGAATTTAATTGTGTAATAAAATTGTACAGTGACATCAGAGACCAGATAAAGACAGCATCCAGAGAAGAAGTGCCTATGAATCTACTGTTTGTACCTGGAAACAAAGACAATGTTGGACATTCTAAGAAACCATGTAAGGGGCGCCTGGTGGCTCAGTCGGTTAAGCATCAGGCTTTGGCTCACGCCATGATCTCATGGTTCATGAGTTCGAGCCCCACATGGTGTTCTCTGCTGTCAGCACAGAGCTCCCGCTTTGGATCCTCTGTCTCCCTCTCTCTCTGCCCTATGCACTCTTCACTCTCTCTTTCAACAATAAAAATTTAAGAAAAGAAACTATGTAAAAACAATTACCATTATCATCACATCAGAGTGAACAATAATTATGTCATAGGTATGGTTATAGGAATATCCTGGTAAGGATATAGGTAAAACTCATTGGATTTCTTTCATTGATCTATTTGGGGAAATTTTTATGTGTTTAACCTCATCCTATTATTCCTGTTCATCTCCTTGTTTAAATAGTCCGTCATGCAGGTATTTGTGATAGCCTGAGTGAGCTCCAAGAGAGCTAGCCCAACTTGGAGCCATTTCCATTGGAAATAAAAGCATGGATTAAGGCTGGCAGTTAGTCTGTTCATGTGAGTACAGATGGACTCCAAGAGTTTGCTGGAACTGTGATTTGACAGCAGGATCACCCAGGGAAGCCATGACAAAACCTGAGAACACACTCAGATCAGTGCCCGTGTGGGAATTTCAGGGCTAAGCAGAAAATCAAGCACAGCCACAGGAATGGGGTGTGTTGAATGGACAGAAAATCTTTACGTTTTGAGTGGTGGTGAACAGACTTTCCCTCAGCTGAAATGAGACAGATTGGGTTGTTCTCAAAGGCTAAGATGTTTCTGGGAGGTACTCAGGCCTGTAAGTGTGGAGACTAGACTAGATCACAAAGGATCGGTGTAGGGTTGTCTTAGAAGACTAAGGTAGGGTGGGGGAGTCAGACTGCTATCTGTGGTTGAGGTGTAATTTTGTCAAATGACAGCAAAATGGATCAGATAACTTCTTGAGGGGATTGACTCTGCTAATAATGATTTTCACTTTTTTTTTTAAACTTCATTCTTGAACTCCAGCTCCTACAACTTAGCTTGGGGTTGTTTAATTGTTTCGAATCAGTTTTATCCGTAGAATGGAGTTAACAAGTTACAAACACTCATCCCAAACAAGAGCAACATTGTAAGCAACCTGAAATTTATCGGTAATCGATAAATTCTGTAGTTATCTACAAAACTGCAGGTTAAGGGGCGCCTGGGTGGCTCAGTCGGTTGTGTGTCTGACTTCGGCTCAGGTCGTGATCTCGCGGTCCATGGATTTGAGCCCCGCATTGGGCTCTATGCTGACAGCTCAGAGCCTGGAGCTTGCTTCAGATTCTGTGTCTCCCTCCTTCTGCTCCTCCCCTGCTCTCTCTCTCTCTCTCTCTCTAAGAAATAAATAAACATTAAAAAAAAAATCTAAAAAAACCTGCAGGTTAACTAATATTGGCTACAAATACTCATTACATTTTTTTCCTTTACATTTAAACCTTAGTCACAGACCACATGATTTTATTGCTGGCTTTAAAATATAACAATTTTTACAGACAATTATTTTACATCTACAGGGTCACTATTTTTGCATACCTTTACCATCTCTGCCAGTTGAACTAATTGTGTTGGTTTTGTCAGTTTTGAGTGAGAATAATTTTGCACTATCAAGATAAAAAACGATATCATTTGAAACAGAATAGATCATGATGTGTGTCATGGGCTGAATTTTGTCTCTCCAAAATTCGTTGCGTTGACATCCTAACCGTCAGGACCCCAGCATGTGACTATTTGGAAATAGAGTCTTTCAAGAGGTGATTAAGATGAGGCCCTTAGGGTGGGCCCCAATCCAATCTGGCTGGAAGCCTTACAGGAAGAGGAAGTTTGGAAACAGGGAGAGACATCAGATATAGCCATGGGCACAGAGAACATGTGAGGACATGGCAGGAAGGCAAGCCCAGGTCAGAGACCTCATAAGAAACCAAACCTGCCAATACCTTGATCTTGGATCTACAGAACTATGAGAAAGGAAATTTCTTCTGTTCAGCCTACCCAATCTGTGGCATTCTGTTATGGCAGCCTTAACACACAAATACAGATTTGATTCCTACAAACCACTAAGAGGAAGGTACAACTATAATTTTTTTTACTTATTGTTATTTTATAGAGAAAAGGAAACAAAACAAAACAACTAAAGCACAGGAGCCAGAGTTTGAACACAGCAGGAAAGGATCAGAACCTTGCCTTTGACCTCCAAGCTTTCTTCCCCTTGGTGCACTATACAATGCTATTAAAATAATATTTATATTATACATATTTATTTTATTGTCTCATTGAGTATATTGTTATGGGAGGAAAAAACATATAAGTTATGGGAGGAAAAAAAACAAGAAAAGCAACAGAGAAAAAAATACAGCTTTGGAACATCCATAAGAAAAATATTTCCACTGAGCAGATAAAAACCATGACGATACATTGCCATAAACTTGCATTGCTTAGAGTAATAATCAAAGTTCACACAGATAACATGGAAGGCCTCAGGGCCTGTGTGGAGACAACAGAATGACTGGAGGCATGTTGTCAGCACTCAAGAAAAATTACAGAAGATAAGTAAACTTTTGTATGAATGAACACCTTTTTGAAATAGAAAAAAAATGACAATATGCTTAAAACACGTAGGGGACATAGAGCACAGAATTGAGAAACAAAAGTAAAATAATACTTGTATTATATATATATATAATATATATTATATAATATATATTTATATTTATATGTTTATATAATATATAAATATATTTATTATATATTAAATATTATATATTAAATATTATATATTTATATATTATAATATATTTATATTTATATAATATATATTATAAATATATATAATATATTATATATTATATATAAATATATATAATGTAAAATATATTATATTTATATAATATATATAATATAATATATATATTATATATAATTATATATATAATATTATATATATAATATTATACATAATTATATATTATATATAATATATTATAATATAATATATATAATATATTATAATATAATATATATAATATATATTATATATGCTGTATATAATATATATTATATAATATATAAGTGTTATATATATAATATATTATATATACTGTATATAATATATATTATATATTATATATATAATACTTGTGTATATAAACAAAATTAAAATAATTACTGAGCAGAAAATCTTCATTTGTTTAAATTTTACATTAATGATAAAGAGTAGAGACACTGTGGTATTTTGAATTAACCTCTCCACAGAGAATCACTAGAAAAATTGGAACAAAATGAAAGAAGGCATTTATCTGAAGGCATCAGACAGCTGGCCAGGCAGTAAGGAATTGATCCCCACTTATGAGGGAGGGTGGTGGAGCCCCACTTTGGACTGCTCTTCCCTCTGGATGATTCCCAACACAGAAAATAGAGGATGAGGGACTGAACGGGGCTATTGACATGCTTACAAGCACAGGAACAAAAATTAGACTTTAGAACCAAAACGGAGGTTCCTTGTTACCACATGTCCAGACTTTCATTTGAGACTTGAAGAGTTACATCCTACTAGTAAAGAAAGAACCAGAAATACACCAGGTCTCATATTTTACAGTCAAAGAAACCAGTACACAGAGAGGTTAAATAATTTGCCAAAGGTCCTACAATTACTAGTAGCAGAACTGGTATTTGAACCTGGGTAGTTGGGCTCCAGAGGTCATGCTTTTTATTATCATATTACAGAATTAAGTCTGCATAATATTGATACCCAAATCCAACAACGACAGCAGAAATGAAACTTGAGACCAATTTCATATAAAAATTTTGATACAATAATCTCAAAACAACCCAGAAAACAAAATTCAGCAGCACATTAAAAGAATGTTATAAGACTGGGCACCTGGGTGGCTCAGTTGGTTAAGTGTCTGACTTCAGCCCAGGTCATGATCTCACAGTTTGTGAGTTCAAGCCCCGCATCGGGCTCTATGCTGACAGCTCAGAGCCTGGAGCCTGCTCTGGATTCTGTCTCCCTCTCTCTCTGTCCCTCCCCAGCTTTTACGCACTCTCTCTCTCCTCTCTCAAAAGTAAACAAATAAATATTAAAAAAATTTTAAAAAGAATGCTATAAGAGAAGCAGGTGTGATTCAGACTAACAGTACAAAGAGGATTTACCATGAAGAAAAGTATTAATTCAATTCAAAATATTAATACAATAAGGGCAAAATCTCAATAATATCCGTAGGTATTGAAAGTTATTTTTATAAAACATAATATCCATTTTTATTTTGAAAATACTCTTACTAAAACATAAATAAAAATATGTTTTAATTATACATAGATGAACTCAAGAGTCCCTATCATGTTAATGGAAAACACAAGATATATTCATACTAAAGTTGTAAATGAGACAAATTATTACTGGCTAGTATAATTATCAGTATTAGATCAGAGAAAGAAATAAGAGGCAAAATATTTGAATAGTGTGAGGTAAATTATCATTATTAATAGAATAAATTCTTTTATAGTTTTAAAAAACAAGAGAATTGCCTTATAAATTATTGTGATCAAAGAGACCTTTTAGTAAGATGGCTGACACAAATATGATATACAAAATTGTATGGCCTTTCTATATAGAATCAACAAACAGAATATGAAATGGGAGAAGATCCAAGTTATAGTAATACCAGTATGATTTTTAATGTTTATGAATAACTTTAACAAGAAATGTGCAAGAGCTCTGTGAACAAAATATGAAAATGCTATTATTAGATATAACAGAAGACTTGAATCAATTGGAAGATGCACCCTAATCTTGGATAGAAATACTCAAGATCATAAATACATAAATTCTCTCTAAAATAAGGCCATGCATTTGATACAATCACAACAAAGTAACAATATTGCAATTTTTAAAAGAGACTAAGTAAATCAATGACAGGAAACAGAATCGAAAGACAGGAAGCACTATGGGAGTAGTCTAGAATATTAAGGTAACATTGTAGATCAGTGCATAAGAACAGAGATTACTCAATAAATATTGAGAAATCCAAAAAGGCATTTAAATAATAAATGACTTTATTTACTTACTCCTTGCACTAAAACAAGTTTTAGATGGATTAAGTTTTAAGCCATAAGAGTCCTAGAGAGCACCAGGGAAGCTTTTCTTTTCTTTTCTTTTTTCTTTTCTTTTCTTTCCTTTTCTTTTCTTTTCTTTTCTTTTCTTTTTTTCTTTTTCTTTTCCCTGGTTGTTTTGTTTTGTAACCTCCAAGTGAAGGCTGCATTAAGTATGAAAAAAGAAACAGAAATCATAAGATAAAAGATGGATAAATTCAACAACATGTAATGTTACAGGTATCAAAAAGCGCCATAAATATTTTAAAGACAAACGACAAATATTTGCAAGATATGTCTAAAACAAAGGGCTACTTTTCTATAAATGGTGCCTATTACTGACTAATGGTGTGGGCCCTTGGGCTGATAAAGAAATGGAAATACTAATATATTTTAAATATAGGAAGAGATGTGCCTTTGAACTAGCAATCCCACTTTTAAGAACCAGCAACTTCATTTCCAGGAACTTATCCTTCCATATTTTCCATATGCTTCCATTTCTGTAACCAGGTGTGCATTCAAGGATGGTCCTTGCAGCCCTATTTGTTGTGATGAAACTAGAGGCAATGTAAATATTCATCGAGTAAAGACCAGTTAATTAATATGGTGAAGCTCTGGAATAAATGATGTAGGCTTAGATGTACTTGCATGAAAAAATCTGCAAAGATATAGCGTTAGATAAAAAACAAAAACTAGTATATATAGTATGGTTTGGTTAACTGTAACCTAGAGATCCAAAATGTTTGTTTTAAAAACTATACTTGTTAAAATATTTACTGCAGCAAACTATTCACTTATGCTTGTCATAGAAAACTAATGTGAAATAAACCCATTATGTAGGATATCATTGAATTTCTGTAATCTCAGTTATATCCAAGTGGTTTGAGTACACTTTTTAGAAAACATTAACATCTTTTGTGGCTGAGTGTCTTTATTTTGTTCTATTAAATGGGGTAGAGTTCCATGGGAACATTGATTTTACCTAATTTCATTTCATTTCATTCCATTGTATAATAATCTGTCTCTCTGATGGGAAATTTGCTGGAATTCTGATTGACTTCTTTAGGCAATCTATCTTCTTTTCTTGGCAAATTTGAAGAGTTTTTGGTCTTTCATGTTCTGTAGCAATTGTGATTTGTTTAGGTGTGGATTTGTTTTCACTCATTATCTAAAGAGCAGGCATACATCTTCAATGTGAAGGTTCATGTCCTGCTTTGGCTTTGGAAGCCTTTAGCCATTATTTCTTGAATATTTTCTCTGACCTATTCTTTCTTTCTGGAGCTCATATTAGACTTATTTTGAAAGTTTTCATGCCTTACACACCTTTTTTTTCTCTGTGCTACATTCTAGATGATTTCTTCCAATCCTCCTTCCATTTCGCTGATTCTCTTTGATGTGTCCCAACTACTGATTACTCTAGCTACAAGATTGTTTTTAATCTCAAAGACTGTATTTAAGATTTTCACTTGTCTAATTTTTCAATTCCTGGATCTTATTTTATGATTTCGTTTATTTCTTTGAACAATTTAAGCTACGTATTTTAAAAAGCCTTAGATCACACATCCTCTACTTAGGTATTAATTCTACATTTCATGGTTCTGTGAACTCTCTTCTCTGATATTCTTCATATGTTTTATAGTTTTGGTGCATGAGGTCATCTTAATGGAAAATATGTTCTCTAGAAGGCCATCATATACAACTGGCTATGAGACCTCTTTGTAAGGCATTATGATGAACTCTGCTTAGGTACAATTAGGGCCCTAGGTTTTTAGTCTTTCTCTTTTGTCTTACACTCAATTTCTCTGCTTGGGATTCCCATACTATATGAGCAATGTGATTTCAGGCCCCTGTACCTTTATTTAGTATATATTCAAGCTCTGTTTTCTTGAAATCGATTCGGTTTCTACTCACAGCCTAAATTGGGTATTTTTCCATCGACCAAGATCCTGGCTGTCTGCTGGAACTTGTCTAGTCCTTGTACATAAATTGAGCAAAGCTTTTCTAGCTCAGGGCTCTAAACATTTACCCAGAAGATCTTAACATCCAAGGCCCTAAAACATATATCTATTATAGATGCTTATCCTTTTCTTCCCCTATAGCTTCAACTTCTGCTCCATGGCTCTGAGATCACTCTCTTTTTGATACATAATGATAACCATTTCTTTCTACTGAGTTCAGTGATGCAACAGCAATTTCTGACACTGAACTCATTTTCCAGGTTAAAATATAAGCATAACATGATGCATTTGTGATGATACCGGAAACCATAGGAAAATAACTTTACAAAGTTATTCTTTGAACCCCAGTGATGGCATCAGATTCTGCCGCTGTGCTAAGTGAGAAATATGACAGATCTGTAATGCATACTTTTGTTGTGACAGAGTTGTATTAATGGTAAATGATCATTCTCACTGAGGGGATATTATTGAAGTTCAACTTGTCTCACTTTATACTTCAAAGTTTTCAAAGTACTTCAAAATAGAACTGATTGTTGAATAGTCACCTGTATTTTTGAAATGATTTGACTTGGATAACATGATATGCAATGAAGGAGAAATTACCAAAATGAATAGGCTGAAAGGCAACAATTCGACACAAAAGAAAGTGTAGAACATTCTCAGTGCCGCACAATGGGATTTGACATCGATTTACATGTCAGCACATTTTCAGATCTATTCTGAAAAGGAAATTTTCCCCTCATTTATTGTGGTGAAAGTGACACTAATCACATTTTATTTGGCCTGACAGTCCCACATTAATAAGAATTAGCATATGAAAAACTTTACATAGATGGCACATAGGAAAAGTCATGATACATAATTTTTACCTCAGTAAGATTTGTTTCCTGTTTTATTCATGCTGCTGCTCAACAAGTTAGAACAAATGTACTCATGTAATTTTGAAGCCAAAAAAAATAAATCCTGTGGTTAAATTTTACATAAACATCTCTTTCCACATCCTTTGAACAAGAGGTTTTAAAAGCAATCTGTTTGAGGGGTACCTGGGTGGCTTAGTCGGTTAGGCACTTAAGCATCTGACTCTTGACCTCAGCTCAGATCAGGATCTCGTGGTTCATGGGATTGAGTCCTGTGTTGGGCTCTGTGCTGACAGTGTGGAGTTTGATAGGGATTCTCTTTCTCCCTCTCTCTCTCCCCTCCTCGTACAAATAAATTTAAAAAGGAAAACATTAAAAACACTAAAACATTAAAAAAGAGCAACCTGTTTGAAAATTTTTGATGCTAAACCTTTCAAATTTGTTCCTATTTTCTAAGAACATAAAGAAAACATGACAGAGTTAGAAGCAATAGTCTCCTTGCAAAGAAAACGCTTTTATTTTCTGTTTTTCATCTCTGCTATCAAAGATCTCCAGGATGCCTGGGTGGCTCAGTCAGTTAAGTGTCTGACTTTTGATTTCAGCTCAGGTCATGATTTCATGGTTCTTAAGATTGAGTCCCATGTAGGGGCGCCTGGGTGGCTCAGTCGGTTAAGCGGCCGACTTCGGTTCAGGTCATGATCTCACAACTTGTGAGTTCGAGCCCCGCGTCGGGCTCTGTGCTAACAGCTCAGAGCCTGGAGCCTGTTTCAGATTCTGTGTCTCCCTCTCTCTGACCCTCCCCCGTTCATGCTCTGTCTCTCTCTGTCTCAAAAATAAATAAACATTAAAAAAAAAAAAAGATTGAGTCCCATGTCAATTGGGATTCTCTTTCTCCCTATCTCTCTGGCCCTCTCGTACTCTCTTTTTTCTCTATCCATCTCAAAATCAATAAACTTAAAGAAAAAAGATCTCTAACAGTGTGTTTCTATGACTAAGTGGGACTGGGGAGGAGTATGTACAGAACCATTAAAAGTATTGATTGCTAGGCACTGCCTCCTGGAATTCTGATTCTCTTAATCTGTGTTGGAGTCCCCAGATCTGCATTTTAATGAATGTCTCTTCCACATGATTCCTGTGCTCACTAAAGTTTTAAACAAAAATACTAATTGGAAGGGATACATGCACCTTAATGTCTATAGCAGCATTATCAATAATAGCCAAATTATGGAAAAGCCCAAATGCCCATAAACTGATGAATGGATAAGGAAGAAGCAGAATACACACACACACACACACACACACAATGGAATATGACTCATATAAAAGAATGAAATCTTGCCATTTGCAACGATGTGGTCGGAGCTAGAGTGTAATATGTTAAACAAAATAGAGAAAAACAAATACCATACGATTTCATTCATATGTGGAATTCAAGAAACAAAACAGATAAACATAGTGGGGGGGAAAAAAAGAGGCAAACCAGAAAACAAACCCTTAACTGTAGAGAATAAACTGAGGGTTGCTGGAGGGGAGGTGCACAGGGGAAAGGATTAAATGGTTGATGGATACTAAGGAGGGCACTTATTGTGATAAGCACTGGGTGTTGTATATTGTGCACCTGAAACTAATATTATACTGTATGTTAACTAACTGAATTTAAATAAAAACTTGAAAAAGAAAAAAACAAAAAGACAAAATATATCATCCTGCAATTTAAAACTCATATACTATAGGGGCACCTGGGTGGCTCAGTTGGTTAAGCGTCCACCTTTGGCTTGGGTCATGATCTTATGGGTTTGTAGTTTTGAGCCCCAGTCGGGATCTCGGCTGACAGCAGGGAGCCTGTTTTGGACCCTCTGTTTCCCTTTCTTTCTGCCCCTCTCTGCCTCTCTGCTCGTCCCCTGCTCACGCTTGCTCTCTTTATCTCTCAAGAAATAAATAACAACAAATAAATATTTAAAACTAATTAAGTAAATGAATAAATAAAATTTATATGTTCTATGCTAGATCTGCAAAATCGAATCAGGAAAATACCAAGAACATTTTTATCAGGGGGAAACGGTACCAAGGAAGTGATTAAAATGTGAATGAATATAAAGAAGTATGTGTGAACCACAGGGATTTTGATAATGAATCAACCCTAACATATCTGATGGGAATAATTTATTGATGGATTAGGTAAAAAAAAAAATACACAAATTACTAGAATTTATAATTTAATTGAATTCAAGTAATATGATTCCTAGAATATTATTGGCAGAAATTAACTCATAAAGTAAATGGTTGAAATTACACAATCAAATTTATTATTCATGAAAGCATTTATATTGGGTGATTGAGCAGTCTTAAAAATTTTATTTGTCAAATAAGCCAGCTTTTAAACTTAATGTTATTAAGATAAGCCATGAATTCACTTCCTCTTTTTAGCTTTTAAAAAAATTCATTGTTGCAATATTATTACTTTTTAATCATTATGGTTAATGGAGAAAGCAAGTATTCAATTTTAGGTTTGAAAATTGATAGGCACCTTTGCTCCTCTGTACTGCATATGAATAGAACAAGTTTTCAGAGTCTTCTTATTTTATTGCTTCTTAATTAATTTTTATTTTTTTACACACTTGTTGAAAACAAAAACATTAAAAGCACTGTAATTTTATTTATTTATTTGTTTATTTATTTATTTATTTTCCAAAGGTTATTATTTTTGAGAGAACAGAGACACACAATCGGGGGAGGGGCAGAGAAAGGAGAGAGAGAATCCCAAGCAGACTCTGCACTATCAGCACAGAGCCCGATGGGGGACATGAACTCACGAAACTGTGAGATCGTGACCTGAGCTGAAATCAAGAGTTGGACGCTTAACCGACTGAGCCACCCAGGAGCCCCTAAAACTACTGTAATTTTAATAAATGTCAGCATTTATCTGCACCCATCAGTCACACGTAGAGAAGCACGAAGCAAACACTTTAAGACAAGGGGAGTCCAACTATAGTGCACAGTGGCTTTGAGGTGGGACATCCCATCAGAAATTCTGCATCATCATCTTTATCCATACATGTAAACATTGCACGTTTTTCCCAATCAATACCAAGGATACCAGAAAACTCTTTAAAATGTCTTCAGTTGTTTCACCATAAAGAGTTCACAAATGTGTATCTTTACAAACATCATCCACAAATTTCATAACAATGTGCAGCAATTAAATTCTCTGCTTCCATCCAATCTTAAGATTAAACAAAATTGGATTGAGCTCAATCTTTTAATCGTTTGCTTACTATTAAAATGTGAGCTGTTTTATGAAGGTACCTTCATCAGCTTGGCCTCAGTTTGTGGCTGCATGAGCAATGCAGGGGCTCCATAAAATATTCTCTGGTTGTATCCGATTTACTGTTCAATGTAGCTCTGAAATTGACTTTGAAGGCAACGTTAAACAATTGTAATTTGGTCCTCTGACTGGGTTTTCTATTCTACCTAGTTAAGACTTCTTTCTTTGAAGCTGTGAAATAAATGGAGGATTTTTTTCAAGTGCACATCATGGTTTTGAAACACACGGTAAGGGGCACCTGGTGGCCCAGTCAGTGGAGCATCCGACTTGAGCTGGGGTCATGATCTCAAGGTTCAAGAGTTAGAGCCCCACATTGGGTCCTCTGTTGTCACCTCAGAGCCTGCTTGGGATCCTCTGTCTCTTTCTCTCTCTGCCCCTCCCCATTCATGCTCTCTTTTTCTCAAAAATAAAAAATAAAAATAAAATACACAGCAAGAGGGATGATTTTGTGCATTTGTATCTTTTGGTTTTCTTTTTCTTTTTTTTTTTTAATTTTTTTTTAACTGTGTATTTTTGAGCGAGTGAGAAAGAGAGAGAGAGAGCTGGGGAGGGGCAGAGAGAGAGAGAGAGGGAGACACAGAATCCGAAGCAGGCTCCAGGCTCTGAGCTGTCAGCACAGAGCCCGACGCGGGGCTTGAGCCCAGGAACTATGAGATCTGACCTGAACCAAAGTTGGGTGTTTAACCGACTGAGCCACCCAGGCGCCCCTCTCTTTGGTTTTTCTCACCAAAGACACACCAATATTTTGGATCATTTGCAGCTTCACGGCAACAAGGCTGACCTTCAGTTGAGCATCTAAGTGCCTCTTACTCTTTGTAGATGTGCTGCTCCCGCTTGCCACTGTTGGTTCACAGTTTGTGATTGACAGCCTGCTCTCAATGGCTTCACTTTCAAGTTCAATGCAGGAGGCAAACTTTTTTTTTTTTCTTTCTGCATCATTTGAAGACTTTTGAACAAAAGCAACAGTCTCCTCAGAGGGTGAAAAAAAAAAAAAAAGAGGAAGAGAATAAATCACTATGAAAGGAAGGAAAATCAGAACTCTTTTCCCATTAGTACTACAGTAAGTCAGTAATGTTTGGGGGAAAGCCATCTTAGTGTTAATTTAACATTAGTGTTAATTTAAGAAGAGTCATGAGGTCGTCTATCCATTTAGAGACCAGCAAAGGAAGGAACAAATGTTGTGATATCAAGTTTGTCTGAGAGAACTTGGATCCATAGTAACATGGGCCCTTGGAATTATGCCCTTTTTAAAAAAAACTTTTTTTAATGTTTATTTATTTCTGAGAGAGAGAGACAGAGTGTGAGTGGGTGAGAGTCAGAGAGAGAGACACACACAGAATGTGAAGCAGATTCCAGACTCCGAGCTGTCAGCACAGAGCCAGATGGAGGGCTCAAACTCACAAACCACATATCATGACCTGAGCCAAAGTCGGACGCTTAACTGACTGAGCCACCCAGGCGCCCCTGAATTATGTCCTTGCCACTGCTGTAAAATTTTACTTGGGGAAATGAGGGCTTTTGTAATTCTCCTTTAGTGCCTAATATAATCAGAATACTTCGCGTGCCTGATGATTATAATTCAGTTTTAGTTTGAGAGACAAAAGTTGTGATATTTCAAGGTAGTTCTGTTTGAAAGTGTATTTTGAAAACATCCATTTGTTTCAACATAAACGGACAATTCGAGCATTATAAGGATTTTGTGTTTGCTCACGCATGATTTCGGCCAATAGAACTGCTGGGTGAGTGGTCCCTGGGTGTCTCAGTCAGTTAAGCGACTGACTTTGGTTTTGGCTCAGGTCGTGATGTTGCCGTTCTTGAGTCCGAGCCCGGAGTCAGGCTCTTTGCTGATAGGGTGGCCCCAGCTTGGGATTCCCTCTCCCTCTCTCTCTGCCCCTCCGCACTCATGCACTCTCACACGCGTGCTCTCTCCCTCTCTCTCTCAAAATAAGTAAACTTAAAAAGAAAAGAAAAGAAAAGAAAAGAAAAGAAAAGAAAAGAAAAGAACAGAACTGCTAGATGAAGCCACAAAGCTGCTGCGCGAGCTGCATGGGCTGCTCAAAATACACACACGTGCCTGGATCGCAAACATCAACCGGCTACCTTGGTTCCCGTTTGTGTCACAAGCTACCCTCATCCACATCTGCTGGTACAATTCTCTGTCCCGTTTGTATAACGCTTCCTTCATCATTTGACAATAATTCACCATTGACTCTCTTGACACCCACTTCCGCAAGCAACGGCTTACGTTCTTCAAGATAGAGTGCCCTATATACTGAGCCGTTGATTTCTTAACCATTTAAAATGTAGGAACTGCGCTGTGGTTTTTGGTGGATTTCTTTTTTTTTTTTTAAATGTGTCACTGACAGTTTTCGAGCGTCATACCCCTAACCTCAGTTTTCCTGTAAGCCCTATGGTTTTTGTTGCTCAATTTTACAGTGTGAGGATTTTTAGGAAGGCATTTGTCCCATTATAATAAAACCAACCGTAATGAGTAACAATACAAGCTTTTTGAAATATTTGTAACAGAAGTTACAAATATTAAGTAATTATAAGTAATATTTATTGAATGAGCTCCGTGTCCTAGATTTTTACATATATTAGCCATCTAGTTTAACTTAGTCTTAAAATGACCCTAGGGAGGTGTAGTTGTTATCCCCATTTTATAATAAGATTTAGTGCAGTTAAATAATTTACTCCCCATCACAGAACTAATAAACAGTTGGGATTTAAAGCCCAGCTCTCTTAGGTTGCAGATCCTGCTTCAAACTACAGGGCCAAGCGACAGCCATGGTCTAAGTCGTGTGCCTAGGGAATAAGGCCTTGAAATTGGCCAGCCTTGGGGTCAAATCCAGGTTCACCACTTACTAGCTGCATAGTATTAAACAAGTTACGTCAACTTTCTAAATTCAGTTTTCTAATCTGAAAAATGGAAGGCAATCATAACAAAATAGCTAATATTTATTGAGCACTTACTATTTCTCCCAAAACACTTTAGGAGATAAATATCATCCCTTTTCTACAAAGGACAAAACTCAGGCTTAGAAAAGTTAAAGAATTTGATCACAGTGGCACAGCTAGTAAGGGGGTGGAGCTGGGGGGTAAGCCTCAGTCTGTTTTCCCGAACCACTCTTCACCGTAACCCCCAACAAAACCTTCCTCCTGGCTGCTGTCTCTGAGGGTTAAAAGGGAGGCTGTAAATAAATGACTCAACACTGTGCCCAGTCTAAGGCATGAACTTAGTGAATGAAGTCAGTTATTATTACCACTGGCAGTTAGCCAGGAGCAAAAATCGTTATAAAACAAGGTAAAATGTAAATGCTGCTTGGTTTGGGACGTGAAAACGCTGGGGGAGGCGGGGTGTAAATATCCAGGGAGTTCAAAGGAGGAAAATGGGGTATCTGTGACTAGGCAGACAGAGATGGAGAGATAATATATGTAGAGCAAACGGCAGAGACCCTAACTAACATTGATAGGAACTGTGAGTCTGTTCAGGGAACAGAGGGCAGCTGAGGGATGGTCTGTGTAAGGAGTGCTGGAAGGGTAGATGAGAAAGAGAGACCACATGAGCGTCCCTAGGGAGGGCCTCCCACTGCCAGGAGAGGAGTCTTGGCCAAACATGGGGCACGCTGGGGAGTCAGTTTGGTCTTTGAGCAGGGAGGTAACATAAGCAGGGTTGAGCTCCGAGGAAACAAATCTGATTAGGATTACAGCAGAGAATGACCGAGGGCGTGGGCAGGGCAGAGTGTCTGAGTCATCAGACGCCTCCCCTGCCAGCTTCCAGGTGAGTGTGGGTTCTCCTGACGAGCACATTCCTAGGCGACCTGGCCTCTCGTGTTCCTTTATGGCTTGTTAAGTGTGCGGTACAACAAGGCCCTCTGCAGGCAACCTGCCGGCTAGACTCAGAGGAACTGAGATGAGGCAGGATCTTACAATTCATCCAGTCGAAGAACCAAGGTTGCAGACCGAGGAGGCCCATAGAAACCCTGAAGAAGCAGCACTGTGACAGAAGCAGGCTAGGTGTGGAGAGCACACTTCTGACCAAAGCAATGGAAGCGTGGGGGACCAGCGCTCTGTATCCTCTGTTTTCCAAAAGCAGCTTAAAAAGCTAGATTCTTTTTATAGGAAAATATCTCGTTCTCTAAATGTAATCTTGTTTTAAAGGAAACACCATGAAGGTCAAAGGAAATGAATCTGCCGTAGAGGCTGCGTGTTTTTCACATACCACTTTCAACCAGGGACGCGATGGAGAGATGGTCCTTAGAGTCTAACAGACAAGAATATCATGTGTGGAGGTTCCCAACGGAGTGAAATAAGCACGCAGCTGGACCAGATCACAGGTCGTTCAAGTGTCCATCCCCCGCGGAGGGTTTTTTAGTGGTGCTTCCAATTTTTGCCCCTCGCGTAGACTGCTGCCATTGGCCATCTTTCTTCAAAGTGTTTGTGGGACTCGGGGTAGGGTTGTGTGCGTGACATGGTGGGAAGGAAGTTGATGAGATTTGTCTGTGGATGGGAAAACCACTCAGTCCCCATCCCCTCACCAAACCAAGCCAGGTGTGCCCCAGTTAGGGGACCGGTGCCAGAGAACCCTTGTCCACGGCCTAGGGTCAAGTGTTTGCAAGTAACCTCTTCATCCCCCGAGTCCTGAAGATAAACCAGGGTCTATTTACAGTCCACAGTCTCTCCCTGGAACGTACATTCATCTGTCAGCGGGCACTTAAAGGCTGTTCTGGCCCCACCCTCAGGATGGTATGCATATCTTAATAATCAGCAGATGACAGCAGGGAATTTTTGTGGTTGATCCATGACCAAGGTTATTATTTCATACGTTCTAAAGAAAGGAGCTTTTTTTCATTTGCATGCAAACCACTTGGGTATTATCTCTAAGCTCATCAAGAAGCCAACTATTAACATTAATATTTTCCATAACATTTAAGGAAGCATTATCAGACAGAGTTTAGATGAGGGACTTGAGCGTAAGACCTACCTGGCTCAGTTCTAGGCTCTGCCACCGAAAGGCTAAAGTGACCTTGAAAAAACAATAGCCTTTTCTCCGAGCCTCAATTCCATACAGGTGTGGATTAATTAAAATAATGCTAATAATGCTTTTCAAGCATTGTAAGTGCTCATAAGTGATCGCTATATTACACCATTTAACTTGATTTGTGAGGAGACTTAGTATTGAATCAAAATTTTGGGGCAATTTTAAAGATCTGTAGATGCCATTCTTTCCAGAAAGATGTAAAGCCTAATTACCATCCTCTTAAAGATCAAAAGCACTGCTAGTTTGATACCTGCTTGACTGCGGTCCTAACCAAATTTCAGTCTAAGTGATTTATGCTCCAATAATATCCGAGACACAAAAATTATAAAGAAAGGTCATGAGATATATTAGCGATAAGACCTGACGAAACAATGCGATTCCCCCTCGTTACCATATAATCATATTCCTCATCTTTATGGGATGTTTCTTTGGAGGCTGTGGGTGTTGCCCACAGTTTGGAATATCCATCATGTTTAGTTTTGGCAGAGGAGTGAAGTAGAAAGGTAGTACTCGTTTATTCACGTGGATATTCTCCAGGGGGCCTAGCCTTTGAATCCCGAGGAAATGAATGGCTTAGGCTCTCATAGTCTGAACTGTGCATTCCTGAATTGAATAATTAACAGAAATTTGGAGCTGAATTTGGAAGATCTGCTTCTGAACGTGCTACTGAATAGGGCCGCACCGAGGCTTGGACAGAAATGTGGACTCACCCAGATTAGCAGTGCCAGACTCTGACAAATTAAATTTCAACACCTCTGGTTCATCTTGGCAGATGCTAGTAACCTGATGTCACGCAGCCATGATGTAAGCCAGAAAGAGTGGTATTTTGCAATAGAGAGATTCTGGTAACCCTTCCCATGAATGTGGGTTGCAGGATATCAATATTTACATCACACTACAGAGAGTTTGTTACATTTTGCAACGCAAGAAGTTAGGTGGCTTACTCATGGTCTTCTGCAGAGACAAACTGCCCTTATGTCCAACATCAAAAGCTTAGATTGCTGATGTTTGCCTTGTTATTTTCTGAAGACACTTTCTCAATTACATATAATGAATGGAAATCTCCTTGACATCACCAAAATGGACATTTCCGAATTAAAGGATTAGATTTGTATTGTGGCCAAAAACACTAAAAGATAATCTATGTTATAATTTCATCTACTTCCGGGATTATAAAAAACATAACATACAAAAAAGTAATTTGGGATGGGGCACCTGGCTGGCTGAGACAGGAGAGCATGTGACTCTTGATCTCGGGGTCGTGAGTTCAAACCCCATGTTGGGTATAGAGATTACTTAAAGAAAAAAGTAATTTGGGGAAAGAAGATACAATAACAAGTAATTATAATTTTCTCTGTGAATTTACTAGCTCACGTATGTTTGAAATTATGGTGTTTGCCCTCACCCTTATCATGCTCCGAATGTTAATTAATGAAGCACTTATGAATATTGATGACTTAAGGACGTGTTCTCAGAGATTGAAGGGTAGATATCTAAAGAAGACAAAATGGGAAATGAATGAAATTGGTGAACCCCTTATCCTGCTTGATTTAGTCAAAGGTGCCAGAAACATGTTTTCCTTTCTTTCCTGAATGATCCACACCACCTAATAATTCATGACTGATAGCTGGAAATGTAATCTTGATGCCAAGGGCTTCCCTGGCAGGCTTTTCTCAGGGTCTTGCACAGGAAAAAAACAGAAGATAAAGAAGTTTGCAGAACATCTTGTATTTATATGCATTGTCTCACTTAAGTCCTACTTACATGTGTAAATATTGCCATAGGAATGCCGGAGATTCCTCTCTGCAAAATGAATTCTAGGCTTCAGGGGACCAGACGATTACTTTGTATGACAGACCACCAACAGATGGCTTCTCATAAGCCACATTCTAAATGTCTGTATGGTCTCACGGGGGGGATTTTATACTGCACACTCTTCCACACTGAAAAACTCAGAATCCCTATTGGTTTCTGTTTTGGTTTGGCAATCTGGACATTTTAATTCTCTGTCTGGTGTTTCTTAATTTCAATTATATTGTGTTTACAGTTTAGAAATATTTATAGACAGCAGACATTTATAACTTTTTAGGTTATCACCTCTCCCGGCTCCAGCATTAGTTCCTCTTTCCTTTCATCAAGAGGCAGTCCTTAATTAAGCTTTATTGTCTCTTCCTGGACTCTCCCCAGCGTTTTAACACCTTTTTGAAAAGCTCGGGAAGATCATAGCTTTCTAGGTGCGGTCGCTGGAGTCACTGGGAGGAAACTTCACCTCCCCACTTTTTGGTATGATGTAACCTTTGCATACTTTGTGAGGACAAGCAGAAAATGCTGACGTGTAATTCATCGGCATTAAATTCCTTATGAAGGAAAAACAAAGCTGGTGAAATGCCGTCTACTCAAAGGAAAGCAGAATGTAAAGTTTTGTTTAGGAGCGAATGGAAAAGTCATTACAGAAGTGAAAGTCTTGTTACCATTGTAGGCACATTCACGTTTGATCCTCCTTTAACCCATCTTGTGATCAGAATTGTTTTGCTTATCTACATCGCAATGGAGAAAAAATAAGGTCCATAGTTTTAGATTGAATCCAAGAGAAAATTGGTAGATATTATTCTTCTTCAATTCCATGTTTCACTTCCTCTAAAGACAAAATTTTAAATGATTGTTTTGCAAACCAAACACTCAAATAGACACCTAAGATTATATCCAGTGGTGTGTTTTGGGGTTCGATGTGGCGTGGGGGACAGAGGTGGTGTTGAGAATAATTCCACTTGTGGGACAAATATGGAAAACTTTCTCTTGACCCCTAGTCAAACTCTAAAAACTAGCAGGGCCTTGTAGAAGATAAAACCAAAGCCTGAAGAAATTAAAGGACCTGCACGAGGATAATTCTACTGATGTGGAAGAAGTATGATTAAAGAGGAAGGGACCCTAATTCTCAAGTGGGGATTTCTATCCTTGTTCCATTTTCTCTCGCTATGTGCAAATCTGCTATCAAGCGTTCAGAAATGGCGGAGAAAGTTTCCACAGGTTGTCGGCTGGTGAAACAATTCCTATGTCCGATTCTTCAGTTTCTATTTCAGGGCTGATGGTAGAATTTTATTTATTAGTAGAATTCTAGAATTTCAGGCCAAATGGATAGTCACCAGGTAATTCCACTAACAATAGGAAGAGGCGATGAACATAAACATTAGGGGACCACTGAGTCCGACACAAGGTTTTATAATCCATGCAGAAACAGAAATGTTTCACCTACTCAGGGCTCAATATCCAGATAGCTTTTAGTCATCAAAAACTCTTCAACTTATTCCACATTTCACAGATACAGGCTACACAGTGTTGTCACGAGCTGGGTATGATTTATGTTTGCCTTAGACATTCCATTTTCTTTTCCCTGGTTTAGGCTTCAGGCACATGCTTGCATCGCTGGAGGTGCCATAACACTGACCTCATCCTAGCATTAGACACCATGAAAGCAGCATGCTTGGGACTAGGTCCGTAGCACAGTGATCTAACCTGCCGGTGGTAGCCAGCACGTGAAGAACCCAAGCTTGGCATTGCTTTGGCTTGCTGCAAGGTTGGTAATTATTCCCATGAAAATTCACATCTGACGTGGTCAGAAGCATGAAGCTCAGTCTTTCTGCAGTAAGAACAATAACCACACAACAACAGCAACAAACCCAGAGTAGGACTATGAACTTGACTTCTGTCACAGTAGCTTGTTCACTCGATTCCCATGGCAACCTAACGATGGCAAAGTCTGAAGACCAACGTTGAAGTTTATTCTCTCATTTCATCATGATCCCAACTTCCTTTATTTTCGAGTCCAGTCAGCTTGGGAAGTTTTGTTGTTTCATTGGAAGATTTCGATTTGGGGCCCACTGATTTTTATACACGCCTCATGAAAATTTCTTACGAAGGCCTCACAGTGGTCTTCCTCCAGAACAGATGTTGTAAGGTGATTTCAGTTTTAGACACCTAAAAGAGAACATTGGTTTCCGTGTGAATTGGACGGCTGCTCGTATGGTTTATTGAGAATGATATATATGCTCTGGTACAACAGTTGCTCTTGGTTCTCCACGCAGGTCCCCTTTCCCCACTGGTGGGCCCATCCCCCATTGGCTATGCACGTTAACTGGCTCAGAGCCAGATCCTTCTCCAGAGGATTGCCCTTGGCCAACAGAGCACCTAGCCTGAAGATCCCTGGGAGATTCCAAGCTCTCACCTCCTTTCCCATGCTACCCGTACCCTTTCCCATACTGCTACCCATGCTTGATGACACAGGGCACTAAAACCAAGATCCCTCACCTTCTTGGGAAAGGTCTACTGTGCCATCCATATCCTAGATCTCCCTGTGGAACCCAGCTGAGGCCACGTCTTTGCTCACTGTCTTCCTCTGCTCTGGTTTTCCTTACTCCATTACAGGGTTCACCTTTAGAGCACTCCCTCAGCCAATGACTTGCACAAGAATCCCCATCTTAGGTTTTGCTTCTAAGGAACTTGACCTCAGACAGCTGTCTTGTTAGCATTAAAAGGCCTGACTTCCTTCCCCCCACCCCCCCCCCCCCATTCTTGGTCTCTTAGGCAATTGATGTAACAGATTTTATCTCAATTTATCTACAATTGACATAACAGAGGTTATTCTAAGATACAGTTATTAAGCAAGCAAACCTTTTCTTATTTTGCACACTCAGTCTTGGTCATTTTAAAAACGACAACTTACTTAGTAGGCTACAACAAAGGAAATGTGTTTGCGCTTTTTCCTTTAATGTATCTCACATATTTCTTGACTTTTTCCAAGTTACATGGATTTCAGAAAAAATTACAGTGTGGATAAAATAGAAATTAGAACACACAAGTAACTTATACTTGTGGATCAAGCTTATTGTCTTAGGTTTTTAGCAGTAGACAGAATCTCCTGTATAAACACTCAGCGGATGTCTGAAAAGAAAGTGGCCCATGTTTGTCACCCATTTTCATTCATTTAATACTCATTTCTAGAATTGTTCGTTCAACACATATTTGCTGGGTGTCTACTGTGTGCCAAACATGGTATTTATCACTGATACATAACTGTGAACAAGATACACTTAATCTCTACTCTTGTGGGGCTTGCTGTCCTCCTTACTCATAACTTCGACGTAGGCAGAGAGAGACGAGGTTGAAGGGAAACTGTAAATTGGAGCTATTCTATTGCAATTGCAGGTAGATTTTTACTGCTTGTCTATGTTTATAAGAAAAAGCACCAAAACAAATCTATGTAGGAAGTTGCCAAATTTGCCGCCATTTTTCACTAAAAAATTATACATGTCAGTGTTTGGTACGATGTAGGGGCTCCATAAATATTCATTAAGTGAACAAGTGCCCAGTGACTTCATATTTTTTTTCATACCTCTTTGTTATGTAGCAGTAAAAAATAGCAAGAAAACCACTTAATAATAATCCAACACCAATCCCAATTGCAATGTATTTTTCATAAGAATCCACAGCATATGAAGTTAAGGTCAAGTGTTCACACCTTTCTCCAGTATAACCAGTAAAACACCTTTAAAGAAAAAAAAAGAAAAGAATGTGTAATTTGAAAACTCAGAGTGATAGAAATTCAAAGAAATGGCCAATTTCAAAGAATGACACATTTCAATAAAAAGTAAGTAATTTAAAGAGGAAAACACCAAATGGAAGCCAACTGCTAAATGTATCGAAGAAGCTATGTATTTTACAATAATCAATTCATTAAAGCCCCGTAGTAATGTAACTCCCCTCACTGGTAGAAGGGAAAGGTAGCTGCTTGCATGAGTTGATCCAGAAAATTATTAACCTACTCTTTCATAGGAGATTGCCCAGAAACCAATGATCATAAAAATAGTACTTAATTGTTCTAGAACTTTATATTCCTGAAGTGTTTTTGCTATAGTCTATTTCATCTCATCCTGTAATCAATCCCGTGAAAACTCAGAATCCTCTTCGCAGGTTGCTAAAACACACGTTTGCATTCAGGAGTCTTGAGGTAGGGCATAAGCTTCTGCATTTCTGACAAGCTCTCAGGTTACACAGAAGCTGCTAATGTGGGAACTGTATTTTTGAGTAATGTGGGTTAGGTAGTTTGGAAAAAGACTCCTTAGATATTCAAATATAGTGAGTCATGTTCAGATGACGTACCCTTTTTACAAGATAAGAGAGAGGTGTGTGGAAATGTACTAGGTGAAACACATAGAAACACCAGGTGAAACACAAATGCATCTCCTCCCATCTCTAGGACTTGGAAAGCTCTTTGCAATTACCTGCAGATGGCTTTTTCCAGCTCATGGTGGAATGCACAAACACCATTGATGCAGTAACTATTGTGGTCTTCCAGGCAAGGATGTGAGAACTTCAAGGCTATGGGCCCTTCTGTGTAGTCAGCTAGGAGAAGGACATACAATATGAACAGATGAAGGGGGTCACACTTTTATAGTAGGTTTGTTACACACGTGTAAAGAGACCTTTAATTTGAAGAATATTCTTTGGGTGCTCTGCCGTTTAAACTATTGGCTGATTCCAACAGCAGGCTATATTCACAAAGGTTAGGTTAATATCATTTGGACACATCACTAATTAATTAGGGGATGGAGGTGGATTGATTGTTCTGTTCTCTAGAAGCTACATAATAAGGTAGAGATACAAGGTGGCCAAAAGGTGGCAGCATTGATTCTCATTTTAGCAGGCTGTGTTGAGCAGGTCTCCCCAATAGTATGCCCAAATACGAATAAATGTAGAAGATCGCACCCAATTTTTCATTCTCCCCTTTACACCCGAGAGTCTGCACTTAGGAAACTTGGATTTACAGAGCTAATGAACTTGATTTCTCTTCATTCCCCCAAGAAGACGAGAATTGCCTGCTTCTTCTTCTGTGGACTACCACTGAGAAGGTAACTGCAAAGGAAGCACTTCAGTGCCGCATTTCAGAAGAGGCATTGGTATGACCTATACAAGAACCAGAAACAAGTTATGGCTCAAGCTTCACATAGTTGAGACAACATCTTTGAATATTAATTGGCAAGTTTACTCAGTTAAAGATACATTACGAGACAGTGGGAAATGCCCTAGAAACAGAATGAGAAAATCTGAGTTTTGACTTCTAACACTGTGCAAATGACCACATCTGGCAAAACTTTTGTGCTCAAGTGTCCAGAAGCCTCTGCATGGGAAGCTTCCTCTTGGGAAGCTGTGTTTTGGCAAAACGAATACATTTCAGGATGTTTACTCCTCATTCCCTGATATACTGAAGACATATACCTATGCCACCCTTGGGGTATATTCAGTGGGGATGACCCTTGGTTAAAGCACAATTGGGTCCTTTTTGGTAAAAATTGAATTACCGATCTTTAAATTTGTCCCAGGCAGAATCAGTAGTGTTTTATTTTGTCGTTATTATGAATAAACATACCTCCCCGCCTTTAGTTATCATGTTATATCATATTTGCCTTTGCTAAGTAGATTCACAGAATCCTACTTATTTGTTTTAAGGGGAAAAATCTAAAAAGGCATGTATTTTTTATATTGAAAATACTAAATCTTAGGTACTAAGCCACCAATAAGACACTGTGTCATATAACTCCATGTCGATTAAGAACACACAATATTAACCTTAAAATTTGCCTTTATCTTGTTGAGTGTGGTGTTGTGAATCTAGTCTCATTTTAATAATTAACTCTCAGCCCGTGAGAATTTCCCATGATAAACTGGGCTAGGTTCTTCCTGCTTCAAGGCTAAATTAATTGAATTAGCCAAGCCTGAACCAGGATTTGCTAGGAAATGTGAGAACTGGAAGATACCTCCAAAGAAAGAATGTGCCAGAGAGACTCCTCTTTCCTCTAAAAAGAATATTAGTTTTAAGTTTATGAAAAATTTCCTAAGATACTGCATGCAGATGTTTGGAGTAAATTTAAAAATGGAAATTTAAAAGGAAAACCTTGATAGAGGTTCTCTATCAAGAAAGCATAGGACAACTGTAGAGATGATATACTTGATCCCCTGTTTTCCATTATTATTATCTGTAACTTGGAAATCTTGCCTTGCATTTCATTGTTAAGGACGTAAGAAGTTGGTGCTGGGTGCACTGTTCTAAGTCAATCACTGAGAGGAAAGTCTACTTGAATTTTCTACCGTATTATCTTCCAATGAAGATCTTTTCCTCTTTGCTCAGAGGCTCAGAAGACATGAATACGTTGGCTAAAAATGATCCTAAAGCTCACACGGAGTTTGTTTTGCAAACGGATAGACATTTAAAACTCAAACTGGCAAAACATTTTAAGTAAATGTTTTAATTTAAAATTATTGGTAAAATGAGGCATGTTGAAATATTACTATCTTTCATATTCAGAAACAAAGTATCTGACATGATCTTCTTTTATTTGCCTGGCTCTGAGCATAAGCTATGGCGTTTCCTCTGTCCTGTCACATCACCAATCTTCACAAGAGGGGGTGGTGATTTGGGTGAGAATCATAACCACCCGGTACACAGGTCTTGGCAGGTAACAAACCTTCCAAGTTCACCTCTGAGAGTTCAAACAGGTTCGAAAAAAATACTGATGCTCAACAGCAGCCAGAAGCTATTCTAACAGTAATAGCAATAATACAGGAAAAGAAATACACCATCACCATAACAACAAAAATTGGGTACATGTGATTAGGAAACAGAGCATATGTTAAAACAACAACAAAAACCCCCCAAAACAAAACAAGAAAAATGATCTTTCCAAAGATGGATTAAGTCTTCTCCTTGTCCTAATTTCTTCGGCTGCAAAGTCATAGTCACAGATTAAAATATGATACCAAAATATCAGTCATCAAAAATGCCCAAATGGGGACAAACTGTCTCGGGACACAAATGGATTATTGGGGACCAAGCTGGAGTCAAGCAGAAGGCAATTTTTAAAAGGCAAGTCTTTGCTCGCACTTTTACCTGTCACGTCTATTTAACAGCATCCTGCTTAAAGAGTTGAATGTCTAATAATAAAATGCACATTAAAAGATTTCCAGTGTTGCTTTTGATCACAATCCAAATTTCTCTCAAAAGGTAAAAAAAAAAAAAAAAAAAAAAAAAATCACTGAAAATACAAAAGTGTGAAGAAAATACCTTCTGTTTTGTTAACTGTCCAGTTACTTTGCTGGGTTGTGTTTGAAGGTGTTCCAGTCACGGCTGCCTCTTCAGTCAATGCTGTCATTGCTATATGAAGTGGGGGGGGTGGGGTGGGAGGGAAAGCATGTTTAGCAGGTGAGCCTCCTTCTACATGCAAGCAACAGATGGAAAGTTATGGACAAGCAACAGATCAAAAGTGATTCTTACTCTGCTTATTCTCACTTTTGTTCTTTTCCCCATCGATGTACATTTGAAAAGCATAACCTGATTAGGGCAGTTTCCTGACAGTTTCTCATCCATACCTACTTCCCCGACTACCTTATCATTCCAGAAAATAGAAATACATTCATTTTTAAGAGCACGTGGATTCATTTATATACTAATTCAATCGCAAGGATGCTATGGCATAGTGGTTAAAATGTATCAACTGCTCTTCGGTTACAGAAAGCAAACATACAGGTCTCAAAAAAGGGGATAGCATAATCTGTTAGGAGTCTGTATTACATAATAAAACTCAATTAATTCACAGGTGGCTTGTGCTGTTCTTTGTTGTGAAGAACGACGGTTAAAAGCCAACTTCTCACTAAAACAGAACAAATCCTATTCATAGTTTACACTGATACAAAATTAACAAGACAAAAACAAACTTCCTACCTTTGAATAAGAGATAGACTGATATTGGCACTCCGAAAGCCATTTCCAGCTGTTGTTAAACAGTATCTTTCTTATCCTCCCAGACTGACGGGTGGAAGGTTTTTATTGAGCTCTCCCGAGTCTTTCTTGTATTTATATTTCATGAAGCGTCACCTGCCGTTCTTACCAATCAAAAAAATATGTACTTTTGGCAGGAGCTGTAGGTAAAGCCCTTGAGGCGCTCACACACTTATTTAGGATACCTGTGTTATCTAGCAATGTGATCAAGTTTTCTTTTGAAACACTGGTTTCCTGTTACCTGTGGGCATAATCGTGTATGTAAAAGTACTTAAAACAACAAAAAAGAATCTAAATTCAGGAAAGGCCCCATTGCTGTGAACAGAATTGTACCGAGCTCCAAAGTTACTAGGAATTTACATAGGATTCCAACAAGGGGGAGTTCTGATAATTTGCAAACCAGGAAACAGCATAACCTGTAAATGAATCAAACATCTCTGAAACTGCAGTCAGTTACACCACCTCTCAGTACAGACTGTGTTCTATCGCAAATCAAGATATTTTGTAATTTAGCCGCCGGGGGGGGGGGGGGGGGCGGGGATTAATTTGTGTTAAAAACAGAGGATTAATATTCCATTTTATTTTTTGCTACTCCATGTTGCTATTTTCAAGCTCTGTAAGGACAATTATTTTTAATAGCATAACATTTGCCTTTATGTCATTCTGCCATTTAAGATTTTTCGAATAAATGGAATGTGCTACCCATCTCCTTAGGACTACAATGCTCCAATTTGTGTTCCAATGATTAGGCTAGATAGAGCCAGTAAAGTACCAAGATGATGGTGATGATGATGTCTCCACTAAGATAAACTACTTAGGTTTTGAATTTTTTTTTTTTAACGTTTATTTATTTTTGAGACAGAGACAGAGCATGAACGGGGGAGGGTCAGAGAGAGTGGGAGACACAGATTCTGAAACAGGCTCCAGGCTCTGAGCCATCAGCACAGAGCCTGATGCGGGGCTTGAACTCACGAACCGCGAGATCATGACCTGAGCCGAAGTCAGCTGCTTAACCGACTGAGCCACCCAGGCACCCCAAAATATTTAGGTTTTGTATGTCTAGTGAATAAAAATTTTTATTTTTTTTTTATTTTTTAGAGAGAGAGAGAGAGTGTGTGTGAGTTGGGGAGAGGGGCAGAGGAAGAGAGAGAATCCTGAGCAGACTCCACACTCTGTGCAGAGCACGAGGCAGGGGCTCAATCCCATGACCCTGGAATGGAGACCTGAGCTGAAATCAAGAGTTGGACGCTCAATTGACTGAGCCACCCAGTTGCCCCCAATGAATAGAAAGTGTTAAATTCAACACAACATTCAAATTGTTCTCACTGTTAATCTAGCTGTAATTATGAAAGTGCCATTTTAACGGCCAACACATGTGATTATTGCTATTAGATTTTGTGACTGTAGGAGCTTCCCATAAATTTTCACCTGCCCCAGATTATTATGAAGAACTTATGTAAATGTGTCGTACTGTGGTGTTGTGCTTTTTCGCCAGGAATTTCAATTGCTCATGTTTTCGGTACCTTGAAAACCCGTTTAAGATAGGTTACCACTTGCATCGTGTCCATCCAGCAAAGTTGGTTTACCAGAACAGATCTCTTTCGCTATTGAAATATGAATTTGGCTTTAGAAATCACACAAGAATGAGCTTGTTGAACTCATTATAACTTGGGCAATCACCACAGGAGTCATCATTTTAAAGTTAAAAGAAGATACAGCACTTGGCTCACTTTAAATGGGCCTGCATTTTGTATTTCTACTTTTGTGGGTTTTTTTTTTTAACGTGATTATTAAGATAATTTCCGGATAAATGTTTTTCCCGGGACAATAATATTTGAGTTATAAATCAAATAATCATGCTCTGCACCTCTGGCGTGAATTTAAGATGAAAACATTTACAAGGGGTTAAAGAAGCCATTAGAACCAATAGCAGTTTTTGGAGGGAGATGCTAGGCCCAATGTGAAATATCTTGATTTGTAAGGTTGGGATATAGGACTACAGCCATCTTGGTTATAACCGTTAACTGGAGTTTGCATAGAGCTTTGTGTTTTGCAGGGTTTTCACGCACATCTCGAGTATTTCTTCAGTGGTCCTGGTCCCAACAAATTCAGTGCCTAACATATAGTATGTACCTAATGACTCCATCTTGAGTGAATAAAATAATAAGCAGTAGGCCTTCTATCTAGTCCCTTGTGACAACTGAGGAATGGAGACCCGAAGGAATTAAGTGACTTACCAAAGGACATGTCCTAGAGTCAGGACTGGGATCCATGTTCAGATTCCAGATCACATGTCCTTTCTATTTTCCCAGCCGTGTTCTCTGGTAGGAATCTGTAGACTGATCCCAGAGAAATTCTCTGAATTATGTCCTAAAATCAAGCCTGAAATAAGTTACCTCTATCCTAAGAATCTAAATATGAAATGAACTGTGACTTTCATTCACATTTGGGCTGAGAGGCATGGACCATGCTCTTTCCTGATGTTTCCCCGCTCCGGTGAATCAGGCCATATAACACAGGCCTACCACTTTATTGAAGGCTCATAGCAGAAAATAGCTCTAGTCACCTCACGTGGATCTTTCCTCCAGGACTCCTGATGGATCCCACTTACACTCGCTTCAGGAGAGTCTCCTGCCTTGGCTTCTTCAGTCTCCTCACAAAAAGTCCTTTCCCCAATCCTGAAGAATGGGGAGATGGGTATTGTAAGGTGGCCTCACTGATGCCTTCATTCATTCTCGACACACAGTGGATCAGGTTGGAAAGAGAAAGGGGAAAGAAGGCTAAGCACTTCAGCACCCCACCGTCAATTTTCCCTCCTTCCATTTTTTCGGTCTTTTTAATTTATTCATCTCTCTCCTCTTGTCATACCATCTCTGAAAGTGTCTTCTCTTCCCCGCCCTTCCTTTCTTTCCCCTCCCTTCCCCTCCCTTCCTTCCCTACTCCTCCCTTCCCCTCCCTTCCTTTTGTTTCTTTTCCTCTCCTTTTCTTTCTTTCTTTCTTTCTTTCTTTCTTTCTTTCTTTCTTTCTTTCTTCTTTCTTTCTTTCTCTCTCTTTCACTAACTCCACCAAAATCTGTTGCTAGACATTGGCAGGAAATGCTCATCAGGCCATTGTTTTCTCTCTCTCTCAACTCATTCTGTTAATTCTCATGGATGCAGTTGTCATTCATTCAATCATTCATTTATTCATTCATAAAATATTGAATGCCCACAACATCCATGGCACTGGGCTGGGTGTGATGTTAGCAAGAAAACTGGACAAATCATTCATGGACTCTCACCTCAAGGACCTAAAGGGAGTTAAGGAAGGCACAGACATAACTACAGGACTGGGTAGGAACTGATAAGTGCCATGACTGTGTGCAGAAATGGCTATGAGAGTTCAGGGATGGGATTGAGGCAAATTCTCAAGGCAGTTTCATGGACAAGTTTCATGTGAATTTTAAATATCAAGTGAGATTTAGATGTGTAATAAGAGAGAAGATTCCAGGTGGGGGAGGGCACTGACGGAGGCAACATGTGGAATGAAAAGAGTGAGCTCTGGCTCCCATCATCCCAGACCTTGCTTCGAATTCCAATTCCACATCTACTCTCCATTTAGCCCTGGCCAAGGCTTTTTAATAACTCCAAGGGTCAACTTCCTCATGTATAAAATAGAGATTGTCAATAACAACAACAAAAGTAAAGCATTTAGCACATGATGGTGCTCTCTTAAGGAGAGCTTTTATTACCAAATAACAGTAGAAAGACACAAGCTGTGTATAATGGTCAAGAAGATCAGAGTTTAGTGATGAACACACTTCACGAAGTCCTGAATTTTCATCACTAGTCATGAGTTCTTATTCTCTTCCCAGACTGATGTTAAGTCAGGGCTTCTATTTCTGGATTCTGTCATCACCTCACACTCAACGTGTCTTAAAGTGAACATATCTCTTCTTCAGCATCAGCTCCCCTTTACAACTTCCTCGTGTTAACCAAAGAAAATATCTTCCAGGCTCTAATTACAATTCTCCTAACTTATGAAACATGGTCTGAATTATCCAGGCTGTCTCTAATCTATCTCTGCATACTTATCCAGCTGTATTTCCACCACTCTCTTAACCTCTGTAACACACACTTTTCATTTTAGTCTGACTGTGACTCTTGCTTTCACACACACACACACACACACACACACACACACACACATGTATATATCTGCTAAACCCCTTCTCACCTCTATCTTTGTATTACTATTCAACCCCCCTTAATTCTTCAGGGTCCTTTTTACAGATAGTTGCAGAAGGAAGTTACTTCTCCAAAGCTCCTCTACATGGCTAACATATGTCTACCTTTTATGCACCCCAAATATCCATAAATAAGGCCATGGTACAAATGAACCAACTTCATCTCCTTTATGTGTTGACAAAGGCTTCCTTCTTGACTGAACTTGAATCAGTTGCCTGTGAGTCCTCTTCTCAACCAGGCCTGCTGAGCCCAGTTGTAGCAAAGGATCCTGCTAAGTGAGTTTATAGAGACCCCCCCCCTCAACCCTATATATTATCAAGTTCCCCATGTTCCACCCTTGATATCTGGCCTGCCTTTAGCAAGAATCCTGGTAAGCTAGTTTAGCAAGAATCCCCCCACCCTTGAAATCTAGTCAAGTTTCTCTGATAGTAATTTTGTACCTACTGATCCCTCTGCTCATTGGATATAGACCCATAGCTACCTTTGCTGTATTTGGAGCTCAGTTCAATCTTCTCTGCTGCAATAGTCTTTTTTCTTTCAATGTTTATTTATTTATTTTGAGGGGTGGGGAGGAAGCACAAGTGGAGGAGAGGCAGGGAGAAGGAGAGGCAGAATCCCAGGCCCACTCTGCACTATCAGCACAGAGCCTGATGTAGGGCTTGAACTCACGAACCGTGAGATCATGACCTGAGCTGAGATCTAGAGTTGGATGCTTAACTGACTGAGCCACCCAGGCGCTCCACAATAGTCTTGATCCCATAACAATAGTCTTAGATAAAGTCTTCCTTACTATTTTTAACAGATGTCAGAATAATTTTTCTTTTACAGTATTTTAGTCTCTAGAAAGTCTCACTCCTGGATTTTAGCCCAGCCAAAGGGTAAAAACCTTCCAAAATTAATTCCTCTTGCACTTTGAGGGTTTGGGGTGGTACTCTCAAAACCACAGACTTCACCTTTTCCCATGTACATGTATTTTGGGTCATTTTGTCTGTTTGGGGGAATTTGGGGCCCATATGAATAAAACAGGCCCTTTCTGAAATGTTTGCTTGGGAGCTTTGAATTTAAACTTCTGTTGGGGTTATCAGGCCAAGACTGGTCTGGACTGATGGTAGAATGGGCTATAGACCCTTTTCTTGCATGTTTAAAAACTTGTGCATTTCCCCAGCATGCTGCAAAGAAATAGGTAATAATTCTACTCCTGAAGCCAATATTACACTGTATGTCAACTAACTGTAATATAAATAAAAACTTGAAACTACAAAAAAAAATAGGTAAACAAATACATGAACAAAAAAACTTACAAATGTCTTAAGGAAAAAGAAGACAGGTATTCTTCAAATCGCTTTTATTATACAGTTGAAATATTAATTATAAGCTTCTAGTCTATTTTCACACAATTGATCAGGAGCACACACTGATAAAGCATGCACTGGGCAAGAATCATGGTTGGTACATTAACACACTGGGATAAGGCATGAAAACAATACAATTATGTGCTTAGGGTAGGTTCAAAATTGCCTTCAACTGACATTCAGTGTATTTCCTAATTTAAATTGTGTTAGAAATATGGTATCTACTTTGAAAACCAAATGCTGTAACAGAAGAGGGAAGAACTGTGGGCAAGAGAGTGGTAGATTTCTAGTTATAGGCTAAGGTTTAGCTTTGGCATGTTGTGTCATATTTTCTTATTACTTTCTGAATCTGTGAAGAGCCACTTGTTCTTTAATGACGTCCTTGCTCATACTATAGCCTATTTTTCTAATATTTGTGGGAGAATACAACCATACTTTTGTTTTCTATGTCTGTTTTGGGATTTTTTCCATTATTCCTCAAGGAAGAGATTATCCAAATATTTTTCTGGAAGGAGAAAGAAATTACACCTTAACCTAACTTATTCCTATTAGGCTTTTACTATCGCAAGCAGTCATTTACAGTTTGAAATGATCATTACCTTTTTAAAAAAATTTTTTTAAATGTTTATTTATTTTTGAGAGAGAGACAGAACATGAGCCGGGGAGGGGCAGAGAGAGAGGGAGACACAGAATCTGAAGCAGGCTCCAGGCTCTGAGCTGTCAGCACAAAGCCTGACACGGGGCTCGAACCCACCAACCGTGAGATCGTGACCTGAGCCAAAGTCAGACACTTAGCCAACTAAGCCACCCAGGCACCCCTGATCATTACCTTTCCAAGTAGCACTGTGTATTTTGCTTTCTTCGTTTATTTTTCTTTCCTTGAATAGAGTGTCATTTCTCACTAAGATACCTCATAGGATCCATTTATGAGATATACAAGATCAAGATTTGATTTTTACTGTTTTATCTTTCTTTTACAAGTAAGCTCTTTTTTAGCATATGAGACACATAAAATATATAAAAATTGAGCATGCTTATGTCCAAACCTAAATTACAATTTATGAGGGCACCCATTTGGCTGACAAGACATTTGTTGAAAACATACTTTGTGTGATATTTGTGTCAAAAATATATTCATTTATTATGAGCCCTTTATTGTTTAATATTATGAACAAATAGTATTCACAAAATAAACCATTGTTACCAAAGTTTTCATTGGAATTATTTTGTTTTATCCTAAAACTCAAAATCTGTTAGCAGGAAATGCATAAAGTCGTATGAGTCATCTGGTCCAGTATGATTCCATCCATGAAAAAATAAATACAATGTAGAAATAAATAGCTTTGTAGTAAAATATAAAGGTGTGTACACCCTTTGTCAAATAAATAAATAGCATGACTTCAGTTTGCTTTATTCTTTCATGTGAATTAGTAAATGAGTTTTTTAGCTGCCAGAAGGGTGTTCTTCAGAAGCATTGCCACTGTCATGGGTCCGACGCCTCCTGGAACTGGGGTGATATAGCTAGCCTTCTTCTTAACAGCTGATGGAGAAAACAGAAAGCCATCTTTATTTTTAAGTTTTTTTTTCCTGAGAATACGATATTTTTAAACATACTGAACTATTAAAAGATAAACTGAGATACATAAAAAATTTTTTTCAGACTTTATTTTTTGGTTGGGGGGGGGGCACCTAGGTGGCTCAGTTGGTAAAGAATCCAACTCTTGATTTTGGCTGGGGTCATGATCTCAAGGTTGGTGGAACTGAGCCCTGCATCAGGCTCTGTGCTGACAGCATGGAGCCTACTTGAGATCCTCTCTCTCTCTCTCTCTCTCTCTCTTTGCCCCTCCCTGACTAGCATGTTGCTCTCTCTCTCTTAAAAAATAAATAAACATGATAAAAAGATTTTAAATTTTTAAAGTAATCTCTACATTCAACGTGAGGGCTCGACCTTACAACCCTGCGATCAAGAGTCATACTCTACCAAGTGAGCCAGCCAGACACCCCTAAAATTTTTAAAGTTTATTGGAGTATTTATCAATTCGAATTGGACAACAACAAACTGGAAGTGGTCAGGAGTGCTCCACCAACAAGGAGCTAGCTAGAGATTTGTAACAGAAGAGGCAGAAACAAAGCAAGGTCATTATTGATTGGCTACAACTTAAAGCCTAATCGGTGTTGGTGACTGGTCGTTCTTAGGTTTTGATTTTGTAACCTGGAGGCGTTTATAGGCTTAGATTTTGGTTTGCTTACACACGCTGCCATGGCATTAGAGCCATATGAGTCTAACAGCCTCCTTGTTTAATTAATTAAACAGAATAGAGTGGATTTTTCTGCATTACACATATCACTCTAACAACGTCAAAACATTTTTAGAATGAAGTAGGCTAGAAACACTCACACACTTAGGTAAACAGTCCTGTGTGTGATGTCTAATCATCCTAAGACTGTAAGTTGAATCTCCATGAAGTTGGTTTGACATGATAAAAATCCATAATCCATGATTGACCCAACTACCTGTAATTCTCATTAACTACTCCTAAAATACATGCTATTGGTCACAAAGGGGGAACAGGACATAGACAGTTCAGCACACGCCATTTGTTAAATTGGAAAATTCCTGTTGTAACAACAGCATCATTTATGTGTGGATAATACATTCCAGTGCAAGTCTAATAAAAATCATCAAACATATCTGAACTACTGAGCATATACACATAGTCCTGTTCTAAGGTATGCAGACTTCTATTCAGTGAATAGACTCAAAGAAAATGACAGAGAACTTTCAGCAAGTTTTATTTAAGAATGTTTTCACACCCACATTATTACACATGAATGGCTCCATACTTTGACCTGCTGGTTTAGTGCTTCACCATGTGAATATGAACAATGAAGTTTTCCCAGATAACTTACAAAATTAGCATAGACAATGCTTCTTCAATGCACACTCTGGCATTCTTAATCACATGTTATTTAAGATATATTGCCTTTTACAAGTTTGCTCGTATGTGCTTCCATATGAATCAAAAGTAACAGATCTTAAGTATTATTTACTATTACAGTATTAGACTTTGTAGACCTTAAGTATTATTTTTGTAGAATTTATATTGCCTTCTTGAAATAGGGTTTGTAAAATTTACATTTATCTTATTTGAAGTTAGTAGTACACAAGAATTTTTTTTTTAATCAGAGGAAAAGCAAAGGAATAATATTCTTTTACTTGAAGAAAAGTCCAAATAGGCTTAAAGACATCACAAAAAGAAAAATAGTCTAGCTAGTATGTATTACTTATGATTTGGAAAGCAGTAGATTAGTTTTCCAAAAAGCCTCTCTACACATGAACATGCCATTTCCCTCACCACACTTCTATCCAACGTCAAACACTCGGCTAGGTCAACAGCTATTTCACAAATAGCCATGAATTATCAATACTTTCTTCTTGCACTTTAGCTATTCCTTCCAACTGGAATATTCTTCTACTTTATCCATATAAGAAAAATCCTTACTATTCTTTAAAAGCCAATACAATGTTACCTGTGCATGATTTTTCTCAAAAACTTCTCCCTCCAACGTTGACTTCAAAGCCCCACCATCTGGGTTCCCAGTAACCTTATACGTTACTCCATTATGGAACTTAACACATTGTGGTGTCTGTCCCCTTAACTAGACCCTAGCACCTGGAAGGGAGAAACCAAGCCTTGACAGCTGTTGCTGTCGCCATTGTTTTTAATCTCAAGAGTCTCTCCATGCACAGATTAGCCATTTGATAAATTTTGTTAAGGTGAACTCAATAGCCCTTGAAATTTAAAATCTAAAATCAATTTGCAGGAATGTGTCAGAGGATGCAAACAATTTAGTTCATGCTAATTACTAAAAAACTCAAGCTACTAATTTGCTTGATCATGACAAACTCCATTTTTTACTATTTTTTAAAGTTTATTTATTTATTTTGAGAGAGGGAGAAAAAGAATGAGTGGGGGGAGGGTGAGAGAGAGAGGGTGAGAGAGAGAGGGTGAGAGAGAGAATCCCAAGCAAGGTCCGCACCGTCAGCGTGGAGCCCGATGCAGGACTTGAACTCACAAACTGTGAGATCATGACCTGAGCTGAAATCAAGAGTTGGATGCTTAACTGACAGAGCTACCCAGTCACCCTTACTTTGTGATAAGCTGACTTACTAGCATGACCAGTGCCTTCCAGGACCTTTTCTATAGACTTGGAAAAGCCATGCCTTTAAAATATCAGCAGATCTCTAGAAGAAATGTACTATATTACTACTATTTACACTGATTGTATAGAAAATCATGTATTTGTAAAGTACTAACTTTGAAACATTAATGGTTAAAAATAAAAGACTACTGAATGATATGGTAAATGAAGAATCAAGTATAAACTAAATCTTCAATGGAAAACAAAATGGTTCATTTCACAACAACAAGTGGATAAAATTCATTGTGTCAGGGAATCTGCTGTGGGTAAATAGTCATTTTTATATAATTTGGTTTTCAACTTGGAAAGGTAAAGCAGCTTGGAATTATGTGTATATAAAAAATAGTAATAACCCTCAGTTATTGAGTAATACTGAGTAATACTCTCAGTTGAGTACCTACTTCCTGCCAAAAACTTTATATATATTATTTGAATAATTCACATTGAATTATTACTTCATTTTAATAGATGGAGAAAGTATGTCTCCCCGAAGTTAAAGTGACTTACCACTCCCTTGTATGGTAGAGACATTATTTACAGCCAGGTTTGAAACATTCCACGATGCCATCATTCCACCCCATAACCCCGTGCAACTGCATTACCATGACCCGAATAAATATAAATATCCCAAGAAAGACTCAGGTGCCAAAAATGAACTCAGTTTTCTCAAAGGGGGAGGAGGATCGTCTGAGAAAAGAAACAAAGCGGAAAGTCCGAATAAAACATTTTCCTGCATATTTCCTGTGAGTCCTCACAGCTCGTCGTCTTTGAATTATGTCCAGCACATCAAATTACACAGCTGGCTTAGCAGTCTGAACTGCTTTCTTCCTGGGCGTCAGATCAGATAAACCACGGGTCTGCTCAGGTATCATGACACTCCTCTTCCAAATTATGTTTTTCACAACATGCTTACCATTGCGTTCTTCTGCTCCAAAAAGTGAGGTTTGGAATGTTGGGAGAGGGAAGGTGAATGAGCTGTTGCGCAAAATAATACCTGCTGGAAATCTGGAGCTTAGTCTGCTTTTTTTTTTACACGTTTTCCTGGTAAAAACTAACACACACATATTTTGTCCTGCCTATTACTTCATAGAAATACACGTGATGGGTAATGGGCCTTCACCTGACGTGGGCTAGGGGTTCTCTGGACGTTCATAAGCATTCAGTTGCATCAGCTCTGTACATTACTCACTAAGCAAAGGATTATGATATCACTATGAACACACACCTGACTATCCAAGTCCTTGCTTCAAATATTTTTTATCTCTGAAATAAAGTGGATGAATATGAAAATGAAGTCGGTATAGTCATGAGAGGCCAACTGTGAGGAGTTTGATTGAAAAAAAAAAAACATCTTGGGTGTTTATCCCTTTTGATTGGATTTTCATGAGAATCTACATCTGAGAAAGAAATATAACTGTATCTGCTGCTGGCTAGTGTTAATGTATTGTCTATTTACATAACAACCAGGATATGGAAATATTGATTTCTCAAGAAAGGTAGGGAATTTTCATTGGCAAATGCCAGTGGGTACAGATGCCAATGCTTAAAAGCATCTCTATAGCCTAATGATTTTGCATGACTATTCCAGGGCTGTCCTACACGACATATTTATGAAGTCTCAGAAGTGGCTTCTGAGCTAAAATTAGTCATGTGAGAAAGAGTTAAACTCAATACGTTTGATGCTCTGAAAAGCTTCTTCCCCAATCATGTCTGCAAGAGAGTAAGTTAACAAGCATTACATCACCAGAAAAATCTCTCATTGGCTGGTCTTTCCCTGAGGGCAGACAAAGGTTTGCACTTGCTCATAGAAGATGATGCTTTTAAAGATTAATCCTTTCTGTGCGGGGGGGGGGGGGGGGGGGGGACGTTCTATATGCTCTATTGAAAAGAATTATAGAAGCATTTTAAGGCAGTAATTTCCTTCAGAGACTTATTTACTCTGTGTTTAGGTGTGAGGGAGTATGTGTGTATGTTAAGGGAAATGCCAAATTTTCTGGATGTATGAGAACAAGGTTCAGGCTCCCCCTCTGCTATCCAAAAGTAGAGCATTCCTATGAAAACTTTCATAAGTCAAAATGGTATGAAGCTGAGGCAAATACTATTAATTTGTATGGAAAAAAATGTGAGCATTCCCAGACCTAAAAACAAACAAATGAACAAACAAACACACCTCTCTGGCTTTTCTGACACCTTAGGACACATTTTGCTAACAGGTGCACAAAATAAATGAAGATAAGCATAGATGCTCACAGACACAGTTCAAAGCTATGGCGGCTGGATGTTGCATTGTTCCCGACGAAGGAGCTTGGTGGGGCCGCTCTCCCAGCTCAGGGTGTACACTGCCTCTGTAATGCTCACTGCAAAACAAATGCTGAACGTTTTTCGTTTTGCCCTTTTTTTTTTTTTCCAGAAAAGCTAAAATCCTCGTTGGACTTCTTTCACTTAGGAAAAACAGATACTAACGTAGGTTTTTTTGTAAAAGCAAAGTGGCAACATGAACATTCAACCAGCGGGGGAGCACACATTACATCTTGATCAGTATCAGGATTTTCATGAGAGGCTCAGGGATGGCAAAACCAGGTTGAGATTCAATTTTGTGAAGTTAACACGATTTCAGAGTTACTGAAACTGTTGGACAATGGAGGCAAATAAAACAATCACCAAATCCTATTGTTATCTGCATGGAATTTGCTCTGGGGAATGAGATTCAGATGGAAATGAGTTGGTCCTGGTTAAAGCAAGTATCTGAAAATAAAGACTATTTTGAAGAAAGGCAACAATTAGCAACAATCTATTTGAATGACCTCCCTAAAAACTTCAGACACTGCAAAGGAAATGCTATAGATTTCCTTGAGGATGATTTAGAATATTAGAGTCTACATTCAGTTGTATAGCAAGAAAAGAGATGACCATTTAAAATCAGTTATTTGAGTTGCAAGATTTGCCTCTGTACATACTACTCTCTTTCTTTGACATACCCTTTCTGCATTTCCTCACCTGATGAATATTTATTCTTCCCTTGCAGATTTAGTTAAATGTCACTTCCTCTGTGGTGCTCATTAACTCCCCAGGCTGAGTTCACTCATCGATCCATGAAACTTAGCAGTGATTTTCAATTCGCAGTCACAACGTATGCTGGAGTCTCCTGAGAAAAGCAGTCAAACTACATCTACTTTCTCCCACCTCATGTTAGGGCACACCACTGAGAATCGTTGCTGAAGTGAGAGAGATTTCTAATAGCGGTTGTGTGAGGGAGAGGGTGTCACACATGTTAACAGCAGCAAAGAGGAAGTTTAAAACATGGTTGAAATTCATTGCTTCATTAAGGATACTTCACTTGGGGACCTCCAGGTCTCCCAGTCAGGCCCCAGGCAAACCCTGATGTGCAAATGCTTGAATCACAGTTGCTAATGCCCCATGGGTCAAAGCAAGTTACAGGGTCAAACTCAGATTTGAAAGTCTCGGGATAAGGATATTGGTAAAGTTGCGTTGCCAAAGAGATGAATATATGGGGACAGAAGAAATGTTTATTCATTTTTTTTATAATCTACTGTAGTAGTCCTTTGGTTTAGAAATGAAATCTCTAACCTGCTGCCAGGTTTATTCTTTAAAACATAGAGTAGAGGGGCGCCTGGGTGGCTCAGTCGGTTAAGCGTCCGACTTCAGCTCAGGTCACCATCTCGCGGTCCGTGAGTTTGAGCCCCGTGTCGGGCTCTGGGCTGATGGCTCAGAGCCTGGAGCCTGCTTCCTGTTCTGTGTCTCCCTCTCTCTCTGCCCCTCCCCCGTTCATGCTCTGTCTCTCTCTGTCTCAAAAATAAATAAACGTTAAAAAAAAAAATTAAAAAAAAAAACATAGAGTAGATCATTTCAGCTTTGGAACATTTGATGCATCTTCACCGTCTCCAGGATAAAGTATAAATTCTTTGTTGTGGCCATTAAGGTCCTTTATGATCTGGCCCTACATCTGTGTCTTGCATTATTTCTGAATACTTGCATATTTTCCTAACTTATTCACTATTCCCACACTGGCTACAGATTGGCCCAGATAGAATCACCACAAACGTTTCTGGAGAAAGATGGCAGCCATAGCCACTGTCCCTTGGAACTTACAGTGTAACTGGGTGAGAGATATTAAAAATATAATCACCTAAATGATCACTGAACTATGGCTATGAAATGTACTACAAATGTGAACGTTAGGAGGGAGGACCTAACTGAGCACTACACGCATTTGTGGTATTTATCTATGCCAAGTCCAGAAACATGAAGGATCAATCAATGTTTCCATGGGAAATGGAGAGGTGGGGAGTAGACAGTGTTCTTGGCAGGGGGGAACCATGTCTGTGACAATGGTGGAAAGAAGCCTCCCTCGGGTTGGAAACATGGCAAGAAGGCCAGGGGGGCTGACATGCAGAGTGAAGAGGAAGAGTCCTGCTCATGTAGAGCCTAGAATAAAATGTTAATAATTTTAGATATTAACCTAAGAGCAATGGTTAAAGTATTTTTAAAATTTGAGGAAAAAATACATTCTGAGGCAAGATAAGATCAGATGGGGAAACTGTCTGTTTTGTATTGGCACATTTCTCAAATGAGTTTATCATCAGGGGTGGAGGAAAGGGAGATAAACAAAAAGTAGGAACATCGACTAAAATGTGTAGGATGGTAATAAATGCTGGTTGTATGCGAGTGACTCAAGGAGGGAACAGGAATCAGATATGGGCATCAGAGAAAGATTTGTAAAGTGACAGAAAAGCTTCAAGATCTGATGGATGCCAGCGTGTTAAGAAAAAGGAGAGAATACAATGCAGACATAAGGGAATAGTAAAAGCAAAGGAGGTTTGATCCCACAATGAACTTGATGCAACGGAGGAGCTGACAGAAGTTCATCACGATGGAAGTACATGAGGAAAACAGAGTAGATGAGGCAGGGGAGGTGGACACGGGCTACGTGACCCGGAGGTGAGGAGTCAGGACACTTAGGTTGGGTGATGACAGCTGTAGTTATTGTGTCCAGATGAATAAGCTTTTAGGAAAGACCGTGAATGAACACACTTCTATATGTAGGAATAGCCAGTTCTGCAAAATGAGAAGTCGGGAGTGAAAAATGTATACAATTTAATAGTTTTTAAATCAGGTAACTAAACTACGGAGACATTCATGTTGTATTTTCATAAAGTTTTAGGTCCCTGAATGTCATTAAATTATTATCCAAGACATCTTTTTTTGTTTTTGTTTTTGAAAGAGAGAGAGAGAGAGAGAGAGAGAGAATGGGAAAGAGGGAATGGCAGAGAGAGAGGGAGAGAGAATCTAAAGCAGCCTCCACATCCAGCACGGAGCCCAACATGGGCTGGATTTCAAGACTACAAGATCATGACCCGAGCTGAAATCAAGAGTCAGGCACTTACCCGACTGAGCCACCCACGTGCCTCCTCCCCCCAAGAAATCCTTTTGTAGTCTGAGATCTGGAATCTGACCTGTTGTGTTCCTTTTTCTCCACCATGTGGATGACTGCTTTTTTTTCAGTTACTGGCTTCAGATTTCTAAAGCAAAGAATTAAGATCGGCACGCTTGACATCTTTTCCATTATTCTTACTTGAAGACAACTACGCTTCAAGGTCAGGACTAGAGCCAGAACTATGGAGCAGAGGTTGTTTCATGTTTCCAATTTGAGGGGATGACAGGGATGATGGAAGAAACTAGGTGCCCAGTCCAAGGTGTGGAAAGATTACTCACGAAGGATACAAGTAGCAACTTAAGAGACATCAAAATGCCCTTTAACAACTTAGGTAAGAATAAAAGAAAATGTATGGGATCGTTAATCTTTGGTACCAGCAATGCATGCCTCATGATAGTGTGTCTCTGGCTTGTATGTTTATTTCCCCTGGAAACTTTACGTTCTCAGGTTCCTAGCATCTGGACTTAATAACCCAAACTCTCACCTAATATACTTTGTTAGGAAGACTCAATAATTCTTTGGCAGATAGTGAATTTCTGCTTCAGCACATTATATACTACTCCAAAGGTTCCAACTAATAGAGTTTCCGGATATACCTACACCATTAATTTTGCTATTATGGCTTGGAAATTGTATATTCTGGCAAAGTCAAAGAATATATTTGTGCTTTATAAATGTATTTTTGGGTGGAGGATGAGAAACTGGTGTCTCAAGTTCCTGTAACATTGTTTTATCTCTCTTTGTATTTTGTCCAGTTCTCTGTCATTCTTAAGGAAGTACTCTATGGCCATGTCAGATTTGCAACAATGCCACAAATAATTTAAAACAATTTTTTTAATGTTTATTTATTTTTGAGAGAGAGAGCATGAGTGGTGGAGGGGGAAGAGAGAGAGGGAGACACAGAATCCGAAGCGGGCTCCAGGCTCTGAGCTGTCAGCACAGAGACTGACACGGGGTTTGAACTCATAAATTGCAAGACCATGACCTGAGCCAAAGTTGGATGCTCAACCGACTGGGCCACCCAGGCACCCCTGCCAGAAATAATTTTTAAAACCAACTTCCTTCCCCAAAAGGAAAAGGAATGATTCCTTATGTGTGGCAAGACAGCAGATGGAAATTTTCTTGTTTCTCTCATATGAATTTCACCAGTCTAGTATACATGGGTAATTGTCTAAATTAAATGCTTAGAGAATTTTCCCATGCTTCTAAATGCAGGCCATTTAGACATGACCCCTATACACATCCACTATAATGAAGTGGAGACAAGCTTCAGGAAAATGAAGTACATGAATAACAACCAGAAAAACCTGACTGGCATAGGACTGGAAAAATAGTATGACTCAGGCGGTAATATGGAAAACACTCCACTTTCTCATATAGTTGATATAAAAATGACACTTAAGAGCATTTGATGATGAACCAGAGAGAGTAAAGGGCTCCTTGACAAGTGAATGGCTCACCATTGAACACTTGCAAGGCAACAAGGAATCAGATGCCCCAAAGGTAATTTACTATGCTTCCTCTTGCATTTATCTGGTTGGCTGATTCTGGGGTTTCTATAAGATTTCTACATGCATGAGGACATTCATTATCACAGCACCCTTTGGGGCATTAATGGGATGGACAGGATTAATGTCCTGATGGATTACAAGAGAAAGAGACTCTGATCCACATGTCTATACAAAGTGCATTGGCTTCAGTAGTTTGGTGGGCTGCATTTAGATCAATGCATCCCTCACCTATTTATAACGCTATCTGTATGTGTAGGGTGGCTAAGCCTTTTTTTCCTTTACTTTTCTCCTTACATTAAATCAAATCTCTATATACCCAGCGACCTGTCTCATAGATGTGAATACCAAAAAGTACTGCTCAGACCACCCAGAAGGCATTCGATGGGACCAAATAGCAAATCAATCACCAAATGAAAATTTGAAATTGCTTTCTGTGAACTCTGTCTATGACACATCAGTGGAACCTCCTTTCTGACCATGGAGGGTGTCAGCTACCATTGCCAATTTCCATTTTGGTAGGCCAGAGTAAGGATCACTGCCATGTATGTTTCTAGTACTCTACCAAAAAGACTAACAATATGTCCTTTTCATGACTTCTTTAAAAGAAACATAATCGTCATTTACTCCTGTCATTCTTCCCAGTCCTTTTTCCTCAAACCACTGAACATTCCTATCATACAGTGACACATCTGTAAACTAGATGGGTTGTTTGGAGCATCCTCCAAATCTCCTGGCAAGGCCTTAATGTTGGTATCCTGCCATAATCAACCCAAGATAGTAGGAGATAAAATATCCTTCCATCAACATTTGTATTGTAATATGGGGTCCTGACAAGCAACTACAAAAAAAAAAAATCTCATCATTAGGTGTAAAAGAAGAAGAGAGACTTACAGAATCACTGGGCACTTCTCTTGTTCCTGTGGATGTCCTTTTTATGTTTCGACTTTATTCTCTATAAAGGTAGGTTGCTCGATGTCAAATAAAACCTTCTAAAAAGATCTTTAAAGCTGACCTGATTTCAAAGATCTAGACTTCGCAATGAGCATCGTGTCGTAAATTGTAAGCATGTTGTGAGCCACAGTGGGGGCAGCTGGCTCACTGATAGAGATCTCACAGTGACCATTACTACTTGTTTTATGAAATGAGCTGCATGGGCACTATGACCACAGCATTAGTAACAGTCTCTCTCAAAGAAGCTTTTGCAAATTTCCATCAACTTTTTCGAAACGATTGGAAGAAATCACCTCTGGGTTAAAGTGTTAGGCCTTCCCTTATACTTGAGCCGGATTTGGGGGCTACCTTGTAATTACCTACCACAAAAGTTGATATCTTGAGTCAGATTGACCATATTGTTATGAACTGAATGTGTGGGTACCTCCAAAATTTCTATGTTAAAATCCTAATCTAGGATGCGATGGAATTAGGAGGTGGGACTTTGGGAGGTGATTAAGTCATGAGGGTGGAGCCCTCAAGAATGGAACTCATGCTTTTTTTGAAAAGACTCCACAGAGCTCTCTCACTCGTTGCACCAGATGAGGATACAATGAGAAGTTAGCTGTCCGTAACCCAGGAGAGGGTCCTCATCCGAATCCGACTATGGTGGCACTGTGATCTTGGACTTACTCCATCCAGAACTATAAGAAAATAAATGCTGTTGTTTCAGCCACCCAGTCTGTGGTAATTTGTTATGGCAGACTGAACTAACATATGTATCATCAAATTAAATGATTAACACTGAAAATCGTGTTGGTAACTTTTTTTTTTACAATAGTAATAATAATAATAATAATAAAGTGATCAAGTTGCTCAAAACTAGTGCCATTTCCTTAGAAACTGGCAATACTCTCTGACTTTCCCATCTCGTATAACACACACTTGGTAGTAAGTAGTGCCAAACCATTTCCAAAAGATGCTTACTTTAAAATAAAACAGATGAGGGGCGCCTGGGTGGCTCAGTCGGTTGGGCGGCCGACTTCGGCTCAGGTCATGATTTCACGGTCCGTGAGTTCGAGCCCCACGTCGGGCTCTGTGCTGACAGCTCAGAGCCTGGAGCCTGTTTCAGATTCTGTGTCTCCCTCTCTCTGACCCTCCCCCATTCATGCTCTGTCTCTCTCTGTCTCAAAAATAAATAAACGTTAAAAAAAATTAAAATAAAACAGATGAACATAGGCGAAGGAAAAAAAAAAGAGAGGGAGGCAAACCATAGAGACTCTTAACTACAGGGAACAAAATGAGGGCAGCTGGAGGGGAGGTGGGTAGGGGATGGGTTAGATGGATGGTGGGTATAAAGGAGGGCACTCACGATGAGCACTGAGTGCCAGAAGTAAGTGACAATTTACTAAATCCTACTCCTGAAACTAATATTGCACTGTATATTAACCTACTGGAATTTAAATAAAAACTTGAGACATTACTTTTTTTTTAAATTTTTTTAATCTTCATTTATTTTTGAGAGAGAGAGACAGGGTGCGAGCGGAGGAGGAACAGAGAGAGAGGGAGACGCAGAATCTGAAGCAGGCTCCAGGCTCTGAGCCGACAGCACAAAGCCCGATGTGGAGCTCGAACTCATGGATTGTGAGATCATGACCTGAGCTGAAGTTGGACGCTTAACCGACCTGAGCCGCTCAGGTGTCCCAAAAGAACCTCACTTTAACATGTGATCTGGAGAATATAAATCCCATGAGAGCAGGAACTTTATATTGTGCATGGCTATATCCCCAGTACCTTGAAGATACGTTGAATGAGAAATGTGTGTTGAGTAAATCCACGAATGTCTCAGTGGACGTATTATTACTGGATCTGGATTGTCGTAGGTTAATAATATGTTTGATGCCACCTCAAGTGGCAGCTTTTGTTCCCATTAAGGCAACTTTAAGGAATTACTCCTGTAATGTAATTGTAACACTAGAGATTTGTAAGTACAGAGGATGATCATACATGTGAACCGTGGTATGCCTAGGAAGGAGAAAACCTGCTGTGGGATGGAGATACAAAAGGAATACAGGGCAAGAAGCTTACCTTACAGAGGCGTACAAGGCAGGAGGGAACAACCAAGTGAAAGTACAAGGTAGTACAGAAGCAAGAACAAAATGAACAAGGCAGGTAAGACCTTCCATGGGAGTTTCGAGAAGATGGGGATAAGCATGAGTGCCTTCAAGTTGATTCATATGATATTGGGGTGAAGAACAGACTTGACCAGAAGAGAGTGGAGGTCAGAAAAGCAGTGAGGAGCAAGATGGTAACTGCAACGTGAAGTTAGGTGCTTCTGGATTAGTACCAAAGTGAGACTGGAGAGAAAAGGCAAATAATGAGCATACACACAAACACACACACATACTGTCTTCTGCCAGGGACCATACTCAGCAAGCTACATACATTAGCTCATGTGAGGTGATTATTTCACATAATCTTCATAACAACTTTATAAGACAGGCATTATTATCTGTTTTTCAGATGATAAAATCAAGTCTCAGAGAGGTGAAGGGATTTGCCTAAGATCATAATTGTTTTATGCAACAGAACTAGGATTCATACCTAAGTCAGCCTGACTCCAAATTGAAATCGTTTTAAGAAAGATTGGGCATAATCTACGAAGAGCACGGAGAGAAAAGGTAACCCTCAGGTTTCAAAGGTGAAATACTATGCATACACAAGAGATCTATGGTAAAAGAAGGGAAAATGTAGATTAAAAGCTGCTTTAAAAGCACTCCAAGGGGCGCCTGGGTGGCGCAGTCGGTTAAGCGTCCGACTTCAGCCAGGTCACTATCTCGCAGTCCGTGAGTTCGAGCCCCGCGTCAGGCTCTGGGCTGATGGCTCAGAGCCTGGAGCCTGTTTCCGATTCTGTGTCTCCCTCTCTCTCTGCCCCTCCCCCGTTCATGCTCTGTCTCTCTCTGTCCCAAAAATAAAATAAAAAACGTTGAAAAAAAAAATAAATAAATAAAAAAGCACTCCAAGGTTTTACTTCCACATCTAGTAGTTTCTTAGAAAATGGTACTATATAATTCTAGACCCCTGTTTGTCCTCATATTTTGACTACGGGGTTGGAAGTTTGAGGAATAATTCTGACCAGATAGAGTCCCAAATTATAGACTCCCTTTTGTTGTAGGAGGGATTTCCTGTCAAGTAGAGATGCTTTGAAAAATGCAAAGTAAGCCTCCAGCTGCTTGGGGCACAATTCACAATTGTTTACAGTGTCATACTTCCCTACTTCAACAATGTTGAGCTACTTTTGAGTACAAAAGACCTTTTGCAATTTTTCTTCTTTGCCTTTGATCCACTCCTTCTCACCTGGAAAGAGCCCCTTCTTCTCCCTCTGCCCCCTCTCCACCTTATATACGCACACTTAGGTGAAATTCATTCATCTTTTCAGACTCATCTCAAAAGGGTTCTAGAACTGGCACCTTCGCTCTTGCTTATTTGAAAACTCTTAGAGTCATAATTGATTCTTCTCTTTCTTTTATATCTAATCATTCAGCCCATCATTCCGACCCTTCCTTTAAATTATATCTACCATCTAACCACCTGTTAACACTTTCACCCATTACCACGCTGGTCCACACCCCATCTTGGATAATTTCTTTCTTGGATAATTACAATAGCCTCTTAACAGGTATCCTATTTATATCCCAGCCTCTCTAAGGTCTACTTGATATTCAGTAGCCTTGCTACTTTACTTTACTTTACTGTAAAATCCAAATTCCTTTCCATGGCCTCTAAGGACCTACATGATATGGCATCCCTGCTGCTACCGCTTGGACTTTATTCCCCCCGATTCGTCCCCTTATTTACTCTGTTCCAGTTACAATGGTCTTATGGCAGCTCATGAAAGCCATTAGGCATGCTGATCCTCTAAATCTTCACACTTTCTGCTCTGCGTGGGGGGATATTCCTCTCCCATAAATCCACAGCTCCCTCCCTCACTTTGTTCAGGTTGGCAGCAAGTCTTCCCTGAACACCCTCTTTAGCGACCTTACTCTATTAATTCTCTAGCCTCCCTTATCTGGTTTTATTTTTGTAACACCAAACACTGCTTAATATATTACATGGATGTGTATGCATTTATTTATTATCTGTCTTCTCCAACCTGATGTAAGCTACCTGCGGGTTAGGACTTTGCCTATTTAGATTATCGTTGCATCTCAAATGCCTGTCACAATGCCTGACATAATATCCCTTCAACCCCTACTGCATCCCAGCCTCAGCCCTGCTCTGGCTTCCAGGAATTCCTGAGAGGGCCATGGGTGGCTCCTTCCCTTCTCACTGTGCTCGTCAGTGCTATTTGCAAAGGGCTCTTGTGAGGGGCCAGAGAAGCCCCTCAGACTGCACAGTGCTGGGAATCATGGGACGAGAACAAAAAATCATTGGCAGGAAATGAGCTCAGCTGTTGGGACCCCTGCAAGGCTGGGGTGTACCATTCTTGATGTAGTTTAAGAAAAGAGCAGGTTGTAAGATGGACAGATGAACCCGCCCAAGATCTGGGCCTTCTCCTTTTCCTTAATGTCCAGGGCAAGTCAGGTTAGGAGCTCCCTTTCCCTCCCTCCCTAGGATCATCCTCTCCCCATCCACACATTTCTCCCAAAGTTTGAGCACGGACTCTCATGAAAATTGTTCCCTCCAGTAGTTCAATGAGCTGGTGTTGGTCCTGTGTCATCCCTCTACTGCCTACAGGGTGGGATAATCTAGCTCCAGGAGGACACTTGGCCACACTGCTCTGCCAGCCTATCCATGGGAGGGTGCACACAGAACCCCAAGGGAGGCTCCAAAGAGCAAGCAGGGCACTGAGGAGCAGACAGCAAACAAGTAACACTGGGAGGGGAAGGCCCTACCCATGCCCTAGTCCCCACTGTGTCCCAGCCTGAACTTAAGATCCCCCGCACTGTCGTTTTTTTTTTTAATTTTTAAAATTGAGATATCATTTATATAAAACATTGTGTAAGTTTAAAATGTACAACAGATTAATTCGATACATTTATATACTGCAATATGATTACCATCATAGCTTTATTTAATACCTGTGTCACACCACATAATTATCATTTCTTTTTTGTGGAAAAATACTTAAGATCTAGTATTGTAGCAATTTTGAAGTATATAATATAGTATTGTTGACTAGATTCACTATGATGTGCGTGAGTTCCAGAACTTATTCATTTTCTAGTTGCAAGTTTGTACCCTTTAACAGCATCTTCCCAGCTTCCCCCCACCCCCTCCCCCAGCCCCTGGTAACTACCATTCTACTCTGTTTCTACAAATTTGGCTTTTTCAGATTCCACGTATAAGTAATACCACACAGCATTTGTCTTTGTCTGACTTATCTCAATAAGCATAATACCCTCAAGGTCCATCCATGTCGTCACAAATGGCAGGATTTCCCTCTTGCTCATGGCTGAAAATATTCAATTGAATATATATATGCCACATCTTCTTTACCCTTTCATCTACTGATTCACACTTTTGTTTCCATATCTTGGCTATTGTGAATAATGCTGCAACAAACATGATTACATAGATCTCTTTTTGATATCTTGTTCTCATTTCCTTTGGATACCCAGAAGTGGGATTGCTGGATCATAAAATCAACATGCAGAGGGGCACCTGGGTGGTTCAGTTGGTTAAGCCTCTGACTTTGGCTCAGGTTATGATCTCATGGTTCATGAGTTCAAGTCCTACATTGGGCTCTCTGCTGTCAGCACAGAGCCTGCTTCGGATCCTCCGTCTCTCTGTTTCTCTGCTCCTCCCCCCCTTGTGCACGTGCATGCTCTCTCTCTCTCTCTTTCTCAAAAATAAAAATAAAACATTAAAAACAATTAAAAGAAATAACATCAACATAAAGAAATTGGTGTTATTTCTATACACTAACAGTGAAATATATGAAAAATAAATAAAGAAAACGATCCCATTTGCAACAGCATCAAAAGCAATAAAATACTTAGGAATAAATTTAACTCAGGAAATGAAGAATCTTTACAATGGAAATTACATGACTTTGAAGAAGAAAACTGAAGAGGACACACGCAAAAAATGGAAAGATATCCCATGTTCATGGACTGGGAGAATTAATAGTGTTAAATTATCCATATTACCCAAAGCCATTTATAGATTCAGTGGCATTTGTCACAGAAATGGAAAAAAAAAATGTATGAGATCACTAAAGACATTGAATAGTCAATAGCAATACTGAGAAAAAAGAACAAAGCTAGAAGCATCACACTTCCTGATTTCAAACTATACCAGAAAGCTAGAGTAATTAAGACATTATGGTACTGACATAAAAACAGACACATAGAACCAATGGAACCAAGTAGAAAGCATAGAAATAAACCCCTGAATGCAAGGTCAACCATTATTTGACAAGGGAGCCAAGAACACTTAGTGGGGAAAGGATACTTTGTTCAGCAAATAGTGTTGGGAGAACTAACTACATGTAGAAAAATGAGATTGAACCCATATCCAATACTACTTATAAAAATTAAGTCCAAATTAATGAACTTAAATATAAAAACCAACACTATAAAATTTCTAGAAGAAAACATAGGGGAAAAGTTCCTTGATATTGGTCTTAGGAATGATTTTTTTTTGGATATGACACCAAAAGCAAAGAAAACAAAAGCAAAAATCAACAAGCAGGACTACTTCAAGCAAAAAAGGCATCTGCACAGTAAAAGAAACAGTCAACAAAATGAGAAGGCAACGTACAGAATAGGAGAAAATATTTGTAAATCATATATCACATAAGGGGTTATTACCCCCAAATACCTTATCAAAAATACTTGAGGAATTCAAACAACTCATTACAAAAAACAAACAATCCAATTAAAAAATGGACAGAGGACATAAAAAAAAATTTTTCCAAAGAACCCATCCAAATGACCAACCAGTACATGGAAAGATGCTCAACATCACTACTTATCAGCGAAAATACCGGGCTGGGCATACATACAAAAACTTTAGTACTCGAACCAGGAGACATGCAGAGTCTATGTGGGCCCTGAGCCCAGGAACAGCAGATGGGACTTTCTAATAGGCTTTCCCCTAGTTCCTGCAGGTTTCACTAGAGCTTACTTAAAGTACCACTGCCCTCACTACTGGAGTCTCTCTGGGATGTGCCTGGCCAAGGCCCTTGGTCTCTAGCTGAGCCCCACAGCAGCAGCAATAGCTCCATTTCTTAGGGTTGGGGACCCTGGGTCCACTGCAGATTCCCACCCTGAGGCCTTCAGCCCTACCTCTCGTTCAAACGACCCAATTTAGTCAAGGCTGGCCTGTCTCTGCTATTACCCTATCTATCTGGGATCTTAGTATCACCCGCTCTGACCTACCCTGGGACACTTTGGGAACCCTTGCTCAAGAAGCAGGTCACCTGGGGCCAGTTTGTGCCACAGCAAGACCAGCAGGGGCAGAAGGAATCTCAGGGACCACCTAGCTGGCTCCCTTCTCAGCAGACCCTAAGTAGACCTCATGCTCTCCTGCCATGTCTCACTTTGTGGGTTTCTCTTTCTTTTCTGGTCATAGCAGGTGGTAACTTGCATGTCTTTCCTATTCAGGATGAGTTGCAGATGGTGGCTGAGTCAAGGCAGGTATCTAGATCTTCTCCCCTAGCTATGTTTCCAAGTCATGAACATATTGTATGACATACATTTCAGTAAAAAAGTATGACTCAAAGAATTTGAAGGGCTATACTGAAAACATCAGTAATGACCAGGAGATCAAAAGTAAGGTCAGTAAAGAGACATGAAAATGGAAACCACAAAGGGACCTGATATAATTTTCAATATTGCATGAAGTTGTCAAAAAGTGTCTTGTCTTTACCGATGATTGAATAATAAAAATGAGTTTAATTAGAACTGAAGACATTTTGGTGAGATTGTACTATCTACACTTTGCAACAAAACAAAACAAAACAACAACAAATATATATATATATATATATATATATATATATATATATATATTTCGAGAGTGCGAGCAAGCAGGGGAGGGGCAGGAGAGGGAGAGAGAGAGTCTTAAGTAGGCTCCACACTTAGTGTATATATTTTATATACAGAGTTCAGAGTTAGTATTGTAAGATCTGACCCAAGACATGACTTCACTGACATTAGGCCTCCACTGACCCCACAGGAAAGAGTTAATACGTGGATCATGTTTTGAAACTGACTAAAAAAGCAATGAGGTATTCACAACTAAAAGAATTCAGGGTAGACTGAATGGTATGTAGATGCTGGATGAGGAAATCTCTCTGTGTCTTTGTCTCTGTCTCTGTCTCTCTTTTGTCAAGAGATTAGTCTTCAAGTTCTTATGCACAGAATGGATCATTATTCATCCAAGTATGACTTCCCATCTAGAGCCTATGGATTCCACATCCTTTTTGCTCCCACATAGAGTAGCCATGTGGCTATATTCAGGTCAATAGAATGCTCGCAGAAGTGATGCATACAACTTTCAGTTCAATTTTCTTAAAGGTAAAGTCACATGCCCTCGTCTCTCTTTTACCTTTCGATGGAGGAAAACATGGATGAGCAGGCGATTCAATTTCAACTGTGTGGATAAGAAGAGGGTTCAGGTGGAACAGTGTTATGGGCTGAATTGTGACTCCCCCAAATTCATATGTTGAAGTCCTAACCATCAGTCCCTCAGAATGTCACCATATTTGGAGATAGGGTCTTTACAGAGGTAATTAAGAGGAGGCCATTAGAGTGGACCCTAATCCAAGACGACTAGTGTCCTTACAGGAAGAGACAATTTGAACACAGACATGTACAGAGGAAAGACAAAGTGAAGACAGGGAGAAGTTGGCCATCTACAAGTCAAGGAGAGAGAAGCCGCAGATGAAATAACCCTGGGGACACTTTGATCTCTGACTTCTAGCCTCCAGATTTGTGAGAAATAAATTTCTGTTTAAGCCACGCAGTGTTTGGAACTTACTTATGGCAGTTTTATCAAACGAACACAAACAGCAAGATGGATGAAAACAGTCTCCCTGAATGAAGAAGGGCTGTCTAACTCCATAGACTTTTGTAGAAGACAGCTAAGCTATCTTGGAGCTCAGGTATTTTGCTATTCCTTTGTTACAGCAGCCTCATCTATCATCTGGTATAATACTGAGAGAGGGGAAAAATAGAAACAACTGATCATTTAACAAAGAGACAGAGTGAGGCAAATTATGATATATTCACTAAACATAACCAGGAACCAGGACTTCTGGGTGGAAAATGGCTGATAAAAATCTAAGGGTATAAGACATATTCCTCAAGCAACATAAAATATGCAGACGCAAAACATCTGGAAGCAACTATAGTTTAAAAAAAATTGCTTGTGTTAGAGTAGGCCCTCTTTTCCATATAATGTGGCTTCTTTACTTTTATAATTTAAATTGGTTTCATCAACACTGTAATGTACCTTTAGACTTAGCTCTGTGATTTCTATGTAGTCCTATACCTGTAGGGCAGCAAAGAGGATCACTCTTGGACATCAGCCCCACCTATTCGGACTCTGAGAAAAGAGCCTACATGTTGTTCCTGCCTCTCTCCTTCCTTTTTCAGCAGTTCTTTCCAGCATCATTCTATTCCCTGTTTTGGTACAGACCAGTGAGTGGAGAGGTGTGGTCAGGAATGGAAGACAGGGAGGAGAGATGGTAAAGAACAAGGAGCAGACAATCCAGTCCCTTTCATTCCATTGCAATCCCTGAAGAATTCATCATAAAACTGAAGCAAAGCTATTAAAAGCTTCAAAAGATTACAGAAACATCTGTGTGGTAGCTAGGAGGTGCAAATGAGGCCTGAGAACTCGCCAATGTGAACCAGGTTAGCCTGAATTAACAGCACGGGAAGTCATTAATTAGATCGTTCAGTTCACCAAATCCATTCAGAGAACTGCTCTCATAAAAGCAGCATAATTATGAGCTTGTCCAAGACTACAGACTACTTTCCAGTCAGAAGAAGCAATTTACAACTCATACCACATAATCTCTTGTTTCCATCTTATGAGGATACAGTCTTATTTGTTAGAAACGTATGAAGTTTCTCTCAAAGCTACTAATAGAAAATGACCAGGGGAAAGTAGATAGGTTCCACTGTTATTATTTTTTTAATCTGTATAGGAAATCTAAATTTTTCAGATAAATTACTTGTTGCATGATTGTTAGCTATTACAAAGAATTCTTAGACATACAAAATAATTTTTATCACAGATGCTTTTTAAAATACTGCTCTTCTTTTACTGCCTTAAATTAGAAGGGAGAGGCATATTCAGGTAATTGAAGGGGAATGGTGGTACCTGTCAGAGGCTGGAAGCAATGATGTACCATCTTGAATTCTATGATCGAGGATCAATTCAAACCAAAATAGCATTTCAATTCAGTAATAACTTTAAGGCCCCATTAACTCCTCAAGGGACCCAGAGAGGAATGGTGCTGAAGAAAGGTCCTAACTTGGATCTATTATCAAGAAAAGCACCAGTGTGGATTCCCTAGGAAAGGTGCTAAGCCAAGCGTACCTGCAACCCTCAACAACATACCTGGGTAGTAATCCTGAGACACTATAATCAAACACAATTGAACAGTCACATAGTAGAGGCGATCACGGCATTGGATCTGAATTTGAACTCTATGACCACTAATTTCCCTAGACATAGAGATAAATATGGGCAGTGCTCACTTTTCACAGTAGCAGAAAAAAAAAAAACATACAAATGACTGTGCAAGCTGAAACAGCGCAGAGCAATTTTAATAATCATTGGAGGATATTACATTTGTTCAGTAACCTTTAAAAATGTTGGTGAAAACATTAAAAATTCTCTCTCTATGGTTTATAAACGTATAGGGAATTGAAAATAGTAAAACATTTATTTAGTATGCCATAATTTATTTAAAACATTAGAAACATTGAGTATTAAAGCCTTTTATTTATTTGTAAAAACTTATCAAGAGTAGTTTGAACAATTTTTGTGTTCTTCTGGTCACATACCATGCAGTATACGGTGAGCATCTTTCCTATGCCTTGGTGAATTTCAGATTCCTTTCCAAATTTGGATCAGCTTCTAACATTTTGTATTTGCATGTTAATGCCATTAAATACATCTGAGAGTTCTTTTATTTATTTTATTTATTTATTTTAAATGTTTAATTATTTTTGAGAGAGAGACAGAGCACGAGCAGGAGAAGGGCAGAGAGAGAAAGAATCTGAAGCAGGCTCCAGGCTCTGAACTGTCAGCACAGAGCCAGACGTGGGGCTTGAACCCACAAACTGTGAGATCATGACTGGAGCCAAGGTCAGACACTTAACCCACTGAGCCATCCGAGCACCGCTCTGAGAGTTCTTTTTATGTGAAGTTTTATGCCAGTGTCACTTCCTCTGGGACACTGTTGTCCTTTTAGCAGCAACTACTTTTCTCATTTACATGGAGAACTTCACCTTTGCTAAGTTCCTCTGGCTCCATGTCCAGAATCTGTCAGCATTATCACTTTTTATGTCTTTGCTGGCAATTCCCTCTGTTTGTGATCTACTTTTATAAAATGTCATGTGGTTTATTAGTGGGAAAAAAGGAGTCAATAGAACTACACACTTCACTGAACTGAGTAAGATGTCCCATGAACAATCACCAATAGACTTAGAAGAAGTGATGTCATTGGCTGCAGATCACTGTGCATATTTGTTATTTGCATAATGATTTGTACATTGAAGAGCTGGCAGAAAAGTTTGCACTGAATGCAGTTACAGGTAATATAGCAAACTAACTGAAATTCGAACCACTCTGTTGCAGGATTGGTGTTATTTAACTAAACCATGGTAACTGATATCTGTGCATATCAGAACCACATAGAGTGAGGGCTGACATACACTGATACTCTTGTCTAGACACTTTTAAAACTTGCTATTGTATATATCCTAGGGGGAACATAAAAGAAATAACTTCATGTCTTAAAAGGAAGTATTGGGGCACCTGGGTGGCTCAGTCGGTTAAGCATCTGACTCTTGGTTTCAGCTTGGGTCATGATCTCATGATTCGTGAGATTGAGCCTCTCTGACAGCACAGAGCCCGCTTGGGGTTCTCTCTCCCTCCCTGTCTCTGTCTCTCTCTCTGTCTCTCTCTCTCACAAACACACACACAAAATAAACTTAAAAAAAAGAAAAATGGAAGTATTAACATAGTTAAATACAGAATAGTGAAGACAAAGCAGGGTAGAAATTCCAAATGCCTGGCTATGAACACACAGTGTCCCATTATGTGTCATCTCTGGGCAAAGATGCCCAGGCTTTGTGTGCCTCTGTAAAATGGGGGATAATAACAATACCTTATACGGCTACCTTATAGGGCTATCATAAGAATTAAATGAATAATTTAGGGGTATAAAAGGCTGAGAATGGTAACCACCTCTCAAACGCCAACTACTATTAGCACTGAATAAAGAATGATTCCAAATGACCTGAGAAGAGGGTTTCCCCATGTAAGAAAGCCTTTCCTACCTTCCTTACTCTCCGCATAATTTTCTACTAGATTTGCCTGCCTCCTCTCTAAGAATATTGGCAATTTTTTGACCAAGGTGGAAGGGAGTTGTTGGAGGAATGGTGGAGGGAGGGACAATTATTTCCCTCTAGGCCACCAGCTCAGGAAGGGCCATTTGACTCTATTCTGGGCTCAGGAGAAGGAGAATGAAGAAAGAAGGAAGCAGAAAACAGAGCAGAGAAAAAAGTGAGAACAGGAAACCCTAGAAGATGAAGGAAGATGTAGTCTGGAGACAACTGTATTTACACCAAAACCAAAACCTGACATTAGCAACAAAAAGAAATATTTAGGATGATTTATGTCTCCTTCCATCAAGAACTATAGTAGAGGGTGATGCAAGCCTCACGCTGTATCTGATACAAAATAGCACTCAGAGGAGAGGCGTCTGATTCAAAACTGAGGCCAAAACATCTAATAATAAAGATTACACGTAGGCATCCATATTTTCTTAGAAAGAAAATAGATACAAATGACTCCTGGTTTCACAAATCACTGAATTTGCAAATATTTAAATATTTCTAATATTTCTCAAATGGGGTCCATGAATGAAATTATTCTTTAAAAATCATTCCTACCAACGGCCACCCTGTTTCCTTTATTCGAGAGCTGAAAATGTCTGCAAGGACAATTTACTTTAACATTTGACTTTGCCTACACCCATTTGTTTATCTTGGCTATACAGTGAGAGGGAAATGTTCACCGATACTCACAAAGCAGCCACACTTTCCTTCTGGCAACCTGCAGCCACAGCTGCCTACAAGTTTTACGGCATAACCCAAGTTGGAGTTCCTCCCTTGCAGCCGAGGGATCATCCCTCACCTCAGGTTAAGTCCCGATGAAGAACCTGAAGAGCAACATGTCAAAACCTATCACTTGCATGTTCCTCCAGGTGGCTGAGTCACGGCCTCACTGGCAAGGTCTTCTTTACCAAGTCCAGGTCTTCCTTAGGGCCCTGGTTCTGTGATCCAGGCGGTGAGCAAGGGTAATATTATCAATAAGATGGGCGTGGCCTTATGACAGAAGCAGAAAAGCCTGACCTACCCAAAGTTTCTGTGTTTCTACATAACCGTTTGGTAGCACTCAGCTGGATGTCCAAGATGCAGCACACACAAGGGCTGGAAGGAGCCACTCCTGTCACTGCTACCATTTAACCCATAACACCACTGATGGCCAGGGAGGCTGCAAAGTTCCTGGGTTACGATGCTAGGTCTAAAACACCTCTCTATCTCCCAGCCCAATGCACTTGCCTGTTTATCTTACGTCTTTGTTTCTCTTTGTCATTTCCCTTTTTTATTTCATTATATACCTAGATATGCATAACTGCAGTTCAGTTTAATAGATTCCGCCAAATGGAATGGTATGCGATCTGAAGTGCATATTCATGTGTGACTAAGCATACGCGCACACCCCCAAAAGCTCATTTTTAGTGTTTTTATAATACCCCACAAGCAAAAAATATTCTTAGCTAAACATAAGAATGCGTGGAAATGCTTTGAGACCAATGAACAATTATACGAGAGAAGGGTCTCAAAAGATGTGTTGCACTGCTGGGTAAGTTTGCTCTACGAGCAGAGTCAAGGTTGTGAACTGCAAACATCTCTACTTTTCTTGCCTCGAGCTGGCTATCACGTTCTGTCTGTGCCATCTGGGTGCACCAGAAGCGTACGGTGATTTTGCAATAAACACGTGGTGACTGTAATGTCACCAAGAAGCAGAATGACAGTGCAAAAATAAAGAGAAAAAACGAGGTCAGGTTTTAAAACGAAATGTATCCTTACCCTTTGAAGTTGAGAAATTCACATAAATTATTGATATCTGATATTACTGATTGAACATGACAAGTGAAATAAAGAAATGAGGTCACTTCCTGAGGAGTTCAGCACGTACATGTAACACGCACATGTACACAGACAGACAGCCGTGGTTACCCGCAGGGATCCCCCTGTTGACCTGAATCTCCATCACTGGCAGGGACCTTGTGAATGACCGCCTAAGAGAGCAGTGTACTGTCGGTACCTTGCTCTTATTCGCCATTCTGTCCCCAGAATGTATTGCTGCACATGTGTCCTCAGGTTTTCCTTCCTTCCTTCCTTCCTTCCTTCCTTCCTTCCTTCCTTCCTTCCTTCGCACCAGGCTCAGATTGCCTACGTGCTACAACCTGCAATCTCACAAACATGGGACCAATACCCTAGAACACTTGGGTGCCTGCATGTTAGGTTTCATTCAATACCATGCTAGGACTTTGGTAAATCATTGCCTGATGACCAGATTCCAAGAGGAAATGTACAATTGGAATTATTTTAAAAATCACATCATCTAGGGGTGCCTGGGTGGCTCAGTCGGTTAAGCATCTGACGTCGGCTCAGGTCATGAACACACGGTCCATGAGTTGGAGCCCCGAGTTGGGCTTGTGCTGACAGCTGAGAGCCTGGAACCTGCTTGGATTCTGTGTCTCCCTCTCTCTCTGCCCCTCCCCCACTCACACTCTGTCTCTCTCAAAAATAAACATTAAAAATTTTTTTAAAAAATCATGTCATCTATTATTCCTTTTAGTTTGTCTATAAAGACACATCTATGGCTGATAAAGTTCTTGACATGGCCCTGCTTTTTTGGCCAAATGATTAATCTAATATATATGTACATATTAGATTTCTAATATGAAAATACCTCCATTTACTAAATTTATATCTTATTGGACAACTAAGGATTCCTAGATTATACTGAAAATCTGAATGCATCCAAGTATCTGACAAAGATATGGAAGTAAAATTGGATTAGGGGTCAGGTATCTAAAACTATCTGTGTAGGGGCTCAGTAGAGATAAGGCATTGAGTTACAACTGTTTTTTGTTACTACATATTTGCTGCCTTATCCCCTTCAATGGCCATAGAAATGTTATCCTAGTTCCTCTTCCTCATCCTCTTTAAAATACAAGTGAGGAATGTTGACTTGAATTATCCAGGTAACTCTCCAGATCTGAAATATAGTTAGGATTAGCAAACACACCCCAAGGCTTTAAAAGTGTATGGCTGAAATTGTGGAAAAAGCCTAAATGTCCATCAACTGATGAATGGATAAAGAAATTGTGGTTTATATACACAATGGAGTACTACGTGGCAATGAGAAAGAATGAAATATGGCCTTTTGTAGCAACGTGGACGGAACTGGAGAGTGTGATGCTAAGTGAAATAAGCCATACAGAGAAAGACAGATACCATATGGTTTCACTCTTATGTGGATCCTGAGAAACTTAACAGAAACCCATGGGGGAGGGGAAGGAAAAAAAAGAAAAAAAGAGGTTAGAGTGGGAGAGAGCCAAAGCATAAGAGACTCTTAAAAACTGAGAACAAACTGAGGGCTGATGGGGGGTGGGAGGGAGGGGAGGGTAGGTGATGGGCATTGAAGAGGGCATCTTTTGGGGTGAGCGCTGGGTGTTGTATGGAAACTAATTTGACAATAAATTTCATATAATAAAAAAAATAAAAAATAAATAAAATGCGCCTAAAAAAAAAAAAAAGAGTGAATGGCTGAATATATAGCATGGATAGCAAAGTATAGAGACACTCCAAAAAAAGTAAAAATAATGTCTGGTACAGAAGGCCAGCTGCATTCTTTCACTAAAAACCTGCAAAACCTGTAGTATAAGGAACTTAATCTTTTTTTTTTAATGTTTATTTATTTTTGAGAGAGAGACAGAGCATGAGTGGGTGAGGGACAGAGAGAGAGGGAGCACAGAATCTGAAGTGGGCTCCAGGCTCCAAGCTGTCAGCACAGAAGCCAACATGGGGCTCAAACCTGCAAACTGAACCGTGAGATGGTGACCTGAGCAGAAGTCTGATGCTTAACCGAATGAGCCACCCAAGTGCCCCTAATATAAAACTAAATATTAATGGTGTAATTGTATTTTCCTCCCAAGAAGTGAGAGAAGGAAAGAAGGAAGACGGGAAGAAAGACAGGCAGGGAGGATAGGAAGGAGGGAGGGAAGAGGGAGGGAAAAAGGGAGGGAAGGAAGGAGGAAGATAGGAAGGAAGGAAGGAAGGAAGGAAGGAAGGAAGGAAGGAAGGTAGGAAGGAAGGCAGGAAGGCAGGAAGGCAGGAAGGCAGGAAGGCAGGAAGGCAGGAAGGCAGGAAGGCAGGAAGGAAGGAAGGAAGGAAGGAAGGAAGGAAGAAAATATGGAAGTGACTAAACTTTTGCCTCAGAGGAAAGAGGTGTAATGATTATCGACTTAATAATGCTTGCATCAAATACAAAGTTTCTCTTTCTACCATAAAAACATGCAAAGTAGAATCTTTCATTTTCTTCACTTATCAAAAGAGGTAGTTTATTACCTTCAAAGTCCACATCTCCAACCAGTTTTGTCTTTCCTGTCACTGGGTCGTGGACATAGTTGATACCCACGTCAATTACAGCAGCACCTTCTTTAACCATATCAGATGTGATCAACTTAGGAATACCTGAAAGCAAAACACAGTTGTAAAACACTCTGGATAATATTTAAACTTTGTCCTTGAGCATACCAAAGGTTTATACAGCTAATGTTTTGTTGTCATGGCTTTAAAAAAATATACAACAGACACTGTTTCTAGGAAGAGACCAACGGCACTTGATCATTTCCGATGAAGCAGAAGAATAAAGGCAGCACATGGGGGCTTCTGTGCTTAAAATCCTACCTGGATTTACCCTTTCACCTCAGAGATTGCTATCAGATTTCTCCAGATGGATATCCACTAGAGTCGCATCCTTGTATATTTCACATACTATAAATAGCATAGGGACATCATGGCTATGAAACAGGCTCCTGTTGAGGTTGGGTGGAATGAAAACTACTTGGAAATTGGAGGTAGAGACAAAGAAGGGTGAGGTGGGGTGGGGGTGGGTTGGATAAAAAGAAAAAAATGAAGTGAAAATAATTTAAATGCTCAGGGTGGTGGTAAACTTTAAAGTGCCACACACATAGTGGTATCCTATCAACTCCAAACATGAAGTGTTATTTTGAGCTTTCTTCTTATTTTTTCTTTGCTTCTTTGATTCATTATGTCTGTATATGACTTGGAAAGGTATAAGATATACTAAACTCTACTATTTCTCCATTGCAGTTGGAAAGATCGCTCTACAGAGAGCTTACATCACCATGCATTTTCTATAATTATTTTCAAACTTTATTTCAAGTACAACAGCACCAGCTAACAATGGTTAATGTTCCAGTTATTTTTGTTAATAATTAAAAACCATTCCTAAGCTTAGCGGCTTAAAATATTTTATTATTACATTTCGTGGTTCTGTGGGATGACTGAGCTCAGCTGGATGGATCTTCACTGGAGTCTTTCACATAGTTGAACTCAGACAGTGGCTGAGGCTGGAGTCACCTCAAAATGTGACTAGGCTGGTTGTCCAAGATGGCTCACTCACATGGCTACAGTTGTTGCTCATAGTTGGCAGAGCTCAGTTGGGGCTGTCAACTGGGGCATACAGGCATGGACTCTCCTGTGGCTTGGGCTTCCCACAGCCTAGCGTCTGGCTTCCAAGAGTGAGTGCTCCAAGAGACAGGAAGCAGAAGTTGCCGGTCACTTAAGCCTAGAACCTGGGAGCTGGCACAATATCATTTCTGTCATATTCTATCAGTCAAGCAGTGACAGAATCTAGTTAGATTTAAGAGGACAGACAGAAACTCCATTTCTCAGTGGGAGGAAAATCAAAGATTTTGTGGCCATCTTTAGTCTATCACAATGCTTCTGGTGGACACCGTGTCTTGCAGGTGATTTACTCATTTTCACATTCTACATCCTTTGCATGAAAAGGACTCAATGTTGTGTGGTCAGAGGCTTTCTTCTACCTAAATTATCCACTTATGCATTCCAGATGGCATATGATTTTTAGTACAATTAAGATTTTAATGGCTATAAAGAAGCAGTCAGTGCTAAAATAGATGTAGCTACCTGATACATTCCTTAGTCACATAATAATATAACCAATGAGGCATCAATGTTTGAGATATGTTTTTTTCTCATGCTTTCCTACCCTAGCCCATAGAACTTCTTTTTATCAGTTCTAGCATAGATATTGAGTATTGTTCTAAAGATAGTAATAAAATCCCATTTTTTTCTTGGAATCCAATAGAAAAAGAAAACCTAGCCTTTTGGCTCCCTGAGCAGTGCCATGGCAATCTGAAGAACAAGCACCTTAAGAAAGGCAGCATAAAGGGAGCCAAGAAGAAAGTGATTGATCCATTTTATAAGAAAGATGGGTATAATGTGAAAGCGCCAGCTGTGTTCAATATAAAAAATATTGGAAAAACACTAGTTATAAGAACTCAAAGAACCAAAATAGGATCTGATGGCCTCAATGGTCATGTTTTTGAAGTGAGCCTTGCTGGTCTGCAGAATGATGAAACTGGATTTAGAAAATTCAATCTAATTACTGAGGATTTTAGGGCCCAAACTGCCTGACTAATTTCCATAGCATGGATCTTACCCGTGACAAAATGTATTCCATGGTTAAAAAAAACAAACAAAAAAAAAAAAAGGCAGACCATGATTGAAGCCCATGTTGATGTCAAGATTACTGATGGTTATTTGCTTCATCTACTTTGTGTTGGTTTTACTAAAAACTGAGACAAGCAGATTCGGAAGACCTCTTATGCTCAGCACCAACAGGTCCACCAAATTCAGAAAAAGATGACGGAGATCATGACCCGAGAGGTGCAGACAAATGACTTGAAAGAAATGGCCAATAAATTGATTGCAGATAGCATCAGAAAAGACATAGCATCAGAAAAGCCTTATCAGTCTATTTATCCACTCCATGATATCTTTGTCAGAAAAGTCAAAGTGCTGAAGAAGCTCAAGTTTGAATTGGGAAAGCTCATGGAGCTTCATGGGGAAGGCAGTAGTTCTGGCAAAGCTGCTGAGGACGAGACCAGTGCTATATTGAACGAGCTGATGGATATGAGTCTTAAACAGTCCAAGAATCTGTTCAAAATTCAGACATTTAATGGTGACAAAAAGTCTTATGTGTGATGTTTAATTATCGATCATTCTTTTTAAATAATCTAAGCTTGGTGAATTCGATGTTCCAATGTGAACTTCTCTGAGTTGTTGTTTGGATTTTATCCATTGCTCTTAGTTACTAAAGAGCTCTGAAAGGGTAGCGATCTATTTTAAGCTGTAGTGATCCGGATGCAAGTTTTATAGATGGCTAATAAAATCTTTTCTTTTTTTAGAAAAGCCATAAGTTGATTATAGATAGCTGCAGAAAATATTTTTAAGATGAAAATGTTGATGAAATAGTTACTAAAATCCAGCTTTTGAGAAAGATCCAGATTTCTCTCTCGATTGTAATAGTTCATTACATTTGCTCTGAGAATATCAGACTGGCAATAACAAATGCACAATTTTCAAAATAGAGATAAATGTGAGCTTGATTTTAATTGTTAGGAATATTAAAAAATAGAAAAACCTTAAATGTGTGTTTATTTTTTTCTGATGATGACATCACATATGTCCACTGTAGAAAATCTAGAAAAAATCTAAAAGTTTAAGATAAAAATAAAAATCACTATAATCATGCCATTCAAAGATAATAAGTATATTTTTATTGTATTTCTTTCTAGGATTTCAAAATATTTATATATTAGATATAAAATATGATACCTATAACTTTGCTTATATTGTGACTATAAATCCTACCATTTTGCCATTAAAGTTAAATTATGAACATTTTTCCATTTTATCAATTATTTGAAATTTAAAACCTACATGAAATAATTTATCACATGGATTATCATAATAAGTTATGCAGTCCTGAACTCTAATATTTTGCTATCATAATTAAATGTGGTGATGACCACTTATGTTCAAAAAACTACAGATGGTTTCTTAGTTGCAGCATCAAATTTGACAAAGTTTTTCACTGAACCCTTATTTACACGATGGAAAACTGTGGGTTGGATGAAAGCTCCAATTGGTACAATCCTGGATAGTTAAATAACGTATTCCAAAGCTATTGGTCAATGCATCTGTAGGAAGGTCTGCAGAGGTCTTCCATGAAAAGTATTTGTCAGTACCATTTTCCAAATTTTTAATAAAGAACTTGGAAGAACACACTGTCACTGTTATGGTTATTTTATCTTTGTTTTCCTCCAGGTCTATTTTCTGCCTTTCTCTGCTCTCGTCTATGCCAGCGGCAGGGCTAATCCTTAAAGAGGTCTTGTGTGCTACCTATATCTCCTGGAACCCTGTGACAGCCTTGAGGACAAGCTCAAGCTAGCCTACTGGAGGATATAAATCCTGTGGAGGGAAGCTGAGTAATTTCAGCTGAGGCCATCCTACACGAGTCAGACTCTAGCTAACCACCAGCTGAAGGCAGATGCTTGAGCAAGCCCAGTCAAGATCAGAAGAAACAAGCCACGGTCACTGTAACTGACCAGCTGAACCCAAATTCATGGGAAATAAAAAAAAAAAAAAAGTGATTCTTTAAGGTGATTGAATTAGTTTTGTTTTTGTTTTTCTTAACACAGCAATAGCTGCATAGCCCTATATTTGTAAATGAACAAAATTGGATAGAATAGCTAATAGGTGGCCCACTTTGGAATGATGGACTATACAAATTGCAAGAAAAATTTAAAAGGGGACAAATGTATAATTCTGACCAGGTGCTTTACTTGACTAAAAGCTCATTAAAAACTATTAGGCTACTCTAAGACAAACAGTGTCTAGATATAAGGATATAATGTTTTCCTCTATATTTTTAGCAGACTCTCTCTGGAGCCATTGGTTACATCCAGGGGCTGGTCTAGAGAAGGATAATTAGAATGTATCTAGAACTCATGCCATATGGAGCAAGTGCTATCGAACTAGTTGGTTTAATTGCTTACTACCAGTCTGCAACAGGGTAAAAAAGCTTCTGCACAATGTAAAACAACTATATCACTAAACACATTGTTTGATTCAGGTAGCTTTATTTATTCATAGCAATGTGTTTTCAGTGAAGTATGTTGATTTATGTTCTGGTGCAGCGCCTTATCTTGTTGTGGACCTAAGGTTCCCAGAGGTAAGAAAGAGTCATGGACTAATACTGGTCCACACACTGAATACCTCTGAAATAGAATGGTTGAATAAACTCAGGTTGCCTATCTAAGGAAAAACAAAACAAACAAAAACACCTGAAAACGAAAGCAGAACCCAATAATCGTGGTCCTGTTGTCAATATGTTAAATGAAGAGTAGATTTACTCTACATGTTTGCAGAAAGAAAAATGAAAGAATGAGGGAACAAAGGAAATAGCTTTCAGCTCATTATACAGAATATTTTAAGAATAAGAAAACACTACAGAAAAAGAAACTGTATACTGCCCTTATTCCTCACTAGAAATATTTACTATAGGGTAAAGGAAGAATTAATTAATTAATTAATGTCTTTCATTTCTATGATTTAAACATTGTCTTTTTGTGTCATCAAATTAAATGTTCTTTTCTTTCTTCTCTCAACTAATTTATTTCTGATCCTTGCAGACTTCTAAAACATTTTTTAATGTTTATTTATTTTTGAGAGAGAGAGAGAGAGAGAGAGAGAGAGAGAGAGAGAGAGAGAGAGAGAGAGAGGGCGTGCGGTGAAGGGGCAGAGAGGGAGACAAAGAACTCGAAGCATGCTCCAGACTCTGTGCTTCAGCCCAGAGCCCCATGCCAGGCTCGAATGAACTCATGAACTGCAAAATCATGACCTGAGTCAAAGTTGGCCACTTAACCGACTGAGCCACCCAAGCACCCCTGATCCTTGCACTCTTCTGACCCTATCATAGAAATAATACAGATTTTACTCAATGCTGGAATTATAACAAATGGACATTCAAAATCTGTTTTAGATATCTTAAATACTCTAAGTCATCCATCTACATTGTTGTCTTGTAGAGGCAAATGATTGGAAGTATAAAGTTGTCCATTAATTACATTTTTAAAGGCACTGAAAAGAAATTTCTTAGACGTGATATATTTAGTTCTCCAAGTATACAAATGCAATATATTTACATTCTTACTGTTTGATAACAGTGAAGTAGAATTAAAAGCCATTTAAATATTTAGTAAATATTTAAATATCAGTAGGTTTTTAATGCCATTAGTATGTGGAGTCAGATCGTTCTCTTTTTTTACGTTTTGTTAAATTTGCAAATGAACAGTGATTTCAACTATTTCCTATGAGATTTATTTATTTACTTATTTCTTACATTTTGCCAAGATAATTCCATGGAAACCTATCCTTAAATCTTATATAATTTGAAGGCTCAAGCATTATATGTGAGAACCGAAACCATCCACACCCACATAGCTTACTGTATACATTAATATGACTTTACTATTCCACTGTTTTCATCAACATGACTTCATTATTCTAGAAAACCCTTGCTCAGAAAGGTAGAAGCTACAGATAATTTCACTGTCTCTGGAAGTTACCAAAAAACTCATTTAAATTATCATCAAGTTGTTTGACTTTTCCATGGGTAGTCTCAAATGGCTGTTTGTTCTCCAAGACTCTTGAAACCCCTTGCTTCAAAACCCTCTCCCTGTTGTACCCACCAATCCCTGTTATGATCCTTACCCAATCCTGAGCAAGTCTCTGCATTAAAAAACTTGCTTTAAAACAAATTTTCAACCTCTAAGCATCTCAGCTTTGCTTCTATGCCACAAGACACTACTCAGATAAATAGGCTCTTGGGGTGGGGGTGGGGGCGGGAATCGCTGATTTGAGGAATTTGATGATTTCTGTGGCATAAATACTCCTCTATGGCATAAATATCCCTACCATGACTGACTTCAAGATAGCAAGTGACATCACTGAACACAGAGTTGGAAAGAGATGCTCAGAACCAACCTTCACAGGTTGGCTGATGGTAGAGAGCTCTGGTGCACATGGCTCCTAAAAGACTGTCAAGACAGTGTTTTCCCATGCTTCTGTAATCATAAGCTCAGATTTGTCTTATCAATGGGCTGTTTGGGTGTTCAGGGAGAGCCAGTATTCAACAACATTGCGGATCCATGAAGATTTCCTCTGTTACCACTCTTAACATTCCAGACCTCAACTCAGAAACCACAGGTGCCTCTGTGGCCCCTTGAGTCTCTTGCTATGATAGAAAACTGTTTGTCTAACTAGAATGATACGGTAAGTCTAGTAATAAGTCTGAAATTTGGTTTATTTTGTTAAAGCTCCCCAAATGCTGAATTTATTTCATTTTTTTTATGAATAAGGAACCCTTTTTAGGAATCCTTTGATTACCCAGTTAAAAATCTTTTATCCTTAGTGGAAATTGGTCTTATTACTTGCAATACAATTTGTCTATATCTGTTATTTATTGTTGTATGTCTATATAGGAGAGGTTCACAGGAGAGGTGTGAGTAACCTGGACAAATCCATTCTTCAAACTGACCCTGAGGACTGAAAAATTCAAAATATGTCTTTTGAACTTTGGAAAACCCTATGGAAAAACTCTGCCTCAGGTCACTAAGCACAATTTTATAGGAACTTTCCTCAGTCTTGTTTCATCTGTGAAATCTCCTGAAACCTTTCTCTCTGGGGAGAATGGCCTATTGGTCAGGTTTACAGCTGGAGATGGGCCAGCCATTAGACTTGGGGGGCTGAGGCATGAGGTACATAAGTAGTACTTTCAACTGACCAGTCCCAGATGCTCCCGGATTTGCCTCAGTCTAAACCCAATACCATCTTCCCCATTTGATGTACACTCCTGCTTCTTACACATGTTTACACCATATCCCAAATTCTTTAAAACAAAATTTTTTAACGTTTATTTATTATTGAGAAATAGAGAGAGACAGAGCATTAGCATGGGAGGGGCAGAGAGAAGGGGAGACACAGAATCTGAAGCAGGCTCCAGGCTCTGAGCTGTCAGCACAGAGCCCAACATGGGGCTCGAACTCACAAACCATGAGATCATGACCTGAGCTGAAGTCAGACACTTAACTGACAGAGCCACCCAGGCACCCCAACCATATCCCAAATTCTTATACTTACCTTTCTAGGTGGCATCATTTCACCAAGGATAATTTAGAATTATAATAGCCATTCTGAAGAACTTTTGAGGTGAATAAAAGTGTTCATTGGAGAGGTGTCTTAGAACATACAGGGAATACAATTCCACACATCCAGTGGTCTGCATTTTTTAATGTTTTGAGGAAGTATCCAAAGGTATTCATATTCCAAAACTGTTCCCTTAAAAGATGTCTTCACCATGACAAACAAAATGGAAAAACCTAAAAATGGTCTCTCTTCTAGATTCCTTCAAATCTCAGCACAATCCTAATAGCCTTCATCCTATTATTCCTCTTTCCTCAGCTATTTCCCCCATTTTCTTCTGACTTATTCCTTTCACTCCTGGCTGGCCAGAAACCCCCAAAATGCAGTTGCCTTGAAAAGTTAAATCCCCCTCAGAACAGGGAAAACTACTTTGTTTTAAGATCTAGTCTTATTCTGAGCTGAAAGTCAATGTTAAAGATTTTCTAAAACCTAGTCAGCTAACATTTGCAGAGGATTTAATAATAGTTTTAGGAACAAATAATTCAGTACTCCCAAATATATATCAAACAGTATATATATTCACATACAAAAGAAGTGGAGGGGCGCCTGGGTGGCTCAGTGGGTTAAGCATCCAACTGCAGCTCAGGTCATGATCTCGCAGTCCGTGAGTTCGAGCCCCGCGTCGGGCTCTGTGCTGACAGCTCAGAGCCTGGAGCCTGTTTCAATTCTGTATCTCCCTCTCTCTCTGACCCTCCCCTGTTCATGCTCTGTCTCTCTCTGTCTCAAAAATAAATAAACGTTAAAAAAAATTAAAACAAAAAGAAGTGGATAGAAAGGTAGAATTCAAAACTCTAAATCTCATAAGAAATCAAAGGAAATTAGAAAAATTGTATATATTTGACGAGGTCTTCTGGAAACTATCCCTAAAATTATTCCTGTGAACATAGACTGGATTCTTACCCAGTCTTATAAGTAAAGAAAGGATCTGTCCATTGGGGAATTCAGAGACAAGCTCTTTGTCTTTAGACAGAATTCAGAAGTAACTCCTGATGCAGATGTAGGGAGCTCTCTGTTAACTTTTTGTGAATAACCTTAAGCTTGAAATAGGACATTTAAACACAGGAAAAACCACAGTGGGAAACAGCTTTAATGCCAGACTTCCAGCACCTTTCTGAACATTCTGGAAGGGCTGAAGAACAAAACCAGAATAAGACTTGGAATAAATTTATAGCCTTACAAGGAAAACAATCAGACACTTCCAATCATTAAACACAAAGAGGGAGTCACTTGGTAAAGACATCTGTAGAGACAATAAACAGAAAAAAAAAAACATTGACAAAAAAAGAAAAAAGAAGAGAAGAGAAAAAGAAATCTTAAAGAAAGGAAACAATGTACTTGGTTATTTGAGGAAGAGGAGGAGGAGGAATCAAATTCCCAATCTCCCATTTTCCCTCAAATTCGCAAGGAGAAAGTTCTCACGATTGTTAAGGGACAATCTTTTGCTTGATCTGAGCACCACTTTACTAGCCTGAACTCTGCCATTTTTATTCAACGTCTCCCTTGGAGTAAATGAATTACTCAGGTGGTGAGTTTCTAATAATCCTCAGACATTCAGCACGTCCTGGCCCAGAGCAGGGGTACAATCTTTCCTCTGTGACAGCACACCTGCTAACTCGATAAGGAGGGATGCAGTCTGAATATGGACTTTCCGGCAGATTAATGACATTTTGATGGTCTCTTTCTTAAAACCCCGGAAAACTCCCTATTCATAATGCGGCCACAGTTCACTTGAATATTGACTTAGATTTACTGGTACCTGTGTGTCTAACTCAAACCCAAACTGAAGATCTCAAAGAGGTGCCATAGTTTTCGTGGATGACACTTCTATGACATTGGCACGATTAATGAGGCTGAGCCCACCAAGGTTCACAGTGACCTCTTTAAATCTCTATCTAAATTTATATAATACTCTTTAAAAATTTTTTTAACATTTATTCATTTTTGAGAGAGAGAGAGAGAGAGAGAATGAGCGGGGGAGGGGCAGAGAGAAAGTGGGAGACAGAATCTGAAGCAGGCTCCAGGCTCTTAGTTGTCAGCACAGAGCCCAACACTGGGTTCAATCAAACCCACAAGCCAGGAGATCATGACTTGAGCTGAAGTTGGACCCTTAACCAACTGAGCCACCCAGGCACTCCACATAATACTCTCTTAAAGCACAAGCTAAAGTAATAAAGTAAGTGAATAAACAATTAACTAATAGAGAATGGACTGATTTTTAAAATATTCATCCTCCTAGTTAAAAATCCCAGTGGGTGAGGATATAGATTCATTCAGGATTTTAGAGTCATAAGTAGAATATTCATTCCCTGGTCCCTGTAGTAGCAAACTCAAATTCTATTTTGTCTTTGTGCCTCCTCAGGCAATATATTTTAGTTTTAGATCTGTATTGTGTTTTCTTGAGAGTCCCTTTAGATCACAATTATCAATACTTATTCATTTTCTTCTGAAATTATCAACACTATACCTATCTGGGCCATTATGCCCAGGGTTTACTAAGGCACCTCACTTTTCATTAAGTTCTCAACCAGGGCCTAAAGAATTCAAAACTTCCCTGGAATTCTGCTCTTTTATTCAGATGAAGATTCAGGGCAGTACATATATGTCAGAAGATATGAGTCAGAAGCTGAATTTGAAGTTTCTAACAGTTCAAAGTACTTTTACATTACGCTGGTCCATCAGTGCATGTATTCCTGAAGTCCATACGACAGAAGAAACATTGTAAGTACAATAAACCAGCTATTGGAATTTACAGAAGCATTTGCTATCGTGACCTCCCACCTTGATACTTAGGAGTTTTCAAAACTCATATGGGCTGGTCTGAGTTCCTGAGGAAACATTTCAATTCTCTATTCTGGGGTATTCAGTAAAAAATGAAATTTAATTGTTATATACTTAAAATGTCATCATTAAAAAGTTCTAGCTTTCAAATATAATTACACACCAAAGCCCAAGGCAGGTTTGGAAGCCTGCCAATTAATCCCAAGCCAATCAATCCATCTATGAATAGATTTCTGACAGAAAACAAGACCTATTATTAATACAAATTTTCAGAAATAACTGGGATAATTATTTTAGGGGGAAGTATTCCCATCAGAAAATTTAGTGAGAGGATTTCTGATTTATCTAAGATTTCTCAGTTGTGGGTGGAAAATCTCCTTGATTGATAAGTAGACTAACCCATGGGTTATCTACACAGGATCATGATATTTCAAAAGTTAGGGCTTTCTTATTAGGTGACCGCAAATCTGTTATTGTGTATTCCTTATATGACAGACATGAAATAAATCACCAGTGTTATCTTACCAAACTATAATGACTAAACATAACATCTTACAAACAATGCCAATACCTAAAGCACACACAGAGCATACCAGTATACTCTAGGAGCTAAGTTCACCCTGATATGAAAGCGTAAACATTACCCTTTGCGCAAGTCTGAGGCTATATCCTTATTAATTAGAACCCCAGCTGGGTATTTTTGGATGCCTATTTGACAATCTCAGAATCGAGTTCGCATGAGTTTAAAAAAAAAAAATCCTTTCCTTAGGAATCCTATCATGGTCATCTTCAAGTCTTTATAAAATGGCTCAGTCAAGGCACCCTGATAAAAGGAAGCACCATATTTACACATCCATTTAATTAGTAGAGTTCAAAGCGCTGTGCAAACATTATCTAATTAAACTTCACAACAATTCAGTGAAGCAAGAGAAGGTTTACCCATTATCCTCATTCACAGAAGAGAGATTTTGAGGTGCTGAGAGGCCAAATGATTTCTTAGTTTCACAATGATGAGTCAGAGGTGAGGCTGGGAACAAAACCAGAACTCTTTTTCAGATATAAAAGTAACACCATGGAAATGCTTATTCAGGTGGATTACTCCTTCAGCTGGAAGCTGTCCTACTACATGAATAACAAGAGTAATTGCAGTGGAATTTGTATGAATGTATATGTTTCTTTGTAGATTAGAAAAACTTTCTTCAGCATTATTTGCTTTGGAGACAGTCCTATGATAGCTAAATGCATCCTTACTAAATAGAACCTATAATACTAGTAAGAGGACTTCAGTATCTTCCCCCCAGAAGTCCCCCTGTTATGTTTAGGAATCCTCAAGAAGTATTTATAAACTAGTGACTCAGTGGCAATGACCACAGAGTATATCTTCTTTTTCTCTGGTTTCCTTGTTTCCTGTTGGATGTTTGTTTGGCTATGACGCCTATCATTAGAATACTGTCCATAACAAGAACAATTTCTGGATGCTTGCAAAGCTTCTTGGGATGCCAGAACAGTGCCAGATTCCTAACAGCACTGAGGGCCACCAGGGCCCTGCTCTGTGCCATACTTGATCATTTAGGAGGATGGAATCCCTTTGTTCCCAGAAATTCACAGGATCACTCTTAAGTAGTTCCATTAGCTTCTGCCTTGGATCTTTTCTCTGCAAAATCCAATGAACCTGTGAGGGCTGGATGCATGTTCTCTTCCTTTCACCAACCGAACCTTGTTCCCTTCAAATAGACATTGGTGCATCCGGGGCATGAGCAGGGACTGGAGGGCAGTGGGGGGTAATAGGTGAGGGTCTACACTACTAACCACCATGCTGTAGACAGAGTATTAAAGTCAAATGAAATAGGTTTCAAACATTTGTAATCCTTTCTTTAAAGGAAAAATGTTTACGAAGCTCAGTATGTAAAATGATCAAAGCGAGGAGAGATGTACCAGTTGAAAAGAGCAGATGGAGGGAGGGGCTCTACCGCCAGCCAACAGCCCCTTAGGTTTCCCAGAGTCAAATGTGAAAACCAGTGAGTACAAATTCCTTTGCTTTAAGGACGTAGCTCCTGAAGGCCACATGGTCTAGACAAGGCATACAAATGACCCGACATTCAGGAAACACAAACCATTTTTTCACAATCCCTCTAATTCCCTTTGTCTGTAGCGCTAATCTTCCCTTCTCCTGTCTTGTTATGTACTCGTCTTCGCCTGTCAGTAGCCAATATTGTGGCTGGACGAGCCCTTGTGGATTTTATTATGACTGTAAGACACCCTCAGCAATAACCATCATGCAACTTCGAGAAAAAGAAAAGTGTATTATTCGTAAGAGCTGGAAATTGCATAGCACACCAGGGGGCACACGCTGAGATCACGGGCAGGGAGAGAATGCACAGGCCTGGCATTCTGCTTTTATTGTGATCAACAGTAGGGGCCTAGGGTTTCCTGGGCTCACTCTTTATCGGAAGTTAATTTGCGTTATTGTTATAAGTTATTGTGAAGTTAAAACACAAGAGTGGGAATTCAAAGTTCTGGAAGAGAAAATGTAAACAGCCCAAATGCTCAGTTATCAAGGTCAACCAAGATCTCTAAAACAAAGAAGTCTGGCAGGGAGAGGCAGCCTGGCTCTTTATCTAGTAGCTGGCGAGGTGTTTACTTGAGATAGCCATCTTTGAAATGGATGCCTCTTTGAATCAAAGCTCTTGGGCCTAACTTATTCGGCACTTGTATTACAAAAAGAAAAGCCAACTACCTATCAGGGCTTCTGCTACACACGTCCTTTGAGCATTCCAGCAGCAGCTGAGACAATCTGTGCTTATTGATTCAGAGAAGTGATGCAGACAAGAAAGGGAACAGAGAAGAACTTCCTCTCTGGCTCCTGGATTTCAAAAGACTAACACTTGAGGAGGACAGAGGGACTCAAGCTAGAAAATGAAAGGGCCAAATATAAAATCAAGATAGTTGGAAGAGGTGATGAGAGCTTAGACTTACGAGGTTCCAAGGGAAAGGAATGTGCCTTGGGCCGTGTCTTGGACGGTTGGCAAGAAACCCAGTATTGGTTTGGGATGTCCAAGAACAAACGAATCTTTTCCTCATAGTCTGGGTAGCGGGTGAGAAGGTGTCATGGCCCCAAATTCTTAAATGGATGCAAGAGGAGCCTAGGAAGATGCCTTAGATACTTTTTAAGAGTTTCCTAGAGCAAAGTTATAAAGCCACTGGAAACAAAAGGACCAGCCTATGTGTAGACAGTTGGCCAAGGACCAGATGAGATGAAGCTCAGTGGCCACATGTCCCAATTAGGTAAACTGCATTTCTTCCTCATCTACCACACAAGGTACTGCTCTAGAAATCTTGCTGCTAGACAAATGTTGATAAAGAGAATATTAAACGTGGCAGATGGTACAATATGTCAAATTACTATTTTACTAACCTATATATTTAGGATTACCCATGACAAAAATACTAGCCACGGCAAATTTTAAGTGCTTGTCAAGTTTCCTCTGTTGCTTGGCCAATATCTAAGACTCAGGTTCAAATCCCGGGCTGTACAGATAAAACCTTAGGGAACCTTGAAGAAGTGCCTATTTCAGTCTCAGTTTCTCTATCTACATATCTAGAATAATAACAACTTCATAAAAGTGGCTAGAGAAGTAAATGAAATGATGTATATAAAGTACTTAGCACATGGCCTGGCATATTAGAAAATACCCAATACATGCTCAGGATATGCCAAAGTTATTCACAGATTATCCTGGACAAAAAAAAAAAAAAAAATTGGAAGAAGAGAAAGCTACTGTATATGCACATGTTATGTTTAATGTGGTATTGACAGAGCAGGCAGTTAGTTAGACATGAGCTGGGGGCCAGGACAGTGATCAATAGGTTACATTTTAGAAGCCTGGGGGGCACACCATCATACCTTAAATGCTTGGGTACACCACACCTTGACCTTGTGGCTTCCAAGACCCCAGGGCTAAGAGATCAAGAGCCACAGGTGCAAAATAAAATATGCGCTCTCTTCTTCCACCTCTGCCACGGTAACCCTTAGACTCATTATAATGCATTTGCATTGTGATTTCAGCCCCCACCCAAGGCTGTCACGACAGTTGCTGTACAAACCTTGTAGGGTCAGAAACTCTGCCCTCCAACCTGTAGGAGGGGTCCCCCAAGTGATTAGAAGCAGCCTCCATTACAGATGCCCCATCTCTGACCTGAGACCCTGTTCACTTAAAAGGAAAGGACCCCTATAGCCTCAGAGAAGTTGCCACCTCAAGTGGGCGTGAGCAGTGGTGGGGCGGAGAGAGGGACAGAGAGAAAGAATCCCAAGCAGCCTCCACGCTGCCAGCCCAGAGCTGGACTTGAACCCACAAACCGTGAGATCATGACCTGAGCCAAAACCAACAGTCAGACGCTTAACCCACTGAACCACACAGGCACACGGGACTCTCCTCCTTGAGAGTGTACAGTCCCTAATAAACTGCTTTGTGCTTGCTACTTTCTTCCTGGCTGTCTTTATTTGAGTGCAAATCCTCATGTAAATCTTTCCTGGGGAATCCAAGGACGGAAAGATCCATTCACACAACACAGCCTATCTCACTGGTAAGAGTATTTTTCAAACTGTGAGTGGTGACCCATTAATGAGTCATGAAACAATCCAGGGGCAATCAGCCTTTTTTTTTTTTTTTGAAAAAAAGGAATAGCATAGCATGATGTGGCACTGCATCAATCAAAGAGCAAAACACACAGTAAGGGTAAGTAATCCATCATAAAAATTTGTCTTATTTTATATATACGTATGTAAGTATATATTAAGTCATGAAATGTATTATATATTGCATTAAAGGCCCTGATTCTTTATCCCCATTCCCCCTGTATTCGAACTCCTTACCATGTGACTTTGCAGTTGCTTCATTTAAGAGGTGAAGTCTATTTTTCATGCTCTGGACCTAAGCCTGGCCAAGGGAATCAATCTGACAAATAGAATGAGATAGAATTGACAATGTGCCAGTTCAAAACCTAGCCTCAAAGGTCTTCATATTGCCACTTGTGCTTTGGCAACCTTGCAATCACTGTGAGGTCACATCTGGGCCTGTTTGCTGGTCCTAGGTTAAGGAGGAGACACGCATGGAACAGCTACAACACATCACTCCAGCCCAGAGTAGAGTGGAGCCTTCAGGAGACTTGACGACACATAAGTAAGCCAGTCAACCTAGAAATACACGAATGAATCAATGTGAGATCAGATGAGCCTCGTCCAGCAGATCAGGCTCCCAGCAAACCACAGACTTGTGAGTGAAAATAATGACTGTTGTCTTAAGCCACTGAGTTTTGGCATGATTGTTCTGCAGCAATAGTGTGAACTAAAACAAATAAATTGGTCGTAATTAAAATGCTTGAAAGACACAGATTAGAAATGGATGCATATTCTATCAATTATAATGGGCACTGAATTTTTTTTCCAATGGCTCAGGTCATGATCTCACGGTTGGTAGGTTTGAGCCTGCATAGGGCTCTGCACTGACAGCATGCAGCCTGCTTGGGATTTTTTTCTCTCCCTCTCTCTCTGTCCCTCCCCCACTCATGTGCTCTCTCTCCAAATAAATAAATAAATTTCAAAATTCTTTTAGGGGTGCCTGAGTGGCTCAGTCATTTGAGCATCTGACTTCGGCTTAGGTCATGATCTCCCGGTTTGTGAATTCGAGCCCTACATCGGGCCCTGTGCTGACAGCTCAGAGCCTGTAAACTGCTTCAGGTTATATGTCTCCTTCTCTCTCTACCCCTCCCCACCACGCTCTGTCTCTCTCTCAAAAAAAAACCAAAAATAATAAATAAACATTAAAAAAATTTTTTTAAGTGGTCAGATGGCAGTCTTTGCCTTATTCTTGATCATATGGGGGAATGCATTCATGCTTTTACTGGAAAGTATGATGTTGGCTGTAAGGTTTTGATAAATGCTATTTACCAGGTTGAGGAAGTCCCCTTCTCACTCTGCTCAGAGGTTTTTTGTGTAATGAATGATGGATTTGGTCAAATGTGATTTTTGAGAATATTGAGATGATGATGATGATGATGATGATGATGATGATGATTGTTTGGTTTTAGTTTGTTAAAATGGTGAATTACATGGATTGATTTTCTAATGTGAGACCAATCTTGCACTTTTCTGTGGTAAACAAAACTCAAATTGGTCATGATGTATTATACCCTTTAATATATTACATTAAATTTGGATAAGCTTTGTTCAGAATATTTGCATCTATATTCATGAAAGTTATTGGTCTGTAATTTTCTTGTGATATATTTGTCTAGTTTTGGTGTCAAAGTAATGGTGGCCAATTGGAAAGTGTTCCTTATTTTTCAGTTTTCTGGAAGAGTTGGTATAGAGACGAAATGGTAATATTTGTTCCTTAAATGCTAAGTAAAATTCACCAGTGAAACCATTTGGACATCAAGATTTCTTTGTGGGAGGAACTTTATAAATGTAATCCTTTTGATAAATACACAGCTATTTTAGGTTCTAGATTTCTTTTTTTGTTGTTTTAATATTTTTTTTTTTAATTTATTTTGAGGGAGAGAGAGAGAGTGAGCTGGGGGAGGGACAGAGAGGGAGAGAGAAATCCCAAGCAGTCTCTGCACTGTCAGCATAGAGCCCTATGCAGGGCTTGAACCCACAAACCGTGAGATCATGACCTTAGCCGATGGACGCTCAACTGACTGAACCACCAAGGTGCCTTCTTGAGGTGAGTTTTGGTATCTCATGTCTTTCAAAAAACTGGTCCATTTCATCTAACTTGTTAAATTCATTGGCATATATTTTGTCATCATACTCCTTTATTATCCTTTTAACATCTGTAGAATTTATAATTATATTAACTCTCTTATTTCTAATATTGGTCATTTGTATTTTCTATTTTTTCCCTCTAATCAGTCTGGCTAGAGGTATGTCAACTACCTAGATTTTCTATGTGTTCTACCCAACACACTGTGAATCTTGGGTTTTTCCAGTCTGGTTAGTAGAAATAGGTACTACTCCTGGTCCTATGTAGGTGCTGGGCACTATTCTCTCTATTCCTTTCAGGTGGTACCTTCTCTGCCATGGATAGTTTCCTTATATACATGCACCCTGAGTACTTAAGAGTGACCCTCTGAAGTCCAAGTTCTCTCTCTGTGCAGCCTCTGCTCTTTAGTATTGTGTCCTGTGAACCTCAGCCGTGATGGTCTTCCCAGACTCTCAGCTCGTTCTCCTCTGCTCAGAGAGTCCAGCATGCTTTGCCGGGGCCACCCCCATCCCATCCCATGGCACAGCCTTGAAACCCTCATGCCAGTCAGATGGGGCAATCAAAGAGCTCACCTCATTTGTTTCCTGTGTCTCAGGGATCACTTTTCTAAGTTGCTGAATGTCTAGTGAATGTAAATTGTTTTTTCATATATCTTGTCATTCTTTGTTTTTGTTTTTGTATTTCAGTTGTCTCAGGCAAGAAACAACCCCTGTTCCCACGTCTTGGTCAGAAGCAGAGTCTCATGATTATATGACTATAGGTGAATACATTTTTGTAAGGAAGGTTCACACCAATACCTATAAACCTAGATTATTCCTTTCAAGTGTCATCCACTGTGTGTATGCACACCATTTTATTTCTCTATTCCTCTACTGGCAAACACTTGTGCCATTTTCAGTTGTTCACTATTAAAATAAACAACAGGAAACATTTATGTATGTATAGACAGATTTCCCTTTAGACACATAAAAAAAAATGAGATATCTAGGTCATATGCAATGCACATTTTGAGATTTACCAGTATTTTCAAATTACCTTCTGGAGTGACTGAAGTGAAACACACCTTCAGCAGTGTATACAAGTATATGCTTTCCTACATTCTTGCCAACAATTAACATCATCGGATTTTTTTATTCTTTGCCAATCTGATGTGTGAAAAAGTGTCTCATCTTGTTTGGGTCTGCATTTGTCTGGTTATTAGTGACACTGAGCAATTTTTCATGTTTACTGACCATTTAAACATCTTCTATAAATCACCTTTTTAAAATGTCCATTTATTTATTTTGAGAGAGAGAGCATGCACGCAGGTGGGCAAGCAGAGGAGAGGCACAGAGAGAGAGGGAGAGAATGAATCCCAAGCAGGCTCTGGGCTATCAGGGCAGAGATGGATGCAGGGCGTGAGCCCATGAACTGTGAGATCATGACCTGAGTTGGATGCTTGTCCAACTGAGCCATCCAGGTGCCCCTAAATCACCTTTTTAAAACTAGGTTTTTGTATGTTCCATAATCATTAATTTTTTTCTTAATGTTTATTTATTTTTGAGAGAGACAGAAACAGAGCGTGAGCAGGGGAGGGGCAGAGAGAGAGGGAGACACAGAACCTGAAGCACGCTCCAGGGCTCTAACTGATGAACTACAAGATTAAGACCTGAGCTGAAGTCGGCGTTTAACCCACTGAGCCACCCAGGTGCCCCCATAATCATTTAAAACAATTATTTATGAGACTGTTCCTTGCCATGGTAAATCCTTCTGTCACCATGGGCTACAGGGGGGCTTTCTGAGAGACCTGAGCTCACTGGCCCCACGCACTACATTGTCTTCTCATAAGACTCAGGGTAATGCAATTTCTGGCCAGGAAATAAGGGCAGGATCATGGCATTCCCCAGTGTATTCGGATGGAAGCTGGTAATAAAATCAGGTACAACTCTAAGAGGAGACATGGGAATGGCCTATAAGCTGGGTCTATAAGGAATCACACAAGAAATGGCACATGTATTTGTGCTGTATGAGGTCCCTTGCTCCTATCATATCACTCTGTAACATCACGTCTACCTGGATGATAGAACATGTTTTATTGGGAATAAGATTTTCCTCTATTTCTATGCTTTTGCAATAGTAGATTGGTTTAGTGATAAACACGTGAGGCCTTTTGTTTGGATAATAAATAAAATTTAAAAATGTATTTGCATATGCTGGATATAATGCAAGTATTTTGTTACAATATAATGCTTGTATTTTAACTTCGTTTAATGGGCACCTTGTTCTATAGGTTTTAAAAATTTAATGTGTTGAATTGTGTCAAGATTTTGCTGAGTTTCACTTCTGTTTGTATCTGTGTGTTTGTGTGTATCTTTTCCAAGGAAGTTTTACCTGCTCTTAACTCATGAAGATATTTTCCTGTTAAATTCTCCAATAACTTATTTTATTCATTATTATTACTTTATTCTCCTATTCCATCCATAATTAATTTTTACGTATAGTGTAGGATAAGAATCTAATTGGAATTTTTTTTCCTAAATGGGAAGTCAATTGTTCTAACACTATTATATTGAATTATTTCCCTCAGTGTTTAATGACCATACCTTATTTCATACATGTATATGTGTGTGTTTCTGGGTTTTTAAATTTCCTCTCCTCTTCTCCTTTCCCTTTCTTCTCCTCCCACAAATCAGTTTGTATAAGACACAATTATGTATTCTTTAAAGGATAGAAATTTTCTCAAAATCATTTACTACTTATATTTTTTAATATGAAGAACTCTACCATTTCTATTTTTTAAATATTTAATAGCTTAATCAGAGTTCCTACTCCTTGAGTTAGTTTTGGCCATTTTTCCCCCTTAGGTTTAAAAATAGTATCTAGGTTTTAAATTTAGTGGCATAAATTTATTTATATATTTTTTATTATAAAATGTTTCACAATCTCATAGTTACACACAATGAAACATTTTCTGATGTTATTTTCTGTGCCATTTCTCTCTCTCTCTTTTTTTTTTTTCTTTTCTTGCCCCTAACTTTGCTCCTAATGACTACTTTACATATGTCCATGAAAATTTTGGTGTATTCTAGTACAGATTATAAATTTATTTTAGTCAGTCTTCCTCTCTTGGGATCATACCCAGTTTGTGGGCTCCACTAATTGTCAATTGATTGCTCCATTGTCTCAAGAATACCTTGGGGGAATGAATTGCTCTACAGTCTGATTCAGTTAGATTTAAACTTCTTTAGAGGGATAGTCTTTGAGGCCAGTCTTTTGTTCTACTGGCAGGAGGTGTTCTCTTTGCTTTATTTTTCCTTGTTTTTCTCCATTAAACATAGAGCTGATCTGTGGTTTAACAAGTTGCTCTGAAGGACTATCAGCCTCCTCTCAAGTTGTCTACCACCAAAATCTCCACAATTTTTAACAGTGCCTTTAGGCTTGAACTTCCTTACAGTCACTCCAGATAAAGTCATTTCCCTTACAAAGAACTATGTTGCTCTCTGTTCTTGCAGCCTGACTTTCCCCCTAGACAAAATCTCTGAGCCACTCCTCCAGACCTGAGGGTGGGGACAGTGAGTTTCAAAGAAGAGCCAGACACTCTGAAGATCTGAACTGATGTGGTTTTCTTGGTCCCATACTTTTACTCACCCTTCACAATCTTTCTCCACGCAAATCCTGTAATATTGTTGATTGGAAATTTTATTTCCAACTTATCAACCATGTTAAATTGAACGATTAATGTTATTTTATACAGTCAGCACTCAGACAGACATATTTTTAGAGGAGAGCTCACTTTTACATCTTATCTTCTACTACTGTCTGGGAGACTCATTCTAAAGGAGATAAACTTTCTGAGTCCTTATATACCTGGAAATTTCTTTATTCCACTATCACTTCTGAGTGATAGTTTGGCTAGGTACAAATTTCTAAATTAAAACATTTATTTCTCCTAAAATATTTGAAGATATTACTCTATGGTTTTCTGGCATCTAAAGCCATTGATAAATAATCAGTCTTCAGTCAGATCCTTGTTCATTTGTAGATACTCTCTTTTACCCTTGTAAATCTTAGGATTGGTAATGTACTGAAGTTTAATTTTTTTTTTTAACATTTATTTTATTTTTGAGACAGAGAGAGACAGAGCATGAATGGGGGAGGGTCAGAGAGAGAGGGAGACACAGAATCTGAAACAGGCTCCAGGCTCTGGGCTGTCAGCAAGAGCCCGACGCGGAGCTTGAACTCACAGACCGCGAGATCATGACCTGAGCTGAAGTCAGCCGCTTAACCGAGTGAGCCACCCAGGCGCCCCGGTAATGTACTGAGGTTTTAATACTACATGTCTAAGTATAAATATTGTGCTTTAATATTTCTCATCACTTAGCAAATTTTTTCAAACTCCTATCTGTCTTTAGATTCATAAAATTATCAATCTTCCTTTGAGATGTTGTCTACATTATGCCTACTGTCCTTTCCTTGAGGAGTTTCTTAATTTATAAGCCATACTCCAAGCCATATTTTCTAGCTCTTTAATTCTTTGTGTTAAATTGTGGGATAAGTTCATTTTATTATCCCAGTGGGTTCATTTTTCTGCTATGTTCGCTGTATTCAGTCTACTTTTATAGTTTTATTTTTAATTTCAATAACTATATTTTTATCTTCAGTGTTTCTAATAATTTATTTTTCACAATTATCTGTTCTTGTTGCATAATCCCATATTCTTATTTTTAAAGTTTCATTCTCCTCTCATGGCTATAGTCTCTTATCTTGCTAATGGCATCAAAAGTGCTTATTCTGCGGGTGCCTGGGTGGTTCAGTCAATTAAACCTCTGACTTTGGCTCAGGTCATGATCTCACAGTTTGTGAGTTTGAGCCCCATGTCAGCACAGAGCCTGCTTCAGTCCTCTGTCTTCCTCTCTCTCTGCCCTTCCCTGCTCTCGCTCTCTCTGTCTCTCAAAAATAAAATAAATACATTAAAAAATTAAAAAGTGCTTATTTTGAAGTCCTTTTTTGGTTGTGCTCATATGCCTATTTTCCTCACTGTCAGCTTTTCTGTTCACCAAGTTTGCTGTCTGTTCATATTGTCTTTGTGAAGTGCCTATGTAGTCATTTTCCATGGGATATCTCCTCCGAGGGCCTCCTAGGGCATCTCTTACATCAAGTCTGTGGTGGCCTCTGCATAGGCTCTATTGGCAGTCTGACTCCCCTGCAAGCCTGGCACTCAGGGCTTCACTCTTCAAGTTCCATTTCCAGACTTGCTCCTGCTAAGGCTCAGCTCCAGACTCCCATATCTATACAAGCTGTGCTACAAGAGACCCAAGCTAAATGGCAGGAGGTACTGCTATCCTAAGCTCAGCTGAGAGAGTAGAAAGCAGGTGGCATCTTTCCCAGCACGCAGTTTTACACAAGTTGCACACATGTGGCCCTGAGTTACGTACACAACTTGTGTGGGCATAAAGATGCCAGAGCCTTTTCCCCAGCATTCACCTGGGTCCCAACCCTTTCCTGCCTGTGGACTGACTTCATAGCTCAGACTGCTCTGAACTTTATTTGTTCCCCATTGCTTGTTTCTTTTAGGGAAATACACTTACTCCAGTCTACAGAGATCTCTCTTTCTTGTTTTCTAGAAAAACTGTTTATTAATTTAAAAAATGTTTTGCTCTGATGTTTGAGCTTGTAGCAGATAGGATAGGGTGACTTTCAGCATGTCAATGCACCATTATCGACCAGAAAATCATACAAATAATTTCTTTACATAAAATGTTCTATATTATCTAGGGCACCTGGGTGACTCAGTTGGTTAAGCGTCCAACTCTTGGTTTCAGCTCAGGTCATGATTTCATGGTTTTGTGAGTTTCAGCCCCACATTGGGCCTTGTGCTGACAGGGCAGAGCCTGCTTGGGATTCTCTGTCTCTCTCTGTCTCTCTCTCTGCCTCTCCCCCACTCACGCTGTCTCTGTCTCTCTCAAAATGAATAAACTTTTTAAAAATTTCTATATTATCAACAATATAATATATACAGCATCTATAACATATAAGTCATAAAATATGCAGAAATATAATTTCCCATACATACAGAAAAATCTTACCTAATGGAGAAGCAGGTTTTAAAATGAAAAAAAAATTTAAGGGTACTATGCTGGAAAACAATCTACTGCCTCTCAGTGAATCCAACATGACTGGTTTTCTCTCTAGTACTTGATCAGATCAGTTTCTCTGGTTGATAACAGAGGTGATGGCTGGCTCAGGTTTAGGGGACATATTGAATGAAAAATAAACCATATCTTTCATCTCAAAACTCACATATAATACAGCATGATGCCTGAGTTCTAAGAGACACATAGGAACTGAGACTGTACGAAGGCAGAGCATATTCATATTTCTATTTTATGTTCACTCTTAGGCATAACCTAATTAAATAGAATGCCAAGTAATATAGCCTGCATTATCTAAAATACTATTTCTCACTCATATTTTTTACTCTTTCTGTTGCTTTAAAAATTTATATAGGTTAAGTGCAAGTACTATGCAATTCACCTTACCATATGTTGTGCTATATTAGTGATCTCATGTATTTCAAAGGAAATACTTGAGCATTTACTATGGAATGTCAGTGGGCATAGTTTCAACCATTAGGGAGATCGCATGAGTTGTGGTAATTGGACAACCCAAGAACGTAAGCACTCCCCCCAAATATCTGACTTATATTCAGGAGAGTACTTTCTTACATAGCAGCACCTAAACCATTTTTAACCAACCAAAATCAAAGTCGAGAAGCACAACATCAACAAAAAAACCTGCAGAAAATTCTAAACAGCCAGGGCACTGAATTAAAGTCAGGAATTCTTAGATCTGGGATGTGGTACATAAGAATGTATATGTATGCATGTAGGAGTATGACCCAAGATAAACATATGACTATTTGGATGTCACATGCAAAATACGAGTTATGAATATCTACTCCCTAAGAACACTTTGGATATAAATATTTCATAAAATATTCACTAATTAATTATTCCCAGCATATAATACACTTATTCGCCTGTCATTCATCTACTTGACAGACACTTATTGATGGTTTGTTACGCATTATGCTCTGTATGGATGCTTATCATTCAAAAATTAAGAAAAATACATGGTCTGTTTTTAGGGGTTCATGATCAAACAAGAGAGTCAGGCAACTGTAACAGAATATGGCACTGTGATGTAGAAATGTGCAGGATGTGGAGGAAAATCAATCAGGGAGGGAACCTCTACCCTCGCCTGTGGTAGTGAAGGTTTATTTTCCAGTGGACTGTGATGATTCTGAGATGCCTTGAAGTGTGTAAGGCAAAAGGGTGAGAAAAGCTGTTCTAAAGAGAGGTACCCAGCTCTACAAACAAATATGAACTTCCAATGAACTTCATAGGTTTAAGGAAATGGAAAAGAATTTAAGATTGTTAGTCTAGGGTGTGTGTTTAAGGCAGTGACTGGAGATGATGCCTCAGTTTGAATACGACCACCACATGATACAGAAGATATTTTATTTCCCACTGTGCACTTAGGAGAAGAGAAAGGCTGATTCTCATTCAATTGATCCCATTCCAGTTCAGGTATATCCTGAATTAGCAAGAGACTTGTTTCTCCATTGAAATTACCAGAAGTAGTAATTACTAGTTTCATGAAACATTCAATTCTTGGGGGAGGGGAAAAACTATGGCTGGGTGTATCCAACGATCCAGAGGGATAGGCATGACAGAGTCCCTGTGGAGAGGACTGAGGAGCCTCTGAGGGACAACCCACCCAGGTATGCACATTAGAATCATCTGGGGAGCTTTAAATATCCTCACTGATAGGCTGCTGTCAGAATTTCTGTGGGTGCAGCATAGGTATCAGCACTTTGAAGTTCCTCAGTTGGTTCAAATATGTGGCCAAGGTTGAGATCCTGCTCTAAAGAAAGAAGTCAGGTGTACAGATGGGCTTATGCCAGCATAGTATTTATTGTTAGGGGAGAGATGAGTCTAAGTAGATCTTCGTGTTCTTAATTCAGATTGGGCTCTACATTCTCCCAGAGTCCATTCAGGGCCACTGGAGAGGGAGAAGCCACAAATAAACAATGGCAAGGGCTTTTTCCTTAAAAATCCCACAGTAGGCATGTCTGGGTGGCTCAGTCGGTTAAGCCTCTGATTTCGGCTCAGGTCATGATCTCACGGTTTGTGAGTTCAAGCCCTGAATCAGGCTCTGCGCTGACAGCTCAGAGCCTGAAGCCTGCTTCAGATTCTCTCTCTCTCTCTCTCTGTCTCTCTCTCTCTCTCTCTGCCCCTCCCCTACTCACACTGTCTCTGTCTCTGTCTCTCTCTCAAAAATAAATAAACATTAAAAAAAACTGTATGGTAAGTTTTGTGCCCTCTCAGAAAGAATGCTGCGAAGAGGCATTCTTTTCCATTTTGTAATAGAACATCACATACTTCTCCCTTGAGGGCTCCAGCATACCTAGGATGAGATGTGCAGTCAAGAGACCATGTCTGGCCATGGTGGCAGCTGTTCTTGGCAGGAAATATGGAATCTCATACCATATGAACGTGTTGTGGGAAGAGGGTGATAAGGGGGTTGAAGCAGAAGAGAACACTGTGTAAAAACTGATTGGATGTGTTCTGTAGTATAAAAACCCCAAAGAGACTCAAAACAATGGCAAAAGTGTGAGGCATAATCAAAAAGAATTACACATGGCATCTCTAAAGCTTTAGTACTACAGGGAAAATATCCACATAGGAAATATTTTCATTATTTCAACAGATATTTGCTGAATAGCCACGATGTGCCAGGTACTATAGTAGGTGAAGGAGATAAGGTAATGGACAAGACAGACAAAACTCTGTTCCCTAATAGAACCGACATTTTCATAGAGAGAATAGCTAATAAATACATAGATACATAATACAATGTCTGCTGATGATAAGTGCAGGAAACAAAACTAAAAGATTGCTATTTTTAGATAGGTGTCTCTAAACATATGCCATTTGAACAGAGACGTGGATGGAAAGGGTGTTACTAGGCAAATTAGTGGTTTGAGAAACTTTTTGGTTTCAAGACTACTTTCCATTCTTAGAAATTACTGAAGACCCCAAAGAGTTTTGCTTATACAACTTACATCCATTGATTGTACCACATAAGCAATTTAAACTGATAGATTATTTAAATATTTCTTTAATTCTTCGAGAAAAAAGACAATAATAAACCTAGTACGTGCTAAAATAAGCAATAAAATTTATTTAAAATAACTATATATCCTAAAACTAAAAAAAAAAAAAATTAGTGAGAAGAGAGGCACTGCTTTATAATTTAGATAACCTTTTAACGTCCAGCTTAGTAGAAGACGGCTGGATTCTCATATCTGCTTCTGTATTTGGCCCCACACCCATACATAGTTGGAAAAGGGAGAAGTGTTGTATTAGCCTTTTAAGATGATTGTGGTTGTCTTTCTTTGAATGTATGGCAAAACATGACAAGGAACAATTTGTCAAAGGTCAGTTTCAATGTGGAGCTGAAGCCATTTCAATAAGCTCTCCATACTCTGTAATACTGAAGTCCAATAGTGGTCTATCTTGCATTTTGAATGAATTTAGCAACATCATGCATTGCTTACTTGGAAAACATTACTTCATGGAGTCAGACAGATCTTCCAAATGTTGTCACCTATTATTATACAATAAAAATGTCCTATCTGTTAATGTCACCATTGATCTCATGAGAAGAAAATGTTATATTGGGAAGCTGTCAAGCTTACAGCAGAAACACTCTTTTTTGCCACATTTTGATTTCTGTCAAACTATCGCCTAACCTAAAGGGCTAGTACATAACTACCATAACTACTGTAACTGCCCTGGGTGCCTTTTGTACCCCCTGTTAGTCTTTGCTTTGATATCTCCCTTCCCACTAACAAGAGCAGACCGTTGATTCATTTCCTGCAAAGCTTTCCATAGAAGGATCTCTCTCTATCAGTAGGCACAGACCTCCCCACCCCATCCATCTTTCTGGTCTAAAGTTCATATCACTTCCCAACAGATTGGAAAGACTGTGTTGATAAATATAACTAATGATCGCACCCTTCACTGGAGACCCCACCCACCCCCGACAAATAAGGAGTGGCCTTAATCATATAATCATGTAACAACAGTTGAAACAAATAGTAACAAGATTGTTCTGTCACGCCTATCAACAAACTGAATGGTGTCATTTTTAATTGTGGTCCTCCACGAAGCATAAAAACACTATCATTAAACAGTGACCAAGGCCAAACCTCAGAGAGTCCACTGCCATAGAGGAGCTTGGGGTGTAGGCCAAAGTCAGGAAAGGATGGGCACTTTGAGAAAATGAAGAAAGCTCTCTGTTCTCTTAGGGATTTAATGGGTGGCTCTGTTACCCTGCCTACAGCTTTGTTTTCGGAGAATTGTTAGTTTTTTATTACATGCTTTGTGATGTAAATACCAAACAAAAAATAGGGGTAACGTGTTCATATTTGTTTAGAAACACTAAAAATATGCAGAGCGTGGTGCTCTGAAAAGGTCTGAGATGAAAGCAAGGAAATCACAGGGATCGTTTTTTAATTAAAATAAAAAATGCTCATTAAAAACAAACAAGATGACACTACATACCAAAAAAGGGCCAATGTTCACTTTAAAGAATGAACAAAATCCACAAAAGTGGGTTTGAGAAAGCTTCAAGACTTTGTGGGAAAGTTCCTGTGCTGCCATAACAGCCCCCTCCCCAGGCAGTCTACCAGGAGCGCGAGGAGACATTTGGCTGACAATTGCAAGTTCGAGGGTCACTGACAGAGCCCCTGTCTCCAGGGGACGAGAATGCACTGTGTGGAACAGACTTGTATAACTGAAACACACTGCAATAAAAATGTACCAGTTGGGGCACCTGGGTGGCTCAGCCAGTTGGGCATCCGACTTTGGCTCAGGTTGTGGTCTCGCCGTTCGTGAGTTTGAGCCTCACATCGGGCTCTGTGCTGGAAGCACAGAGCCTACTTCAGATCCTCTTTCTACACGCTCTCTCTGCCCCTCCCCTGTTCACCCTCACTCACTTTCTCTCTCAAAATTAAATAATTTCTCTCTCATTTAAAAATATATATATACCAGATGTACTTAGCTGAAGGTGGTAAAGGGAAAGAAAACTGCAAGGGTCTTTCTTGCCAATTATTAACAAACCCTTGAAAAGCATATGCCAGTCAAATAGCCACTTCCTCTGGGATGTCCTCTGGGGCTACACTGATCTTGATAGTAGGTCAAGTCCCTGTCTATACATGCATCTGTGGCCCTGCATTTCCTCACCAATTTTCAAATTTTGCCATTACATTTGCATGTTGTTACTTGATTAATATCTATTTAAACTATAAGCTCCGTGAAGGTAGAAACTAAGTAGTTTCGTTGTGCAACCAGCACCTAACAGTTCCTGGCACTACTAGGCACTCAATAAATGTGTTGGGTTGATAAAGGGAGGGAGGTAGAGTGTAGCTTTACACCAGCTTGATGTGTCCATCCTTGGAGGTGGCACATTAATCTAATTGGGAGAAAGACAGAAGGGAAAGAGTCCCATTGGAAAATAGGAGAGTTATCAAGGCTTCTGTCCTGGATACCTGAACTTGGTAAAGAGGAGTTAATAGGAGAAGGCAATTGAATACAGTTCAGTAATCACATATCGGACATCTTCAGATAACAGATAAATCCTCAGAATTCAAAGTATTTTTTTAATGTTTGTTTGTTTGTTTGTTTATTTATTTATTTATTTTGAGAGAGGTAGAGAGCTAGCAGGGGAGAGACAGAGAAAGAGGGGGACAGAGAATCCCAAGCAGGTTCCGCACTGTTAACGGAGAGCCCCAGGCAGGGCTCAAACTCAGGAACCATGAGATCATGAACTGAGCTGAAACCAAGAGGCGGGCGGATGCTTAACCGACTGAGCCATCCAGGCGCCCCTTGAAGTATTCTTTATGAGATAAATTTCTTTTCTCTTGGTAGTCGGGAGGAAAGAGCCTCCAAGAGGACAGTAAACATTGAAAAGTTTCTCTCATTTGTGCCTTAGCATTTAATTGGCTTGGCTGGCACTGCAGGGCTATAGAGAAGGAACAAGAAGGTGAAACAGCTCGAAGTGTCTCTGCAGGTCTTGGGAGTGTCTTACCGGGCTGCGACAGCAAGGACAGCAGGAGGGGAAAGAGAAATGAGTGGAAATTCCAGAAGTTCCAAATCCCAAATCCCAGGGGGAAATGTGGATGTATGCTAGTTACTCCGCTCCATGTGGCATAACAGGACTCAGTAAGGTCTGAGTAATTCTTCATGTGGGAAAACAGAATGATATTGACAACTCGACATTGGGAACTAGTAGTTACCCTGCAGGTAGTCAGCTTGGCCATCTGGTCTGCACAAGCATGCCATCTGACTCATTGGAAAGAACTTAGACCCTGGAGGCAAACAGATCTCCACCTTGACAACTATAAATTGTGTGATCTTACACTAATGGTAAGATTATATTCCACATTTACAAAAATAAGCACCATAACACTTCCTACCCCTTGGCCTAGGTTTGCTGTAAAAGTAAAATTAAGTAGAGGAAAGCACAGAGCATGCTGCCTGGCATACAGTAGCATTCAATAAATGACAACTGCCTTTGGCTTCTCAGTTTTCTAATGAAAATCTCAAACACAATACGAATCTTGTGTTATACACAGCTTTACTAACAATAAATTACTGTAAGTGACCTTCTTTCTATGTAAATAAAACATCTGTCTTTTTTTTATGAGTCACTTCAAACCTCTTATTTTTTCTCCAAAAAAAAATCAAGGTATAATTAATTTTCAAAATTAAATGTCATTGCTAATCTCCTTTTGGCAATTCTAGCCATTCAATTTAGTTTCTGAGTATCTCTAGCCATTACGGTTGGGTAAAAAACAAATTTTGCTGAAAGGATCACATATAAATGAACTAAAATTGCCCTGATTTGACCTGTTTTAGCCACTATCGCATTGGGACAATGATCTCCGCTAATTTTAGGAAACCAATGTCATGATTAGTGAATCATTATTTTTTGACTCTTTGAGGTTGGGGGGAAGCTTTCTTTTCTTTACATAATTATTCTAGGATTAGCAATATACCAACTAGTTTCCATCTAGAGTTTATAGGCCAGAATCCCTAATGAGGTACATTTGATGATAAGACAAGATAAGCATTGGGTGTTATATGTAAGTGATGAATCACTGAATTCTACTCCTGAAATCAATACTGTACTGAATGTTAACTAACTAGAATTTAAATAAAAATTTGAAGAAAAAAAGGGAACTATGTAATGAATATGCAAAAATAAATAATGGGTAAAAAAAAATCTTGACTTGATAAATTAATTCCTTGGCCATCAGAGTCATACAAAAAATGTACCAGGAGGTTAAGTTTTCCCAGTGGAAACACATATTTTACTAGAAACAAATATGGGTCTTTGACAAAAAAAAAAAAAAAAAAGAAGATGAGGGGATAATTTTGCCGTTTTTAAACAGGTTATTAATTTCTAAAGAATGTTAGCATCACTCCACGAGAGTATGTTCTTCATCATGACCACACATGAAAGGGACATATATGGCAGGGCTGCGTTTCACAAAAGCAGAACTAGAAAAAAGATGTAGTGATACTCCACTCAGCTGAGGAAAATGCCAAGGTTTTTTTTTTTGTTTTTGTTTTTGTTTTTTTTTGCTATCTGAATACATGAATGTGAAATGTTATTTACTCCAGAGACTTATAGAATTATAACCCCAACTCTGCAGGCTTTGCAAATTCAAACACATGCTCGATTTTTGTCTGCCTTAAGTTCGTCCCTTTGGTTCTAGTAAAAAAGTGTTACTAATAAAACGTGGAGTGTGACCAACATAATGACAAAGTCTCAAGAAACTGCTCTGCATGCTGGATGCCTACTCTTGCAATTACTGTAGCACCTGCATGTAAGATAAAGCAAATAAACAAGGAAGATAAAAGCATGCCCCACTTCCCCAAATCATGGTAGGAACAGCCAAAAGCAGAATGGAGAATCAAGATTGGAAGCTCTAGAGTAAGATGTGGTTCGCAGTCTTGGTTCATACGACCACGAACAAATCAATTCACTTGAAGTCTCAACTTTTTGCATCTATTCTACAAGGATAGTAACCTTACTCACCTGCTAGGGATGTTGTGAGATTCAAATAATATAATGTTTCAGAAATGCTTAAGAAGTATTTGCCATTATTAATATTAAAATAAATATTATGAACACTGGGGCACTGGACTGGCTCAGTTGGTAGAGTATGTGACATTTGATCTTGGGGTTGTAAGTTCAAGCCCCGTGTTGGGTGTAGAGATTGAGACTAAAATCTTAAAAAAATAAAATGAAATAAAAATTATAAACACTGATTTTTAAATAAATAAAATGATGAAATTCCTATACTGAAAACTTTCCATTCAAAGATTATTTTAAATTTCTTTTTGATAATCACTACATTAAAAAAAAAAAACTCAGAGTGCCTGGGTGGCTCAGTCAGTTAAGTGAAGGACTCCAGCTCAGGTCATGATTTCAGGGTTCATGAGTTTGAGCCCCACACTGGGCTCTCTGCTGTCAGCACTGAGCCTGCTTCAGATCCTCTGTCTCCCTCTCTCTCTGCCCCTCTCTTGTTCTTGTGCACTTTCTCTCTCTCTCTCCCTCTCTCAAAAATAAATAAACATTAAAAAATATCATAGGGGTGCATGGGTGTCTCAGTTCGTTGAGCATCCGACTTCAGCTCAGGTCATGATCTCATGGTTTGTGGGTTTGAGCCCCGTGTCAGGCTCTGTGCTGACAGCTCAGAGCCTGGAGCCTGCTTCATATTCTGTGTCTCCCTCTCTCTCTACCCCTCCCCCACTCATGCTCTGTCTCTCTTCAAAAATAAATAAACATTAAAAAAAAATTTTAAATATCATAATACTCAGAAACATGAGAATGTGTTAATTATTTAATGTTATAGAAAAAATCTGTTAATATTCTTGTACATCTTTTTAAGGAACATCAGGAACTAGCTAGTCCTAGAGATAAATCTGGTAAATTTGAAATTTAAATAGGTTTTCCTAATGTTTAAAATATTTATATAAGGGGAATGGGATGCCTGGGTGGCTCAGTGGGTTAAGTGTCTGACTCTTGATTTGAGCTCAGATTGTGATCTCATGGTGGTGAGATCAAGGCGGGTGTAGGGTTTTATGCTGAGCGTAGAGCCTGCCTGGGATTCTCTCCCTGTCTCTCTGCCCCTCCCCAACTTGTGTGTGCACACACTCTCTCCCTCAAAATAAATAAACATTTTTAAAAATAATAGAATATTTATACAAGGGCAAAAAAATATGAATAAATGTGTACGCATTTATTGCAAAGCTTGCTAGAGTTAAAAATCTGGATCTGCCCTCAGCTGACTATAGAAGAAGGACGTATTGATGATATGTGAGTAGCCCCGGGGTCATGAGGCAAGGAGAACTTCAGCAGCAGGGAATGTTCAAGACAGAAGGTAGGAACTACAAGGAGGGCAGGGAGAGCTTTTCCGTTCCTATCTCTTTCCCTCGTATTCTTGCCCCACTCCGTCCTCTTGGTGCTAATTGAAAATTAGATGACTTCTTTCTACTATATATTTGAAAATCAATTTAAAAGCCACAATCACCCTCAGTTTCAGCATCCCCAGCTCTTTCCATTTCCCATTTCTCTTTTTTTAATACGCCTTATTGAGATATATATTATACCTCATACCATTCATCCAGTCACATCTCTTTTCATTTCTTCTTTTCTCCCACGAAAAGCCACTTAATGAGCATATGTGGCACTTTGTAGGAGATGAGCCATTTCAGTTTAGCAAACTGCTCCTCCGTTCCTCCACAGTAAAAGGTCAACAGCCTCAGAAGACAAACAGACAGCCGGCAGAATCTTGCCAGGAACAGGTAAGATTCTCAATCATGTCAATATTTTTTATTTCCTTCATAATTATAAAATCGATATGTCTTGAGGATAAGTTACATGGAGAATTCAGAGAAAGCTGAAAAAGGAACCCACATTTATCTATCACTTATTAACCATTCGCCAGAAGTAACTACTCCATTCAAATTGTACTTTTTCTTCCCTCTTTGTTTTTCTGTTTAAGTGTGTGTGTATATGTGTGTGTGTGTGTGTGTGTGTGTGTGTGTGTGTGTATGTGTGTGTGTTCCTATTTGGATTTCTATCATAGATGCAATCTAATATAATTATTTTCAAGTATAATTGCCCATAAGAATTCCCTTTTATAACTAGACCATCATTCAGAGTAAATATTCCCATGTTGTTGGATGCTTAGGCTGTTTCCAACTTTTGGCTGTCAGAGATGAATCTGTGATGTAGATCTTTGAATATCATCTCAGTAAGCCTCCTTACAATTCTCTTTAGGATAAATTCCTACATGCAGTGTTTTGGAAGCTGAGATAATGTCCATTCACAAGCTTCTATCCAAAACAAGTTTTTAACTCTATTTATTGGTATTTGAAGAAATTTACGCCAGGTCACTATCTAGTGCCCATGGTAAACGAGTGGCATTTTCTGAGTTCTTTCCAAGCCACTCAGTATTCCTTTGCAGAGCTTCCACTAAGAAGTCGGAAAATTTATAAGAGGGGGGAAATGCCTTCAAATCATTTTTTATTCAAATAAAGTAAGTTTGAGGTGATATCTTAGTGACCTAAAATAACTCATGGTACTCTTAGTATACAAGAGGCAATCTTCATTCATTTTGACAGGGAATACCACATTATTTCACCACAAATATCCTCACCAACTATCCTGGGAAGAATGCATATTATAATGTATCCCTTGTTGTGTGTGTGTCTATGTGTTGCGCACATGCGTGTGTGCATGTATGTGTGTGTGTGTGTGTGTGTGTGTGTGTGTGTTATAGAGACAAGAAACCATCCTGGTTATTTTAAAAATAAGTGTAAGTATGAATTATGTAACGCAATAGAAACTCAATAGAAGTATTATTGAAATGCACCTGCCTTTTTTTTTTTTTTTTGCAGTGTGATATCTGATCCCTGATATTGATGACTACCTTGATTTAATGGGCACATGTTAGGATATTAAGGCTGAATTACCTGCAATCGGCACACTCAGAGAAGGATTATGACGTATTTGAATTCGTTCCAACCACAGGCATAAAGCCCACATTCATGCATAGTACTCATTAATCCTCAGGTTTTGTAACAAGGGTAAGTCATTCTAAAATAAGCAATTATTAATTAGCCAAGTCAGAAATAAATTTGGGGTAAATGCACTTAGGTGTGGGATGAAGAGCCAGGGCCAGAAACTTTTCTCTGACCATATAAATGGGTAAAAAGAAAGGACTTTCATAGAAAGCTGCCTGAGGGGATCTATGCCAACAGAGTGCTTCCTTACTTCTTATCGCTCCCCTTCGGAAACGAAGCCACACCTCAAGCAGGTAGCCAGGCGCACAGTCAGATCACCCATTTCAAACACCGCCTCTGTGTGGATTATTACACGAATGTTGATATGTGACATTTTGATCCCGGAATTTTTTTTTTCCAATTTTCGCTTTTCCTGGATGAGGTGAATGGATGTTATTGCAAAGCCACAACGAATAATGACCGACTGTAGATCTAATGAAATCATTTCACTTTCTGCCAGTCAACACATGTTTGGAGGAGACATCCCACAATACCACACACTCGGAATCTACCACAGGAATGATGACTTCACCAAAGAAGGGCTCATATTGTTACCCACACTAGAAGGGAAAGCTACAATATTTTCTTGTTCTTTCACTGAAGACAGTCATCGTTTCTCAGTTGTCTCTCTGCCTCCTCCCTGCCTTACCTTTGAATTCTGCAGGTGCAAGCTCTGAGTCAAGGGTGCTGATGGAATGCCATATTAAGCCTTCGTGAAGTGGAACAGCCCCAAACAAGGTATTAAGGAGAATCTAAGGCTGCATGGACCTGAAAGAGATCATCTGCTTCTATGAAGGCCCTCCTCGACTTCTAGGAAAAAGGCTTTCAACCAAGCACCTGAATTCTAAAGAAGGAAGCTTATTTATTCCACAGCGAGTTTTCTAGTCCCCAGTGCAAAGCTTTTCACTAGGTACAAAAACTACAAAGGTAAATAAGACACGGTCCTGGCTAATGGAGGTCACAATACAGCAGGAGTCACTTTCAATGCTGTCCCTGTAATTCTCACTATTCTGCCCTCATCACATATCTCATCGAGGTCCTCTGTATTTCCATTCCCCTTCTCCTCTTTTATTATCCTGTTACACTTCAAAACTTGTGCCGCCCCCCCCCCATCTTCAACTCCTCCCAAACCTGCTTCCTCTCTATGTACGCTCCCTCATCAATGGTCACACCGTATGCCCAGGATAAGAAGACAGAAAAACTTTCTCGTCTACCTTCTGTTTCTCTGTCTCACTTTCAGCTACTGCTGTATTAGTTTAGGGCCACGTCAGTGCTACTTCCAGCCTCATCCCTGCCCAGAGGCTACCAGAGTAACCATTGTAGAATTTAAATATGATTATGTTCCTCCAATACCTACAACTATTTAAAAGTTGCCCCCAGCCGGTAGGATAAAATCCAAATCCCTTCATTTATTCTGCTGTCTGGCCTTTCCTAAATACTCAGCTTCATCATTCACCACTCGCAGACAGACATCTATCATTTTGACAGGCATCTAATATTTTCTTTGATATGTGCATAGTTGTTTTTCAGCTCTAAGCTTCCAGAAGTCCCCTTCTCTTAGATTCTGCCCAGTGACTTTCTGTTCATGCTGTGGCTGGGGCCCAGCTCTACCCGTTCATCTTCAGAACCAGTGAAGCAGGGCTCATTCCTCCTCAGTGGTGCTCCCTCTCTGTCGCTCTTGGTCTGGGTCTCAGTCTTGGTCTCTTCCTCTATATCTGTCTCTGTCTTTCCCTCTCTCTGTGTGTCTCCATCCTTCTTGGTCTCTGTCTCTCTATCTCTCTACCTCAGTCTCTATCTCTCTTGGTCTCTGTTTCTCTCTCTCTCTTTCTCCATTTCCCTTTTTCTAGATGATGGATAGACATACACACACACACACACACACACACACACACACACACACACCTCTAATATTATGTTAGTGAACCATACTTTGCTAATTTGTTTGTACATCTTTTCCTCTGCTAGACTCCGAACTTCTCGAGAGCTGGAATTATATTTTATGCATCTTTGTTTCCCAGCACATGATGTAGGGCCTAATATATGCAGTGGCAAAATATGTGTTGATATATCAGACTTACATACCACAGCACTGTTTATAATAGCAATAAATTAGAAGTAACATGCATATCTATCAACAGAAAATGGATACTCAGTCAACTGAGTATCATACAGATAGTGCTACCTCTAGAACATAACACTAATAGCATAACATTAATTAATAATTAATTAATAAATAACATTAATCAGAACAAAACAAGTTGCAGAAACATACAGCATGTAGAAATTAAAAAACATCTCTAAGCCAAAGCATAAGAGACTGTTAAAAACTGAGAACAAACTGAGGGTTGATGGGGGGTGGGAGGGAGGAGAGGGTGGGTGATGGGTATTGAGGAGGGCACCTTTTGGGATGAGCACTGGGTGTTATATGGAAACCAATTTGACAATAAACTTCATATATTGGAAAAAAAATTAAAAAAAATAAAAACCATCTCTAATGATATTCAGGTTTGAAAATCTGGTTGGTAGGTGTTAATGTTGTTCTTTTGCTCACTTTGATGTGCATTTTTAAATGATGCACATTTTTAATACTTCATAATGTAAATTTTTTTAAAGACCTGGCCATGAAAACCTAACAGAGATAATGCCAATGGCTAGAGACATTATCTTGAAAGGATTCTTCCTCCCTGTGATCCACATATATGCAACCCAGTAGAATTAGCTCTAAATGACATTATCATTTAACAATTCAAGATATATTTCAAAGAAAATCTCTGTTTCTCCATAATAAAGATAGATCTTTGATCTAATTGCTCTTTACTGAAGTACCCTTAGATATTGCTGCTCAACACTTGTTTTGCTCAAGAAAATCAGGAAGTAGAAAAACATGTAAAGGAAAGAACCTCCAAAGAAAGATCAATCTCTGCTTCCCACATACTGATATCAGCTAAAAACACTTGGTGACGAAAAGATCATAACCCCTTTTGTCACAAGTCCGTGCAATCACAAGTTGAGAAAAAAAATTATAAGGGCCTCAGGAAAAATGAAGAAAAAGAAATAAAGCCTTGGGATGCTTCTTAGGTGCTCAGTTTGGGGGGAAGGGCATTTTTGCTTATTTGAAGATAACACGGGTCGAGGAAAAATTTACAAGTTCATACGCACATTTTACAGTCTACGTGTCAAAGTAACGGCAACTTGACCTTTTGGTGCTGCATGACAAATTTTCATTTAAAGCATATTGTAATTTTAGTCAGAGGGTCACAACACAAAGTCAGACTGAAGGGAAGGGAAACTACATTTCTTTAGCACCACTTATGTGCTGGGCACTTAATTCCTATGGCACCCTGTACCATTGGTATTATTACTTCCATCTTACAATAGTTTCAAATGAAGCCCAGAGAATTAAATGTGATTTTTAAATACGAACTGGGTGAAACTGGATTTGAACCCAGATCCTCCTGACTTTAAAGGCCATGCTTCTATGCACATCCTGCTTCCGATTCTTGTCCCTTCCCCCTTACGCCACACCCTGCCATCCTCCTGTATGCATCCGTAAGGCCTGGTGGCATACTGATGTGTAATGACAGAGGGGGTTACAAATAATACACGTCTATTACTTTTGTGTGTGGTAAGGCTGTTTAACAACGCCCATGAAAGGCATAAAATATCGCTTGGTATTACATGCACATATATAGTTTCTGTTATACACAAAGCTTTAAATATTAGTTTTGTTTTTGAAAATACAAGTAACCATTCGTTAGCAAATAAAGCACTTAAGACCAATATAATAGATATTACAGGTTCCTTGTGCAAATAATCACAGGTGCTCACAAAGGTATTCACGGTTGTTTACTACAATGTTCATAATAGTAAAAACTGGGAATAATCTAAATGTCCCCCCATCAAGAACTGAATAAATAAATTATACCCAGCAGCATAGAATACTATGAAGCCATAAGAAATCACGTTTCAGAAGAATGCATTTTATGAGGAAACAGGTACACAGTGTGGAGCTGTAAAATGCAAATGGTACAGGCAGGGTGAAAGAACTATGTAACCATTTACATTTGCATGCAAATATAAAATAGTGGAAGGCCAAACAGCAGACTGTTAACTGTGGTTGACTTTGGCTTATGGTACATGTTTGCTAGGTTCTCATGGTAGGGATGTATTACTGACGTCAGGAAAACAGTCAATAGTCAAGCACCCTCTCACACTGTGAGGAAGCTTCTGTCTTGTGCATCAGGGAGGCTCTGGGGATGGCTTAGTGGATGAAACGCCAGCTTTCACCAACTATGACACTCTGTATCCAGAGGTTAATGTGCAAGTGGCATTGATGGTGTGGGCTAGAATGGGAGAGGGAGACTGAAAGGGTGGGCAGAGGTCTGAGAGAATAAACCCCTTCAGCTAAGTATCTCTCCTTCCCTAACCTCTCCCAAAGTCACACTGTACCACAAGACAAAGGCCATGAGGGACTCACCCGGGGAGAACAGAATGCACAGCTACGAGCAAAAGGCAGTATCCCAAGAAGCCATAAATTTTAAGTAAAAATAAATCTTTTATTAAGTTGGTCTCTTCTCTGTAAGTCACTTCATTCATTAGTTTATGTTTATGATGACCAGTCGACTTTGATACTATGGTAGTATCAAAAGTAACCAAAAGTCTTTTCCCTTAGTTATATCAGAGTTGTAGCTTGCTAATCAACTGATTTCTTATTTCCGAATCACTGTTTAAATTCATATGCAATGGCCCAAGAAGGACCAACAGATAACATATTAGCATATGACTTGTATTGGGCATTTGCAATATGCTAGGCACTGTGCCATGTTCCTTCCCTGGCCTGGCTGGCTTCACAATACAATGTTAGAAACTATAATTCTTTACACCAACGATCTGAGGCTCAGACACATGGGGTGACTTAACCAAGGTTACACACTTAGCAAGTGGCAGAGCTGGGATTTAAATTCTGAAAATTCTTACTCTATACCATTGAAGATAACTGACAAGATTGAGATAGATGACGCATTTAGGAAGGCAGGAAGGACTTCTAAGTGGGGGAACTGAGGCTACAGGGGCAATATGGAGAATAAGAAATAGCATATGGAGGAGCGCCTGGGTGGCTGAACTGGTTGAGCGTCCGACCCTTGATTTCAGCTCAGGTCCTGATCCTGTGGTTGTGGGATTGAGCTGAGCATGGAGGCTGTTTGAGATTGTCTCTCTCTCTCTGTCTCTCTGACTGTCTCTCTCTCCATCTACCACTCTCCCCTGCTTGTGCGCATGCTCTCTCATTCTCTCTCTCTTTCTCTCAAGTGGAATAAATAAATAAACAAGCAGGGGCGCCTGGATGGCCCAGTCTGTTAAGCGTCCGACTTTGGCTCATGTCATCATCTCACGGCTCATGCCGGGTTCTCTATCTCATGGTTCGTGGGTTTGAGCCCCACATCCGGCTCTGTGCTGACAGCTCAGAGCCTGGAGCCTGCTTCAGATTCTGTGTCTCCCTCTCTCTCTGCCCCTCGCTCACTCGTGCTGTGTCCCTCTCTTTTTCTCTCTCTCAAAAATAAATAAACATTAAAATTTAAAATAAACAAACAAGCACACAAACAAATAAGATATGGAAAGAACACTAGCATTAGTGAAAGCATGAAATGTGTTGGCATCCATTCAGAAAGCGCCCAGGGCTGTAAGGAGGTAAGTTCCACTCCTGAGTTGCATGAGCTGTGGATATGGTGGAACAGAGAGTTTCCATGCCCCACCCCTTGGAATTTCTCAGTGTCCTGGCATCCAGAAAATTACTAACCCTGCTCCAAGGAAGAAGAAATCCACCAGAGGGAAAACTCTATTGAGAACCTAAGATGATGTTTGATGGGAGTGCATCCAAAACTTGATGATATGATGGGAAAAGTCGTGAAAAGAAATTGGTTGGTCACCTTTATTTTATGACGAGTAAGTATGAGTACTCCAAATTACTCTACTGAATTGCCTATTTATCCTGTTTTATATTACAGTGTCTGTCATTAAAAGTGTTGCAATAGAGACGCTAGAGTTACGACTGTGAAGGTTCATTCATCACGCTGGAGGGGATGGCTTAGTGGACAAAACGCCAGCTTTCACCAACTATGACACTCTGTATCCAGAGGTTAATATGCAAGTGGCATTGAGTCAGCAGCTCGTCTTCTGAATGAAGCTAGTTCAGTTTCATCACATGGGTGGAGGGTCTTCTGGACAATGTCTGGAAAAAACCTGCCTATCCTGCTTGAATAATGAAGATTCCTAGAACTTTTATAGATTTAGGGTTTCCCCCAGTCTCCTGGAAGCGTGAGATACAAATGAGTCAAAGGATCTTCTAACACACTCTTAACATCGGTGCCCTGTCCTGGCTGGCTTTCCCTTCTTTATCACTAGCCTTGCAGAGCCAATGAGGCCTTCCCTTAAACCATTTCTTTCCATTCAATGGTTTAACAGTCTTACTATATTTCAGATGTCTACGACAGTCTCTTTACTGTCTTCACTCTGCTCAGAATTTCTTAATCTTAATATTTCAAATCAAATCAATCCAAACATCCACTTAATGATACAAACTGCTCTTGTATGGACAAATCTTTCACCTTTATGACTTTATCAATTTACTTTACGATGACAAACTAGGAATGTTTAGTAGTTACAAAAGTCATGCTACCACTGTGTGATGCAATCAATAACTAGAGAGATGATTCATTCCACATTTATAAAATTATATTCTTAAAAATTCATCAGCTAAATTTGTATCAGTTTGACGAAGTCCATGCTCCAGTTGTAATTTCAAAATGAATACGGCACACACTCATTGAGTACCCACTATGTGTCAGATTTTGTCTGAAGCACTTATATACCAAGTTAAAAAAAAAAATACCAGTCCCATCCCTGCTAGAGTCTAGTGAAGGTGACAGACAACCATAAACAGGTGATAAGTGCCATAAACATGGTACAGTAAAGTGCCCTAGAAACAGATTCATTCTCTCTGTGAACCTGGAGAGTAGTTTTGAGGAGAGACCTGAAGCTTCTTATTTCAGAATGCATAGTTTGACAGGATCTGATTTTCAGATTTGAGCTTTGAAATTAAATGTCCAATGTGCGGAGAGGTGTTTAAAAAGTAAGTGATTCATCGTTAAACCTATAAGGATAAGACTATGGGAATTTGAGAAGCTAGAGGGGTGAGATTAATATTAACATAAGCTAATTTTATTCATGCCTCCAGATCTTTACACAATGATTTCCTTTTTTACTTTTTTCTTCTGCAAGCCCATTCCAAGATTTCATCACTCACTACATTCTTTTCTGTCATCCCTCAGACATTGTCGAAAGACATTATCGATCTCTCTGATACATCACACACCACTCCTCCTTCTCTTCCTGACTTCTAGATGGGACTGTTTCCATATATGCTGACATTCTAGTTATGACAACAATCCAGCCCTCCCTGTTCCAGCTACCTCTGCCATTAGATCACTATCTTCTTCTTTAATACCCACTGCTAATTGTAGTTGTTTATTTCCCACACATAATGCATGATGTGGTCATTTTTGTAAGATTTCATTCCTATTGTCCGATGATACGGAGTTTCTTTTTTATGTTAATTCATGCTTTCTTTAGAATTTCACTGTAATTTACCAATATCTACATATTTTATCCTTCAATTCACCAGGTGATTATTAAGGACATGGAAATGTAGCAATCTTTAGTTATTTTTTATGAACTCTCAATTTTCTTTCTCCAAACTTCCCACTATCCAAATATTTATTTCTTCAGGACAGCTGCAGGGTTATCTACGGGGCTGTCTTCTAGCATTCTACAAAATGCCTTTGTTTCTACTTACAGGCATTAGAGCTGGAATACGAGGCAGGCACAAGACCTGTTCACACTATCTTTATCTAAAATGTCCTCCATGACTGGGATGGAGTGTGGTAAACTCCATGGACTGTGGATGGAGTGTGGCTGTCTATAATAGCTGGCACCTGACTGGTGCCCTCTGGTGGTAGCAGGATGCCTTGACTGGGATGGTTGCTAGACAGCCTCAATACTGTCTCCACACCTACAAGCCTGAGTACCTCCTGGCTCCTCTCTTGTTAATTTTACAGAGGCTTGGTCCTCCTTTCCCTTCCCTTCCTTCACTTCCCTTTTTCTTTTCCCATCTTATTTTTTAACACCTTGTACTCAGTGCTGATTCAGGCTCCTTACAAAGGAGCAAACAGTGAGTCTCTAAGAGACACTGACGGATGACAACAGTGATGGTGATAAGGACTGTGACATAAAGTTTGCTTTATTCACAAGAGAATGTCAGTGGTTCTTGAAAGAGGACCACCCATCTGCCATTTCTCATGGCAAGAAAAACATAAACATGAATGTACATTGAGGAATTTTTGCCCCACTAGAAAAAAATATTCATTCAATATTTTAATTGATAAATAGAAAGTAAGATTGATTGTGAAACATTCTTTACCAGTTAACATTAGAGTCAAGTAGCACCTTGTAAAGAGAACATAGATTTCACTCTGTCTAAAGTTTGGGATGAATGAAGATGACCAAATTCCTCTCTACTCACTGAATTCTGACTCTTGTAGGTAAATCCAATGTTTCTAAAAAGAAGTCAATGTGATATTCATAATCTTCTATGCATATATCAGTTGCTGCAGCAGTATTTCACTAATGTTATCTGTAGTCTGACACTTTTTATTGTGTCTCTAAATATCTGTCTTACTCCTCTCAATCCTGTTAAAAAGTTCTCATTTAATATTACCTGAATGTAATTTCTCAGAAAAACTGGAAATGTGGTTAGCTGTACCAGCTTACTGGGGACTTCTGGAAAAGGGAATATTTCTTTTTTTTTTTTTAATTTCTTTAATGTTTATTTTATTTTTGACAGAGAGAGACAGAGCATGAGCGGGGGAGGGGCACAAGGAGAGGGAGACACGGAATCTGAAGCAGGCTCCAGGCTCTGAGCTGTCAGCACAGAGCCCAACGTGGGGCTCGAACTCACGGACCGTGAGATCATGACCTGAGCAGAAGTCGGACGCTCAACTGACTGAGCCACCCAGGCGCCCCTGGAAAAGGGAATATTTCTATGTTTACTCTATCAGGAGGCAAATTACTCTACCTGGAGTGATCACATGTATATTCTGAGTTCCTGAGAAGGGCCTATAACAGAATAAGAAAGTAAACTAAATTGGGGTGAAACTAATTTAAATGACCATTATCCGCTTCATCAAACTGTTTCTTCTGGAACTTTTGCTCTGCTTTCATAGTTTGTAACTACTCAAAAATTCAGATGTAAAGTCTAGAAAATACCAATAACATCTAATTGATAAAATACAAAAGGCTCTCGTTCAGCCTTGGATAAACAAGAAGATTCACAATTGTCTGCAATGTAGAAATCCTATGTGTATGTGGCAAGAGGAAAGGTAGAAGCAAAGGGTAGAATCATTTTTGTACATTTGAATAGAAAATGAGGAAAAATCCTACATCCAGTAAATGAAAATGCAATAACTGTCCTCTGTTCCTACTCCTGCTCCTCTCGAATACTCCTTGACATAGTGTAAGCGTTCTTCTAAAAACATAAGCCAGGCCATGTCAACCTCCTGCTCTCAGCCTTTCTTGGCTTATATCAAAGTCCTTCCAAGGGTCCCACAGGAGCTAGCCCTGGCTATCTTATCAAGAGCATTTCTTACCAGCCTCCCCATAACTCATTCACGTTTAGAATCAACCATGTCTATGAAGGAACTGGCAACCTGCACATTTGTTCTTGTGCTTAACCTGTCATTCCAAAGGCTACTTGGGTTTTCCATAATGAAGTGACAAATGTTAACGTAGGCACAACAAACCACTATGATAATTGCCGAGAGACAGAATCCAGTCGATGGAAGTTAGTCATACATATATCGAACTCTCCCAAGAAGCTGTTTTTACAGACATGTCAGCAATTAGGGCAGGAATTATTCTGATGATGACATTCCACCAAATAACAGCCACCAAAGACTTACCGGCAGCTACTATGATAACATCTGCCAGCTGTGTATGGATCTTCAATTGTTCTTTGGGAGTGTATCTGTGAGCTATTGTCACGGTTGCATCACCTGGAATGGAGAAGAGCTCCCATTAATAGTTACTGAGCTTTTTCAAAAGTTATGGATGCTATCATTCTAGGGGAGATTCAGTTATATCCTAAGAGTAGGAAAATTGCTTTCAAATGATTACAACACTTTGAGAATAAAAGCTAGATAAGAAAACCTAGATGACCGAAAATATTATACCTTCCAATTAACCAGTGGAAAATCAAATAAGACCAAATGAGAGTATGTGCTGACCATCAAAAGAGAGATCTAAGTAAGGTCCTAGAAACCCAGCATGTGAAAGTTCTGTATTGAGGTTAATATGTAAATACGTGGGATACTTGTTGGCTTGATAATTAGGTATATAAGCTCTGAAAACAGCAAGTAAGTGCATCCAAGATGGGGCAATGCATTGTGGGAGCACAGCTAAGAGATTAATTCTGCCTCCTCTTGAGGAGGTGTCAAGGAAGGGTTCCTAAAGGAGGCAATATGCTTTAGGTCTCAAAGTATGAGCCGGGGTGTACCAATTCAAGAAAGAAGAAAAGGGCATTCCAAGCCAACAGAAGAACAGGAAAAAAATGGACCAACTTTGAAATTATGTGTTTAGGAAATAATGAAGAGGCTTTAGATATAACAGGAAATATTCATACATGCTTTAACGACGTGGTGTATGAATAAGAGAGGTTACCAGCCTGATGGCTTCCAGTGCTTTAAGTGTGAGCCAAGGAAGAGAAGAGAAAGAAAGGCAAGGATGAGAGTAGTCAGAAAAGGACTTCCAGTCAGAGCGTGGCTGTGTGAGACAGTACATTGTCTCTTCTCCTAGATAACCTACAAGTGCTACACATTTAACAACAACAAAAACTATATAACCTCCATTTTTAGCAAAACCAGAAAGACATATTTTCCATAGATTCCAAAAAATATGTGCGAGTTACCCAGAAGCAGCGGAGTTAATATATACACACAGGAAGAAAGGCAGCAAAGAAATGCAGAGAATAACAAGATGGCCAATAGCAGCAGATCTCTGAAAATGACCGCAAAAATACACTGTTCGAAGGTGCAGGGTCCACGTCAAAAATACAAAATATATCTCTTATCTGTAGCAGAGAAGATAGAAATAGGGGCAGAAGAGGCCCGCTCGTACCCAGGATGGTTCACACTGCCTCGTAACTGAAAGACTCGTGTGGAGGGGCCATTTTAACGGGAAGCGGTTTGACTTTGTGTAAGTGGTGAAGAAGGGATCTGAAGGCTGCCCAGCACCTCCTCCCCAGTCCCCAGCAGAAGTACCCGACCCACAGGAGGTCCAAGAGATCTAACTCACTCAATGATAAGTAAGCAAAAAATATTTGACACAGAATTAGTAAAAGAATGCTATGTAAAAATCAGCCCAGGGAAATTTTGAGGGTGACAGAGCTGTTCTGCTTCTAGTGGAGTTCCATGACTGTATGCATTTATCTAAATTCATGGCACTGTACACCGAAAAGAGTGAACTTTACTATACTTTTTAAGTAAATAAAAGAATATATTCTAAAACTGGCAGCCCCCCCCCCCCACAAAAACAGGAGTTTTTTTTTCAAGAATTTTCCAACGTACCGGTGGGCCCAGGGGGCTAGACAGTTAAGTGCCTGACTCTTGATTTTGGCCCAGGTCATGATCTCAAGGTTAGTGAGATCAAGCCCCATGGCAGGCACTGTGCTGACAGTGAGGAGCCTTCTTGGGATTCTCTCTCTCTTTCTTTCTCTGCCCCTCCCCTGCTTGTGCTCTCCCTCTCTCTCTCTCAAAATAAATAAATAAACCTTTTTTTAAAAAAATAATTTACCAACATACCAATACACTCAACAACAAAAAGTGTCGCAATGGAAAAGTTGAACGTTATGACCAAACATTATGCCAAAAATTTAAAAATTAAGAATGTAAAGTCACAGGACCTGGGGAAAAAGAAGACTTTGAATCCATACAAATTGACCATAATGGTCAACACTGAGAAAAATTTCAGTAAAGTAGCTGGATTGTAAACATCAAAGAAGAAGAGTATTACGAGCAAAAATTCAAATTTGTATCTTCAACTCCAGAAAACAGAAGAGCAATATTTGCAAGAGACTCATGCAAAAAAAAAAATGGGAGTCACAGTCAAATCATTCTCCAAGAATAAAGGTTACAATTTTGAAATTGTAAGCACTCAGGGAATACTGTTCCCTTGTGTTTTTCCTAAAGAACTTGTTAAATGATTAACTTTAATGAATCAATATCATATATCTGAGGAAAACAGCAAAAGGACTATTAGAAAGTTTGGAATATATTTAATCATAAAAGTAAGACTAAAAAAAATGAGAGCTGGGTGATGGACAAAATGTAAATCCTATTGCTCTAAATATGAAAAAAAATGGTATAACTAACAAAATTGGAATGGGAAGGGCAAAGATGAGAAAGTTTGCTGATTGCGAACTAGATTAACATAACATTAATTATGTTATCTAATGACTAGGATCAAAAAACATTTAAAACTGATCAATCAAATAACAAGAAGAAGAAGATTTAGAAGTATAAGGTAAAAACGTTACAAAGATAATTTTTATTGGCAAATATCAGGTTGGAGACAAAAGAAATGGAATCAGGGAAGAAAAATAAAAGCATTTTATCATTTTTATTTATTTATTTATTTTGAGAGATAGAACTCACATGCATGCACACCACACACGTGTGCAATTGGGGGAGGGGCAGAGAGAGAGAGAGAATATGAATCCGAGGCAGGCTGCACGCTCACTCTGGAGCCCGACACAGTTGGGGCTTGATCCCGACCCTGAGATCATGACCTGAGCTAAAGTCAAGTGTTGGATGCTCAACTGACTGAGTCAGCCAGGAGCCCCCATTTTTTAAATTAGATTATCAATAGATACCATATGAAGAAATAGACAACTAAGAGTACTGCATAAAGTTATAACTATTAGAGTAATGACTAACTTTCCTAAATATCAGAAGAACCATACATAAAAAAGAAAAACAATGTAAAAAATAAGTAAAAGCCATAAAAACAACAAACAGAACAGAAACTAATACACAGTTCAGATCAGATATATTTATCTTCATAACAAATTTTCCTGAGTTATCTATTTAAAAGAATCCTATTTCTACATTGGCTTGCAAACCAAAAACAAAATCTAACTCTATACTTTATATAAGGTACATCTAAAACAAAGCTGTTTGGATGTCAAAAATAAAAGATAGGCAAATGCGTAGCAGGAAAAGGACAAAAAAAGAGATGATGTTCTTATTGTCAAATAAGGAGAAATTTACCATTAAATAGGACAAAGAAAGTACACAGTATAATGCAAAGATGTGATTCAAACGAACTCACAACAATGAGAAATATATAAGTAACATGTAAGAGAAATATAATTTATACAGCAGAAATTACAAGGGATACAAATCAAAAAAGAAACACATTGTATTTGCTGAATTTAATTCACCTTTCTCAATCCACAACAGATCAAAGATATAAAAAATGCAAATAACATAATTAATGTTATGTACCTTATTGCAATATATCAAATTTTGAAAGCAGAACATACATTTTCTTTTCATGTAGCCAAAGAATATTTTTTAAATGGTATTCTCTTTGGCTACAAAGAGAATTTTAATTAATACCAAAAATAGGTTGATAAACTTCAGATATTTTCTTTTATCACAAGTCTATAAAGTTATAATTATTAAAAAAGTCAGAAATTAAAAGGTTCTTTCTGGACTCCTGGATGGCTCAGTTGGTTAAACATCCAATTTTTCATTTCGGCTCAGGTCATAATCTCATGGTTTGTGAGTTCGAGTCCCGCATCGGGCTCTGCACTGGCAGCAGGGAGTTTGCTTGGGATTCTCCCTCCCTCTTTCTCTCTTTCTTTCTCTCTTTCTCTCTCTCTCCCTCTCTCCCTGCCTCTCCTCTGCTTGTGCTCTCTCTCTCTCTTTCTCAAAATAAACAAATAAACATTTAAAAAAAAGAAATCAAAAGGTTTTTTCAGCGGGATTTTTTTAAATCCTATTTTAAATAATTCTTGGGTCAAAAAGAAAACACAAAACAACAGTGCAGAAATTCTAGAAACATTTATAATGAAATTACTATATATTAGATCCTATAAAATAAAGGTAAAACAAAACTAAAATGATTGAATCAATAAAAGAAAAGAAGCGAATCAATCACTTAACTTAAAAAAAGTAGATAAGGAACCAAAAAGAAACAAAAGAAATGAGAAGATTAGTAAACATAAAGTCAAGATGTCAATATTAAATAGGTCTGAAAATTGTAATATAAGCAGTGAGAGAATTCAACAAATTGCCAAATAAAAAGTAAATATACAGTAATAAATAGCTTTCATATATAACAAGACATTAGAAGATAAAATGAAAGAAAAGACTCCATTAGAATAGCAATACAAGAAGTAAAATACTCAGAAATAAACTTAACAAGAAATGTGCAAAACCTATGTGGTAAAAGAAAATCTCCAGAACAATACCAAGAGATATCAGTAAGACTGAAGAACTAGAAAGATTAAACCATGTCTTGTGTAAAAGACTCAATATCCTAGAGAGAACAATTTTCCCTACGTTCATTACAAATGGAATACAACTCCAATAAAATCTGGTAGTTTGCATTTTTTTGGAAGAATATAATTTCATCCTAAAGTTAATAAGGAAAAAGAAAAGTCAATAACCAGGAACGCTTTAAAAAGGAAGAATAATGAGAGACAGCGGTACTTGATAGCAGTCTTTTTTTTTTTTTTTTTAGTGAGAATAGGCTGGGGTTTTTTATTTTTATTTTTTTATTTTTAAGTTTATTTGTTTATCAAGAGAGAGAGAGAGAGAGAGAGAGAGGGAGAGAAAGGGAGCGCATGAGCAGGGAAGGGGAGAGAGAGAAGGAGAGAGAGAATCCCAAGTTTGCTCCACACTGTCAGTGCAGAGCCTGATGCAGGGCTCAAACCCATGAACCGTGAGATCATGACCTGAGCTGAAATGGAGTGTCAGGTGCTCAACCAACTGAGTCACGCAGGGGCCCCTGTTAGCCGTCTTTCTCCTTTCAGTTCATGACACCACCTTCTGCTCAGCTACGCGGAGCAGAATCTGTTTACGAGTTTCCCTTGTGTTTCCTCTTCTCTTTGACTTGCTACAAACCAGTAATAAATAAACCATCTCTACCTTAGTACAGCTTCCCTATATGCAGAAAGGTCCTTTCAACCATGGAAGCGTGTCTTCTTGCAGGGGAGCTTCCCAAATCCCCACAAAACCAAAACCAAACAAAAACTTCCCACTTTGTCAGTACTGATGGTTTCAGCAAGGAATTGAGGGATACATAATAATCCACTGAGTTGTATATACATACAATGAACAACCTGTAAAGTGTCAAGCAGAAGAAAAAAATATTAAGATGAATTTCAATAAGCATATAGAAAGATCTCTTAGGTAATTCCACTCCCCCGTCAATAATATCTTGTGAACTTGTTACTCCTAAGTGAGTTGGGCTAGTGATACCCACGGGAAATATCAAACTCATATTTAGACTTGATCAATGAGTTTCTGATTATAACACTATCCACCCAGGGAAAGGCTTTCAGCCTACTATGCAGGAGACCACAGTGTGATAGCAAAAGAGAGATAAATCAAGGGAATTAAATATAAAGGTGTTCAAATCATGCCTCAGTCTCTTCTGCCTTTGCCCCTTGCAGATGAGCACCTTGATACCTGTCCCTGCTCCTGAGAGCTGACTATCCAGCACATGATATGCTAGTTAACCTGTGAAAATTCTTGTCGTTCCTGTTTTCAGTTCTGGTGCCCTATTACTTTTCTCCCGAGAATCCTCTGGCTTGCTGTACCTAATCCTTTCTAACTCCTCAACTCTTCCCTGGGTAGCCAGTACTGACAAGTCGGAGCAGCTACTCTGTAGAATGATGCATATCTCTGACCCTCAGATGACTTTTTCCCACACTCAGTTTTATCCTCTTACGGTGCACATGCTATCAGCCTGGGCGAGGGCCTAATTTTTCTAACTATCACACGGACCCAGATAAAAACGTTTATAAGCAGAGTCTTAAGCAACTTCTCGGTGCCCAGTGCTTTACATCATGTTTGTAAGATAGAGCAAGAATAAAAAACTTAGAACCTATCTCCTAGAATCTGAGAGTTCTGTTAGAACTTAATAATTAACTGCTGGGCAAGATAGGCTTCTTACTATACAAGAGTCCACAGTCAGTCACGAATGGTCTACTGGGAGCTGTCTGAGCAGTTTTCTAGGCTATCATTACACTGTAATTTATGCAAAATTGCAGATTGTAGCGAAGAGTTGCTGGCAACTAACCCAGAGTGCCAATTTGAGGGATAAAAATATTTGCTATTTAAAAAGAAGCTAGAACAAACAGCACAATATGCTTCATAATAGAGTAGCAGTTTTTGCTTAGAACAACTTAAAATGAGGAGTTTCTTTTTGTTGGACATTTCTAGGTCATTCCCTACCTTCATTTATTCAACGATCAAGAAAGAATCCCAGAGCTATGTGAAGCAATGGAGACGCACGATTCCACACTTTCATATGAGAAACAGATATGTAAATCAGAATATGAACACAGCGGGGGAAGTTCCACGCTAAAAGGAGTTTATAAGTTTGTAAGTTACATGTTGGCACAGAGCATCTCTCTCTACTCTGGCTGAGAACAGCATAGGGGAGTACCGCAAATTCTTAGAGAAGACAGATTTTGATGTGAGTAGGAATTTATTTTGTTTCTGTATGCTTTCTCCATCCTTGCCCATCTGTAAATTATTTTCTATAAGAACGTAAGAAAAGCATGTCATTTAGCCCAGATGGTTAGAAACTTCTTCCTCGCAAGAGCTGAGGTCTACCTTTTTGCAAGATCTACCATGATTCTAGATCTAACTCGGACAGCACCACAGAACAAGTCTCAACTTCCTTTTCCATGAGACAAGTCTTCAAATACTTGCTTGTACCTGCATCCGCAGACGAAGCAAAATGGCAAGTCCAGTAGGAGCTAGAATCTCACAGGTAAGGTTTTGCTTATTCACTTTCTCTGGATAAGACAAAACGGCATCATTCTCCATGCATTAACTCATACCATGGTCTGTTTTTTTTTTTTTTTAAGTGTTTATTTATTTTTGAGAGAGACAGAGACAGAATGCGAGTGGGGGAGGGGCAGAGAGAGAGGGAGACACAGAATCCGAAGCAGGCTCCAGGCTCTGAGCTGTCAGCACAGAGCCTGACGCGGGGCTCAAACTCCTGAGCTGTGAGATCATGACCTGAGCTGAAGTCGGACGCTCAACCGACTGAGCCACCCAGGCGCCCCCATGGTCTGGTTTAAAGGAACAATCACTGAGGACATTACAGGCAGGAAAATTCAGCATTCATCACCAGAACAGCACCCAAAGCAAGAAAGAAGCCTGAGTTCTGTTTTTGGACAAAGGTCTCCAGAGGCCTAAAGACTCTGGATTGGAACGTGTGTCTCTTATTCTCTTGTAAACTGCTATTCCATCTCGTAGCATAAAACACACAAACAAAAACCTCTCTATAGGGAAAATCTCTGTGGAAGCTAAATGGACAGAACCTAAATGTATGTGATCAAAATGGCCCTTATGTGAGAATTTACCACATGTCTATCATTGTTTTACACCTTACGCATGTTATCACACATTTTCATATCATACAGTCTTCACAAAACACTGTGAGGGTATTTTTTATAAGGTAGAAAATAATGCTATTTGCACTTTACAAATGAGGAAACTGAGGACACACACAAAGTCCAATAGTCTGTCCAAGCTCATACAAACCATATAAGGGTCAGAATTCAAACTAGTTTAGCCTAGCTCTAATGCCCCGGCTCTTAATCATGTCTCTCTAGAGCCCCCATCTACACTGGGCACAAACAAAAAAGCATTGCTGAGTTCACAGATGTAAAAGCAGAGCTGGCCAACTGCTACATTTTCACTTCAGTCAGCAGAGCAGCATTTCTGGACCACTGTCCTGCCTCTTTTAGGAAGCCAGGGAGGGATCTTCGATGACACTCTGCCTTCTGATCCTACCTGGTGTGCACCGGCAGTACTGGTAAGAGACCAGCTAAGGACCGAAAACACATGTGCCTCTATCACAAAATTTAATTTTTACCATTTGTAAAATGATCAAGGGGCCCATTTCCCAGAGCTGGAAACAATACTGCATTCTCTTGACTCCTGCATTCCATTTACTGTAAGTTTTCTATTTCAACTTGAGCTGCCTTTTCTGGATTAAATCACTTAAATAATTTCGGATATACTTACAGAGCACTCAGATCTAAGCCTTCCTTTCATGCTTAAAATGGGCCAGGCTTTAAATGTGTTTGTATCTGGTCAAGACCTGCTTGGTCTGATTTGCTGTTGATCAGTCGTTCTGTTACCTTCCAAACACCTTGGGCCACTAGGCAGATGACAACTAAGGAATATGGCTTCACTTTTAATTAGTCAAATGCCCTTTCAAGCTCACTCCTTTTAGACAACTATCTCAAAGTAACTTTGAGAGAAAGTATTAGGGAAGACTCACTGAGTCCTGACAACCAGTGTCTCTAGAGATTTTAAAAAATCTACCCCTGGATTCGGCCAAAAATTATTGAACTGAAGTCACGGACTCATTTGTTCAACAAAGACAATATATAAGTGAAAAACACACATATAATAAAATTCTATGTAGTAATAAATGTCATGAAGAAAGAAATGCAGAGTGAGTACAGAATAATAGCATGAGTGCTATTTTGATAAGGTAGTGAGGGACGGCCTTAGGAGATAACATTTGGGCAGAAACTCGAAGGCAGTTAGAAAAATAATTTATTGTAAATAGCTTCAAAAAAGAGCATTCCAGGAAAAAGGAAAACCAAGTCAAAGACCCAGATACAAGAGCATGTATGATGTGTTCTAAGGAAACAAAGGGCAGCCACGGCTGGAGGGCAGTGACAGAGGGTTAGAATGGTAGGAACTGAGTAAAAAGATGCAGCCCAGGTCAGGTCCTGTAAGGTCTTGAGTATTGTTTCAAGGAATTTGGATTTTATTCTGATGTTATGTGTTTCTGAATGTTATGGGCACCCATGGGTGATTCAGAACGACCGTGTGAAATATAGACTACGTATGGGAGATAGGACAAGGGTGAATGCAGAGAAATTAGTTTGTAAGTTTAGTAGTGCTCCAAGTGGAAGATAATGGCTGTCTCCACTAGGATCTTTTTGGTGGAGGTGATCATGGGTATATTTTATACAGACTGCTAATGGATAAGACACAAGGTGTGAGAGACAGAGGTCAAGGGTGGCCTAAGCAACTAGGTTGCGTAACAGTGCCACTTCCTAAAACAGGACAGATTATAAGGAGTAAAATTAAGATTGAAGATCTGTATATGGTACATTTGAGATGCCTACTGGTCATCCAAGTGGGCTGACATGCCAAGTAGACAGTGGTTACATGGGTCTAGAAACATGGGAAACACGGATGGTATTTAAAGCATTGGGACTAGAAAGGATGACCTAGAAATGGCTCTGGAACGAGACGTGAACCCCGAGTTTATTCCAGTGTTTTGAGCAGTTCTCCTCAATCCTGACTACATTAGAATCTCCTACGGGGCTTTCTAAAAAATACTGATACTCTGGTCCAACTCGAAAGATTCTGATTTAATTGTTCTGTGTTGGGCTCCGGCAGCTATATTTTTTAAAGTCCCTAGATAATTCTAGTGGGCAGCTAAGGTTGAGAACCACTGGTTTAGAAATTGGGAAGAACAGAATGACCCATAAACAGAGAATGAAAAGACGTGTCTAGTGAAATAAAAGATACACATGCCAATGGTGGCTTTATGCTTAAACAATGAAAGAAATAGATCTGTTAGATGTGGCCATTTCCTGAAATTAGAAAGCATGTTATGAATATTACTCAGTTCATTGTATAGTTTCCTGCGTATCAGACCCCTCAGGAGAAATTATTTTTCAGTCTTAATATCAGAAAATGTTTTCTTTATCCTGAGCATGTATTTATTTTTAATCCTAAAGCCATTTAATTGGGTAAGTAGTCTCTCTCTTTTTTTTTTTTTCCTGCTAAAGAGCTCTCAAGATGAAATTTGTGACCCAATCATAGAAAGTATAGTCTAGGCTCAAATAAATAAATTCACCAAACATATATTCAGCACTAGTATACGAAAAGCAGTGTGCTTGGCAGTGGTAGTATATCCATGAAGATTTAATGATATGCCTATTTTTAAAATTTTTTAAAAGTGTTTCTTCTTTTTTTTTTGAGAGGGAGAGAGAGAGAGAGAGAGAGGAGGGGAGGGGGAGAGAGAGAGGGAGACACAGAACTAGAAGGAAGCTCCAGGCTTCGAGCTGTCGGTGCAGAGCCTGATGTAGAACTTGAACCCAAGGACTGTAAAATCATGACCTGAACCAAAGTCAGATGCTCAACTGACTGAGCCACCCAGGGACTCCGATATGCCTATTTTTAATAGCTTTATTCTTGGCTCTGTTTTAGTTCTAGGCCTTGCTTCCTCCTTTTCTTAACTATTTCTCATTTGCATTGTGTTTTATACATTGCTGTGACCCACCTTAAATACTCTTTAGAATAAGCTAACATGTACTCAACACTTAGAATGTATGAATAGTAAACTCTTTATAGGTATTAGCTCATTTAACTCTCCCAAAAACTGTACATACATGTGAGATAAGGGACATGCACGAACATAATGTACAGTCAGGCAAAATGACCAAAGAGTCAATGCTCATTAACAATAGGTTTTCCTGCTCCGAGAGTCAATCTTCATCAATCAAGACTGCAGCTATGGTGTGAACAACATGGCAGTCATAAATGAAGATAAATGGCTTTGAAGCCTTACATTTCTAGGATTACTTTCTTATGAGTAGGGATGAAATGTTTTGAGTCATCTACATGAATCAGTTCCCCAGGTGGCCAAATTTCCCATGGTACCAAATTGCCAAGTCATGATTGATAGTAGCATTTCTGACTGTGAAACAGATTTTAAACTACGCAAAGCTAACTAAGGCAATCAGACCCTTTCAATTCCTAGCCAAAATGAGCTGGCCAGCTCAGCCATGAGACAAGGGTGTTAGCATGAGTCAAAGTATTGCTTTTCCTTTCTAGCTGCTTTGGCTAGAAGGGATGTGTGTGTGTTGGTAGGGGAGGATCTGTTTGTTACAGCTTTATGTAAGTTTTGCATTTATATTGTGCTCTTCAAGATCAACAGTTGAAAACAAACTCAGGGATCTTACTACAATTGCAGGATTCTGCAAACATGTTTGAAAGAGCATATTCAAACACTAAGTATTCCCAAGGTTTCTGTCTGCATTTGAGAGTGAAAAATGCAGACATGTCAAAGAACAATGTGCTGCTTACTGTCCTTTCTATTCTTCCTCTCTGTGGAAAAAGGCTAGACCTCTGGGGGTATACTAATACGAATATAGCAAAAATATAGATATAAATATACATACTTTGTTAGGGAAAAAAAAACAATTTCCAGAGTGAAATACTAAATATGATTACCTTCTCAAAGATTCACAGTGCTCACTATGTTAAAGGCTATGCTATGCTATATTACTACATTAAAGTCTCCAAGAAATATCACAGTCAAGTTAGATGTTTGATTTTGTTTAATCCAGATTTCCCAAATTTATTTGACCAACTAACTCCTCTCGTCTAAGAAAAGAATCAAACCCATTTAAGATTTTGCAGTGCATCAGTGTTTCTAAGAATACGTTTTATTAATAGTTGTATTAAAATTTTCATTACAGAGGTGCCTGGCTGGCTCAGTCCGTTAAGCATCCAACTCTGGATTTTGGCTCAGGTCGTGATCTCATGGTTCATGGGATCAAGTCCCCTGTCGGGCTCTGCACTGACAGTGAGGAGCCTGCTTGGGACTCTCTCTCTCTCTGCCCCTCCCCGGCTCATGTGCATGCTCTCTCTGTCTCTCTCTCTCTCTCTCTCAAAATAAATAAATAAACATTTTTAAAAAACGTCTTTCATTACAAATCAAAACCACGATGAGATACACATCACACCTGTCAGAATGGTTAAAATTAATAACACAAGAAACAAACAAGTGTTGGAGAGGATGCAGAGAAAGGGGAACCTTCTTGCATCACTGGTGGGACTACAGACTAGTGCAGCCACTCTGGAGAACAGTATGTAAGTTCCTCAAAAAACTAAAAATAGAAATGCCCTATGATCCAGCAATTGCATTAGGTATTTACCCAAAGAAAACAAAAATACAGATTCAAAGGGATACATGTACCCCAATGTTTATAGCAGCAATATCAACAATAGCCAAACTATGGAAAGACCCTAAATATCCACCAACTAATGAATGGATAAAGATTTGTATCTATCTATCTATCTATCTATCTATCTATCTATCTATCCATCCATCCATACAATGAAATATTAATGCCATCAAAAAGAATGAAATCTTGTCATGTGCAACAACGTGGATGGAGCTAGAATATATTATGCTAAACGAAATAGTCAGAGACAAATACCATATGATTTCACTCATTTGTGGAATTTAAGAAACAGAACAGATGAACATATGGGAAGGGGCGGGGGGGGTAGAGAAAAAAGGGAAACAAACCACAAGAGACTCAACTTGTCTCTTGAGACAAATAGAGAACAAACTGAGGTTGATGAGGGGAGGTTGGTGGGAGATGGGCTACATGGGTGTTGGGTTTTAACGAGGGCACTTGTTGTGATGGGCACTGGGTGTTATATGTAAGTGATGAATCCGTGAATTCTACTCCTGAAACCAATATTGCACTGTAAAATAAAAACAGAAACAAACACAAAAGCAAAGACAAACCTTTCATGACACTCTTGGTCTACAAATAAAGTAAATTTATCCATTCATTTGTTGAACAAAGACTTTCTAGGCAGCCATTGGGTTAGGTGCTGGAGATAAAATGGGAAGATACACAGATGTGGTCTTTGCTCTGGTGGGGTCAACAGTCCAGTGAGTGTGGTGAACATTAATCAAATACTGACGCGAAGAAATGCTTATCACAAACTGATAAATGATGTGAAGGAAGAGTTCTTCAGATTCTCCACAGTGGGGTGTGTGAGACAGTAGGAGAGGCTATCAGAGAAGCCTGATCAAGAGGCTACATCTCAGTTGAGCTGTATATATGTGAGGAGGAGGGAGCACTCTTATCTGCAAGGCTGAAGGATGATAGGTAAGGGGTTAAATCAGAATAAGGAGGGAGGGAGCAAAGAGAAGCAGTGCTGGAAAGTCCAGAGAGCCTGAAGAAACGTTCACGATGGGAAATAGAAGAAGACCTCAGAATAAGAAGAGCAACATATTATAAGAACAAAAAATTGGAGAAACTTCAGAGATATTTACTGATCAAACAGAATAGAGCCAACACTCTTTTAAGGATATTTAGTACCTTTGTACGAGGACCCTCTTGGCATTGACTTTATTTTTTTTTAATCACCAAAGCATCATTTATATTCATGGTATGAATTATTTATTTTGAAGAGAATGAAGTTTTTTCTTACACATTTTACAAATTTTTAATAATTTCAAGTAGAAGATATTTTTGGTTTTGCCTCTTAGGTGGGATTTTTTTGGTCTGAAGGGAAGAACCATAACAGGAGGGTAGACAATAAAAGGGTATCAAATTCACACAATTAGAAATATAATTAGAAATCATTCACTCCTTCCTACAGCCAAATTTTTCATTATAGAAAGCTCTACCTCTCTTTTGCAGCACTTTGCACAATTATAGTGATTAGTCATCATACCTAACTGTTTCATGGTTGTCTTTCTTACCAGATGGTAAGTTCAAGAGGATAGATCAAGAGCTGGTTTAATCGCCTTCTTATTCCCCACACTTAGTAACAAAGAAACCAGCTCCTCTGCAAGAAGAGGCAGTATCTGTCAGTAGCCTGAGGCAGGGGGAAAGTTGGTCTAAAGAAAATGATACATCCTAAATGTTTTCCCTGGAAAAACACTGTGACCTCTTTCAATTAATGCCGTCAGCAATATCCTCTCCTCCCTTCCAGTGACAGGAGATCTCTCTCTTTCCCCTGACTCTTCCCGCTATGATCTGATTCTTGGGGGGGAAGAGCGTCTTAAATTATATTTTCATATAAACTCCTCTAATTTTATTTTTTTAATTGTTTTTTTTTCATGCTTATTCATTTTTGAGAGAAAGAGTGAGACAGAGTGTAAATGGGGGAGGGGCAGAGAGAGAGGGAGACACAGAATCGGAAGCAGGCTCCAGGCTCTGAGCTGTCGGCACAGAGCCTGATCTGGGGCTTGAACCTAGGAACTGTGAGATCATGACCTGAGCCGAAGTTGGACGCTTAACCAACTGAGCCACCCAGGCACCCCTAAACTCCTGTAATTTTAAAATATGAAGGAATTCAGGTGTGGTAAGCACCTATCCACTTCTCTCTCCTACCTCTTCCTTCCCAATATACAGGGATTTTCTTTTTCAGTAAACAACAATGTTTTATTTTAAATTCCTAGCCTGTAATTTTATTGTCTACAATATTAGCACAGTACTTGACACACAGGAAACACTAAATAAACTTTTCTTGGTGGACTGCCCAGTTGCCTTATTATATGCCAAGCCCTGTGCTAAATTTCAGAGCTACAAAAAGCCAGAGACAAATATTTGTCATTAAGAAGTTCATGTTTCCCAGGCCACCCGGGGTGGTTCAGTGCGTTAAGCGTCTGACTCGTGATTTCAATGCAGGTCATGATCTCACAGTTTGTGAAATGGAGCTCCAGGTCGGGCTCTGTGCGGACAACGCAGAGGCTGCTTGGGATCGTCTCTCTCTCTCTCTCTCTCTCTCTCTCTCTCTCTCTCTCTCTGCCCCTCCTCTTCTTGCACGTGGTCTCTCTCTCTCTCTCATTCTCTCTCTCAAAAAAAAATAATAAAATAAACTTCAAACAAAAAAGAAGTTCATGTTTACTATGCGTGTGTAGGAAAGGAGAATAAGTAGATGATCAACATGCAAGAGGAATAGTATGTGATGGCAGCATATACAACATGCATACAGTCAGAAGATTTGGGCTGCATCTTGTAAGGTGGGGGGGGGGGCAGGAAAGCAGGTGAGTGGCGGCAAACAGCGTTCCCTACAGAGGGAACAGGCGATATGAGGGCAAGGAGGCATGGAAGAGATGGCATGTTTGGGGACCAGCATGTAGTTCTCTGGAACTTCAGCATCAGGTGCCAGAAAGACACCGACAGGAGGAGTGGCTTGACAGGCAGTGTGGAACAGACCACAATAGCCTTACGAGTGACTGAACAATCAGGCTTACAGACATTAGAAAAGGGACGCTTTGTTCTGGCAATAAAACAAATGTCTCGTACTCTGAAGTCATGGGGAAAGAGAGAAAATGAAAGGGAAAGAGAAAGTTTGGGATGCCACTTTACATTTTAAATAATGTTTAATGTTAGTTGCAAGAGTGTAACTGTCCCAACTGTCCGATATAAGAATACATGATATTTTCCAGGCGCGCCTGGGTGGCTCAGTGGGTTAAGCGTGAGTTTGAGCCCCATGTAGGGCTCTGCACTGACAGCTCAGAGCCCAAGCCTACTTTGGATTCTCTGTGTGTGTCTCTCTCTCTGTGCCCCTCCCCTGCTCATGCTCTGTCTCCCTCTGTCTCTCAAATATAAATAAATGCTAAAACAAAACAAAACAAAAAAAGAACACATGATATTTTCCAAATACAGTGCTTTCCATATAAGAGCTGGCTGAGTTAAGGAGATATTAAAAATGAAACAGTACTCTCATTATTCAGCTTAGAAAAGGAGACTAGGGGTTACCTGGGTGGCTCAGTGGATGAGGCGTCGACTCCTGATTTCGGCTCAGGTCATGATTTCACAGTTCACAAGACTGAGCCCCACATCAACCTCTGGGCTGACAACGTGGCCTGCTTGGGATCCTCTCTCCGCCCCCCCCTCTGCCCCTCACCCCTCACACTCACTCTCTCTGTTTCTCTCTCTCTCCAAAAATAAACAAACTTTTTTAAAAAAGAAGGAAAGGAGACTAGAAGAAGCATGTTTTTTTCTATGGCTTTCCACTGTGCAAGCACAATGCTGGAATTCAGTCAAGCCTAAACAACACAGAGGCAGCACAAGACATAGTATATCTCCAATAGCTTACCATGGGTGTTTCTAACTCAGGGGTAGTGGGACGGGAGGAACAGAGACCGAAATGCCTGCCATTCTCCCTGCCCCAGTTTGACAATAGTTCATTCCACAGAGATAGGGAGCACCTTGCTCTACTCTGCTGCTGACAAGACTTAGAGTCTCACTCTGTGCGGTGTGATCCTTTGTATGACTCCTGCATTCCTAGGTGTTCCTGTTTGGCTCTTCTCTTTGAAACCCGGGAGTGCCTGGCCCAACCTGGCACTGGACTGAGCTTAATGATGCATACCACTCATAGTATGTTCCGGCTGCACCACCTGGAACATCCACTCCTGTATTACTGCCTGAAAGCACTCCTGTATGTGAGAGATAATGCTCCCAGTCTGGCAAAAATGTTCATTCTCACAACGAGAGCCAATCTTCCCAAAGGAAGGGCATTCTCTTGGCAAAAGGTCTTCTGGTTTTCTACTCAGGTAGGAGGCGCCTTGCATGACAATTATACCTGAGGCACGGAAAGTTGCAGCACAAGGACGACGTGAATTCAAACACTGAACACCAATGCGGAAGCAGTGCTTTGAGAAAACACAGTTTTCTTTTGGAAGAGGAGCCCTAAGGATGCAAACTGTCATCTTCCAGAAACCAGAGAACTAAGTCTTTTCTACCACTGTTCCCCACAGCGTTTCACAGAGAATTGAGAACTGAATGCATATTGCCTGAAATAAGAAATCAAGAAGATCTCTGGGCCCACAGGACTCTAAGCAGGGCTGATTCTTTCGAAATGCTCTTTGAAAAGGTCCCTGCACCAATGCAGGCACTGAAGTGACACCACAACCTTTCAGTTAAAGGAGAAGCATGTGAGCCCATGCTGTGGGCATTTGGGGGGATCTGTTTGGATGAGATGTCCTACATAAGAATTGAAAATATGCAGAAAGAAATTTACCCTAAAAAATGTTGAAATAAAATCCAGTTCTGCATTCTTTTGGCGACAAGTTAATCATCTTAACACCTGGTCACTAGGGTGCTTTGTTATCTTGAAGGAGTTTCTGTTTTAGCAGAACTGAAGAACTTCTCTCTCACTTCCTCACCGTAAAGCTAAAAATCAAGACGCTGGGTTGAGACCAATGGTAATCAGTTTTCATTCTGAAAGAAGGTGAAACGGGGTAGGTTACTACGCACAAAGAAGTTAAAAGAACACGCAGTGACCTACAGGCGGTCGCAATGGCACTTAAGCATCTTTATAAGTAGTGGAGTTCCTGAGAAGAGATTGTCCATTGTCAGTACCTTTATGCCCCTTCAATTAACCATAGGCTTTCCTAAGCAAATGGAATGTTTGCTTAGAGATGCCAAATTTTATTTTGTGCCATTGAATATTTACAATTTAAAGCAACTTGTGTATCATGCACCTCTGTATCTACACCCCGTTAGTACCAAGACTATAAGATCCTGAAGGACAGGAACCATCTCTCACCCACTCTCTATAAACTACAGAGCACCTCAGATGCCATGTCCTCTGTGATAACATGTCCTCAGCAGAAGGTAATGTCCCTGCAGCATCCTGCTGTGTTGAGCATCAACACTACCCTTTACCCCAAGATTGTAGCGCATTCTCCATCTAAATATTCCAAGCCATTCTCCGTCTAAATATTCCAAGCCCTTGAGGAATTAAAAGAAGTTTTTTCTCACCAAACAGCTGGGATTTATGTCCCACATGATCAAGACTGAAAGCTAGCCAAGAGTAGACACATATTAATCAAGTTAAATTACAGTATGGCCATTTTTCTTCCAGGACAATTATCGCTGGCTTTAAGACACAAATGAATCATTAGGGTTCTGAATCTCTTCTGGCAAAGAAATACAGTGTGAGCTGAATGCTCAACACTGTGAGTGTCATCAGAACAGCTCTATAGATATGAATTTGCTGAGTTAATCCCCCTTCATTATCTCCATTAGCTAACAATGCACTTGTAGTCACCGCACATAATTACTGCTCTAACAGACAGGGACGTTTGAAATATTAACTTTCCCACAGACTCCAAATCTTCAGTAAGCAGCTCTCAACAATTCATTATATTAATCATATATGTCACCATACTCCTATTAAATATGCATGAGACTAAACAACACCCATGTTGCAAACTGCCCAACATCATTTTTAATACAATTTATTACTTTTTGGATACTGTAATTATAACGGCACCTAGGTGCTGCTATGAGAAATGTAAATTTAACTACCTGGCTTGTAAGTAACCGGTATTATAACCAATTCCACTTTTATTCAATTTTTAACATGCATTCAAGTGAGAATATTTTAAAACACAAAGTATAAAATATTTATGAAGTTAGTATGTACTAGGACATACTGATGTCCAATTTAAAATTGCATAAAGAAGGGATAAATTGATTTTCATAGACTTAATTTTATAGACAAATAAGTAATTCAAAATGGAAATTTATCCAGAAAGCAGCATGTAATATATTGATATCTAAGAGAAAAAATGCAATGAACTATATGATTTGGAGTCTTATGATGTCATATTTCTAATCAAATACTTTATAGACTTTATAAATTCTATGTTTATACAGATTAGTACAACAAAGACTAGATTTGATCCAAAAACAAAAGGCAAACATAAATCCCACCAGAAAAATACAATAAAATTTCAAATGAAGGTGAAAAATACATTAACCTTGGATCATATTACTCTAAACTCTATCGTTAGTATGGTCACAGATTATTAGATTAAGCACATAACGGAAATAGTAATAGCCACAGTCCACATGGACCAAGCAAGATCTTACTTAACTTATTGTGTCAGGCAATGTAATTAGAGCTTTCCATTCTTACCTCATCTAAAATTCACAATGACCCAGTGAAAGAGATATTAATATTATTTGCACTTTACAGATGTGAAAAGTGGAGACTTGCATGGATTACATGTCTCGTCCAAGGATACAGAGCATATGGCAGGAGAGGGATCTGACTCCAAGTACATCCTCTCAAACCCGGACAGCACCCAGCTCCCAGCTCCCTGCTCCAGATTCACTACTTCTTGAGTGGCCTTGGGCAGGTCACCTGAAGTCTCTAAAGCTCATTTCTTTTAGCTGCAAAATGCAAATACTATTAATATATGCCAAAATTACTGAGAACGAAATAAGACAGTTTATTAGAAAGTACCATACGAGTCGTGGAAAAACATAACGCTGATTGTTATGTTACTGATGAGATTGGAAAATAAAGTGGTGAAAAGGAAGAAAAAAACTCCATGTACCGACACAGACTCAAAATTTTCCAACAAAAATGGTATACCCAGGTAAAAACTTCTGGTTGGTTTACCTTGTTTAACATAGAAACAATTGCATAAAGGCCAATATGAATCAATATCTTTATTATACCTAAGAGACAGATGGATAAGCACTAGCAGATTAAGTTACAAGTGAATAGTAACACTAGAATTGTAGGCGTTCACCACAAAAATGATGTTCACACTACTAGATTTGGCCTTTCCAAGAGTTTCTTGAAACCAAGGGTTTTAAACTTACCTGGAGTCATTATCAGGCCCTAATTTACTATGATCCCGATACCCATTTTGATTTGTGGCGATATTTAAATGCTTAGGCCCAGGAAGGAAAAGTAATATTCAAAAGTCTCATCAATCATCATTTTAGATAAATGATGCAATATCACTGGGCTTCTTTTTCCATAGGGCATTGTGGCTTAAAAAATTATTTCATATGCCTTATGACAACAAAGATCATAAAAGAAATCTTTAAAAATTTAAGGTCAAGAAAGTGGAATTCACCAAGGTTAACAATGAGAAATAATCTATATATTTGTACATTGAACCCTAAAGATGCAGACTGTGTGTGTGTGTGCACGCACACGCGTGAGGCAGCAGAAGGCTATCAGCATGTGATTGTTATGTATTTAGTGGCTTTCCACTTTTCTTAATGTTTATATTATCAATTATTTAAAGAAAGTATATAAGGCCAAAATAATAGTAGTAATAGGAACAAAGGGGCCATATATGTCTAGCAATTCTTTTATTCACTTTCAAGGTGCTCATGTCACTGGATGAAGAATAAGGGGAGATTTTATCTGCATAAATCCACAAATATGCCAAATCACATTTTCAAACATCCTTACTTGATGATTTTAAGAATGAAGAAAATTATAAGAGTACACAGAATCTCCAAGGTCCTACCTACCTCCTGGCCGTTCGTGCTCTCCATCAGTGTGTAAAAGCATGGCAATGGGCATCCCTACATTCTTGGATCTTCCAGCTACAACCACATTTTTCCCAAATGTTTCAATCCCTTAAAACACAGAGTTTGATTTAAATGAAGAATCAACAACAAGAAGCAAATTAAACATGTGAACAGCCAACTGAAACATTCTTTAAAAACTTCTAATTAAATTTGAATTACTGTGTGGCTTGTCTATAATGCGCCCACATTCATTATTTATAAATATTCTTTTTATGCTTCTCGGATTTGTCACTTCCTCTGTAATTGCCCTCATTAAAAAACTACATTTTCAAGTTGCCATTAAATTACTTTTAAACACAGAGATTCACGTGAAGATTTAGACATGCAAAGACTTACTCTATATTAACTACTAATTATGAAGTAAGCAAAGTACGACAATGGCAAGCTTAACTGGCAATCAGACTTCCAGTGAATCTGGAACAAAATGAGGTGGGAAAAAGCATATTTTTTACAAAGTTCATGCACTTTACCCCCTAGAGAGCTGCTGAACTTTCAGGGACCCGGAAAGGATGAAAGATACAACCTGCAGATACAATGCACTCTACCTCCTTGGGTGTGGTTTCTTCATAAGTACAATGAAGCAGTTAGAATTAAAGTTTTCACAAGTACTAATGTCCTAAGAGGGTGGTTCTAGGATCTGCTTTCTCTTGGAAATTTTCAGGTTAAATAGTAGGTTAGAAAGGAGAAGATGCTGTCAGAAATGGAAGGGACAGCGATGGAGGTGGGGCAATTACAAACATAAGGGCAATTTGGTCTTGCTTAACATAGCGGTAAATATCTCTATACACCTCAAGGGCCCAAGAGAGTATCACTGTATTTAGAGCACAAATCAAATGTAAATGTCTATAGTAAAAACGTAGGGCATTAGAGATGGCTCATATATGTTCATCAAATTTTGTTTCTAAAAGTAAGGACACACAGAACTCATTTTGGAAAGTGTCCACCAAAATACATTAAGTTTACAATTTAAAAGCAGGGAGACAAACCTACTAGTTGAAAAATTCATGCCCCAAAGGGGCAACAACAGTTACCTATAACCTGGCACATATCTCTCATTTTATTTATTTTAGATTTGTGTTTTGTTTTTTTTTTTTACTTTTGTCACTTTATAAGTTTCTGTACACCGAAGTTTTATAGCTGATCATTTTCTTTTACTCAGTAGGATGGAGATGTTTCCAGCAAGGCAATGTACATGTGTTCAGTTTGGCATTCAGCATCCCCATCCTGCAGACCACAAATTACCAACCTGTTCTTTTGATTATTTCCCAAACAGCACTGGCAGTCGCCGGTATGAGAGAATTCTGGTCAAGGCACAGTCTTCCAATATTGATAATATGAAATCCATCTACGTCTTTTTCAGGGGCAATTCCATTACATACTGTTCGCTCATCCACGTGGTCTGAAAAGCAAATAAAATCGGTCTTAATTTTAAAATGGTCAGTTATTTGGAGGTCTGGAAAATGAAATCTGAAGACCTATATTATGATTCGGTATCAGGAAAGGTGTAAAATTCTTACTCAATTCCTTTTTCTTTCCACCAAAACAGTGAGTCAAAATGCTTTTGACTGGTGGTTGTAATTAACCAATCATAAGAGTGTATGCGATTACAGGGCCAGAAGTGGCTGGCCTGGTGAAGGGGAAAAAACTGGTATTTCACAAGTTTTATTTTAAAACAATGCCAGTGAGATCTGGAAACAGGCCCTAAGTCTTTGCCTCAATAAGTTTACCTACGTATGGTTTAAATCTATGTTTTCCCCATATGAGACACTTATACAATAGGCCTCTATTAAATATTTCTAGCATTACAGATTAAAAGGACTTGTTGGTGCTAAAATAATCATAACATCATGAATGCCTAACTTCCTCCCAAATGACATAATAAAAAACAAATCACACACACACACACACACACACACACACACACACACACACACACCTCCTTTCTCTGAAGAACTAGCACACTGATATCCAAAATACCATTTTGGTTTTCCATTCGGAAGGAAAATAACATAGTAAGAGTAATAAACCAAGCAAAAGAGATAGAAGATGGCAATGATCATCTCATTTTGAAAAGTAAGAAGTAAAAGTAAATATTAAAATCAGGGGCTCCTGGGTAGCTCAGTCAGTTAAGAATCTGACGTCAGCTCAGGTCATGATCTCACAGCTCTTGGGTTCAAGCCCCGCATAGGGCTCTGTGCTGACAACTCACTGCCTAGAGCCTGCTTTGGATTCTGTGTCTCCATTTTTTTTCTGCCACTTCCTCTCTCTCTGTATCCCTCTCTGTCTCTCAAAAATAAATAAACATTAAAACATTATTTAAAAAAATTAAAATCAGAAGGGACCCCGCATCCCTTCTAATCAAGACATTTGATAACCCTAACGTATCCCAAGGAATGCACTGTTTCTTCTAGGCCTCCAAATACAACACTATTCCTAAGTTAACTAATACGTGCCTAAACATATGTAGAAAAGCATCAGGTATTTTACAACCAATACTTTCTTTCCTTATAGGAGTAAGGGAAATAGATTTCATGTTTTTGACTGACTGCTACTTAAAGTCCCCTAAAGTTTCTCCCTTGGAGCCATGACTTGAAGAAACAATCATGAGATTCAATAGCATCAATTTTTTCACAATGGTTGTAAGACATTTTTGACCCATAGAATATGTGCAAAAAGCTAGCCACTTAAAATCCTACCCAAATGAATAGGAAAACTGGTATTATTCACTCTGTGTTTCACCTCTATTTACAATCATGAGGTAATGAAATCATACCACGAAAAAAAAAAGTCCTCAAATTATAACCATAACATTACAATAGAACAGCTCAGGGACTGCCTTGAGAGACCGGTCTATAGAACCACAACACTGTGTGTTGGGTTGTATGTATGTGTGTCCATATATGTGTATGGGTTTATATGTATTTAGCATTTAATTGCCTTTGGACAATGAACAGGAAAAAAAAAAAAAGAACAAATTATTGGTTTACTTTCCATCCAAGGATTTTTACATGTCTATTTAAAAATACCTCCTTCCACTGCCTCAATGCCTGTTGGCTAAGTGTAAGCTCATTAGCATAGTAAATAATCCCTTCCTCGACCTGGTTATATCTTCGTCCTAAAGCCTCCTCTCCAAGCACTCCATCTCTTTCCCAACCACCATTATGACTTCTTCTTCTCTAGTCACACTAAGCAGTGTCCCATTCCCAAGCCCTTAGCATTAACTTTTGCATTTTTGTGCTATTGTTCGTAAAATGCATGATGACCTTTCCATAACTAATTCCTTCCTCCCTGTTCTTTCCCACCCTAGTCATTCCTAACAACACATTGATCGATTGCCACCTGTTCCTTCATCACAAATTGAAATGACACATTTTCCTCCTCTGCTCTCCCACAAAGCTGCTATAAAAAGTACTTACTACATGGGCGCCTGGGTGGCTTGGTCAGTTAAGCGCCCCACTCTTGATTTTGGCTCAGGTAATGATCTCGTGGTTCATGAGACAGAGCCCCAAACACATCAGGCTCTGCACTGACAGTGAGAAGCCTGCTTGGGATTCTCTCCCTCCCTTTCTCTCGGCCCCTCCCCTGCTTACAAGTGCTGTCTCTCTCAAATGAAAGAAATAGACTTAAAAGAAAAAGTACTTAGCACATTATTTCAGTTAGTTGATAACATTAGTTATTAATTATCTCTCTGGCTTATGAGTGTGAGCCTTAAAGGGCACAGACCTTGTCTTATTAAACCAATTCACCCATAGCTTTCTCCACTCAGTTGATGGCAATTCCATCCTTCTGAACTGCTTGCCAAAAAAGTCTGGAGTCATTTTGACTCACAGTCAACATCCACTCCATTGGAAAATCTGTTGAATATTCCTTTATAATGTATCTAGCACCTCATTAGTCTCGCCGTGTCCACCGATACTAGTCTGGTTTGAGTGGCCATTAATTCGCCTGTGAATTCTTATGACAGCTTCCCGATTAATTCCCTGCTTCTACATTTGCATCCATACAATCTATTCACAGAATAGCAACATGATTACACTTCTGAAATGCCCATCGTATCACAGGAGTCTTCTTTCCAAGACCCCGCATGATGTGTACTGCTCCAAAACTCTAGTTGTCTGTCTGATCTTATACTGGTTACTCTTCCCTTGTCTTATTCTTTTGGTGTCACTCTGCATTTCTTGCTATTCTCCAAATATATCAGGCATTTCCCACATTGGTTATAGTTCTTCTGTCTGCCTGGAGGCTTCAAAACAAACAGTCACTTTGGCCAAAACCCTCCCTTCTTTCAAATCTTTCCATAAATTCTATGTTATATGTAAGGACTATTCTGACCACATTATTTAAAGAAGGCTCCGCTTCTGAGGATGGTGAAGTTGTTTATCTTGGACCAAACTTCTCACAGACAATAACTGTAAACACTGGAAAACATATGTAAAAAAACAATGATCTATAGTTGTAATGTACACCATCGTGCACTGTACCTTGCTGGTGTAATATACAGCATGATCACCATAGTTAATAATATTGTATTTCATATTTGAAAGTTGCCAAGAGAATAGATCTTGCAAGTTCTCATGACACGAAAAAATATTTTGTAACTACATATGGTGACAGACGTTAACCAGACTCGCTGTGGTGATCATTTTGCAATACGTACATATAGTGAAGCATTGTGTTATATACCTGAAACTCATAGAATGTTACATACCAATGATACCTGAATAAAACTTTTTTAAACAACTACTATTTAAAATGAGCCATCTGGAAAACCCTGGAGAGTCACTAGAAGCAGGCAGATTTGGAGGAGAGTGGGCCTCTGAAAGAAAGGGACGCCACTCAAAGAATTCAAAGGACAGCTAGAATTTGGATAATAATCTGCAGTCTTGCCTGCTTAAGGAATCAAAGCACAAAGTTTGTGGCTACCAGAGCAGCTTAAAATTGAAGGGATATAACCAGAAGAGGAGAAAGCCACAGAGCGGAGACTCAAAATATATCTATAAATTCTGCTCAAATCTCTGACTCCTGAACAATAAAAACAGGAGGAAAAACTCCAAGAAGCCCATCCAAGGCTAAGAGAACTAAACACAAATTGCAGCTGTGGTTCAGCAAAGGCAAAACAAAAAGCTTAAAGTCCTCAGTGTGACAGGCATTTAGAAAAACACAAAACCTTACAGCAAATATTATACTTAATAATGAAATATTGGATCTCCCTCCCCTCCCCAAGACAAGAACACAAGGGTGTCCACTCCCACCACTTCTTTCCAGTGTTTTATAGGAGATCCTGGCAAGTGTAATAATATAAGGAAAAGAAAAAAGAGGCCTAAGATTAGAAAAGAAGAATTAAAATGCTCCAGTCACAGATGGCACGGTTATCTATGTAGAATATCTTAAAGAATTTACAATACAACAAAACACAATAACTAATAAAGTGGATTTAGCAAGGCCAGAGAGTGCAAAGTCAAAATTGATACCAAAAAATCAATGGTATTTCTGTATACAAGCAGCAACTATTTGAACATGAAATCTCAAAAATACTGCTTACAGTAGTTTACAAATCATAAAATACTTAGGAGTAAATTTTTTAAATTTGAGGGTGACACCTATCACGAGAACTATAAAACACTGTTGACAGATGACCTAAATAAGCGGGAGGTATGTTGTGTTCACGGACTGGAAAACTCACTAGTGTTAAGATGTCAGTTCTTCCAAATTGATCCGTACGTTCCATGTAATCTCAATCATAACTCTATGAGAACTTGTGGTAAAGGTTGACTGCTGCTTGAATCCATATGACTATGCACAGGAATATCCAAAGCAATCTTGAAAGTGAATGAAGTTAGGGGACTTACGATCCCTGACTTCAAGACTTGCTACAAAACTACAGTGGTCAGGACAGTGTGGCACTGGTGTAGGGACAGACAAATACATCAATGGAACAGAATAAAGAGCCCAGCTTCAGATTCACATTTATATAGTCATATGATTTTTTACAAAGATGCCAAAGCAATTCAATGGAGAAAGTAAAAACTTTTCAGTAAAAGCCACTTGAACAACTTGTTAGCTGTATGAGGGGAAAAAGTGAACCACAATCCCTACTTCATGCCATACAGAAAAATTAATTATAAATGGATTATAAATCTAAACATAGAAGCCACAACCGAATAGTTTCTGGGTGAAAACTTTAATTTGTGTGCCAGGTACAGGCAAAGTTTTTCTTAGAATACAAAAGCATAAAGTACAAAAGAAAAAAAACTGATCAATTAGGCTTCAGAAAAATTAAAATGTTATGCCTCTTAAAACATAACATTAACAAAATAAATACCAAGCCAAAGGCTGGGGGAAAATATCTACAAAATACATACCTGACAAAGAACTCGTATCCAGGTACATAAAGAACTCTCAAAACTAAATCATGAAAAGATAAATAACTCAGTTTTTAAAAATGAGCGAAATATATAAACAGGCATTTTACAAAGGAAGGTATTCACATGGGCAATATGCATGTGAATAACACAGACCAGTGGATCCCAGAGGGTGAGGATGAAGGTAAGGACAGGGTTGACTGGGAAGGAATCAGAGAAAACTCTCTCCAGTGATAAAAAACATTCTACATTCTGATTAAGGGTTTAAGTTACAAGAGAATTCACATTTTTTTTTAAACTTACAAAATAGTACACTTATGATGTGTGTGCTTCAAGGCAATATAAATTTCACATAAAAACAAATATTGATCTGCAGTGAATGATATGCACCCTGAAGTTTTAGGGATACGTGTGTGTTCCTACCTGTAAATGTTTCAAAAACAAGATGGAGTGATGAATGAATAAATGGATAAACATGTGACAAAGCAAAATAGCAACATGTTAACGGTTATGGAATCTAGGTTGGGACCATCTGGGTGTGCATGTGCCATTCTTTCAACTCTTCCGTATGTTTGAAAATTTTTCATAATAAAATGTTGAAACAACAAACATCCAACCTGTCCCCCAACATCTTGATCCTCTTTACCATGCTCTACTTTTTTTTTTCCTCATAGCACATTAACTTCTAATAAATATGGATGCATATTTATTATGTTTACTTTTTATTGTCTGTTTCTCCTGCTACTCCACAAGGACAGAAAGTTTTGTCTTTCTTTCTTTTTTTTTTTTTTTCTACTGTATTCCTAGCACAAAGAACAGTACCCGGAAGAGGAGGGACTCAATACTTGTTGAATCCATGACTTTTAGCCCTGATTTACAGATGAAGAGACTAAACCAAACCAGTGGACAACTAGGAACAATTAGAACATGCTACCATAAGGATTCTTCTGCAACCTCTGACATTCATCCTTTAAAAGTATAATGAGGGGCACCTGGGTAGCTCAGTCTGACTCTTGATCTCGGTTCAGGTCATGATCTCATGGTTTGTGAGTCTGAGCCCTGCGTTGGGCTCTGCGCTGACAGCCTGCTTGGGATTCTCTCTCCCTCTCTCTCTGCCCTTCCCCCACTTGCACGTCTCTCTGTCTCTCTCAAAATAAATAAACATTTTATATATATATATATATATATATATATAATGAAAAACCAATTAAAATCATTAAAATCTTTATTTGTCAGTATCTTTACATCTACGTTGTTATGTATCTGGCATTTTATATCTTCAAATATAAATTTGAAGGCAAAGATTCATGTTTGTTTTTCGTTGATGTTTTCCTTTTAGGACTTGAAAAATTAGAAATTTCAGGCAAAGCTTTATGCTCATAGGTTCAAGTCCACACTCTGAACATAAATATAAGGCCCTTGAAAATTCACTCATTTATTCATTCAGTAAATATTTACTGTGCATCCACCATGTGCCTGGTACTGTTCTGAAGATTCATGAAACACAGTGAATCAAAGAGACACAATTCTTACCCTCTGGAGCCTTCTTTCTAATGGAATAAATGTCTGCCTAATCAAATTATTTGGCTATAGTCTCTTAAGGAGTTAATTATTTTGTAGGAGTAAATAAGAGAGATACTTTTGGAAGCGGTGTTTCCTGTTCTCAAGCCAATAAGTAATATTTAAATTACACCCTTTGGGTTCCACATCAAGGTTTCGAGACAGAAAATACTTATCAGGTGCTTACCACTTACTTGCCCAACATCGTTTAAGAGTTGTTTCATCACTGAGGAGTGAGGGGACAAAAAAGGAATGGGAAGTGAGTCTAATCTCACTGTGCTACTCCACCCCCAAATTTGGGAATTAGTAGAGCTTGGAGGTGGAGTAGGAGGTGTTGTCGAGGCCAGAAAGGGGTGGATCTGGCCCTCCACCCTTCCTTAGCCTCTTTCTCCTATAGCCACAGAAACTGCACAGGACATTGCTGGGAAGGCTTACTTCACTGGCTGTGAACAAAAATGTAATGGAGTGGGAACCTACATATAACACAAAAGTTGCTACCTTTGCCCCTCATAATTCTCTTGAGTGACCTGAAGAGTACATGCAGATCCAAACGTTGCCTTACTCTTCACTAGTGGTATTGAAGACACCCTGGTTTATTAAGCCCTCGGCTTCCTAGGCGCTAGACACAGTGACTTCTGTCTAATATGCCATACTGCCCTCGAAGCGGTGTATATTCCACGGAGGAAGACACTCGGATGAGCAAGCAGGTCTATTCTAATGAGCTTCTCTTACACACAAGGGAAAAGAAGAGATGTGTTTTGGGGCCCTTGCCTGCCAACTTCTCAAGGACAGTTCGTCTCCACTGTTTCCTAACTACCTCTTACCCCTGGTGCCCGGCACTGAGTTATGTGCAGATTGGAGAAATGCTGTTTGAACTGGTAAATGAATGAAAAGGGTCAGAGAGCAATCATAGAAGCAGATCTTTTAAAAGGTTTTGACAAAGAAATATTCAGATGTTTCAAAGGGTCTTTTGATTTTGGTAAATTCTTTACCAGTGCTGAATGCGCTCAAAAATAGATGAGGATATCAGGGTAAAGGAAAAAGAAAAAGGTGAAAAGTACAAGAAGTAATTACTCTTGTTCCAAGAAATTCTGGATTTTGAAGATACTCTGGGTGTCTTCAAGTTACATCATATAACCTACTTATGACAGCAATTGCTCAAAAAGAGGGAATTCTATAGATCTCAGGGACCTCCGGAGGGTTTCCACCTGGGAATGAATAGGAAAAGACATACATGGCTACAGGGATCAACCCATCCTACTAATATGTAAATCATATCAAAGTAATTTACTCAGCTTGCAGTATAAACCATTAGCCTTTTTAAAAATCACTGCTTGCTCAATGCTGCCACCATTTGGTTAACATACTCCACTTGTAGGACAATTATCTTCCACTTTGTTCACCTTGCACATAAGTTTGTTGATAAAATGTTACCTATAAGAAAAATTTTTTACGTAAGTGATGAACCACTAAATTCTACTCCTGAAACTAATATTTCACTATACGTTAACTGACTAGGATTTAAATAACAACTTGAAACAACGAAAAAAAAAATTTTAAGTGTGGGGAATTTAAAATTTAAGTTTTAAATTTAAATCAGAAATCAATATTGTTTGAAATCTCTCTTTTTTCCATATGAATAAACTCCAAATGCACAAATTGGTTACACCATAATTCATGGCTTGTGACACAATCTCAATATCGATCCAAGCATGGTACAACTTTAAAAAATTGTTTTTCATAATAAGCTAGGCATATGCAAATCCACTACCCAAAACAAAAATTATGGCCTTGATAATAACCTATATTTAACCACACAGTACATCTATTAACCCATCCTTTTTCCTGCTCCGACCTAATGGAAACTTCACCCCTGTGTGCTGGGCTTATCATTCCCTTGACTTCCTTTCCTTGACAGTTTTATTGCATTTATTTGTATTCCCAATAGATTTGTTTTTCTAAACACACCTTTAAGAATACTTGAATATAATAGACCTCACATATTTAAGGTATATAATTTGATAAGCTTTGACATATGTATACGCCTATGAAACCATCACCACAATCAATGAACACATTCGCTACCCTGAAATTTCCTCATGACCCTTCCCTCCCTCTCTTTCCTCTCCCCTCACCTCCAACCACCAGTAACCATTTGCTATGGGTTGAACTGTGTTGCCCCAAATTTATATATTGAAACCCCAAACCCTATTGTAATAGTATTTAGAGATGGGGCCTTTGGGAAGTAATTAGGTTTAGATGAGGTCATCATCAGGATAAGGTCCTCATGATGGAATGGGTGGCCTTATGAAAAGAGATACCAGAGGCAGTTTGCTCTCTCTCTCTCTCCACTGTGTGAGGATACAAGGCGGGAAAAGCGGCTGTCTGAAAGCCAAGAAGAGAGCTCTCACCAAATCCAACCATGCTGGCTGGCACTCTGATCTCAGATTTTCAGCCACTAGAATTGTAAGAAAATAAAGCTTCCGTGAACATGCATATACAAGTCTTTATTTTAATATGTATTTCCTTTTCTTTTAGGTACATATGTAGACATAGAGTGGCCGCACCATATAATAGGTACATTTAAGACACTGCCAAACTATTTTCAGAGTGAACCACTTTGCATTCCCACCAGCAACACATCCTCACCAATATCTGGTGTGGTCAGCAGGCTTTCTGATTTCAGCCACTTTAGCAGGTGTGTAATAGAGTCTTCTTACAGTTTTCATTTGAACTTCCTAATAACCACTTATGCTGAGTATCTGCTCATGTGCTTATTTCTTCTGTGGTGAAGTGTCCATTCAGATCTTTCGACCATTTTTGGTATTTATCCTACTTGAAGTTCTCGACAGTTTGGTGTCGGTCACTAATTTTGGAAGGTTTCAGCCATTATTTCTCCTGCCCTGTTTCTCCCTCTTCTTGGAATTCCAGTTGCGACTGTGATGTACCTTTTGAAAATGTCTTATGGTTCTTGGATGTTCCGGAGGGTTTCCCCACACCCCCTTCTTGTTTATTTCTTTGCATTTCAATTTAAGAAGCTTCTCCTGGCATATTATCAAGTCTACTGATTCTTTTCTTGGCATGTCCAGTCTACAACTGAGCCCATCAAAGCATTCTTTATGTCTGTTAGAGTAGTTTTGATTTCTAGCATTTCTTTTTGATCATTTCTTAGAGATTCCATTTCTCTGCTTTCATTGCCCATCTGTTCTTGCATGTTAGCTACTTTTTCTACTAGAGCCCTTAGTATATTAATCACAGTTATTTTAAATTCCCTGTCTAGCAATTCTGAAACCTTTGCCATAGGTGAGTCTTGTGCTGATGCTTGTTTTGTCTCCTCGGACTGTTTTCATTTGCCTTTTGGCATGCCTTGTGATTATTTTGTTGAAAGCCACACCCAGGACTAGGGGCCCAGGAGATTCTCATTCTTATTACACCTTCTGCCTCCAAAAATTCATCCAAATTCCATTTAAAAGCTCCTATCAGTTTACAGCTCCAATAGCTCCTATTCAGTGTGAGTAGATCCCGGTTGTGAGTCTCTGAATTTGCCTCTCTCCAGATTTTGGGATGTTGGTTTGCCCTACAAACCTCAGTTCTCTGATGAGTCAAGAAGAGGACTGATCTTCAATTTGTTCAGTTTTTTCTTGTAAGGACAAAAGGACTTACATTATTCTGGCTAGGACTTGGGTTTTATTTAACTGGGTTAAATAAATGTTGACAGTGATTTTTGAGAGCTCTTCTTTTTTAAAAAAATGTTTATTTATTTTTGAGAGAGAGAAAGAGAGAGAGAAAGAGCACGCACACACACAGGTGAGGGGAGGGGCAGAGAGAGAGGGGACAAACCCAAGCAGGTTCTGCACTGTCAGCACAGAGTCCAACTTGGCGGGCTCAATCTCACAAACCGTGAGATCATGACCTGAGCTGAACTCGAGAGTCAATGCTTGGGGTGCCTGGGTGGCTCAGTTGGTTAAAGGAACGACCTCAGCTCAGGTCATGATCTCATGGCTTGCGAGTTCAAGCCCCACATCAGGCTCTGTGCTGACAGCTCAGAGCCTGGAGCCACTTCGGATTTTGTGTCTCCCTCTCTCTCTGTCCCTCCCCTGCTCATGTTCAGTCTCTCCTTCAAAAATAAATAAACATTTTTTAAAATTAAAAAAAGGTGTCTCACGTCCATGAAATATAGCCAGACCAACACTAAACCATCCTGCATACCTAGAAAACTGATTGGAGGATTAACACAACAATCTGCACAATCTGAACCACAGAATTCAGCAGGTATGCGGTGCAGAGAGGTGAATTTGGGGAGAGGCCGCAGAGGGTAGGGAGCCGCTTTTGCAGGTGGAGAGGACGCAGACTGGGGGGGGGGGAGAATACGGGAAAGGCACCCCTCTCCAAATGCAGCTGGAGGGAAAGTGGAAAATTAGAAATAGCTACAGGGACTAAAGTAAAAAGGGAGAAAGGAGAAAGGAGAGGGTTTAAATTTAATTAAGACTGTAAAAAGGGGGAGCGCAAAGTCTGCAACTCTGCAGCTCGATGCCTTGTGGTGCTCTGGTGTGAAGGGCGAATCCCCAAGAACAGAGTGGGGTCTGGGAGGTTCTCAGGCCACATGGGGAAAAGCCACATGGTTCCACTGCTGGAAGGACATTTGGTAGAGACTGTTGAAGACACCTGGTCCCAGCAGACCCCTGAAGGCGGCCACATTTGCTGGTGCTGGGGCAAGGTCATTGAGGGTGAAGCCTGGTGCCAGATGTGTGTTGTAATTTTCCATAATCCCTGAAACGCTGCTGCTACACTATCTCGCGAACTTTTTCTGGGGCGGCTGGCATCTGGCCGCAGTCTGGGGCACCAGCGGCAGCAGGGTCCAGCAAGCGTTCCTGGGAGCAGCCGACACTCAGCTATTGCTCATTTGGCCATTGGTTGATGAGACCCTCCTGCAGAGGGGCGGAACAGGTCAAAGCTGCAGTCCTTCACAAGGGGCCAGGGAAAACAGCCACATCTGAGACAAAACTCAGGAGAGAGGTACTGCCTGGGGCCTGGTCACGGAGAGTGAAAAAGCATGGAGTGGATGAAAGATGAAGACAGACAACGGGTGCATAATTGCTGACCTGGGAGAACAGACTGGGTAGCTGGGTGGCACCATTTTCACCACTCCTGCGCATGCGCGTACGCACCTATGAGCACAGCAACAATCCACCCCAGGAGGCTAGCAACGCCATCTAGTGGAGAGCAGAGCCATTACACTGAGCCCCGCCCAACTGGGCCAACTTGGCTCTTCAGGAACACAAGTCTCACCGCCGGCTTAGTTTATGGACTATAAAGTGCTACATAGACTGACTTCTAGGGGAAAACCAAGAAATTTCAGTCCTACTTCAGTCTGTTAGCAGGTCCATCTATTCAATTTTCTTTCTTTCTTTTTTTCTCTTTTACACTTCTTTTCATTTTCTTGAATACAGAAAGAGAAAAAATTCATTTTTACTTTCAATTTTTATTAAAAATATTTTTCCTTAATTTTTATTACTATATTTTTTACTTTTGTGTAAATTTTTTCAAATTCTATTTTACTTCCGTCATTTTATTTTAGTCTACTTCAGTGTAGTCACTCTTTCAAATTTTCAAACAATTTCCTTTTTTTCTTTCTGTTTCTCTTTTCCCTTTTTCATTTCTCTTTTTCTCAAATGCAGAAAGAGAAAAACTTAATTTTTACTTTCGATTTCTATTAAAAATATTTTTCTTTAATTTTTTTACTATATTTTTTGTTTTATGTAATTTTTTTCAAATTCTACTTTACTTCCGTCATTTTATTTTAGTCTACTACAGTGTATTCACTTTTTTAGATTTTCAAACGATTTCCTTTTTTTTCTTTTTTATCTTTTTTCTCTTTTTTGTTTCTTTTCTTTTCTTGAATACAGAAAAAGAAAAAATTATTATCTATTTTTAATTTTTATTAAAAATATTTTTCTTTAATTGTTTTCTACTATATTCTTTACTTTTATGTATATTTTTTCAAATTCTATTTTACTCCCATCATCTCATTTCAGTCTGCTTCAGTGTATTCCTTTTTTTCAAATTCTCAAACGATTTCCTTTTTTTTCTCCCCCCCGCTTTTTTTCTCTGTCAAACCACTTTCAACACCCAGACCAAAACACACCTAAGGTCTAGCATCATTTATTTGATTTGTGTGTGTGTGTGTGTGTTTGATTTTTTAATTTTAATATTTTTTAATTTTAATATTTTTTAATTTTAATATTTTTTAATTTTAATATTTTTTAATTTTAATATTTTTTAATTTCAATTTTTCTACCTCATTAATTCATTTTCTCCCTTCAAAATGACAAAACGAAGGAATTTACCCCAAAAGAAAGAGCATGAAGAAACGACAACCAGGCAAACAGAGAATCAGCGATATAGAGGACAAACTTATAGAGAATACAGAAGCAGAAAAAAAAGAGGGAGATTAAGGCAAAAGAGCACCATTTAAGAATTAGGGAAATCAGTGACTCATTAAAAAGGAACAACATCAGAATCATAAGGGTCCCAGAAGAGGAAGAGAGAGAAATAGGGGTAGAAGGGTTATGTGATCAAATTAGAGAGGAAAACTTTCCTAACCTGGGGAAAGACACAGACATCAAAATCCAGGAAGCACAGAGGACTCCCATTAGAGTCAACAAAAACTGACCATCAACAAGGCATATCATAGTCAAATTCACAAAATACTCAGGCAAGGAGAGAATCGTGAAAGCAGCACAGGAAAAAAAGTGCCTAACCTACAAGGGAAGACAGATCAGGTTGGCAGCAGACCTCTCCACAGAAACTTGGCAGGCCAGAAAGGAGTGGCAGGATATATTCAGTGTGCTGAATCAGAAAAATATGCAGCCAAGAATTCTTTAGCCAGCAAGGCTGCCATTCAAAATAGAAGGAGAGATAAAAAGTTTCCCAGACAAACAAAAATTAAAGGAGTTTGTCACCACTAACCCAGCCCTGCAAGAAATTTTAATGGGGACTCTCTGAGGGGGGAAAATATGAAAAAAAAAAAAAAAAATATATATATATATATATATGATTAGAAAGGACCAGAGAACACCACCAGAAACTCCAAGTCTACAAGCATGATAATGGCAATAAATTCATATCTTTCAGTATTCATTCTAAATGTCATTGGACTCAATGCTCCAATCAAAAGACCTAGGGTAACAGAATGGATAAGGAAACAAGGTCCATCTATATGCTGTTTACAGGAGACCCACTTTAGACCTAAAGACACCTTCAGATTGAAAATAAGGGGATGGAGAACCATCTATCATGCTAACGGTCAACAAAAGAAAGCCAGAGTAGCCACACTTATATCAGACAATCTAGACTTTAAAATAAAGACTGTATCAAGAGATGCAGAAGGGCATTATATCATCATCAAGGGGTCTATCCACCAAGAAGACCTAACAATTGTAAACATTTATGCGCCAAATTTGGGGTACCCAAATACATAAATCAATTAATCACAAACATAAAGAAACTCGTCGATAGTAATATCATAATAGTAGGAGACTTCAACACCCCACTCACAGCAATGGACAGATCATCTAATCAAAAAATCAACAAGGAAACAATGGCTTTGAATGACACACTGGACCAGATGGACTTAACAGATATATTCAGAACATTTCATCCTAAAGCAGCAGAATATACATTCTTCTCCAGTGCACATGGAACATTCTCCAGAATAGACCATATACTGGGACACAAATCAGCCCTAAGTAAATACAAAAAGATCGAGATCATACCATGCATATTTTCTGACCACAACGCTTTGAAACTCAAAATCAACCACAAGAAAAAATTTGGAAAGGTAACAAATACTTGAAGACTGAAGAACATCCTACTAAAGAATGAATGGGCTAACCAAAAAGTTAAAGAGGAAATTAAAAAGTATATGGAAGTCAATGAAAATGATAACACCACAACCCAAAACCTCTGGGATGCGGCAAAGGTGGTCATAAGAGGAAAGTATATAGCAATCCAGGCCTTCCTAAAAAAGGAAGAAAGATCTCAGATACACAACCTAAACTTATGCCTTAAGGAGCTGGAAAGAGAACAGCAAATTAAACCCAAAACCAGCAGAAGACAGGAAATAATAAAGATTAGAGCAGAAATTAATGCTATCAACACCAAAAAAAACAGTACAACAGATCAATGAAACCAGAAGCTGGTTCTTTGAAAGAAGTAACAAAATTGATAAACCACTAGCCAGTTTGATCAAAAAGAAAAAGTAAAGGACCCAAATAAATAAAATCAAGAATGAAAGAGGAGAGATCACAACCAACACAGCAGAAATAAAAACAATAATAAGAGAATATTATGAGCAATTATATGCCAATAAAATGGACAATCTGGAAGAAATGGACAAATTCCTAGAAACATATACACTACCAAGACTGCAACAGGAAGAAATCAAAAATTTGGACAGCCCCAAAACCAATAAGGAAATCAAATTAGTAATAAAAAATCTGCCAAAAAACAAGAGTCCAGGGCTAGATGGCTTTCCAGGGGAATTCTACCAAACATTTAAGGAAAAGTTAACACCTATTCTCTTGAAGCTGTTCCAAAAAATAGAAATGGAAGGAAAACTCCCAAACTTTTTTTATGAAGCCAACATTACCATGATTCCAAAACCAGACAGAGACCCCACTAAAAAGGAGAACTAGAGACCAATTTCCCTGATGAACATGGATGCAAAAATCCTCAACAAGATATTAGCCAACTGGCTCCAACAATACATTAAAAAAAGTATCCACTACGACCAAGTGGGATTTACACCTGGGATGCAGGGCTGGTTCAATATCCACAAAACAATTAATGTGATTCATCACATCACTGAAAGAAAGGACAAGAACCATAAGACCCTCTCAATAGATTCAGAGAAAGCATTTGACAAAATACAGCATCCTTTCTTGATAAAAACCCTCAAGAAACTAGGGATAGAAGGAGCATACCTCGAGATCATAAAAGCCATATATGAATGGCCCAACGCTAAAATCATCCTCAATGGGGAAAAACTGACAGCTTTCCCCCTAAGGTCAGGAACAAGACAGGGATGTCCACTCTCACCACTGTTATTCAACATAGTATTGGAAATCTTAGCCTCTGCAATCAGACAACACAAAGAAATAAAAGGCATCCAAATAGGCCAGGAGGAGATCAAACTTCCACTCTTCACAGATGACATGATAGTCTATATGGAAAACCGAAAATATGCCACCAAAAAACTGCTAGAATTGATTCATGAATTCAGCAAAGTTGCAGGATATAAAATCAATGCACAGAAATCGGTTGCATTCCCATACTCCAAAAATGAAGCGAAAGAAAGAGAAGTCAAGGAATCGATCCCATTTACAGTTGCACAAAAAACCATAAAATACCTAGGAATAAATCTAACCAAGTAGGTGAAAAATCTTTACACTGAAACTATAGAAAGCTTATGAAAGAAATTGAAGAAGACACAAAAAAAATGGAAAAAGATTCCATGCTCCTGGATAGGAAGAACAAATATTGTTAAAATGTCGATACTACCCAAAGCAATCTACACATTCAATGAAATCCCTAGCAAAATAACACCAGCATTCTTTACAGAGCTAGAACAAATAATCCTAAAATTTGTATGGAACCAGAAAAGACCCCAAATAGCCAAAGCGATCTTGAAAAAGAAAACCAAAGCAGAAGGCATAACAATCCCAGACTTCGAGCTATACTACAAAGCTGTAATCATCAAGACAGTATGGTACTGGCACAAGAACAGACAGATCAATGGAACAGAATAGAGAACCCAGAAATGGACCCACAAACATATGGCCAACTAATCTTTGACAAAGCAGTAAAGAATATCCAATGGAATAAAGACAGTCTCTTCAGCAAGTGCTGCTGGGAAAACCGGACAGCGACATGCAGAAGAATGAACCTGGACCACTTTCTTACATCATATACAAAAATAAACTCAAAGTGGACGAAGGACCTCAATGCAAGACAGGAAGCCATCAAAATCCTCGAGGAGAAAGCAGGCAAAAATCTCTTTGTTCTTGGCCGCAGCAACTTCTTACTCAACACGTCTCCGGAGGCAAGGGAAACAAAAGCAAAAATGAACTACTGGGACCTCATCAAAATAAAAATCTTCTGCATAGCGAAGGAAACAATCAGCAAAACTAAAAGGCAACCAACAGAATGGGAGAAGATATTTGCAAATGACATATCAGATAAAGGGTTAGTATCCAAAATGTATAAAGAACTTATCAACCTCAACACCCAAAAGACAAATAATCCAGTGAAGAAATGGGCAAAAGACATGAATAGACCCTTCTCCAAAGAAGACATCCAGATGGCCAACCAACACATGAAAAAATGCTTAACGTCACTCACCATAAGGGAAATACAAATCAAAACCACAATGAGATACCACCTTACACCTGTCAGAATGGCTAACATTAACAACTCAGGCAACAACAGATGTTGGTGAGGATGCGGAGAAAGAGGATGCCTTTTGCATTGTTGGTGGGAATGCAAGCTGGTGCAGCCACTCTGGAAAACAGTATGGAGGCTCCTCAAAAAACTAAAAATAGAACTACCCTACGACCCAGCAATTGCACTAGTAGGCATTTATCCAAGGGATACAGGTGTGCTGTTTCAAAGGGACACATGCACTATCAACAATAGCCAAAGTATGGAAAGAGCCCAAATGTCCACCGATGGATGAATGGATAAAGAAGATGTGGCATATGTATACCATGGAGTATTACGTGGCAATCAAAAAGAATGAAATCTTGCCATTTGCAACTATGTGGATGGAACTGGAGGGTATTATGCTAAGTGAAATTAGTCAGTCAGAGAAAGACACAAATCATAGGACTTCAGTCATATGAGGACTTTAAGAGACAAAACAGATGAACATAAGGGAAGGGAAACAAAAATAATATAAAAACAGGGAGGGGGACAAAACAGAAGAGACTCATAAATATGGAGAACAAACTGAGGGTTACTGGAGGGGTTGTTGGAGGGGGGTGGGCTAAATGGTTAAGGGGCACCAAGGAATCTACTCCTGAAATCATTGTTGCACTATATGCTAACTAATTTGGATGTAAATTTAAAAAAATAAAAAATAAAATTCAAAAAAAAACCTAAAAAAAAAAAAAAAAGAGTCAGATGCTTAACAAACTGAGCCACCCAGGTGCCCCAAGAGAGCACTTTATATATTCTGTATATTCATAAGTTAACAGATACATGCTTTGCAAATATTTTCATCTGGTCTATGGCCTATCTTTTCATTCCTTTAACAGAACACAAGTTTTACATTTTGATAAAGTCTAGTTTATTAAGTTCTTGTTTCATATCTGTAAGTAGTCCAATTTTTCAGCACCCAGAATCATACCTTCCTGTGCTACTTTGTCTTCCCACCTTGTCAAAACTCAGATATTGATAGAGGTCTGGACTTTGAATTTCTTTGCTTGATCTGATGATTCCAATAATATACTGCCTTCTTTATTGCAGCTTTATAATTAAGTCTTTTTTTAAATTGTTTTTATTAAGGTATAATTGACCTCTAACATTATATTAGTTTCAGGTGTACAACATGATTTGATATTTGTATATATTACAAATGATCACCACAACAAATCTAACTAAATCCATCACTATACAGTTACATTTTTTTTTTTTTCTTGTGATGAGGACTTTGTTTTTGAGAAGGAAAGAGAGAGAGACATTTGGGGAGGGGAAAGTGGAGACAGAGAAAGAATCTTAAGCAGGTTCCACTCCTGGCACAGAGCCCAATGCAGGGTTGGATCTCATGACCTGAGCTGAAATCAAGAGTCAGACACTTAACCAACTGAGTCACCCAGGTACCCCAAGAGATGAAAAGTTTAAGATATACTCTCTTAGTGACTTTCAAATAAGCAATATAGTATTATTAATTTTAGTACATGTTGTACATTATATCCCCATGACTTACTTATTTTATAACTGGAAGTTTGTACCTTTTGATTTTAAGATTTTTGATTAATCTTCAAATTGGGTGGTGTTAATCTTCCAACTGTGTTGCTCATTTTCAAAGTTATTTCAACCATTTTTTTAATTTTTTTTAAAATTTACATCAAAGTTAGCTACATTATAGTGCAATAATGATTTCAGGAATAGACTCCTCAGTGCCCCTTACCCATTTAGCCCATCCCCCACCCACAACTCCTCCAGCAACCCTCTCTTTGTTCTCTAAGAGTCTCTTCTGTTTTGTCCCCCTCCCTGTTTTTATATTCTTTTTGCTTCCTTTCCCTTCTGTTCATCTGTTTTGTCTCTTAAATTCCACATGAGTGAAGTCATGATATTTGTTTTTCTGTGACTAATTTCGTGTTCTGACTATTCTAATTATTTTGCATATCCATATAAATTTGCCCATCAGTTTGTCAACTGCTACAAAAAAGTATGATGGGATTTTAATTGGGACTGCCATGAATCTACAAATCAATGTAAAGATGACTACATCTTAACAACGTTTAGTCTCCCGATACATGGACGTTGTATATTGATCCACTTATTTAGCTTTTATTTAATTTATTTTAGGAATGTTCTGCAGTATTCGGTGTATAGATTTTTCACATCTTTTGTCAAATTTATGCCTAAAGATTTCATTTTTGGATGTTATCTTAGTGTTTTTATTCCAATACCTGATTTTTGATGCTAATAAATGACAATTGCATTTTGCATATTAATCTCGTATCCTCCAATCTTGCTAAAAATCACATCACTATTAGTTTTCTTTTTCTAGACTCCATTGGATTTTATACATAGACAGTCATATTATCTGCTTTTTATTTTCTTTCTCTTGCCTTATGGTGCTGCTTAGACTCTCCGATACAATGTTAAATAGACATGATGGGAGTGGACATCCTTGACATCTTCCTGATCGTAGGAGGTAAATGCTCAGTTTTTCATGATCAACTCTGATGACTGTAAATTTTTCAGATGTGCCCCTTATCACCTTCAGGATGTTCCCTTTACTATTACTTATATGACAGCTTTTCATCAGGAATCAATGATAGTCTTATCAACTATTTTATCTGTATATAATGAGTTAATCATATGGTTTTTCATGTTTAGTTTGTTAACGTGATTAAATACATCGTTCGATTTTCTTTAAATTTTTTTTTTAATGTTTATTTATTTTTGAGACAGAGAGAGACAGAGCATGAACGGGGGAGGGTCAGAGAGAGGGAGACACAGAATCGGAAGCAGGCTCCAGGCTCTGAGCTGTCAGCACAGAGCCCGATGCAGGGCTCGAACTCACGGACCGCAAGATCATGACCTGAGCCGAAGTCGGCCACTTAACCGACTGAGCCACCCAGGCGCCCCACATCGTTCGATTTTCTAATGTTAAAGCAATGTTGCATTCCTCGAATAAAACGCTTTATTTCATGATGAATGATCCCTTTTCTATATTGTTGGATTTTGTTAGATTTTGATCATATCTTTTACACTGATGTTCATGAAAGATACCAGTCTATGGTTTTCCTTTTTTGTAATGTCTTTGCCCGGTTTTTGATATCAGGGTAATGGTGGCCTCATATAATGAGCTCAGGAGTACTCCTTCCTTTTTAGCATTTTTTTGTTTCCTCAAATATTTGGTAGAATTCACCAGCAAAGCCATCTGAACATGGAGCTTTATTTGTGGAATGGATTTTAAGTACAAAATCAATTTTTTAATAGAATTCTTCATATTACCTACTTCTTGAATGGGCCTTGGTAGTATGTGTCTTTCAAGAAAGTCATTTATTTCATCAAACTTGTCACATCACTTGCCATAAAGTTGTTCAAAATATTCCCTTTTATCCTTTTAATAGCCTTAGAATCTATAGTGATGTTACCTCTCATTCCTGATACTGGTAATTTGTATCTTTTTTTTTTTTTTTTGGCCTTGATCAAACTAGCTTGTGTTTCATTTATTTTCCTCATCATTTCTGTTTTCTATTTTCTTTCTTGTCCTTCCTTTGTCTTTAACTTGCTCTTTTTTTCTAGTACGTTAAGGTGGAAACTGAGATTATTGCTTTGGCACCTTTCGTCTTTTCTAAGATAAGTATATAGTGCTATATATTTCTCCCAACTACTATTTAGCAGCATAGCATAAATTTTGATATGCTGTATCTTCATAAAAAGTTAAAAAATGTTCTAATTTCCCTTCAATTTTCTTATCTGATGCATGTGTTACTTAGAAGTGTGTTATTTAGTTTCTAAATATTTGGGAACATTCCAGATATTTTTCTGTTAGTGATTTTTAATTTAATTCCACTGTGGTCAAGGAAAACACTTTAGGCAGCATGAATCCTTTATATGTGAGATTTGTTTTATGACCTAGAATATGCTATTTTTTTGGTAAATGTTCTACGTAAACTTGAAAAAAAGGTGTGTATTCTGTTGTTTGCTGGGATAGTGTTTTACAAATGTCAATTAGGTCAAATTGGATGATACTCTACTTCAAATCTCTATCCTCACTGATTTCCTGTCTATTCTTTCAATTATTGACAGAGAGGTACTAAAATGTATGATGATAATTTTGGATTTATTTTTCTTGTAATTCTATTAGTTTTTACTGAAGGTTTCCTTTTAGGTATATAAGTGATTAAGACATTTCTTTTTTTAAGTTTACTTATTTTCAGAGAGAGAAAAAGAGAGAGACAGAGAGAGGCCATGAGCAGGGGACAGGCAGAGAGAGAGGGAGAGAGAGAATCCCAAGCAGGCTCCCCATTGTCGGCACAGAGCCCAACGTGGGGCTCGATCCCAAGAACCATAAGATCACCACCTGAACTGAAATCAAGAGTCGGCCACTTAACCAACTGAGCCACCCAGGCACCCCAAGACTGTTATTTCCTTTTGATAAACAGATCCCTTTATTACTGGGGAATGATCTTCTTTATCCCTGGTGATATTCATTGCTCTGAAATATACTTTGCCTGATATTGACAAAATCACTCCAACTTTCTTTTAATTAGTGTTAGCATGGCATATCTTTTCCATTGTTTTGCTTGTAACTTCTCTGTGTCTTTATACTTGAAGTGTGTTTTTTGTATGCAGCATACAGTTGGCTCTTACTTTTATCCAATCTGACAACCTCTGACATTTTATTGGGTTATTTACAACATTATGTCATTAAACTTATCATCTTGCTATGTGTTTTCATTGTTGTCTTTGCCCCTTTATTCTTCCTTCCTTTGGAATAATTGAATATTTTTAGTGATTCAATTTTATCTCCTTGTTTTATTAGCTACAACTATTGTGTTTTTTAGTGGCTGCTTGTGGTTCTATAGTATATACCTTGAATTTATCTCAATCTACCCTCAAGTGATATATCACTTCCCATATAAGAATCTAACATTAATATCCTACCATTTCTTCTCTCCCAATGTTTGTGTTACTGTTGTAGATTTTACTTATATACATTACAAATCACATATTCCATGGTTTTTGTTTTTGATTAAACATCAATTATATTCTAAGATGATTTGAATGATAAGAAAAATATCATCTATATCTACTCATGTAGCTACCATTTCCAGGGCTCTTTATTCCTTTGGATAGATACATATTTTCATCTGGTATTATTTCCTACTGTCTGAAGGACTTCCTTTAACATTTTTTGGTAGTATGTGTCTGCTGGTGATTGTTTTCAGCTCGTTCTGGGTTCTCCCCTCCCTAAATTTCTGGAAAAATACTTTGTTTTGCCTTTGTTTTAAAAGATATTGTTACTGAGGATAGAATTCATGATTGACAGGTTTTTTTTTAATACCTTAAATACCAAGCAAGCTACTCCCTTGTCTTCTAGTTTACGTTGTTTCTAGCAAGAAATTTGCTTCCTTCTTTGTGTTCCTCTCTATGTAATGTGATTTTTCTCTCTCTTGTTACTTTTGATACTTTTTCTATCACACTGGTTTTGAACAATTTGATTATGGTGTTCTTTGGTTTTCTTCCTATTGCATAGGCTTAGACTTTGTTGAGCTTCTTAAATTTTTTTTTTTAACGTTTATTTATTTTTGAGACAGAGAGAGACAGAGCATGAACGGGGGAGGGGCAGAGAGAGAGGGAGGCACAGAATCGGAAGCAGGCTCCAGGCTCTGAGCCATCAGCCCAGAGCCCCACGCGGGGCTCGCACTCACGGACCGTGAGATCGTGACCTGAGCCGAAGTCGGACGCTTAACCGACTGAGCCACCCAGGCGCCCCTGTTGAGCTTCTTAGATGTGTAGGTTTATAGTTGTCATCAAATTTGTGCATATGTATGTGTGTGCTTTATTCTGAAATCTGAGTCACTTATGAAAGGATATTTAATTCTTATTCATGTAAAGCTCCATAAGAATCCCACTTCCCAGGGCACCGGTGTGGCTCAGTCAGCTAAGCATCTGACTCTTGGTTTCAGCTCAGGTCATAATCTCGCATCAGGATCTATGCTGACAGCACAGAAATTCCTTAGGATTCTCTCTCTCCCCCTCTCTCTCTCTGCCCCTCCCCCACTAGCACTGTCTCTGTCTCCCTCAAATAAATAAATAAACTTTAAAAAAAAAGAATCCCACTTCCCTCCCTCCTATAATTTAAAATCATCTGTAACATCTAGCTTCCATAAAAACTGCAATAAAAAAAAAAGAAGGGGCCGTGTAGCACAATAGCTTTTAACCATCTCAGTCAAGAAATGTCTCACAAAAGTCACTTCCCCTCACAATCCAGCTGAAGGTAGTCACATGGCCCCAGTGTAACTGCTCTGAGAAGCTGGGAAATGATGGGAGCATGTAGATATTGGAGAACTTTTCCTGCCACAGAAAAGGCAACTCTGAAATAGAGAATAACAGAATTAAAATAATTTCAGAGGGTGTGGGTTGGGAAGCGTTCTCTGAGGCAGTGTGGCATTTAAGCTAAGGCCTGACGGTTGGAAAGAAGTCAGCTCTGGTATGTGTGACAGATAATCAATATAGTTAAGAGGTCAGAGGCTAAAGCCATATTCAATTAATAAAATATTCCATGCAGAATTGTTCTGAACACTCAAACACAGAACTGGGCTTTCTTCTCCCTAGAGAAAGAGGGAAAATGTTATAACAAAGGTCAAGTCAAAATTTGGAAATCATTTAGAAATAAATAGAATAAAGGGCTCTACAACCATGAAGAAGTCTAGGGTGATGAAAATTTCCCACTCTGGTCAAGAACACGAAAAATACAATAATAAGTATTCTGCATACATACATTGCATAACCTCTTAAGAAAAGCAATTATGGCAAAGACTTTTTTTCTCCAAATGAGGAATTAAGATTTAGGAAATACATATATTTATATGCTAATTAATTAGGTCAATCTCCCCATTTTGATGCCTACTAATTATTAGAAAAGTTGATATTTGTTAAATCTACACACTAGACTTTAACTCTTCTTACTCCCTCCAGATTCAATCCTTTATTCCAATATTTTATTCTAATATCTCTTTTTAATCCCCTTACATAAACTGGAAGATGTTGATATTCAAAGATGTCACATTCAATAGCTGAAAAATGATTTTAGAAAATGATGGATAAGATGGAATAAGTCTTCTCCTTCTACCTAATCATTTTGTTTTAGAAATAAATGAAAAGTAGACTTTAGAAAGCAAGAAAACACGAGATGAGCAAACATCTCCCTTGGTATGTGCCTTGAAATCTCCATTGTAGGACAGTGATGGCAGCTGAAAGGACAACATCATTGCTTCTGCCGGCATTGTTCTGCTACTTACTACCTCCCTGATCACATAAGTTACTCAGTTCTTTTACTATCCTTCACTACAAACCACAGATTGAAAGGCATAGCACCTACCGGTAAGAGTTGTTGTAAGCATCATACAAGTTACCATATATAAAGCACTTTATAATTTCTCTTTTCGTGCTTTAGTTAGAAAAAATTGCTTCCGAATTTTTAAAGATCATTATTATACCTTTTTTTTAACACTATAGGCTGATACATACTCTACAAATGACATAACTTTTAATATAATATCACTTTAATAGATATAACTCAATAAAAGCTAAGAGCAAATAATACATGACTAGGAGAAAAAATACATAGAATGTGAATAGCAGACATCTTTCTGGCTTGACAAAATGACCACTTATTGATACTAATAGACTCTGATCACAGTCAGGATGGGAGTAGGGAAGCATTGCATGTGGTTGTTTTTATTTCTCTGTGGTTTGAGGGCCAACTACAGGAAAAACAGCCAGGCTGCGTGACTATGGACACATGGTTATATCCTGAATACTTCCAATCCTGACCCAAGTTGCAGAGCTCCTGAACATGAACAGAGGTTTAGCTTGAAACAAACTTATTACCATCAAATAGGGAAGAATTCTATCCCATTTCTTTGGTTTTTATCTAAGTGAGAGGCACGGAAACTATCTGTACATTCTGATTCATCCCATGCAAACTTGTCCTGCAACATCAGAATTATAATTCTAATTCAGAATTTCTTTTACTCAAGATATTTCCCTAATTGTGAATAATAATCCCCAATTTCTAATCATGAGACAACTTGGAATCCAAATTATTAACCAAATGATATAAAATGCAAGGCATGATCAACTCGAATCACCTCATTTTTTTCATTTGCTCATTGTTTCACTGGTTCCTTCTAACAATTTTATTAAGACCGGGACAGGAGACATTAGCTCAACCTACTTCCACATAGCCAACCTACTGCCATGACACAAAGAGTTACATTTCTTCTGTAAAACATGAAAGCTGATGCTCAGAGCTCACAGAACAAATCAGAAAGTAGTTTAACTATGCCTGCCCCTACCGGTTGACCTTCATGATAATCAAGTCTTTCCCAATCAGTTTTTGCTAGTTCTTTCACAGTAAATAATGTGATGTAATTAAAACAGTATAAACATGACAACAGAGTGTGAGAAGAAAACAGCTGTTATTTCTATAAAAACTAAATCGAATGTTCTGGAAAGGCTCTTGAGAACTAAAATGAATTAGTAAGGATTTAGATATGAACAGGACAATCATGAAGATTGGGAGATTTTTTTAAACATTTATTTACTTATTTTGAGAGAGAGCTCATACATGCACATAGGTTGGGGGAGGCGATGGGCAGAGAGAGGGAGGGGGAATTCCAAGCAGGCTCCACTCTGTCAGCATGAAGCCTGATGTGGGGCTTGATCCCACAAACAGTGAGATCATGATCTGAGCCGAAATCAAGAGTCAAGGGCTTAACCAATTGAGCCACCCAGGCACCCTGGGAGCTATTTTAAAAAGCAGTAAGAATTTTCACTGAGATAGTTTCACCTCAAACTGAATATCAGAGGCAATGATTCGTAGGTATTATTAATACCAGAAGATGATTCAAAATTCCAATCAGTAAGTTCCAAAGATCTGTGGACCCACATCAAAAGACTGATGAATAACCGAGTATTTAAATGATTTATGTTATAAAACAATATTTAAGGTAAATATGCATTGTTCTATAATTTTCTACTTTAACCAATTTTTTCTATTCATCAACACACCATATGTCCCAGTATAACGTAGGTTAAGTAATATAGACGAGTCTACTCATATGTAAAATAAAGAAAACAATTCCTACTCATAAGGTTGCTTTGAGGAGTAGATAAAATTATCCATATAAAGGAATACTTGCCACATAGTATGATACATTACTCACTAGCTACCACCAATATGCTGGTGAGGGTAACACAATGGTTAAAAGTAATGGCAGGAGGAACCAGTCTTCCTTCCATCCCAGCTCAATTACTTATCAACCCGGTGACCTTAGGGGAAGTTACTTAAGCTTTCTGTGCCTCAAATCTTAACACCAGTGAAATGTCCATAATAAGAGCTCCAACTACCCAGGATTAGTATCAGGATTCAATGAAGTAATAAATGTAAAGTTCCTGAGACATAATAAATAAATGCTTAATGTAATAAATTTTAGCCATTCTTATTTTGTATATTATTGGCTTTTCAGCAACATAGAGAATTGTTCTTTCTTAGAGCATCAAGATATTTGTTATTACCACAGTCCCTTTGGTTCATGCTTCTCACTCTCTAGAAGGAACACAGGACACAAGCAATTTTACTACAGACAGACCAACAGTGCCATCTAGTGGCAATTTTCTAATAAATTCGCCAACAGAGAAAGGTTGCCCTAAACAGGTAAAAATTTCTACAGATATGAATTTAATTTTTTTAATTTGTTTATTTTTGAGAGAGAGAGAGATAGATAAAGGTTTTGAGTGCAGGTTAAGGGCAGAAAGAGAGGAGGACAGAGAATTCCAAGCTGGCTCCGCTTTGATAGAGTGGGGTTCGAACTCCTGAACCGCGGTATCATGACCTGAGCGGAAGTCGGATGCTCAACTGACTGAGACGCCCAGGCGCCCCTGCATTTAATTTTTAAAACAAACGAAATCTAATGTTTTAGATTTGTAAATTTGGAAATTTGTGATGTGTTTTTTAATAATTATTTGAATTCAGTACAACTACAGCCGGGAGAAATTTTTTAAAAACTACAAACCACAAGAAGAGTGCTTGGCAATTATGGTACAAAGAAGACTGGTTTTTGTTTTTGTTTTTGTTTTTTTTAATATGAGCCAAATAATTGGGCTTAAACCCACTGCCAATTTTTTTTTGTACATATTTGCAATGCTAATAAATCTGTATGAGAATTAGAAATGTGAATTTTTGGTACAATTTAAATAGCATGAAAGTTATATACCAAGGAATTAAGTTATATTGTTGGATAAAGTATAATCAATACCATACAAGGATCTCATGCAATAGCACCATTCACTTTTTACTTTCTGCAAGTCAAAACTTATAGATGAACTCAAAACTACTGTAATCTAGGGGCGCCTGGGTGGCTCAGTCAGTTAAGCATCTGACACCGGCTCAGGTCATGATCTCATGGTTCGTGGGTTCGAGCCCTGTGAGAGGCTCTGTGCTGACAGCTCAGAGCCTGGAGCCTGCTTTAGATTCTGTGTCTCCCTCTCTCTCTGCTCCTCCCCCACTCACACTCTGTCTCTCTCTCAAAAATAAATAAACATTTAAAAAAATTAAAAAAAAAAAAAACTTCTGTAATCTATACTATATGGCAGTCCTCACTTCACTCAGTTGAAATACACATGAATTTCACAGCCACAATTTACTTAAATAGCACCAATCGTCCAATAGCACAGTTCAAAGTTCAGTTATCATGGTAAATTAACTGTGAGTAATTATGTAAGAGCTGCTGGCCCTCTGGTTCACAAATCACCGTGTAAATAAAGATGAGCATCATGTTCCCCGAGCAACACATTTGACACTTCCTTAAAAGTCCGTTGATGATTGATCACTGCACATTTGTTATTTGGGTCAAACATCAACAGCAAATCATACTTCCTCCTGGTCTCCCGGTGGTCAACTTACAAGACATTTCACAAAAGTAGATAATCAACAGAGGGAATTAACCTGTAAAGGTGACAGGGCAGCAAAAAAATAAAATGTGGTGACACTGGAAGTGAAATGAGATGTGAACAGAAGGTCTGAAAATGGCAACAACAAAGCGAAAATAACAGAAGCCTGTGCCCCCAGGAAGGGAAGAGCTATGATTAAGTGCTCCGGTAGGACTCTGATTGAATGGAAATGGGTTGTGCAGGAATGAGGTGACCCTGGAATGTTGACTCTGGGCCCTTCGGAGCAATGTGGATATGCAGCCACAGAAGCTCTAATGAAGGTGGACTGTCTCCCGTACATGAAGAAGGTTCTTATGACAAAACGATGACAACATCCCAGAGGAAGTGGCACCAGCATAAACCATCCCATAAAAGAAACTCTCAGAGAGATTTCAGAACCGTGAAAAAACTACGAACCATAAGAAGACTGCTTGGCAAATGATTACAAAGGACGAAATGGAAACTGATCCAAACTTAGAGAGGAATATGCAGTTGAATTCACCAAGGCCCAGGAAAGACGCTTGCTCCATATTGTAAGTTACATGATGAGAAGGTAAGCTCCCGTGCAAGCTCCTCTGACCAAGTTTTTTGCAAAGAAATAACACTTTAATTCTCGATGTTTCTAATGTTTTAATTTATAGTGTGCTGAACAAATATTAGCTTCCCTCTTTTTTTGTGTTCCATTTCCCTATATGTTTATGAGCCACAGAGAGAGAGTTTTTAATGTTTGGGGAGAACATTTTAAAGGTCAGAGAACGAGGGGCGCCTGGGTGGCTCAGTCGGTTAAGTGTCCAACTTTGGCTGAGGTCATGATCTCACGGTTTATGAGTTTGAGCCCCACATCAGGCTCTGTGCTGACAGCTCATCCTGGAGCTTGCTTCGGATTCTGTGTCTCCCTCTCTCTCTGCCCTTCCCCCACTCACACTCTGTCTCTCTGTGTCTCTCAAAAATGAATAAACGTTAAAAAAATTTTGTTTAAGGGGTGCCTGGGTGGCTCAGTCGGTTAAGCGTCCGACTTCAGCTCAGGTCATGACCTCACAGTTCGTGAGTTCGAGCCCCGCGTCGGGCTCTATGCTGACAGTTCAAAGCCTGGAGTCTGCTTCAGATTCTGTGTCTCCCTCCTTCGCTACCCCTCCCCCACTCTCTCTCTCTCTTTCAAAAATAAATAAACATTAAAAAATATTTCTTTTAATTTTTGTTTAAAAAAATAAAAAAATAAAGGTCAGAGAATGACTGTTGTTTTTCCCATTGGGTTTTTAAGGTTGCTTTGCCTGGTTTCAGCGTGCACAGTCATTGTCACGGTCTTGGGGCTATTGTACAAAGTAAGGACTATGTGTAATTTTTGCCTACATTTTTCCTTTACAAGTTTCAGTCATTGCAAGCAGAAGTCATCCAGGCTTTGCCAACAATTACCTGCTAGTGTAAGAGCTAGTCCCTTCGTGAACGTATTTCCTAAACTACTTGCAGTGCCGTGATAGAATGTTGAAAGACGCCCTTTTTCCTCACCAAAGCAGACATACACAAGAGCCTTAGGTACCTGGTAGTGGTAACTGAACCAATATACCACTGACTCGTGGGTCCATATTCAATTGATCAGTTATATCCAAAAGTTCTTCCTGAGAAACATCCTTTGGTTTTAGAATGATCTCACTACGGATCCCTGGAAGAACAACAAACACAGAGAGAGTCATTTGACCAGCAAAGATGTGGTTTTTCAACAACGGTGTCTTACACGGTGCGTAAAAGGTTTCCTCTGTGCCTTGCCTCATTGGAAGGAAAGGACCTTCTACAAAAATGATGTTCAAACCACCACTAAAAGGGATGTCTCAAAGAGTACAGATGTTTTCTCATGATTCACATGCAATTTTTGGCCCAGTATCGTATTGCATTTATTTGTGATAAGCTACTGTTAGGGGATGTGAATCTAGTAAATATGTTAATACCCCTCACCACCATTATTAGGCCAAGTTCAGCAGAGCGAACTGGCCAGGTTTATTATCTGATTAAAGCAAGTATAATAAAAATAGGCCTTTTTTAAAAAAAAATTGAAATACAGCTGACACACAATGTTACACCAGTCTCAGGTATACAATATGGTGATTCGACAAGTATGTTCATTTTGCTAGCTAGGCTAATCACAAGTGTAGCTACAATGGTCACCATACAATGCTATTACAATATCACTGACTACATTCCCTATGCTATACCTAAAAATGGTCCCTTTAATGTTTATTTCCTTTTGAGAGAGCGCCAGTGGGGAGGGGCAGACAGAGGGGGACAGAGGATCTGGAGTGGGCTCTGTGCTGACAGGCTGACGGCACAGAGCCCAATGTGGGCCTCGAATTCACAAACTGCGAGATCATGACCTGAGCCAAAGTCAGACGCTCAACCGACCGAGCCACCAAGGCACCCCTAAAAATGGGCTCTTTAAATGTGCAGTGTTCCTCTGACATATCACCATAGGATCTGAAATCACATCAAATTAATTCAGTAAGAAAGCTGGAGAAAAACATTAAGAAATCAATATAAACTTGGGTAACTCATCTCTAATAGTAATGGTAATAATGGTAAATGTTATTCAAATGGCACTTATTTGGCAATTCTCACTGATAATTACTGCACTTTGAAGGAACACAAGAAGACATGACTTAGTAACAAGAACAACTAAAACGCATCCCCACCTACAGCAGACGCAGCTCTGATCTTCTTCCTGACGTACGTGTGGCTTGCTGGGTTATCACCCACTAAAATGATACTGAGGTGAGGTCTTCTGTTCCCAAGGGAAATCCATGATTCCACACCTCTCTGTATTTCTTTCTGGATTTGTTTGGCCATTTCAGTTCCTGAGATAATGATGGCATCATGTCTGTGGAAAACAAAGAATAAATATAGCACTAGAAAGACAGTAAGGAACATTCAACCGCATAATCTTAAGTTACAAGAGTGAACAACACATCTGTGATTCTCCAAGTGAGCAACCTTAAATCAACCCCCAGAAAAGCAGAAAGAAATACATATATTGAAAATGCTTTCTTGCTCTCCGTGATCTCAAACTTCAAAGTGGTGAATTAATGTTGCTCTTACTGTGTGTTTGTTTTTTTAAGGTACCTGATAAAGTATAAGATGGTTCTTTCTTCCTGCTCCCCCTGTCCTTTCACTATTGAAAGGCCTGGCGGAAGCAGATCTGTATGTAGCACATGATTATTACACAAAACCCCAAATGCAGGTCAATGAATATCGTGAAGAATGGAAAAGGAGGCAGGGGAAGAAGCAGAAGAGAAAAAAAGAGAAAAGGAAACCTTACAGCACCTGAATTCTTTCTAGTACCTGTACACTTTTTATTTTCTAATGAGAGCAGGCAACATGAATATCAACCAACACACAAAAAATGCAAATTTCCTGCCCCTTTCAAATAAGTCAACTGTCCTTTCTAAGAGGACATATATATACAGGGGGAGGGGGGGCAGGGGGACAATGAACTAGATCAAGAATATTCCTTTTCAATCGGGCACCAGTGGTCCAAAGTGTCTATCCAAGTTTGCACCATTTTGACGTGAACATTGTTCTATTAAGAAGTGATGCTGCCTGTTGGTGGGAATGCAAATTGGTGCAGCCACTCTGGAAAGCAGTGTGGAGGTTCCTCAGAAAATTAAAAATAGACCTACCCTATGACCCAGCAATAGCACTGCTAGGAATTTACCCAAGGGATACAGGAGTACTGATGCATAGGGGCACTTGTACCCCAATGTTTATAGCAGCACTCTCAACAATAGCCAAATTATGGAAAGAGCCTAAATGTCCATCAACTGATGAATGGATAAAGAAATTGTGGTTTATATACACAATGGACTACTACAGGGCAATGAGAAAGAACGAAATATGGCCCTTTGTAGCAACGTGGATGGAACTGGAGAGTGTGATGCTAAGTGAAATAAGCCATACAGAGAAAGACAGATACCATATGGTTTCACTCTTATGTGGATCCTGAGAAACTTAACAGAAACCCATGGGGGAGGGGAAGGAAAAAAAAGAAAAAAAAGAGGTTAGAGTGGGAGAGAGCCAAAGCATAAGAGACTCTTAAAAACTGAGAACAAACTGAGGGTTGATGGGGGGTGGGAGGGCGGGGAGGGTGGGTGATGGGTATTGAGGAGGGCACCTTTTGGGATGAGCACTGGGTGTTGTAGGGAAACCAATTTGACAATAAATTTCATATATTGAAAAAAATAAAAATAAAAAAAATTACCTTTTTTGCACCAAAAAAAAAAAAAAAAAAAGAAGTGATGCTGCAATGTGATCTATGGATACATACACCAAAGTTGCCTGGGACGTTTGCTCAAGTTGCAGATTCCCCAACCCATGATTGAGAACACCCTGGAAATCTGCATGTCTGACAAGTTCCCACAGGTATTCATGTGCATGACCATGTTCGAAAACTACCTGCTCAGTTCAATACAAAAGTATATTTTAAAAATAATCATTACCATAGGTAAACAATTAATTGAGCAAACAAACAGATTAGAGAATACAATTACAACTAGACTTTATAGCTGTAAGTAAACTCAACTTTTGATTCTAACTTGTCTACGTTTCACCAAAAACTTGATAGCTTTCAAGACAAGGAAAATCATGGCAAATTTATTGATCAGTCTTCCTCCACTGTCCTAATTTTATAATAGCTGTATTGAAGTATAACTGACAGGGACGACTGGGTGGTTCAGTCAGTTAGGCATATGACTCTTGGTGACGCTCACGTCATGATCTCATGGTTCATGGCTTTGAGCCCTGCATTGGCTCTGCATGAGCAGCACGGAGGCTATTTGGGATTCTCTCTCTCTCTCTCTCTCTCTCTGCCCTTTCCCTGCTCTCTCTCTCTCTCAAAATAAATAAATATATTTTTAAAATAATAAAGAAGTATAACTGACATAAAATATATTGTACATATTTAAAGTGTGCAATTTGATGTTTTAATATATGTATATACCTAGGAAACTATCACCATGATCAAGCAAATGAAACTCCTGTAAGAATTCTGGTACTCTTTTCTAAATCTCACCATTCCCCCTGTCCTGGCCATGTCCCTCCTCAATCAACAGGCAACCACTGGTCTGCTTCCTGTCACTATATCTTAGTTTGTATCATCACAAATTTTGTACAAATGGAATCATGCACAACATACTCTTTTTTATCCAGCTACTCTCACTCAGCATAATTAAGATTCATTCATGTTGTTGCATGTATCCATAGTTCATTTCTTTTTATTGTTGAGTAGTTTTCCATTGTATGGATATACCAAAATTTGTTTATCCATCCAATTATTGATGGATATTTGGGTTGTTTCCAGCTTTTACTCATGGCAAATAAAGCTGTTATAGACATTCATGTACAAGTCATTGTATGCACAATGAGCAAATACCTAGGAGTAGAATGGCCGGGTCATACAGCAGGTATATCCAAGTCCTTTATCAGAAAAGTGATTTGAAATATTTTCTCCTACTCTGTGCTTTGCCTTTTCATTCTCTTAACTGTGCCTTTGGAAGATCAGCTCTCAATTTTGATGTATTTCCATCAATTTTCCTTTCCCTTTTATGGTGAGGCATATAAGAAATCTTCGCCTAACTTAAGGTCACAAAGGTTTTCTTCAACATTTCCTTCTAGTTTTATGTGTTCAGGTTATACATTTAGTTCTGTGATTTAGTTTTACTCTTAGTTTGATGGAACTTTATTTATATCAGGATATTGTCAAAGTTTTTTTAATGTGTGTGTATAGAGATAATCATATGACCACATGATTTTTTTTTTTTTTTGGTTTTAGTCTGTTAATATGATGAATTATATTGATTGATTTTCAAATGTTAAGCCAATCTTGCATTCCTGGGATAAGCCTCACTTGGTCACGATGTGCTTATCCTTTCCAGATATTCAGGATTTTATCTAAAATTTTGTTAAATTTTTTGCTTCTATGTGCATGACAGGTATTTATTTATAGTTTTCTTTTCTTGTAATGTCTTTGTATGATTTTGGTATCAGGGTGATGCTGCCTTTATAAAATGAGTTAGGATATATCCCGTCCTCTTCAAATTTCCAGAAGAGTTTCTGCAGAATTGGTATTATTTCTTCCTTAAATGTTTGGTAAATTTCACCCATGAAGCCATCTGGTCCTGGAGCTTTTATTCTGTTAAAGTTTAAGATCAAGTTTAAATGAAGTTAAGATAACATACTTACTTCTGAATTTAAATGTTATCTTTCAAGATTAGGTAACAAACTTTTTTCACTATTTACTATGAACTTCTAGTGCTCATTTTTTATTAATTCATTTAAGTGATCTTTTAATTCTAAGAGAACAAGGAACTCTTCTATTATAAAATACTAAAGGCTGCAGTAATTCCAGAATGACTCATTTCTAAGAGTCATAAAAATAATAAGTCAATAAATAAATCAATAAATACTTTCCATAAATTAAACTGTGCCAACATATTCACTTAGGGTAAAATACCTAAGCTTATCTGCTGATACACTAGAATTCACTCTTGTAACAAAGAACATGCATTTGTATTTTAAATTACAAAATCACCTGAGCCCTATGTTACATTTTATAGTATATGAATAGAAACTGCTGCTGCTGACATGTTTTATTAGTTGATTCTCTGTTACAACAATTAGTTCATAGGTTACCGTGAAACTGGCAATCACTGAACATAATCCACGATAATTATGGCTTAGATATTACAAAGCTGTGTGACTCTGAGAGTGTCAGAGTTGACCGTGGCATAAATGGACTCATGACTTCCAAAGACAGACAATCTATATACAGATTAAACTTGACTGCACCATGTTGGGGTCTGAGAGAAGACAGGGCTTACTTTACAGCACAGATGTGCTAAGTGAGTTTGCTAACTATAGCTGACACGTTATAGCCTGGTCTAGTTGGTATTTATGGGTAAATACTCAGAAGACTGCCACCTAATTATAAAAGGAACTTTGAGGATTTTTCAGTAGCAGCTGGCTCCGCCTATTGGTTCCCTCAATCCCTGCAGAGCCTGGGCAAGCCTGGATTTGTGGGAGATATGATATAAGGATAAATGAGGCAAGCAGGAATTAGTGGAGACTCAAAGGAAGGATGCCCCTATCAGCCTATATGCTGGAAGAACTGGTAAACACACACATTACCTAGCTCAGTGCAAAAACAAATGAGACTTTTCAGCACGCATACTGTTGAAACATGTTAAATATCAATACTAGTGTGAATTTCAGCCATAGAAGCCCACAGCTCCTAAGAGTTTCCCTGGCTCAAGTCAATCTCTACCATCCATTATCTGCACCGCAGCCAGAGTGATTTTCCAAATCTAATCATGTCACTTCCTTGGTTAAAACGCCTCACTTACAAGCCCAATGTTTATTGACTTAATAAATACACACTGAAAACCTTTTATCTGCCAGGCACTATTCTAGACACTGGAAATATAAATAACAGTGTACAAAACAAACTGCCCACTTTTACGGGAACTACAATCCAGTTGAAGAAGACATAATAAGCAAATTTTTTTAAAAGGCGAATATTTATATCATGTGTGAAAAACAGAGGGAAAGGGCATATCTGGGGGCCAGAGCTGTCATATTATACAGATGGGCTAAAGTGTCTCTTAATTCTGATTAATCTGGTGATATTTCATCATAAATGAAGGAAATGGGTGGCTCAGTCGGTTAAGTGACCAACTCTTGGTTCCAGCTCAGGTCATGATCTCACAGTTTGTGAGTTCGAGCCCCACATCTGGCTCTGCACTGACAGTGTGAAGCCTGCTTGGAATTGTCTCTCTCTCCCTCTCTCTCTCTGCTCCTCCTGCTCTCTTTTTCTCTCAAAATAAATAAACTTAAATTTACAAAAAATGAAGGTGAGCCAGAAGTGGCCGTAACAGGGATAGAAACCACAGCGGGGGCAATCACCACGCCTGCTGTCAACCCGGGTATAAAGCATCACCAGGAGCCCACCCAATGAGGATGCCTCCTCCATTCCCAGGGGGCTTTAGGGAGCCCTGAGGGGCAAAGCGGCAGGGACACCTCTCTTCAGATGCTGCCAGAGGGCATGGGAATGGAGCTCAGAGGCTGCGAGGAGTGCCTGCTGGAGGAGAGCAGATTTTTCTTTTAAGTACTCTGTACACCCATTGTGGGGCTTGAACCCACAACCCTGAGATCAAGAATCACATGCTCGGGGGTAGGAGTTAAGATGGTGGAGAAGTAGGGGGACCAGGATTTCCCTCGTCCCTCAAACACAGCTGTATTGAGGTTAGAACACTGGGAACGCCCTGGAAATCAATCTGCGGCGTGGCAGAAGGGTCTCCACAGGTGGAGGGAGACAGCTTGGCAGAACAGAAGTGCATGTACGTGAAACGGGTGAGATAAAATAGCACAGGCACAGAGGAGGGGAACCCCTTCTGAGGAGAGGCAAAAGGGAGCACAAGAGAAGCTGTGGTCTGCGGTCTAGTGTCAGGACAAGAGGAAACCCTCTCCGGACCGGGTACTGCGGAACGAGAAATACAGTGCATTTCTCCTTTGCAAACTTGTGACAAATGCTGACTTTCTAGGAGTGAAGCCGCTGCCGTGTGTGAACGCCTGGGGAGCAGGGAGCTGGCCGCAGGGTTCGGTAGCGATCTCAGGGGCGCACTGGGAGAGGGCAGTCCCCTCCCTTGAGTACTGTGGGAAGAGGGTTTATTGCCCGCCCCCCCGGCAACCAGCACAGTCACCGGTCCCCGGCAGGTCCCCGGACCAACAGACAACTGTTTTGTGTTTTTGCCTGTTAGTCTCTCTTTTCTTTTTCTCTATCTCGTTTCTTTCCTTCTCTTCTTTTTTCACTTCTTTTCTTTCTACCTTTTTCTTGTTTTCCCTTTGGAATCAGGTTCATAGTCTCTGATTTGATTTTTGGTCAATTCTTATTATATATATATATTTTTCGCTCTTTATCTGTTTTATTTTTTTTGTTTGTTTGTTTAATCAGGCATTTTTACTCTATACTTTTTACACCTTTTCTGTATCTCCTTCTTTATTTTCCTTTCACTCTCTCTGGATTAAGCCTTACAGTTTCTTTGATTCTTTGCTTGGTGTCTTTTTCTTTTTTCACCCCTTTCATTTTTCTCTTTGTATTGGATCAGGTCTCCTGCCCTTTCCTTTTTTCCAGGTTATTTCAACGAACACATCAAAGCACACCTGATTGAAGCTCCAAACATTCCACCACCATGAGCAAAGAGAAGCTTTGCAGAGGACTGATCAATGGGATAGAGCAGCCAAATACACAACAACAGAGAGGATGTGACACATTCCAAAAACACCTCCTGAAGGGCCAGGCCCTGGACACTGTGTGACCCATTTTTAATATAGTAGTGTTCACATGTACAGGATACATAACCAGCTATTAAAACACGTAAAAGACAAAAACCTACCCAAAATGATGAAACGGAAGAATTCTCCTCAAAAGAAATTCCAGAAAGAAATGACAGCCAGAGAACTGCTCAAAACAGATATAAACAATATATCTGAACAAGAATTTAGGATAACGGTCATAAGACTAATAGCATAAGACTAAAAGCATAGAAGACAGCAGAGAATCTATTGCTGCAGAGATCAAAGACCTAAGAAATAGTCACAATGAATTTTTTAAAAATGCTATAAATGGTATGCAAAATAAACTAAATACAGTGACAGCGAGGATGGGAGAAGCAGAGGAGAGAAAAGGCAAAGAAGTCAAACATTCACTCTTCGCAGATGACATGGTACTCTATATGGAAAATCCGAAAGTCTCCACCCAAAAATTGCCAGAACTGACATAGGAATTCAGCCAAGTTGTAGGATATAAAATCAATGTACAGAAATCGATTGCATTTCTGTACAATAATGAAGCAACAGAAAGAGATATCAAGGAATCGATCCCATTTACAATTGCGCCAAGAACCATAAAATACCCAGGAATAAACCTAACCAAAGAGGTAAAAGAAATATATGCTGAAAACTATAGAAAACATATGAAAGAAACTGAAGAAGACACAAAGAAATGGAAAAACATTCCATGCTCTTGGATAGGAAGAACAAATATTGTTAAACTGTCAATACTACACAAAGCAGTCTACACATTCAATGCAATCCCAATGAAAACAGCACCAGCATTTTTTACAGAGCTAGAACAAACAATCCTAAAATTTACATGGAACCACAAAAGACTCCAAATAGCCAAAATAATGGTAAAAAAAAAAAACCAATCCGGAAGTATCACAATCCCAGACGTTAGCCTGTACTACAAAGCTGTAATCATCAAGACAGTATGGTATTGGCACAAAAACAGACACACAGACCAATGGAATAGAATAGAGGACTCAGAAATAGACCCACAAATATATGGCCAACTAATGTTTGACAAAGCAGGGAAGAGTATCCAGTGGGAAAAAGACAGTCTCTTTAGCAAATGGTGCTGGGAGAACTAGACAGCAACATGCAGAAGAATGAAACTGGACCACTTCCTTACACTACACACAAAAATAAATTCAAAATGGCTGAAAGACCTAAATGTGAGACAGGAAACCATCAAAATCCTACAGGAGAAAATAGGCAGCAACCTCTTTGACCTCAGCCGCAGCAACTTCTTATTGACATGTCGCCAAAGGCAAGGGAAATAAAAGCAAAAATGAACTATTAGGACCTCATCAAGATAAAAAGCTTCTGCACAGCAAAGGAAACAATCAACAAAACTAAAAGACAACTGACAGAATGGGAGAAGATATTTGTAAGTGACATATCAAATAAAGGGTTAGTTTCCAAAATCTATAAAGAATTTACCAAACTGAACACTGAAAAACAAATAACCCAGTGAAGAAATGGGCAGAAGACATGAATAGACACTTTTCCAAAGAAAACATCCAGATGGCAAACAGACACATGAAAAGATGCTCAATATCACCCATCATCAGGGAAATAAAATTGAACCCACACTGAGATACCACCTCAAATAGGCAGAGTAGCTAAAATTAACAACTCAGGAAACAGATATTGGCAAGGGTATAGAGAAAGGGGAACCCTCTTGCACTGTTGGTGGGAATGCAAACTGGTGCAGCCACTCTGGAAAAGAGTATGGAGGGTCCTCAAAAAATTAAAAATAGAATTACCCTATGACCCAACAATAACACTACTAGGAATTTATCCAAAGGATATGGGAGTGCTAATTTGAAGGGGCACATGCACCCCAATATTTATAGCAGCACTGTCAACAATAGCCAAATTATGGAAAGAGCCCAAATGTCCATCAACTGATGAATGGGTAACAAAGATGTGGCTTATATATGCAATGGAATACTACTTAGCAATGAAAAAGAATGACATCTTGCCGTTTGCAACAACATGGATGGAACTGGAGGCTATTATGCTAAGCAAAATAAGTCAGTCAAAGAAAGACTGGTATCATATGAGTTCACTCAGATGTGGCATTAGAGAAACTTAACAGAAGACCATGGGGGAAGGGAAGGAAAAATAAGATACAAATAGAGAGGGAAGCAAACCATAAGAGACTCTTAAATACAGAGAACAAACTGAGGGTTGATGGGGGTGGGGAAAACGGATGATGGGCATTGAGGAGGGCACTTGTTGGAATGAGCACTGGATGTTGTATGTAAGTGATGACTCACAGGAATCTACTCCTGAAGCCAAGACTACACAGTATGCTAATTTGACAATCAATCAATCAATCAATCAATAAGAAGGAAATGAGGGAATATGTCATGTGGCTATGTGTACAAAATACTTCTAGGCCAAGGGGAGTGCAAAGCAAGTACAAGGGACTCTAGGCAGGAGCATGACTAGCATGTCTGATGAATAGCAAGGCCAATGGCTGCAGTGGAGACAAGTGGGCCAGGCCAGGACGTAAAATCAGAGAAGTCACGGAACTTGAGATCACATAAGGTCCTGCAGACTTTTGAAGGGGTATTGGCTTTTACTGAGCTAGAAAGCCATTTGATGATTCTGAGGAGTGCTATGACCCGATTTTCATGATTCAATAGCTGGTTAAATGTGGAAAACAGACTCTGGAAGCAAGGGGCTTAGAGTCATGCAGCTATAGACCAAGGAAAAGTAAGAATTTCCAGCAAGAAGAGGTGGGGAGAGCACAGCTCTGCAGATACTTTCATTTCAGACTTCTAGTCTCCGAGAGTCTGAGGATCCATCCTGTTGCTTCAGACCATCTAGTCTGTGGTACTTTGTTTACAGTGGCCTTAGTAAACAAATACATGCATAATCCTAATTTAAAATATTCAAATTTGTGGGAGGAATCTTTTGATGGAGCTGTTTTTCATCGAATAGATTTGTATTTTGGAATGCAATGGCATAGAATTGAGAAGACCTGTATCTACTGTATCTAAACATGGCAAGATATTAGAAAAGTCATAAATAGAAACAACTTATTTGATGACATGTAACAAGTATTTGTCAAAGAAAGGTACTCTGAAAGGAGACACTAAAACAACGACTGTGAAAATATTTAGGCTAAAATATCTTCACATTTCAATATGAAAAAAATCTAGAATTGAGACCATGTTCCATTCAGCAGTTTGCTCTGAGCTTGCCAGGTGCTTTGGTATCTGTAGGGAAAGCACTTTCTTGAAAACTAAAAATACTATTGTCTAAAGAAAAAAATAATAAGGGAAAGTACTTTCTTGAAAACTAAAAATACTATTGTCTAAGGAAAAAAAATAATAAGGTTTGCAACTTAAACAAAAACTGCAGCAAATTTAATTTTAAAATTAAGTGTAAGATCTTTTTTGTCCAGAAAATGATCACTATCGACATATTAAAGATAAGGCTAGGAAACTGATTCAAGTATATGTACCAAGAATTCAGCATGTGTTAAAAGTTAGTAATCACATAATTAACATAAAAAATTAAACATATTATTATAAAATTAAGATCAAAATTTTCAATTGTCTAAATGCATAAGGGTATATAAAGTACCACTTAAAATGTGAATTTTGAAGATACTTTTGAACAGGACTCTTTTATAGGTCCTAATATATTTACAAATCAATAAATATTCCAAATATGTCATTTTCACTACTTTAACATCTCTTTTTCCTCCTAAAAATGTGGTTTGGTCAAAAAATTATATAGCCACATTGCCATTAATGCACACCAAAAGGGCAATTTGACTTAGGTGTTTTTCACAAGTTGCACCCTGTCATTACTTGCTCAGGCAACATTTCCTGAAAAGGTAATGTTGCAAGTGACCCCCAAAGAAGGCAGGACATAGAGCTCTCTGTTTCACCATTCTCCCCTCATTGCTGGGCTGGTACTAACATGTGACTTCATTAAAAAACAATAAGTCATAGTGGGGGGTGTGGTGAGCAATAAGGGCAGGATAATGCTGTATAAATTACTTCCTCCAAGCCAGAAGTCAGTCCTGGTTCACCATTAATAGTGTAAAAGGAGATTTCAAAATGGAGCAAGCGAGCCTAACTCAGTCTTTTCACAATCGGATGGAAAAGCCACAAGGGAGGAGGAATTTATGCAGGTCCTCATTGGAGGAACTATGAACTTTTTGTCAGTTAGAAGCCCTCTGCCTAGACTTAACTTCTTCCTCACCCAGACACCTGAATTGTTCCATTCTTTACTTTGGAAGAAGCCACTGGGGTTTAACAAGCATCAATCCCTTATTTGCATATTAACCCAACCAATCCAAATTAACCTAGTTTCAATCTCTGTTTTGTATCAAGGACCCAAATAAGAGCTGTACTTGTGACTTTTAGCTTTTTTGTAACTCTGTCCCCTTTGTCTTCCTCCAAACAGGAGTCAGATTTCTACCTGAATCTGGGTTTCCCAAACTGCAATTCTAATTGCCCAAATAAATGTCTATTTGCTTACATTTCCAGTGACAGGAACTAGAATATGGTAGCACAAGTCACTTAAAGGCTCTGAAAGGAATGCAATTTCCTCATCTATATAATGGAAATGTTCTCTGTTTAACTTACAGAAAAGGATTTGTAAGTTAAATCCTGATTTGCAAGAATTGCTCTTTTAAGTGACAGATGGTGCCAATACTCAAGTACCCGGCAGCAATAGGAGACCAAAAAGCCACCATTTAGTGTTGTTTCCAGGAGCCTGTTTACTCACCCATATTTTCCAGGAAGTAAACTGTAACCATCCTAATCTATGGTTACTAGAACTAAATAGTATTTAATTAACTAAGGCAAAATAGTAAATAGAAGGAAAAAAAAATCACTACTTTTCCTGGGTATCAAAATACTCCTTCACAAAATAGTAAAATAACAAATAAAGTCCACCCAAGACCGAGTGTATTTAATTTGTATACTTGGCATCTTGTGTCTGCATCTAGGTTTCAATCTCATTTTCAGCCACAGCTGTAATTAGAGCTGCAATGGACTGTTTTATGATCTATAAAGATGAAAAGTCTAGTACAATCATTAGCAGTTAAAATTTCTCTGGTCATACCATAGCTTAATCGCTGTGTATTTTAGGACTCCACCTGGAGATTTTGAGTTTGAATTAATAGAAATGAAACCCAAGGGAACCAGGCCAAAATTATATATGGAATAAAACCAATCACTAAGTACTAGGGAGCCTTTTGAAGTAAATAAAATGTTTTTAAGTGAATGAATACTTAGGAATGTTAAGTTTATGGTCTTTTACAATCATTTCACTTCACATCCTAAATACTATACTTACACCTTAAAGTTATTTTATCAGAAATTACGCTTTGGTAAGCCAGTAAGAACATACCTAAGAGCAAGTTCTTTTCATCATGCATAATTCTGTTATTCAATTTTTCAACTCAACTCTTTCAGGACCCTAATGTGTAAATCAGAACATCAGTAGCTACCTAAACAACATCTATGCTTATTCAGAATCTTAGATGCTAAGTTTTGTAACATAAGAACCCTTGGGCAGTCTGCTCAATCATAGGGACAGCTTCTCAGAACAACCTTTTGAATGTTTAATATAAAATACACAAGTTTATAAGGAAACCAGTTTTACTGAAATATTGTTCTCACTTTTTTTTAAGCATTAAATAACAGCATGTAGTGGCAGGTCTAATAACTACCATAATAACAAAGCAGTGGTGTGTATGATATTTTGAGATTTTTGCATCAACTCTGTAATATTAAAGTATCTCCGACTTTTATTGGCAATATCTGAAATACTGCTAATATTACTGTGGTTTGTTGCCAACATTCACAACTGAAGAAAACGCTAAATTTGTTAGAGGTTAGTGATGTCCTATCTAAGTTTATGGATCCCCTAAAATCTATCCAGAAAGTCTCAGGTTAAGAAATACCCTTCATTAGAGGAATCTGACAAGATGATTTTTTTCTGACAAAATATTTTTAAGATTTATATGCAAAATTAGCTTTCCTGATTCACAAAAGTTCTACAGCATTTGATAAATGTTTTCAAAAAGAGGAACAACAATAGTGATATGTCAACAATGCCAAATTACTTATAGAGCAAAGCACTGGGTAGACCATTCAGGTTCAAACCCCGTCTTCACCATTTATTTACTGTTAACATGGGCAAGTTATTTAATTTCTCTAAGCTTCAATCACACAATCTACTAATTAGTAATACTAATAGTCTACTTCAGCTGTTGTGAGGATAAAAGGATATACTTATGCAAAAAATCTCAGCACAGAGTAAAGGCTCACTAAACACTAATAAGAATTTATTTTTCAACAACACACTGGATTACTTAAAGGCAGATGATATTCATCGCAGGTTTTCATAACCAAAGTGGGGAGGAGACATCTAATTTAAACCATATATACCCTAACTTTAGAATTATGAATCTTTGGATAGTCTTTTGGTTCTAGGCACACTCTGTAACGTAATTACAGACACCTACATAGATCATTTTCGGATCATTAAGTGAACAAACCTCATTGGTATGATGTTGACAAGACCATGACCTGAATCTGAGAATAAATGATTTCCTATGTTCTAAGAACTAGACATTAAACGATAGCAAGATGGTTATGTAAGTTATGACCAACGGACTTAATGTAATAGAATGTAGCCAATAAAATGTTAGTAAAAACAGTAGCAACACAGGAATGCACTGACGTAATGTTAAGTGGAGTAGCTGGATAATACCCAACCCTGAGTTCTCGGACACTAATTTAGGGTTAGATTATGTTCCATTCTGACCACAAAGTTTCCTACCTTTTAGGTGTATTTTTCTCTGGTCCAAATTGCACTTCTTAATAGTTAATCTCATTTATTCTAATCATTAATTTATCCCACTCATTTGACATTTCAAATTTCTCCCAAGTGCCTCCCTCCCTATACCTCCCTCTCCAAGCCAAACTATCTTTAAAAACTGTCTTCAGCTCTACAGAATTCCATTAAGAGTCTGTGGCCATGGAAAATTAAGTGTTTTTGTCTTTTTCCTACTGTTTTTATCATCCCATCAAGGTATTAACATGAAAAAGATAATATTCGAAAAAGAAAGATTCAGATCATTAAAGAAACTAAATTATCCCTAAAACCATGACTAAGTAACAAGATCTGAGATTAATAGTAGTCTTTTTTCATCTATTGATCCATTTTAATCAGAAAACTTGATTTTGGAGATATTATATTAGAACACATTATCTCTGAACAGCTGGGATACAGACAAAGAACTCAGATATAAGATAGTAAATGGTGAAATATTTAGATTCTAAATTTAAAGTGACACTGAGAACTGCTTAGAAATCAATACCGTAGCAACAGCTATCTCATTAAATAGGTAAGGCATTAAGACAGGAAAACCGCACAATCACATTTTCCAACAAAATAGGATTTTGAGAAACTGCTTTTGCTACTCACTGGAACTCTTATCCTAGTTGAAATCAGTCTGCGGAAAATCAGTTTTAATAAGGGTCCTAACTGGAGTCTGGGTCCTTCAAGCTTCCCACAAGGGTAAGAAGATCTTTAAATCAAATAATTCTATTGCAGAGATGGAAACACTGAATAAGTACTAGAGGGGAGAATCTGAATAAAAATGAACAGCCTTACTGATAAACTTGAGTCTGTTTTTCAGTTATTAAATTCAACTCCCCCCTCTACAAGCCATGAATATTCAACTAACATAAACCAGTATCTTTTACTACCTTCAAAATTGTATATATATATACAATTTTATATATATATACAATTTTATATATATATTTTATATATATATATGTATATATATATACACTAAATATATATATATATATTTTAATGCTGGCCTAGCTGCAAAATTTATAAAGCCACTGGCAACGAGACATAAAGAAAGGTGAGGTTTCTGTCAAGAGCTGTAGGCTGGTACACACAATTTTACAAATGCTAAAATAGCATTTTAGCAGGAGGGGGTGCCAAATTTATGATCTTACGATTTTAGGAAATCACTTTGCAATAGGATAAACGCTTAGGATACCCATTTAATTACGAAAATGAGTTCAGGGGGGATGATCTAAAGCAGCATTTGGGAAGTCCCTGTTTCAGGATATCTGCAAATCTGCTTTGACCGTGGCATTAACGTATAAGGTCTGTACCTTCCCCTCCAAATGGGAACCGCTTCTGCCTAGCTCCATACACGGAAAGCACTGGGCCAAAGACTCATGTGGTATTTATAATCCGATGACATGTTGAGTTGTACACTCACACAGCAAGGCAAAATGGTACAAACTTAATCACTAAAATTTTTTTTATTTTTAACTTTTTGGCTGTTTAGGTAATTCATTTCAAGGAACAATAGTGGGCAACAAATAGAAGGGCTTATTTATTTCTTTGACAGTAAATATATTTTCTTCCAATTAATAATATCTAATTTCTCATGAGTTACTAAGAAAAAAAAACTCACTGTAAATTTTAAAAATAAGAGAAAACTCAAATGATACTTCAAGATTTTATAATTTTCAAATTCTGTCAAAGATTACTTCTTGAAATTCCAATTAAAAAAAAATACTTCATTAAAAAAGCATTATATGTTCCGCTATCATAGGTATCTAGTCAAAAATATGAAAAAGAATCAAAAATGTTTTTTCATTTTCATTTAAAGCTCCAGAGAGCTCAGAAACTAATAAATCTGTTAATTTAGAAGAGTCAATACTAGGGAAGGAGTTTATCAAACTCCAAGATAATTTTTAGTAAAAATAACACTAAGGCTCAAATTTCAAGTCAATAGAAATGATATCAGATATAAAGCACATTCACTACGAAGAACTAGACAACCAATAAGTAGCTATATATTTTAAAAAAGATGACTGAGGATGGGGACAAGTGGGGAGGCAGACAGTGGCGACCTCTGGAAGATGGAATCTCTTCTCTCTGCTGGTCCTAGAAGAGAAAAGAGACACCAATAAGCATCAACACACTGTCCGAATTCCTCCCCACCCGAGACCCAGCAGTCCACAGGTGTTTCTCAACCTGACAGCCAACTTCACCTTCATAGATGGTATTCAGTGCCTAGAGGAAGTCAAAAACACCACCCTATCCTAACTTGATTAGAGCTGCCTTAAGAAAAATAAAGACTACCCAAAGTACTATTTATAGCTATTATCTATATCAAATGGGGCCTAAAGCAGCTGGGTTGAAAGTCATACTCCTTTTTATTAAGACTAGCTTTTCAAAACTATTGCACTCAACTATTTTAAATTATAAAGAGACAATTAAATATAATCTAAAAGATCTGAATTATCCCTTTGCTTGCACACATTTGTACGAAGCAAGTGGCTACAAGCAAATGTTTGGGTTATAACCGTTGTGACTCTCAATCAACGCCCATGGAGAGGATTGGGGTGATGGGTCCCTTACACCAAGTTGACAAAGGGAAATTCAACAACTTATGTAATTTGGAAAAGATTATCCTCACTCCGCAAAGCAGCTCTAGAACAAATGAAACTCAAAACATAATTACCTAGAGTGACTAGAGTACATAATACCTTCAATTCTGCAATTCAAACAGCATTCTACAGAATCTGCTTTCCCTAGGGAGTACAGCTGGTAATTCCGAAACAACTGGCAAATCCTTGCAGAGACCATACAGCTTTCATAACCAGAACTCAGAATCGGTTAATTTCTCCTATCTTTGTGGAAGAGCTAATCACTGGAAACACGTCTAAAGTAAACCCAATATGAAATATTCCTTATTATTTTAGTCACTCAAGCCTGAGACAAATATATGTATAAAATGATGAGTTAATCAATTAAAATGAAACAAGTACTAGCTATGTTTCCACATTATTATTACTTTCTTCCAGGTATTGTGCTGCTCACTGGGGATGCAAAAAGATAAGTAAGATACAATCTCTGAGCTCATAGAACTGCCGTGAACGTGCAATACTGGAAACCCTGGAAGTCTGAAAACTGAATCTCTTGTCGACTCGCTGGCTCTGGGTCAAGGGAATATATTTTTAGATTCTTAAGTCTAAGTCTGCAACTCCAACAAGTAGATGACGGCAACGCGAAGAGGCCGGGGCACCACTGTGTAGGAGAGTTAAAACCACAACACGTTTCGTACGCGCAGTGTACTAGCCGGCAACGGGGTCCAAAGAGATGCAATGATTCTAACACTGACTACTTCAATGTTAAGATTGAAGAAGTTCAGGAAGCACCACACAGAAAAAGACTGAGAAATCAAGATTATGTTTGATTTTGTGAAATCGCTACGAATTTTAGGGCTGAAGGAGACCTCGGAGTTCCCATCAACAAAGGAATTCAGAATCCCAAACACGAGCAAACCATCTGAACAATGCCCACTCCTTTGTTTACAAAACACAACAATAACCAAACCAAAGCAACCGCTAGAAACGAGCAGACCACCTGTTTTTAGGGCACCTTTCCTGAGGGCCTCCAATGTCTTCCTAAATCACTCCACTGTACCTGCTGCAAAGTAAGAATATTCTTGGCGCCAGAGCCCAAAGCCGACCTCGTCCGAGTTGCCCGACTTGAGGTCGACGCGACCAGTCCGCGAGGCCCGCAAGGTCAAGTTCGGAGCCTAGGCAGGCCTCGCCCCCCAGCCCTGCGGAGGCGCGCGGCCGCCCGAGCCTCTAGCCTGACGCGGGAGAGCTCGGCCGGCGCCAGCAGCCCGCGCCTCGCCGCCCCGCCCGCAGCCCGCGTCTCCGCACGCGCGGGCACCCACACCCGAAGACAGCGAGCGTCCGGGGCGCTCGTACCTCACGCCGCTGCTCCGAAAACCCCGGGACGCGCAGCCGGCTGCTCCCGGCGCCCCCAGGGGCAGCACCACGCTCCGGCCGAGCATCAACACGCGGCCCAGACGACGGCGGAGCAGGGAAAAGCCGCGGGCCGGCACTGCCATGGCCGCGAATCGCAGGCTTCCGGACGGAGACTCCACCTCCCGCCGCTGCGGTCCTCGCAGCTGCAGGCCGGGCTCCGCCCCCACGCGGCCGGGCCGGAGAGCGGGTCCCTGCGGCAGCCGGTTCCGGGCGCCATGCCGGGGCGGGGCCCGGAGCCAAACTCAGGGCTGGGGGCGGGCCCGAGACACACTGGGAGGCGGGGCCAGGAACCAAGCTCTGAACGGGACGGGGGCGGGGCAGAAGAAACTCTGGGACTGGCAGGAGCTGGGCGAAGACCCTGGCCGCGGGCTGTGCGAAGTGGGGGGGGTGGGCAGTCTCTGAGACTGGTGGCTTGCGATGTGGCTTCTCACCCACCTGACACACCTTTGATCTTCCCGTAGCGAGGACACAGGTAAGGCGTCTAAAGTAATCACTCCAAGCAGCATGCCTTCTTTTTCCCTAGCCAGACTTCCGGCCTACCACCTCCGAGGCTATATGATTTAAAGCCAGAAGGATGTTACTGCTTGTTTCCTACCCCACTTAGTAAGATCTTGGGATATCTGGGAGCTGGAGAGAGAAAAAAAAAAAGGTGTGAGTGTGTGGAGGGAGGAGGGGGACCTGGCTGAAGAAGGCCGGAACTTTAGAATTTCTGTTGTTCTACCTTATCTCCATATTTGGAAGGAAAAAATCATTTTCCAGAGTTTATGACCAAGTTAACATAGCCTGGGAACCTGCAATGTCTGGTGAATGGACAGCTACTGAGAAAGCAAAAATATCAACTACCTCTGGAAAAGTAAAAATCAGACTGGCCATTCACTATGCTGGGATATGTTAAAAGGTAAGTTGAAGCAGACTTTTAAAAATTAAGAGTTTCTTTGAGCAAAAAATCAGTTTGAACCAGGCAGCATCCAATCTAGCAGATAGAAAGGCACTCTTGGGAGCTGTACAAAATAAAAGACTTTTTTTAGGCTGAAGGGAACAGGAACAAGAAAGTTATACTAGCAAAAAAGTGGGTTCTTTGTTGCAAAGTTACTTTCCTTTAGGGGATGGCAGGGATCTATCAGGCACAATACCTGACTAGGGCTGATCAGGTGATTCCTGGTTGACTGATTTAAGATTCTGTTTCTGGGAGAGAGGAAACTAACGGGGAGGAAGAATTTCCTCTGCCCTTTAAGGTCCTAGTTCTAGCTAGATCAGAATCATATTTTTTTAAATATGAAATTTATTGTCAAATTGGTTTCCATACAACACCCAGTGCTCATCCCAACAGGTGCCCTCCTCAATAGCCATCACCCACCCACTGCTCCCTCCGACCCCCCATCAACTCTCAGTTTATTCTCAATTTTTAAGAGTTTCTTATGGTTTGGCTTTCTCCCTAACTTTTTTTTTTTCCTTCCCCTCCCCCATGGTCTTCTGTTGAGTTTCTCAGGATGCACATAAGAGTGAAAACTGGTTAGATCAGAATCATATGGACATGAGATAGATTAACAGGAAAATCAAGTTTAATAGCATACATAAGGGGAATCAAAATCAAATTTAATAGCATTCAATGAGGAATCCACACAGACATTGAAATTCCAAAGATAGGCAACATGATGCTTATATGAGTTAAGGAGAGGGGTAGGGGTCTGAGGATACAAAAGGAGAGATACCATGAACAGGAAAGTGAAAGGAGATGTTTGGAAAACAAAGATACCCTGTTATTCAGATAAGTTTCTTAAGGTAAAGAGGAATTTCTATTAATAGCTTTCTTCCTGGTAAAGCAAGCAGTTGAGGGGGAGGTAGAGAACTTTTTCTGACTCTGCTGGGTTTGGATTATTTTTAACTCAAAATAATGTTCATGCCAAAGTGGCCCATCTAAGGGTGGCCTTCCCTTGTCCTCTACAGTGATTAGGTCTCAGTTTGGTGAAGTGGGGCTTAGCATAAGTGACTCCATTTTGGATCTGTTGTCTTGTTTTTTAACAGGTAACAAACACAGATAAGAGACAGATAGAACCAGATGCAAAGGTGAAGGAAACACTATTTCTCCCAAGGTCAGGCTGCAGCTGTGAAGTATCATCACAATCCCTTTGACCACTACATTCTTACTTAAAATCCTTCTTCTCTAAAATCATAACTGTCAGAAAGTGTGCTCTTTAAAATCCTATCAGTAAGGATGAAACATCCTATCCGTCCTATTCTGTATGATGTAAGTCAGTTTCACACAAAGAAGCAGCCTTTATTTCCAATGTAGGTAAAAGCTTCAGATGAGGGATTCCTGAACACATTCCACATCGATCTTAACTTTATCAATTCCAAGGAATAGGCCCCTGGATCCCCTTTGCAGTTCCACTTCATGTTGACCCCTTTACACACAGTTCTTTCCTGCTTTGAGCCTCCCAAAATGTTGCTTTATTTAAATTTCACCTAACCTCTACCCTTCCCAAAATCTTATAAGAACCCCATATCTCCCCTTAGTTGATGAGACATTTCTCAGGTTTCCTCTGATGTGCAGTCTCCTTCATTACAAGGAACCAGTTATTCTAATTTTGTCTTTCTACAGTTTTGTCCCTGCCAGTTGAATCTGATTAGGCTAGGATAGCAGCCAGGAGTGATGATCGAGGGGATTTGCAGCCCAGAAGCGGTTATCAGTCTAGCAAAGGCAATATTGTGTCCCCAGTGTTCAGTGATTTCTTGAAAACTAGTTCATTAAGGTTCATAAGGAATCCTAAATGGACACCACCACATTTCAAAACATAACCACATCAATTCAAAGCTTTCTTTACTCATCTGGCCTTGTCAAGAATATGTAACGGTCTCGTATGGAGATACATTGATCATTTCTTGTCCCCATCCTCTGTGTCTCATACTAGACTCTAGACAGCTCTCTTTGCACATAAACTTCATGTACTTCCTACTAATGGAACCTGAATTATTGCACTCAAAATAAGCCATGACTGTGACAGGAAGGAAAAAAATTGCCTCCACCCTCAAGGTTCTCCAGCAGGACTAAGAATTAAATTTACATGAGACAAATTAACAGGAGAAAAAAACCCACAAAGGTTTATTATGTGTACACGAAGGTCCACTTACAAAATTGAGACCTGAAGAAATGACCAAAGTAGGGTTTTTGAACACTTTTAGACAAAGAGATGATACATTTATTTAAAAAATTTTTCTAACGTTTATTTTCGAGAGAGAGACAGAGCATGAGAGGGGGAGGTGCAGAAGAGAGGGAGACACAGAATCCAAAGCAGGCTCCAGGCTCCGAGCTGTCAGCACAGAGCCGGACGCAGGGCTCAGACTTACTAACCGTGAGATCGTGACCTGAGCTGAAGTTGGATGCTTAACTAACTGAGCCACCCAGGCACCCCAAGAGATGATACAATTTTGAGGAATTTATAGAGTAAGGAAAACAGGTGTTTGGGCTGAAATGGTAGATTAGTAAAAAGTAGTAAGACTTATTTCTGCAGCTTTTTGTGGTTTTATTTTTTTTTTAATTTTTTTTTTAATGTTTATTTATTTTTAAGAGAGAGACAGAACATGAGCAGGGAAGGGGCAGAGAGAGAGGGAGACACGGAACGTGAAGCAGACTCCAGGCTCTGAGCTGTCAGCACAGAGCCTGACATGGGGCTCGAACTCACGAACTGTGAGATCATGACCTGAGCTGAAGTAGGACGCTTAACCGACTGAGCCACCCAGGTGCCCCGCTTTTTGTGATTTTAAAGTCATTACCTCTGGTGATAAGGATATCTTTATTTATTTATTTTTTTTTAGTTTACTTGTTTATTTTGAGAGAGGAAGAGAGAGAGAGAGACAGCGTGAGTGAGGGAGGGGCAGGGAGAGAGGGAGAAAGAATCCCAAGCAGGCTCCATGCTGTCAGCACAGAGCTCAACACAGGGCTTGAACTCACAAAACTGAGACCATCACCTGAGCTGAAACCAAGAGTCCGATGCTTAATCGACTGAGCCACCAGGCTCTTTTCACTTCTCAGTGTAGGGAGGATATTTTTCCTATGTGAGATTTGTTTCCTGCTTTCAAGGAGACAGAGGAAGGGCTGAATGTCCTTGTACTAGTTGTTACTTAAGTAATTTTTATTTGAAATAATGTGCCAGCCCCGACAGCTGTTTCTGAGTAACTCATTAAAGTCATCTTGAGGTAAGAGCTTGCATCAAGCAAAGGAAAGCAACTACCCTCTGTCGTCTAAAGGTAACCCTACCCACAAGTCTACCTACTATCTAATCTCGGTGTGCCCTCCGTGGCATTATCTCCAGAGCCTAGTCCAATGGGTGGCACACATTAAGTGTTCATGAAGCATCTGTTACATGAGTGAGTGAATGAATTGAACCTAGACTCAGCAGGAATGGAATGAAATGCCCAATGAACTCCGAAAGAGCCACCTCTGACGAGATGTGGGCAGAGCTGCTCCTCCTCCTAGAGACGTGGAGCATATAACTGAACCTGTCCCAGAGATTTTAAGTACACCAGAAAATGTGTACGGTGGCCTATTGCCAGGCTTTGGGTGACTATAAGTTTTCTGACACCCGTTGGATATCCTTTCAATAATAAAATACCCCTGTAGAACATTACGCCTACTATTCTTGCAAATGGAGAAGTTAATGTCAGTCTACTGGGTTGTACCATGAGAAATTTTCCCCGTGTTTCTGGATGGTGCCCTGGTCATCAGAAATGTAACTCCCGTGAAAGTTAATCTAGATCATCGCTGGACTAGAGTGACATTTTTAGCTGTTTAACTGAGAAATGTGTATATTAATATTGATTTTTATGATTCTGAGGTATCACAGAGGACATGAAATGTTTTTCGACATGATTAGAGGAATTGTTTGAAGAAGAGACTTTTCCCCATAGCACTGAGTATGAGAGATTGTGACCCTATACTCAAAAACAATTGGACTTGGTTTTTAAACTATAAATTAGATTTTCTTATATTTTGCTTTTCTAAGCTAACTTAAGCTGCAAGCATAAGCTTAATTCTGGCCATTACCTCAATAACATTAATCATTAGGGAAATGTAAATCAAAACCACAATGACACAACATCTCACACCCATTAAGATGGCTACTATAAAGAATAAAACCAAACAAAACCAAAAAACAGGTGTTGGTGAGGATGTGAAGAAGGTGGAACCCTTTGGGGGTTCTCTTGGTGGAACTGTAAAGTGGTGCAGCCACTATGGAAAATCAGTGATTCCCGGGGTTAGGGGAAGGGGAATGGGGAGTTGCTGTTTAATGACTACATAGTTTCAGTTTTGCAAGATCAAAAGAGTTCTAGAGACTAGTTACATAATAACTTGTTTGTGCTTAACACTACAGAACTATATACAGTAAAACCTTGACTTGCCAGCATAATTCAAGCATAATTCGTTCCAGAAACATGTTTGTAGTCCAAAGCACTTGTATGTCAAAGCGAATTTCCCCATAAGAAATAATGGAAACTCAGATGATTCATTCCACAACCCAAAAATATTCATAAAAAATGATTATACTACTGTAATATAACACAAAATAATAAAGAAAATACAAAACAGAAAGAAAAATAAACAAATTAACCTGCACTTACTTTTGAAAACCTTTGTGTCTGGTGTGAGTGAGGGAGACAAGACAGGAGGGTTATTGTGGAGGAGGACTTTCGCTATCACTGACAGAATCATCGCTATCCATTGGCTCAATGGAATCTTTTTCTGCATGGGCGCCATTGTACATGTTCTCATGGATACTGACTATAGTACAGTATTAATAAACTCTTGTCATATACTGTATTTAAGGTAACTGCAATAAGGCAGCAGAGGAAAGGGTCTATATCCGAGGGCAGCCTAATCTAGAATGAAGCAAAGTATTCCTAAGCTTACTCATTCCTAAGCTTACTCTTCTATGGAAGAGTAAAGGACTGTCCATAGGTGCTTTGAAGTCACAAAAAATACATGAGTGCCAGTTGTGGGCACCTTCCAACATTCTGAAAAATCACTGATATCTGCCAAACACCATGGCCTGACACCAGAGCATCTCAGCATCGGCCTGAGACTGAGCATCTGAGCATGGGAGACGATCACCCACAATCCCACAGGAAGAGAGAGAGAGAAAGAGAAGAACCATTGTCTCGGTTGTGATTATGTGATGTTCGGTGTCACATACCACTCATACTGCAAGACATGCTCATTTTCAAGTTAAAATTTATTAGAAATGTTTGCTCATCTTGCAGAACAGTCGCAGAACAAGTAACTTGTAATCCAAGGTTTTACTCTACTTATACATGGTTAGGATGAGAAATTTTATGTCATGTATATTTTACCACCATTTAAAATTCCTTTGATGGATGGCACAAAAACAGACACATAGACCAATGGAATAGAATAGAAACCCCAGAACTAGTCCCACAAACGTATGGCCAACTAATCTTTGACAAAGCAGGAAAGAACATCCAATGGCAAAAAGACAGTCTCTTTAACAAACGGTGCTGGGCGAACTGGACAGCAACATGCAGAAGGTTGAGACTAGACCACTTTCTCACATCATTCACAAAAATAAACTCAAAATGGATAAAGGACCTGAATGTGAGACAGGAAACCATCAAAACCCTAGAGGAGAAAGTAGGAAAAGACCTCTCTGACCTCAGCCGTAGCAATTTCTTACTTGACACATCTCCAAAGGCAAGAGAATTAAAAGCAAAAATGAACTACTGGGACCTTATGAAGATAAAAAGCTTCTGCACAGCAAAGGAAACAACCAACAAAACTAAAAGGCAACCAACAGAATGGGAAAAGATATTTGCAAATGACATATCGGACAAAGGGCTAGTATCCAAAATCTATAAAGAGCTCACCAAACTCCACACCTGAAAAACAAATAACCCAGTGAAGAAATGGGCAGAAAACATGAATAGACACTTCTCTAAAGAAGACATCCGGATGGCCAACAGGCACATGAAAAGATGCTCAATGTCACTCCTCATCAGGGAAATACAAATCAAAACCACACTCAGATATCACCTCACGCCAGTCAGAGTGGCCAAAATGAACAAATCAGGAGACTATAGATGCTGGAGAGGATGTGGAGAAACGGGAACCCTCTTGCACTGTTGGTGGGAATGCAAATTGGTGCAGCCTCTCTGGAAAACAGTGTGGAGGTTCCTCAAAAAATTAAATATAGACCTACCCTATGACCCAGCAATAGCACTGCTAGGAATTTACCCAAGGGATACAGGAGTACTGATGCATAGGGGCACTTGTACCCCAATGTTGATAGCAGCACTCTCAACAATAGCCAAATTATGGAAAGAGCCTAAATGTCCATCAACTGATGAATGGGTATAAAAATTGTGGTTTATATACACAATGGAGTACTGCATGGCAATGAGAAAGAATGAAATATGGCCCTTTGTAGCAACATGGATGGAACTGGAGAGTGTGATGCTAAGTGAAATAAGCCATACAGAGAAAGACAGATACCGTATGTTTTCACTCTTATGTGGATCCTGAGAAACTTAACAGAAACCCATGGGGAGGGGAAGAAAAAAAAAAAAAGAGGTTAGAGTGGAAGAGAGCCAGAGCATAAGAGACTCTTAAAAACTGAGAACAAACTGAGGGTTGATGGGGGGTGGGAGGGAGGGGAGGGTGGGTGATGGGTATTGAGGAGGGCACCTTTTGGGATGAGCACTGGGTGTTGTATGGAAACCAATTTGACAATAAACTTCATATATTGAAAAAAAAATTCCTTTGATGTGAAAATTAGTGACAAATATTTTATTATTAATTTAGGAATTTTTACTTCCAATGGTAGTGAATAAGACTTACTGGGCCACATCCTTAGAAAGATTTTGTATTATCAGTCTTTTAAATTTTAGTCTGTTCTGTGAGCAACAAATAGTATTCACTGAAGTCTTCATTTATATTTTCCTGACCATGAATGTGTGAAACATCTGTTTATGAGCCATTTCAATTTTCTCTTTTCCAGTGGGTTTGTTTTTTATTGATATGGGCATTATTTCTATTTTCAGCATCAGTACTTTTTTGTCACTTGCGTGTGTGACAAGCAGTCAGATTTCTCAATCTGTTCTTTTGTGGTTGGAGTTTAATGTTTATGCCATCTCTCCATAATTTAAGATTATAGAGATGGAGTCCTGTTAATTTACTCTAGAGTTTTCAAAGTGTTGCCTTTCACATTTCAATCTCTAATTAAGCATTACAATGTGCACAATGTGTGAGGTACAATGTGTGAGGTAGAGATAACGTTTCTTTAAAAAATGCACCAGAAGCACTTATTACTAGTCCATTCTCTCTTTCTTATCTGCAGTTCCACCTCTTTCTACTATGAGCTTTCCATATGGACATAGATCTGTCCCTTCTCGCTGGCAGGATGATGTGGCAGAAGTCAAGACTAGTGAACTTGAAGCAATAGAAACTATCAAAGGCGAAGTGTATTTTATTAAAAAATATAACAGTGGTATCAGTGAGCCTTGGGACAGCTTCAGGACACCAAAGATAATATAATTGGAGTTCCCAAAAGAGAGGGGATGAGGACCAAAATTTTTTTTTTAAAGAATTCATGTGAAATATTTTCCAAATTTGGTGAAAAGCACAACAAACTCATCTGAGAAACTCACTGAAGCCAAAGCAGAAGAAACATGAAGAAAACTGTACCAAATTATATCATAATGATTAAATTGCTCAAAACCAGTGACAAGGTGAAAAAAAAAATTTTTAAGCAGCCAGGAGGTGAAAAAACATTTCAGGACAGAGGAATGCAGATAAGCGCAGCAGGTTTCTCAACAGTTTAGCACAGTAGTAGGATGTAAAACAACATACCCAAACCCAGGTTAGCAATATGCCAGATAATAAGTTTTGAAATCAGAAAGGGTGAGACCTCCAACTTTGTTCTCCTCTTTTTTTTTTTTTTTCAAGATTATTTGCCTATTTAGGGTCTCTGGAGATGCTGTATGGATTTGGGGATGGGTTTTTCTATTTCTGCAAAAAACACTTCCGGACTTTGATAGACATTTCATTAAATCTAATAGTGTAAATTGCTTGGGTATATTGGCATCTTAGCAATACCAGGTTTTCCAATCCATGAACTCAACATCTTTCCATTGATTTATTTCTTTAATTTCTCTCAGAAACATATTGTAGCTTTTTAGTGTACAAGTCGTCCTTGGTTGGATTTATTAATGTGTATTTTATAAGTTTTGATGCTATTATACATGGAATTATTTTCTTCATTTTCCTTCTGGGCTGGTCATTTTTGGCAACTACTTTTGCCATAACAAGTTTCTTTGTCTGGGAATTTCACGTCTTCTGTAAGTGTTCCTGAAACTGTGGAAAGCTAACTTAGTAGATTGTGGGTAGGGTGAAATTAACTCCATCATAAGCTCACAAATTGTCATGATAGGAGAGAAAGAGGGGCTATCACTATAGATGCTAAAAACACTAAAATATTAATAAAGTAATAATACAAACAGCTTTAATGCAGTGTATTTGACTACTAAAATAAAATAGACATGTTTATTGAAAAACACAAATCATCTTAAACTGACCCAAAAAGAAATTTAAAAATTTAATAACTCTATATAGATTTTTAAAAACAAATTAGCAATTAATAACTCTCTGACAAAGGATCTTCAGTCTTAGTGGGTTTCACTGATGATTTCTCTCAAATATTTAAGAAAACGATAATAACAATCCTATGCAAATCTCTCAGAAAATAGAAGAAGGAACACTTTCCAACTCACTTTGTAAGGCCACCATTGCCCTGATATCAAAACATTACAAGGAAAGGCAACAACAGACCAATACCTCTCCACAACATAGTAACAAAAATCTCCAAAACAATAGCAAATTGAATAGCAATATGTATAAAAGGTAATCTATCCTGATATCCTGATCGAGAGGGGTTTATTCTGGGAACGTAAGTCTGCTTCAACATTCGATTAATGTAATTCACCATAGTAACAGATTAAAGAAGAAGAAACAATGATGATTTCAGTAGATGTAGAAAAAGTATTTGACAGAATTAAACATTTACTCATGATAAAAGTAACTTTCAGAAAACTAGAAATAGAGGGATATTCTTCAAGCTGATAAAGGACATCTATGAATAACTAACCCACAGCTAACATTATACTTTATGATGAAAGATCCCTAAGATTAAGAACAAGGCAAAGATAACTTTTCTCACCATTTCTATTCCATATTGTACTGCTCGTCTGGGTGATGGAAAGGGGTACAAAAGAACTTTGGAGGGCGATGGAAATGTTCTGTATTTTGATCGTGGCATGGCACATGTGTATACAATTGTGAAAACTCATCAAATTACATACTTAAAATGAGAACATTTTATTATATGTAAATTATACTGAATCAAAATTGATAAAACACAGAACTTAAACGTTTGTTGGTTCTCTTTAGATGTAATCCACATCCCTCTCTCACTGAGAAGCCTCTTTTCTACGAGTCTGGATGTATCACTTTGATTTTCTGTTATTCATTTGGCCTCTAGAGGGAACCCATATTTCATGAACTCAGAAGCTTGGCAGTGATTTAAAAAGCACATCATCTATGGATATAAATGCACAGAAAAGAATGGTACAAATGAAAATTTTTCATTAGCATATTTTTAAGAATTTAGTAATGAAATTTCTTAAAACCCTTGTTGGCTATAGTCATATGGAAGATAAACATGTTACTTGTGAAAGAGATGAAGCTTCTTTCATCAGTGTATTTAAATAGTGGACTCAATCTTGACTTTCATGTAGATGGTGTGGGTCAATTAGACATAACCTTGGTATTTTTTTTAAATAAAGGTTATATTTTTGGTTACAAAAGTTATCCATGCTCATTACAGAAAATGTGATGAGAAATTTTTAAATACCATTATATAAATAAATTAAAATAATAATATATAAATATTGTTATATAAAATATATTTAATATATTTAATATATTTGTATATAATTTATAAATATATAAATAAATTAAAATAATAATATATAAATATTATTATATAAAATATATTTAATATATTTGTATATAATTTATAAATATATAAATAAATTAAAATAATAATATATAAATATTCTATAAGATATATATTTATATATTTTATATATTATTTATAATATATTTATATTTTAATATATTATTTATATGTATAGTTTATAAATATATTTATATAAGTAAATCAAAATAATAATGCATAAATATTATTATATAATATATATTGTATATATTTTCCTTTATTATTATATAAAATATATAAATAAAATATATAAATACATTTAAAAATAGAGAAAATTTTTAAATACCAGGTTATACTTTTGGTTACAAAAGTTATCCATGTTCATTACAGAAAAGGTGAAAGTTACAGAAAAATTGAAAGAAGAGAAAGAGGAAGAGGCGAAGAATCCATAGAAGTCACTATTGTCATCATAATCACTGCCTGCAGACATGAATACCGTCAACATTTGGGCATATTGCCCCAGAGGTTTTATTTATACATTATTTTTACTTGATTGTAGTCACATATAACAAAATGTTAGAATTTAACCGCTCTTTGATATCTAACCATGGAAATGAAGCATAAATTATCTTTTTGTAATGTAGAACGTTCATAATTAATTAATTATGCCCCTTTGAGGTGCTTTTAATAGTACTCAACTAGAAAAGTTACAATAAAATGTTATTAATATTTAGTAGTCACATTAAATTGTCCATATTTCTTTGGCGGTTCTCTCTTATGCAGGAAATCTACTTGAATAGTCGTTACAACTGGAAAGAGCTGGGCAGTGGATGGCAGAATTTTTTTCCTTATCCTAAATACTCTCCACCTAAGTTGGTAGAGGAAAAAAATGTAATCTATGAGCAGTAAAAAGTCTCAGATGAAAAGAACATTTTTAAAAAATAATTTACCTGGTGGTCTTATGGTATATTCCCAAAGGGAAAAGAAACTATACATACATTCCAATTCAGCTTTACCTTGTCACATAACAATGTATTCGTGTTTAGGTAGAGGGGACAATGAAACAGATGGTAAACAGTGAGTTTTGAGCCTTGTTTGTGGAATTACCTGTACTTTTATTTTTATTTTTTTTTTAATTTTTTAAAAAAATGTTTATTTATTTTGACAGAGAGAGACAGAGCATGAGTGGGGGAGGGGCAGAGAGAGAGGGAGACTTAGAATCCGAAGCAGGCTCCAGGCTCCCAGCTGTCAGCACAGAGCCCGAGGCGGGGCTGGAACTCACAGACCAGGAGATCATGACCTGAGCCCAAGTCTGACGCTCAACCTACTGAGCCACCCAGGGGCCCCTGCCTGTACTTTTATTAAAATCCACTTGGCACAGATGAATTGTATGTAGATTTTAACTGACGCAAGTGATAAAGGGAAGAGAGTTAATGTGAATGTTAACAATTATACTTAAACAGTATTTACTAATATTTATTGAAGACATAATATTTCTGGTACTGTAGGTATCTTATTACATGAATCACCTTTTCTTTATTTAATCGTTACAACAACTTTATAAAGATTTACAGGGAGTAACTATTTTCTTTCTCATTTTACTGAGACAGAATCTGAGGCTCTTAGAAGTCAAATAACATTTTCAAAGTCACACAGAGGGGTGCCTGGGTGGCTCGGTCGGTTGAGCTTCCGGCTTTGGCTCAGGTCATGATCTCACAATTTGTGGGTTCAAGCCCCACATCCGACTCTGTACTGACGGCTCAGAGCCTGGAGCCTGCTTTGATTTCTGTGTCTCCCTCTCTCTCTGCTCCTCCCCGCTCATGCTCTGTCTCTCTCTCTCCTTCAAAAATAAATAAAAACATTAAAAATTTTTTTTAAAAAAAGTCACACAGCTAATACATGCCAAAGTTGGGGTTCGCACATAGGTCTATGTTGCGATAATAGTTCTATCCTTAACCCATGGCCTCTTCTTTCCAGGAACTTCACATATATGACCCTTTCAAAGCAGGACTTCTTTTTTCCACTTAAAGTACCTTATTGCCATCATCATGTTGTGTTCAAAAAAACCTCAGCCTAAAGAATTAATTTAAGGGGTGCCTGGGTGGCTCAGTCGGTTAAGCATCTCAGGTCATGATCTCACGGTTCGTGAGTTTGAGCCCCCGTGTCGGGCTCTGTGCTGACAGCTCGGAGTCTGGAGCCTGCTTCAGATTTTGGGTCTCCCTGTCTCTCTCTGCCCCTCCCCTGCTCATTCTCTCTCTCTCTCTCTCTCTCTCTCTCTCTCTCTCTCTCTCTCTCAAAAATGAATAAACTTAAAAAAAATTAAGAAAACAAAAAGAATTAATTTAAAAGAATGAATATTCAGCCCCTGAAAAGAACTCCAAAGGGCAATTTCATTCCTAATACAAACCACAAATGAGGTTCTTGGTTTAAATCTACCACTTTATTAAATAACAAGGTAAGGAGTGGTTTGCTCTTGTACTTATGATTGTTATTATTTCATCCATTGTCTCCAGGCTATTATATTCTGATAGCTATAACATTATTAGTATACACAAGTAATTGTAGTATATCAATTGGTTCTATGAGACACCTTTGGAGTAGAAATGAAACCCTTTCTTAGCATCTAAAACTGGAAGAGAACAAACCACATCCCCATGATGCTCTTTATCGAAGGCCTTTAACTGATATGATGTGAAAATGAGTAATTTTGGGAATCATACCTGAAAGCACCTAACGGTGAAGACAGTGTTGCATTTACTTATGAATATATAAATACAGTGATTTAAGATGTAATTAAATAATTATTCAGCACATACTAGGCACCTATATCAATAAGCTGGCAGTTGATTAAATTGTCCGTGGTCATTGTTAAAAATGGATTAAACATCCATTCTAGATTTTTTAAACTTAAAAAAAATTGTTTTAAGTTTATTTATTTATTTTGAGAGAAAGACAAGAGAGTGAGCAGGGGAGGGGCAGAGAGAGAAGGAGTGAAAGAATCCCAAGCAGGCTCCCCACTTCTTCAGTGTGAGGCCCGATGCGTGGCTTGAACTCATGAAACCGTGAGATCACGACCTGGGCTGAAACCAAGAGCCAGATGTTTAACCAACTGGGCCACCCAGGTGCCCCTAGATTTTTAAGACTTCTAATAAAAAAAGATCACACACTTACTGTTATGATGTCTAAAATGCTCAAAAAAAAAAAAACCCATTAAAAAAAATAAAGGAAAGAAGAAAAGTGAAATGAGAAATGAGTGGTGTTTGGGATAAGACACCAGTATATAATAAATAGAATTACAAATGCATTGGAAGATGTAGCTTAGTATGTGAGTCAAAAAGACTGCCAACTGAATGCCACAAATAGGCAACCACTAAGCATACATGGAAAAGATGACCATCTACAAGCCAAGGAGAAAGGCTTCAGAAGAAAACCCTAAGGATACCTTGACCATGGCCCTCTAGCCTCCAGAACTATGAGAAAAACAAATTGCTGTTGTTCAAGCCACTAATACTCAACCTAGGCTCGGTGATATTGCCTGCACGTGATGAGCAGCCACTGAAGAATCTCAAGTAGAAAAACCACTTTTTAAGGTCTGCTCTGTAGAACAATCACTTTGCAGTGAGTAAGATTGACCGGGGAGACTAGTTAGGAAGTTACATCAATGGTCCAGTGACAGCTAATGAGGGGCATATTTAAGGCAATTTCACAGGGAAGGGAGAGGAGGAAGTAAGGGAGTAGACGTTACGGGGTCCGGAGCCCTGTTGGATGCAAAGCAGAGAGAGAGGGTCAATCTGTGATGAGACTGAGGTCCCTGGCTTAGGCAGCTCAGTGAATTTGCTTAATAAAGCAAAACAGAGAAACAGAGGAGTAGTGGGTTCCCCATGTGAACTCTGGGAGAGCTAACTAAATCACAGTGGTTACATGTTAATACTGGCAGCAGGGAGAAAATACAGGAGATAGGCATCAATCCAGATTAAGATCAAAGCATTTGATGACCCAGTGAGGGGAGGCGCATAGAGCTGGCACGGAGTAGCAGTCAGGATGTCTTAGATGGCCTGGTGAATTACCATGTCATGGAGAAGAAATGCACCTCACCCAGAAATACACAGAGGGTCTCTTTGTGGAGGGAAGTCTCCACATTCCACAGAGGCAGGTGCAATCAGGGTGTAGCTGGCCTTGCTAACTGAAGCAGAAATAATGAAAGAAAAAGGAGAGAACAGCCCTGGCGTCATGCCTTAGCTCTGCCCTTAACAGGCCTGATAACCTTGAGCAAATCAATGGACTTCCCTTTGCCGCATTTCCTCTCACTAGCAAGTCAGGGTGAAAATGAAATGATTGTTATTATGACACTTCATTAGCTAACTGATACTTTGAGGGCTCAGAATAAACCTCCTGGAAGAGGTGATTTATAAACTAAGAGCTGAAGAATAAGTGAAAAATGAACCAGATGGAAGGGCTAAGAGGTGTGGAGGTGAAAGATGTTCTAGTTAGAGGGAACAGCATGTTAGACCCTGAGCCCAAACAGAAAGTGGTATTTTCAGAGAACCAAGAAGTGATTTGATGTAACTAGAGTATAGAGTTTCATCAGGACAAAGTGAGAAAACAGAAATTGCAAGCAGTTAAGTAATTTGTTCAAGTTCACATAGCAATGAGTCTGATCTGTGAATGGAGCCTGCCTGCACCAGGACTTGCATTTAAACTTTTTTTAAACTATTATTAATCCTGTACAACCTCCCTGCAACACTATACAAAGAGAAGACCATTGCCAAGGGTAATACAGGCTTAATATTTATGAGTGTGTTTACAGAGTTACAGAATGAATATTCACTGAGCTTAAATAGAAAGATCCAAGTGAGAATGTTAGAACAAGTGTCATTAGGTATACAGAATGAGACCACAAAAGCAAGTAAGCTAAAATTAGAGAAAGTCTATTAACCCTTTTTTCCACTCCAGTCCTCCAAGAAAAACATAGAAACCATCTCAAAATAGATTTGTGACTAACACAAGATTTTGATGCTTGATCTTCTATTGTAAATAAATGCATTTATTTTACAAACCAAACAAAACCCAGATCCAGATCAATGCGGTTTTATAATGGACTTAGCAGTTGGGTTAATTGTTATATACTATCCAGAGACTAGACTGAACTGGTTTGTCTATGCCGTTTCCCTGGGGCATTGATCCACAGAAGATTATACGTATTGATTACAAAATCTTCTCTTTGTTCTCCGTGTTCTCATGTTATGCTATGAAGCGGTAAATTGTGGAATTCTTTCTGTTTGTCCTGCATGTGATTTGTTGGGATTCCTGAATCTGCTGCTTGTTGTCTGATGCATGTTGTCTGATGACCACGGAGGTACATCCCTCAGATCTTCTTCCAATAGAGGGAAGCTGCCGGAGGAGCTCAGTTGGTGTCCCAGGGTGGCATCTGATTTAACAATGCACCATCTCAGTGTTGTTTTTGTACACTTCTCTGCTGGCCTCCCCTGCACCTCCCAAATGCATACTTGTACTTCAACCCTGGTCTCAGAGTCTGCCCTCATTATCCCATTTCTACCCAATGATTTGTCAACTGAGCTTGAAGTTGGACTTCCAGCAACACTTCTTGAAGTTAAAAGATTTCATCCAAAGGGGGGAGAAAAGAAAGGAAATTTTGCTCAGAATCTCTCTTAGCTGAAATACCTTTGTTTTGGTCTGCATAAGACCACTGATGGCCATTTTAGTCACTTACATGTTCAGTAGGGTTAATTATAAGAGGACATGCCACATTACATGAAAGGTATAGTCACAATTCTTTCAGATCTGTAGCAGAGCTTTTGTTTCAATATTACCTACTTGGTGGGTCCATCGGTTGAGCATCTAACTCTTGATTTCAGCTCAGGTCATAATCTCAGGGTCATAGGATCAAGCCCTGTGCCGTGCTCCACAGTGAGCACTGAGCACAGAGCCCACTAAAGATTCTCCCTCTTTCACTCTCTGCACCCCCCTCCCCCGCTTGCTCACAGCTCTCTCTCTGAAAATAAATAAATAAATAAGCAAATAAATAACTAAATATCAGTCCTACTTAAGAAGAAAGACTTTGTCTCAGGATACCTTGGCAAGCAGCGTTAACTGTCTTCAATCTTTTTTAATACTATATCCACAGGAGTCAAGCATCTTTCCGTGCCACTCTGAAAGGAGACCATTTGGATTACTAAAACTGGGAGCACTGCGTTTTAAAAATTGGTTCATTTAAAATTCTGAAGTGATTTAATGTTATTTATTGGCTTTTAAAAATAATTATAAAATACATGAGCTTCCAACCAAATTTGTCTCAGACGTTTCACCAACCATATATTGAGGATACAGTGTTTTGTCTGCACTGTCACAATTTTCTAGCATTCACTATGAGTAATGTCAGTTAAAATGTTAAGACAGAACCCTTTCAGCAATAAGCCATCAGAAAGCACTTATTACTATGTATGTAATATGTACATAATACATGTAGTTCTATGCACACGTTTCCGTGGTAGGCTTGCTAACCTACACGTGGATCTCCCAAGCTGCCACCATAAACTATCCTTCATACATTGTTTAGCAGTCTTATTTGGTCTATTTCTGTTTGCTTGTTTGTTCTGCCTCCAGAATCTCACTAAGATCTAGTTTATTACTGAGTAGGGAGAGCCTATGTTGTCCAAATCACAAAGAAAGTGTCCTGTGTTCCTATTTAAGCTCCCATTTAAAGTAATGCTGAAGCGGGGCGCCTGGGTGGCTCAGTCGGTTAAGCGTCTGACTTTGGCTCAAGTCATGATCTCGCGGTCCATGAGTTCAAGCCCCGCGTCGGGCTCTGTGCTGACAGCTCAGAGCCTGGAGCCTGTTTCAGATTCTGTGCCTCCTTCTCTCTGACCCTTCCCTGTTCATGCTCTGTCTCTCCCTGTCTCAAAAATAAATAAAATGTTAAAATAAAATAAAATAAAGTAAGTAATGCTGAAGCCTCCGCTGCTGTGCACAGACCGCAGGGCTCCACCTACATCACCAGAGTCCTCAGAAGTTCATTAAGCTCACACAGGACCAGCTCACCATAGTTTGAACTCAGAGCGGAAATTCCAGGATTTAAAAATAATGTATTCAATAATCACGGTTTAAAAAGAAACTCTTGGGGCACCGGGGTGGCTCAGTCGGTTACGCATCTGACTTCAGCACAGGTCATGATCTCACGGGTTCGTGGGTTCCAGCCCCGCAACGGGCTGTGTGCTGACAGCTCAGAGCCTGGAGCCTGCCTCAGATTCTGCGACTCCCTCTCTCTCCGCCCCTCCCCCACTCGCACTCTGTCTCTGCCTCTCAAAAATGAATAAACGTTAAAAAAAATTTTAAAAATAAAAAAAAAAAAAAAAAAGGAAAGAAAGAAACTCTTAAGAAATTATTATTTGGGGCGCCTGAGTGGCTCAGTTGTTTGGACGTCAGGTCAGGTCATGCTCTCATGGTTCGTGGATTCAGGCTGGCATTGGGCTCTGTGCTGACAGCTTACAGCCTGGGGTCTGCTTCCCATTCTGTCTCCCTCTCTGCCCCTCTCCCCCTCACACTCTGTCTTTCTCTGTCTCTCAAAAACTGAAAAATAAATGTTACATTTATAATAAATATATATTTTTATATGTATTTAAAAAAAAGAAATTATTAATAGCAAGTGACTTCCTTGACCTCAAAAAGCTATAAAACATCCACAATAAGTATTACACTTAGTGGTGAAATGTTTAAGAAGTTTGTTGAAAAAAAACCAAAAGTACTTGTTATCATCACTTCTATATACAAGCTTGTACTGAAAATTTTAACCAGTGCAGTAAGGCTAGAAAAAAAAAAATATATAAACATTTATAATGAATGGGGAAAAACTGCCATTTGAAGCAGATGACATAATTGTTTATGTGAAAGATGGAAAATAATTAAAAGATACATAATTAGAAGACTGATGGGCATAAAAATAATACACAAAACTCAGGAAATGCGATCTTATAGACACTGCTTAAACTAAATAGCACCTGGATGCAAGTCTCTAGAAATAAGATTAACATGTAATGTGCAAGGTGAAAACTTAAAATGTTACTTAAAGTCTTCAATTTATGGTATGCCTGGGTGGCTCAGTGGGTCGAGTGTCTGACTCTTGATTTCGGCTCAGGTCATGATCTCACGGTTGGAGAGTTCGAGCCCTGCGTCAGGCTCCTGGCTGTCAGAGCATCTGCACTGCTTGGGATTCTCTCTCTCTCTCCCTCTCTTCCAATCTCTCTCTCTCTCTCTCCCCCTCCCCTAGTCATGTGCATGCTCTCACTCTCAAAATAAATAAACTGTAAAAAAAAGACTTCAATTTATGAACTCTCCTAAGTTCTCAAAATGGAAGATTTGTTCTTTTAAAGATGCATCAACTACCCCTACCCAAAATGATTTATAAATTCAATTGCACTTTCACTCAAAATTCCCAAATCTACAAGCTGATTCTAAGGTATATACGAATACGTTAAGAAGGGCTAAGACACTCCTCAAGTAGAACAATGTTTAAGAAGGGCTAAGACACTCCTCAAGTAGAACAATGTTAGGGAACGTGCCTTTCCGCTCATCAAGAACTTACAAGGCTATAGTAATTAAGCCAGTGTGGCACTGCTATACGTATGAACAGATGGACGAGACGATGAGGAAAAAAATAGAGTCTAGAAACAAACCTGCATATGTTATCTTGATTTATGGCAGAGATTGGAAAATGACGGACTTTTTTTAAATGGTGCTGGCACAACTGGTTATCCATATGTGAAAGATAAAAGTGAATATCTACCTCATGTTGTAGAGAAAACTCATGCCTGAGTTCTAAGCATAGAAAACAAACTATCCAACTTTTAGAAGGCAATACAGAGTATTTTTATGATTTTGAGAAGACTAGACATCAGAAAAACATTATACTATAGAAAAGTTATTTTAAGAAACACCACAGATACAACTTTTTGTCGTATATATAAATGACAAATGATTAGTACACAAAACATGTTTTTAGAAGCTTTTATGAAATAACAAATAGCATAATAGTACAAATGGGGAAAAAGTAGAATTTCACATAAGGCAAAATGCAAATGGCTCATAATCGCTCTCATTTGTAATAAGGGAAAGGCATATTAAAATCACCATAAGATACCAATTTATGTTGTCAACAATTTTAAAAGTATGACAACTACAAGTGTTGGCCAGTAGAGGGAGGAAGAGGAACATTCATAAATTGCTCATGGGTGGAATAAATCAGTACAACCATTTGAAAAATAGCATTGTTTGATGAAGTTGAAGATGTATATACCCTATGAAGGAGTAATTCCCCTCCTACATATTCATTCCAGAGTTTCTCTTACACATGTGTAGCCAGAGAGTTGTCCAAAAATGTTGACAGTTGTATTGTTCATACTAGCAAAACTGACCACCCAAATTATCACCCAGCAGTGGACTGGATAGATAAATGTTGCCAAAAAATGGAATAGCAGTCATCTGTAAAAATGAATCAGCCTAGGTTAAACTCACAAACATATTTCTGAGTGAGAGAATTAATTCATATTTATACATCATCTCATTTACTCACAATTCAAAACCCAGCAAAACTAAAGAGGATTTTACTCATAGGCGTAAACTTACCAAGATAAATGATGAATGATTGAGACTGAGTTGAGGATGAGGATTGAAGTGGGTGCAGGGTGGGGTCAGTGGCAGGGAAGGAGAGGGATAAGATTTGAGGAATGTACAGAATGCTTCCGGTATCCTGGTGATGTTCCAGGTCTTGGGCTTGGATGTGACCATAGTTGTTCATTTTGCTACTGTTCCTAAAACTGTACATGTCTGTATGTATATACACACACACTTATAGTATACATATGCATACATATATAATATTTCATACTATCTTTTATATTTTATATAAAACATGTATACATGCAATTTTACAAAATATGTTTTTATTATAATCTTTTGTATCTACGCTATGTTGTACAATTTTAAAAAACCTTTTTAAACCTGCTAAGTTATACTGCATCTTAGTTATACTGCCTGAAACTTCCTTTGGATTTGGTGTCTCCCTTTCTCTCTGCCCCTCTCCTGCTCACACTGGGTCTCTCTCTCTCTCTCAAAAATAAATAAACATTAAAATAATAATAATAATAATAATAATAATAATAATAATAATAATGGAATGGGACCTTGAAGAATGCACAGGTTTTTTCATGCATTTAAATGTATAATGCCCAAAGCCTTGGTCTCCTGTATTCTCAGGCTGGCATATTTTTATAAGCATTTCAGCTTTGAAAATTCCATTATGAGGCTCTTATTTTCCCCCCTAATGATTCCTACTTACATGATCTTTTTTTCCAGCTATAACAAGAAGCTTCAGATATAAACTAACTGGGCATTCTCAATGGGTTTAGGAGAAATAAAAAGTAAGCAGACATTAAAGGCATCCAAATCAGCCAGGAAGAGGTCAAACTTTCACTCTTCACAGATGACATGATACTCTATGTGGAAAACCCTAAAGATTCCACCAAAAAACTGCTAGAACTGATTCATGAATTCAGCAAAGTCACAGGATATAAAATCAATGCACAGAAATCGGTTGCATTCCTATACACCAACAATGAAGCAACAAAAAGAGAAATCAAGGAATCGATCCCATTTACAATTGCACCAAAACCATACAATACCTAGGAATAAATCTAACCAAAGAGGTGAAAAATCTATACACTGAAAACTATAGAAAGCTTATGAAAGAAATTGAAGAAGACACAAAAAAAAAAAATGGAAAAAGATTCCATGCTCCTGGATAGGAAGAACAAATATTCTTAAAATGTCGATACTACCCAAAGCAATCTACACATTCAATGAAATCCCTATCAAAATAACACCAACGTTCTTCACAGAGCTAAAACAAACAATCCTAAAAATTTGTATGGAACCATAAAATACCCCGAATAGCCAAAGCAATCTTGAAAAAGAAAACCAAAGCAGAAGGCATAACAATCCCAGACTTCAAGCTATACTACAAAGCGTGATCATCAAGACACTATGGTACTGGCACGAGAACAGACACTCAGACCAATGGAACTGAATAGAGAACCCAGAAATGGACCCACAAACATATGGCCAACTAATCTTTGACAAAAGAAGAAAGAAGATCCAATGGAATAAAGGCAGTCTCTTCAGCAAGTGCTGCTGGGAGAACTGGACAGCAACATGCAGAAGAATGAACCTGGACCACTTTCTTACATCATACACAAAAATAAACTCAAAATGGATGAAAGACCTCAATGTAAGACAGGAAGCCATCAAAATCCTCGAGGAGAAAGCAGGCAAAAATCTCTTTGATCTTGGCCGCAGCAACTTCTTACTCAACACATCTCCGGAGGCAAGGGAAACAAAAGCAAAAATGTACTGGGACCTCATCAAAATAAAAAGCTTCTGCACAGCGAAGGAAACAATCAGCAAAACTAAAAGGCAACCGACAGAATGGGAGAAGATATTTGCAAACGACATATCAGATAAAGGGTTAGTATCCAAAATCTATAAAGAACTTATCAAACTAAACACCCAAAAGACAAATAATCCAGTGAAGAAATGGGCAAAAGACATGAATAGACACTTCTCCAAAGAAGACATCCAGATGGCCAACTGACACATGAAAAAGTGCTCAACATCACTCATCAGGGAAATACAAACCAAACCACAATTAGATACCACCTTGCACCTGTCAGAATGGCTAACATTAACAACTCAGGCAACAACAAATGCTGGCGAGGATGTGAAGAAAGAAGACCTCTTTTGTATTGTTGGTGGTGCAGCCACTCTGGAAAACAGTATGGAGGCTCCTCAAAAAACTAAAAATAGAACTACCCTACGACCTAGCAACTGCACTACTAGGTATTTATTCAAGGGATACAGGTGTGCTGTTTCAAAGGGACACATGTACCCTAATGTTTATAGTAGCATTATCAACAATAGCCAAAATATGGAAAGAACCCAAATGTCCATCGATGAATGAATGGATAAAGAACAAGTGGTATATATATACAATGGAGTATTACTCGGCAATCAGAAAGAATGAAATCTTGCGATTTGCAACTATGTGGATGGAACTAGAGGTTATTATGCTAAGTGAAATTAGTCAGAGAAAGACAAATATCATGTGACTTCACTCATATGATGACTGTAAGAGACAAAACAGATGAACATAAGGGAAGGGAAACAAAAATAATATAAAAACAGGGAGGGGGACAAAACAGAAGGGTCTCATATATATGGAGAACAAACTGAGGGTTACTGGAGGGGTTATGGGAGGGGGGATGGGCTAAATGGGTAAGGGGCACTAAGGAAGCTACTCCTGAAATCATTGTTGTGCTATATGCTAACTAATTTGGATGTAAATCAAAAAAGAATTAAATTAAAAATTAAAAAAAAGTAAACAGACATTAATGTCTGAACATACTAACATTCAACCATTGGCTTTCACAGGCATCAGCTAAGTAAGATAAGTAGATCAAAACTCTGAATGAAGATAAAGACAGCCATGATTCCTAACCTTTAGGTTTTAATATTTTAAAGTAAGGTAGCAGGCCACAATATTGGATTAACAATTCAACAGTAATAACAAAATAATTCAGAATAAATCATAAAAGACCAGTTATTTGCCAATATCATATAATAAACACATTATTGAGCTGCTCCTATGGAACTGTGTTATACATTCTATAACAAACATCTGTTCCTAATTTTTTAATGTTTATTTATTTTTGAGAAAGAAAGGTGTGAGTGAGGGACAGAGAAAGAAGGAGAGAGAGAGAGAGAGAGAGAGAGAGAGAGAGAAGGCCAAGCAGGCTCAGTGCTGCTATCACAGAGCCAGACACGGGGCTCAAACTCACAAACCATGAGATCATGACCTGAGCCGAAACCAAGAATCAGTCACTTAACAGAGTGAGCCTCCTAGGCACCCCAGTTTCTAGACATCTTCAATGTTGAAAAGAAGAACAAATTCTTCTCTACTGTCAAGGTCTTCCAGCTGGACTAAGAGTTAAATTTACATGAGACAGATTAACAAGAAGAAAAAACCCAAAGTTTTATTATGTGCACAGAGAGGTCCTACAATGAAATTGAGACCTAAAGAAATAACCAACACAGGCGGTGTTTATACTTTTTAGGCAAATAGAGAATAAATCTTTGAGGAATTGACAGAACAAAAAAAACTTAACTTGGGAGTTTCAAGTAAGAAGAAATTCTAAACAGATTTTGGACTGGGGTAGTAAATTAGTAAAAAGTAACAAGGATTGTTTGTACAGCTTTCTTGCCCCTGAAATCCCCATCTCTGGTTATAAAGATATCTCTTCACTTCCTGATACAGGGAGGGTACCTTTCACATAGGAGATTTATTCCTTGTTTTCAGGGTGCACAGAAAGTCCCATCTCTGGTGATAAGGATGTCTCTTCACTTTCTGGTACAGGGAGTGTACCTTTCACATAGGAGATGTATTCCCTGCTCTCAGAGTGGACAGAGAGTCTGAGTGTCCTGGCATAGGCTGTCTCCTGAGTAACTTTTATTTAAAATAATCAATATGCCAAAGGGGAAGCCTGCCCTTTGCTCCTACGGTGTCAGTAAGAAAACCTATGTAAGCATAAAATGAACTGTGTTATTCTGAAAGTTTAGTAGTTTGATAATTAAATGTGAGATCTCAGATGAATAGAATAGTTTCACCAGAAACCGACATTAAAATAAATGTCCTAGATTGACTTGCAGTCATATTACTACTATCATCCATTATCAGAGAAGAACAAACCATTGTGGTCAGTATTTCAAGGTAATTAAGTACATTCTGTTCTGCCTTTACATAAACTTCTTGGACACTTGGCAATGTGCAGGTATGTCCTGCTTTAATATTTCACAGTTTTTTGTTTCACTTACAACCAAAAAAAAAAAAAAATCTCCTTAGATCTGGGTTTCTTTTTTGTGAAATTTGACTTCAGACCTTGGTGGATTCAACATTATAATGTTTCTTTATGCACTGCAATCTGAAGATTAGTTTTTATTGCTTTCTCTTTCCCTGTTCAAGAATGAAAGAATCTTATCAAAGGGGTAGTTATCAGTTACAAGCCAAAAAGGAAGTATAATCTATTTATTTGGGAGGGAGGGGAAGTGTAGAATGTAATCAGTTTGTTAACAGAAATTGAAACTTTTGTGCTGTATTATTTTGGGGAATGACACTATGCAAATTTGAAGGATCTGTTAAAACAAAACAAAACAAAACAAAACAAAACAAAACCATAGGCCCAAAATGGTATCACTTAGATTAAGGCCCCAAGTCAATAAGCCAAGACTTACTATCTTACCTAATTGCAGTTTCAACTGAATTCCCCCAGGAATAACCTTTAGCCAGTAACATGGAATCTCCTGGTCAACACTAGGAAATTTACAGATAGACCCACTTTCCTTAGGACAGCTTTGTCTAAACAATGCATTCTTTACTAATAAATTTTTCTTTCTTTCTTTCTTTCTTTCTTTCTTTCTTTCTTTCTTTCTTTCTTTCTTTCTTTCTTTCTTTCTTTTCCTTCCTTTCTTCCTGTCTGCCTTTTTCTTCTTTCTTTTCCTTCCTTTCTTCCTGTCTGCCTTTTTCTTTCTTTCTTTCTTTCTTTTTTCTTTCTCTTTCTTTCCTTTCCTTTCCTTTCCTTTCCTTTCCTTCTTTTTCCCCCTCCTCCCCCTCCTCTTCTTCCTTTTTTTCTCCTCTTCCTCCTCCTCCTCCTCCTCCTCCTCCTCCTCCTCCTTCTCTTTCTTTTTCTTCTTCTTCTTTATGCCCTCTCTCTGCCATTTTTGTTGTTGTTTAGCTCAATGGAGCTCCCCACTACTTGCTAGATGGAATGCTTCTTGATTCATGAATCATCTAAAGAAACCAATTAGAGCTTTGAATTTACTTGGTTGAATTTTGTTTTTTTAGCAGATCCAATGCCATTTTCAGCTGATGATGATTTAGAGAATATTGTAATGAGAAAGTCTGTGCATCTTTTTAATTTTTTTTTTAACGTTTATTTATTTTTGAGACAGAGAGAGACAGAGCATGAACAGGGGAGAGTCAGAGAGAGAGGGAGACACAGAATCCGAAGCAGGCTCCAGGCTCTGAGCTGTCAGCACAGAGCCCGACGCGGGGCTTGAACCCACGAACCGCGAGATCATGACCTGAGCCAAAGTTGGATGCTTAACCGACTGAGCCATGCAGGCGCCCCTGTGCATCTTTTTAAAAATCATGTTTGCACAAAGCAAGAAATTAATTTGCTTTAATGTATCTTTGCCTTTTATGTCTACTTGCCCAATCATATTTCAGGTCTTATTAGAATCTGCCATCACTTGATAAATTAATAATTCTTGTCCTATTAAGAGCAGTATGTTAAGCTTCAAAGTTCTCAAAACTGAATTACTAACCATGGTTTATGATCTCAAATTCTATTCATTGTTTTGTTAAATGGTCTTGGTTATGTCATATTTAATACCTTTTTTCTGTATAAAGAAGTCAAACCCTTTAACTAAATAATACAGTTATTGATACAGTGTCACTTTATGCATAACCTCAATAATCACAATATCTCATTTGTCTTCACAAGGGTCGGTATCATTGAATTGTGTCTATAAAGACGAATAAAACCTCAGCATACAGAGAAAAAGCTGATTAATATTATAGACAGAATCATGCTTCAAGAAGCACAGCTTTTTGACAGGGATTATTTATTTATTATTTATTTATTAGGGAAAAGTCTCAACATTCAATAAGATGGAATGAGTCTGTAACAATGAACTGATTGCTGGGTTCTTGAAATTTATGCTAAATAAAAAGCTACCACAATGAATCAGAAACACTTTTCAGACATAACCTTGAGTCTCAGTTCTCTATGTCAAAGTAGTGGGGACTATATTGTAGGTTATTAGCATTTGTGGCCACCTTGATGATAAGAACATACATACACAAATATAAGATAAAAAAAGGTGTGAAGAATCAGAATAAAGGGGTAGTTTCTGACATAGAATTACAGTTTAGGATTTAATGGAATTAAAATTAGTTATTATGGACTTTGCCAATGTCATGGTAGTTAAGTTTGCAGGGATCTTTACTTTTTTTTTAAATTTTTTTCAAATGTTAATTTTTTTTTTTTTTTTTGAGAGAGAGAGAGAGAGAGAGAGAGAGAGAGAGAATGAATGGGGGAGGGGCACAGACAGAAGGAGACAAGGAATCCAAAGCAGCCTCCAGGCTCTGAGCTGACAGCACAGACCCAGATATGTGGCTCAAACCCACAAACTGTGGGATCATGACCTGAGTGAAAGTTGAACACCTAATCAACTGAGCCACCTAGGTGCCCCAAGGATTTTTACTTTCAAATATGGGTCTTTAATTTGAGAACTTTGACTCAATGCCAGATTGATATGATGGTATATTTCGTTTGCAATGAATTCCCAACTCTTAATTTTCTAAGATGATCAAATTCTCGGGTTTTTCTAACAACCTATTACATTACCATGGTCTTCCAGCTGCTGTGAGACCTATGTAAGTTTCTAAGTCACATCAAATACTCCATTTTAAAAAAAAATTGTTTTTTAAACATTTTATTTATTTTTGAGACAGAGAGAGACAGAGCATGAACGGGGGAGGAGCAGAGAGAGAGGGAGACACAGAATCGGAAGCAGGCTCCAGGCTCTGAGCCGTCAGCCCAGAGCCTGACGCGGGGCTCGAACTCACGAACCGCGAGATCGTGACCTGGCTGAAGTCGGACGCTTAACCGACTGAGCCACCCAGGCGCCCCTCAAATACTCCATTTTGAACTGTGTCATATATTTCAAAAATAATGGTTTATTCTGACATAAGAAGCATATGTAACAACCATTTGTTGAGTATTGTCTTATGCCAGTACTACTTACGCAATTTCAGTGTATTAAATGCTACATGGATCGTTTTTACTGTACAGATGAGGAAATTGAAATTCAGATGAGGTAAGTAATTTGGCAAGAAGAAGACGATTTGTTTTTTTTTTTTTTTTTTTTCAAGTCTGTTGGCCACAGCGCCCATAACTTTCCTTCAGTCCACACTGCAGTGGCTCTTTGTGAGGGACCCGAGGGGAATCTGCAGAAACGGAGGGAAACTGGTTCTACCACCATGTGCTCCTAGACAAGGCTAAAGTCAGAGTCAACTCACAGGCCTCTTTGATGGTCATGTGAGCTGGACTAATACTCAAAAATCTTGGTTCTCCTCCTTGTTTTGTATTTAGATAGCTCTGTGGGAGGCACTGAGTTGGGCGGTCTGTGCACTTGTATGTTTTGTGGCCCAAAGAGCGGACTTCTCTGAGCTCTAACTGGCTACAAGTCCAGGTTCATTTGATCTGTTCATGACTGCCTGGGCCAGCCTCATTTTCTTTTTCAGAGGACTGTTAAAAGTAAAAGGTATAATCCCAGTCACCTGTGGCTATCACTCTGAAGGCAGAGGATAAAACATTTCCATAGGGATACCCCGCACACAGGTATGAAGATAAGGTCCGGGAGGCAGGCTGGTGAACTTTTGCCTCAGGCTCTGCTTTATGGAAAACTTAAGGTAAGAAAGGACTCTCATCTTCTAATTTTTCTGTTCCAGCAGAGAAAACATTGCCCTGTCTTGGTATTACAGGACCTCCACCTCTCCTATCCTTCACAGCCTGTTGGTTTCTGGAAGTCTCTAGAGAGAGCTCATAAGAACTCACGAATAAGTAATCATATTCACAGAGCGGGATCATCCATCATTCTTCTTCTGCCTCTGGCTTCTTTGCCCAGGAAACCTCAGGGACTGCTGCCATCACTGTTTCCTGATGGCCTCTCAAAGTCAAAGGTCCTACTGGCTCTCACTGTTCTAAGACTGACCTGGAGGAAGAACATCTTTCCCGCCCTCATCACCCTGTGACCATCCTCTCAAATACTCTGCCCTCCACTTCCTGTCTTGAGGTTCCCAATGGAAGGCTGTCTTGTACTCCAAAGTCTCAACATCATGTGGACAACTTAATGTGATACCTTTCCTTACCATTTGTTTGCTCTATGAATGCATTCGTATCTATGAGAGTGCCAACCGAGAAAAGGAGGTGAAACCGAAAAAGAAACAAAGGCTTTTATCTGGAGTCTCAGAATTGCAAATCCGGAAGCACGGATTCCAGTGTAACCAGAAAAGTATTGCACCTGAGCGGTGAGAGCAAAGAGTTTTTATGAGAGAGAGGAAGAAGGATGGGCAGTTATACGACTTGAATAAGGGAGGAGAAGGAAAAAAGAGCCATGACTGCTTCTAACACATTAAGCCATCTTTGTTTACACTCTGACAGACTAAATATATCCGTGTGGTCTAATGAGACCACTCTCGGTATGCACTAATCACTCTGCTGGCAGAAAGTCCATACTGGCAGTTTTATGGTCTGGCCGCCAAATGCCCTGCCGGTTTTATGAGCAACTGCTTGCAAAACAATCATCCCGACTGGCCCAGTTTAAAAGTTAATTTGGTGCAGTTCAGAAGTTCATTAGAAAGGAAAAGGAAGCTTTGAAATGGGGTTGCTCATGTCCAGAAATTTTATCCGGTCTCACAAGAGCAAGCCAGAAGACTTGGTTAATGCAGACCCAGACCCTCGTCTTGTTCTTCCAGTCATTCATGTCTTCCCTCCAGTTGTGTGATAAATATATTCCGGTTCACTTTGAAGCTTTCCAATAGTAGCAGTCTGGAGAAAAGACTCAAATCTCCTTCTGTTTAACTTAGAACATTAACTGTAATTGCATTTATTGAACATCAGGCAGGTGTTGGTACCATTTTGGTTCCTCCCACAATCTCCAATGCCCCTTCTTTTTTTTTTTTTTTTAACATTTATTCATTTTTTTTGAGACAGAGAGAGACAGAGCATGAGCATGAATGGGGGAAGGCCAGAGAGAGAGGGAGACACAGAATCGGAAGCAGGCTCCAGGCTCTGAGCTGTCAGCACAGGGCCCGACGTGGGGCTCGAACTCACAGACCACGAGATCATGACCTGAGCTGAAGTCGGACGCCCAACCGACTGAGCCACCCAGGCGCCCCAACTCCCCTTCTATAATATGTGCATTTTGTTAGCTTAATGAAAAGTGCTTTGAACTCTGAAATTCAAGTGTCCTGTGGAAGGCTGAATAATCATTCCCCAAGGATATCCGTATCCTAATCCCCAGGACCTCTGAATACTTTTACCTTCCATTGTAAAATAAACTTTGCTCATGTGATTACATTAAGGGTCTTGCAGTGGGAAGATTATTCTAGATTATCCTGTGTGGACCTGATATGATCACAAGGATTCTTATAAAAGGGATGTGGCATAAGTCAGACTCAGACAGCAAGGGATGTGACAGAGCACGAGGACAGGAAGAAAGAGATTGAAGAGGCTATCCTGATCACTTGGAAGATGCAGGAAGATGGCCATGAGCTGGGGAATGTTGATGGCCTCAGGAAGGTGGAAAGATTAAGGCAATGGATTCTCTCCTGGAGTTTTCAGAAGGAACCAGCACTGAAGGCCACCTTGACTTTAGCCCAGTGGAACTAATTTCTGTCTTCTGACCTCCAGAAGTGTAAGAGAGTAAGTTTGTGTTTAAGCTACTACATTTGTGATAATTTGTTACAACAGCAACAGAAAACTGATGCACTGCCTTCACTCTCAGTCAGACTGCTCCCCCTTTTTTCCAGAAATTCAGGAGCCACTGTCATCTTGATGTGGTTGGAAGTGTTGGGATTTGGAGCTAATGGCCAAGAAAGAATTCTTGAGATGTCTGGTGCAAAAAAGTGGTTTAATTAAAGCACGGGCCAGGACCGTGGGCAGACACAGCTACACGGAGATTGTGAGGGGTGGTTGTTTTTATACTTAGGAGTCTTTAGGATATGAAAGTCCTTTTTGGAAACTTCCCCCCAAAGGACTTTCATATGCTAAAGACTGTCAGGATCCCGGAGGCCTAGCTATTGTCAAGATTGTTTTTTCCTTCTAGCAAAGCATTAACATTGAGACAGTTGGGAGTTCCTGGAAGAAATCATTCTCTGCCTACCTCAAGTATCTGTCAACGTGCTGTGAGTTGTAAGGAAATTAATTTTATCTACATTTCTTTCTGCCTTTGTTTCCCACATCAATCTCTTAGGCACTGCTGAGCTCTTTACTCAAATTATTAATGCTCAATTCTAGTAACAACTACAAAAAGGAGATTCTATTATCATACCCCTTTTATGAAAGGGGAAATGAAGTTTAGATTAATCAAGAAATTTCACCTCAAGTCTCATAGAAGGCATTAGAACTGGAAAACTACAGCCAGAACAGTCTTAATTCTTCATAGCCTGTGTTCTTTCTTTCTTTTCTTTTCTGTTTTTTAAGATTTTAATTTTAAGTAATCTCTACACCCAACGTGGGCCTTGGACTCACAGCCGCAAGATCAAGAATCGCACACTCCGCTGACTGAGCCCGCCAGGCGCCCCTTCATAGTTTGTGTTTTTAATCACCATGTGAGCTAACTGCACCTCTTTTTTCCTGCTTTTCCATTCACCAAGTTCACAGGGCCTATGTTGAGTTTTTCATGTTGATATTTAAAAATTTTTATCCTGAGTGTATAAAGAGATGTTCTGGATCAGACAGATTTCTTATTGATTACCTCCCATGAATATATGTCACTTCCTGCTTGCCTCAGGCCTCACTCTTGGGGGGTGATGAGATGAAAGCCAAGCCAGTTGTCCTATTCCAGGAGCGAGACACTCCATAAGCCAGGGAAGGGAGTGGAGGGGGGAAGGGGAGATACAATTGTCCCTGCTTATAAAAGGGAGTGAGGACTTTGTCCCACTGCCCTCCTGAAAGGGTTTCCTTGGAAACACAATAGGTCTAAATCCCAATCATAACCCTTTGTCATATAAGTAAATCTTTCCAAGAACCAGATTGCCCCTTTGTCTCCACTGTTAAGACCTATGTGTATCTCTAAATTCTGTGGCTTTATCTCTTTTGACGTGTAAATACCTAGGGAGATAGTATTCCAGTCTCCCCAGAACCCTGAGGCTTAGCCTGACACCTAGCCCTGGATATAACCATTGAGTCATCCTTCAGATTAGAAAAATTGTGTTATCCCTGAGGATCAGAGCCATTAACTAGACAAATGACAGATTTAATACTCATGGGACGTGAGGAGGCTAGGACTTTTACAAGAACACTGAGAAATCCAAAGAAGTTTTATTTCCCACAGCCTAAAATATATTGCCCTTGACTTAGAGTTAAAGGAAGGAGTCCCTGCTGACATTTATAGAGCTACCAGAATGGTTTGTGTTTGTTTACCTCTACAAAACTTAAAAAATTGCTGTTCCATGTTATCTCATTCTGAGCCAAGTACAATTGGAGTAAAGAAGAGGCTATTCTACTTAATTTTCAAGGGAGGACACAGAGGCTCAGAGTAGCTGTTGCTTGTCTATGGTTACCCAGCTGCTTAAGACAAGTGTGGGCATGTGCCCACACTTTTCCTCCTGCCGAAGGTTACAAACGTGCCCAGGAACAGGTCCAGTGAGACAAGCACAAATCTTCCTGGGCCTTCCCCTCAGGAGCACAAACTCTCCTCCCTTTCAGATTGAGAATACGTTATTTTCCAGGTGGTTCATATGGTTCCATATCAAGAGATAACAGTCTTTGTTTCTACTGTGGAAGCTGGATGTATTCCTGTTGTGTTGGGGCCATTTAAATTCAAATTTACAGGTTTAGCAACATTTCAACCATCACCAGACTTGTGAAGCCATTGGAACAGCATTACACTGGCTGATTGTTTCTCTCCATGAAGATTATAAAATAAAGACCTTCTCATTTAGACCTTTGGACAGATGACACTCAGCCAACTCACTTTTTCCTTTTTTGTTCCCATTACACGAATAATGATTGAGTTCGAAGATAGAGTGCAATTTACAATTTAGCTCCCAGCTTCACGAAGAAGAGGGAAAAGAATGCGGAATTGAAAAACCTTTTAAGATCATTTAAATGAGAGTGCTTTTGAAAATATGGGTAAACATTTGAAAAATTTTAAAGAGCTAGAACTAAAGAACAGTTGGTTATACTGAAACAAAATGAGTATTTTATGTAAAACAGAGATTTTTTTTTCAATATATGAAATTTATTGTCAAATTGGTTTCCATACAACACCCAGTGCTCATCCCAAAAGGTGCCCTCCTCAATACCCATCACCCACCCTCCCCTCCCTCCCACTCCCCATCAACCCTCAGTTTGTTCTCAGTTTTTAAGAGTCTCTTATGCTTTGGCTCTCTTCCACTCTAACCTTTTTTTTTCCTTCCCCTCCCCCATGGGTTTCTGTTAAGTTTCTCTGGATCCACATAAGAGTGAAAACATATGGTATCTGTCTTTCTCTGTATGGCTTATTTCACTTAGCTTAAGTCTTCAGTTACATCCATGTTGCTACAAAGGGCCATATTTCATTCTTTCTCATTGCCACGTAGTATTCCATTGTGTATATAAACCACAATTTCTTTATCCATTCATCAGTTGATGGACATTTAGGCTTTTTCCATAATTTGGCTATTGTTGAAAGTGCTGCTATAAACATTGGGGTACAAGTGCCCCTATGCATCAGCACTCCTGTATCCCTTGGGTAAATTCCTAGCAGTGCTACTGCTGGGTCATAGGGTAGGTCTATTTTTGAGGAACCTCCACACTGTTTTCCAGAGTGGCTGCAAGTAAACAGAGATTCTAAAGATGGGGGGGCACTGCAAGGACTTTGAAAAAAATATGGAAGTAAGGAGCGCCCACTAGTGGTGGTCTCTACGTGGGTATGTCCTACAGTCCGTTATAAATTTCCAGGGCTTGCCTATTCAGGAGGAATAACAGATCAAGAAGAAAAAAACAAACCTAAGCAAGAAACTTTTGTAAAAAGCTTTATTTTCATGCAATTTGTAAAAATACACCAATAAATATTTAAACTTCTCTATTCCAAGACATAGAGAAACACTGCATAATTACCACTAAACAAGGCATTATGCCTTACAAGGAAGACATAAAATGTCCAAGGGATATTTAAAAACATTGTGGAGTTTTCAAAGCTTCAACATCAGAAGTGTTGACCACGTACTGTAAAACTCTCTCAATAAATAACAATTGGCATTCTTCTGAGCAGTACAAAAATAAATGCACGCATACATTCCACAACCTTAACAGTGACCTGTGTGCTTGGATCCCAAACTATTTATCTCCAGCCTTTATCATAGGGAATGACAGGGCGTGGTTTCCCCTCCCCTCCCCCCAACACATAATATAGTTTAATGAATGAAGAACATTTAAGACTCATCACTTACAAACTAAAAGGAACTGAACTAACTTTAGCATAAAAGTGACCTTTAAAAATAATAGTAGAGCAAATTACCAAATTCATATCTTTAAATATTAGCTAGAACATTACTATGCTAGCTTTGAAAAATAAATAAATAAATAAACAAATAAATACGTATGTTGAAAATAGACGGATACTCATAGGGAAAAGTCAAATAGATTGAACAAAGTCCAGATGGTCCCTGGAGGCTTTGGTTTCTTTTCTTTCTATCCCATTCCACTGAGGCTGCCACAGTAAGCCATGAACTTCTGCCTTCTCTCTCTAGCTCAGTTGTTGCTGCCCCTGTGATTAAAAAAGAAAGAAAGAAAGAAAGAAAGAAAGAAAGAAAGAAAGAAAGAAAGAAAGAAGGAAAGAAAGAAAGAAAGAAATGGTTGCCATTAATAGGACTCCATAAATTGACTGCATAGTCCTGTGACATGAGGTTGCCACGTGGTTACAACCTACACCACTGCGATGGGTGGCAGGAAAATGCCGGGCTCCTGGATGGTGTTTAATTAGGAATAAGGTGCTGTCTGTGATCACAATTATATTATTAGCTTCAAAAAGCTAGAAGGTAATGTCACAGTGGGCTAAAAAAGTACATTCAGGACATCATTTAAGCCCCACGGCAGACCTCTTTAGGTAGCTATTTTTATTTCTTCTATATTACGGAGACTTGAACAGATTAAGTACTTTCCCTGGGGACACAGGAATAATCAGAGGTGGGGCCTAGGTTACAGTTAGGGCAGGGATTCACAGCAAAGTCCGTGCTCTTCACGACTAAGCTTCAGTGGCCCATGTTGCTCAAAACCAAGGGTGCCACTTTTCAGAGCAGAAGCTCACCAGGGATGGAGCTGAATACTGTGTGTTCCTCAATGGGTGGGAAGCATTTGAACACCACTGGCCAAATCCAATTCAGCTTTTAGGAACACACATGCACCCACACTCATTTGCGTGGGGAGAGAGGGCACTGGAAATATCCTTCTGGCATAGGGGAGGCTTAATGACCTTAATAGCAAAGGTCATTGTGAATGAATAATTTTGTTTTTCAGCTAAACCTAGGCTTCCCGGACGCATTTGCCAGCATCCGTGACCAAGGACTCTAGCGGCACGCGTCAACAGAAAGCATAACTCACTGGCTTAGCATCTTTTCGATGATTCTCTTGACCATGGGGGCTTCGGGGTTGAGACAGGCTTCGTGTCCGTTCTTGAGAGTGGCTCTGCGGAGACAAGGCAGAGTCCCCGTTGGCGGGAGGCCGGGCCGCGGGGTGGGGGGCACGGGGGCGGGGGGGGGACGGCCAGGACGGCTGCAGCGCGGGGCGTCACTTACATGACTTCGGTGTGGGCGCAGTGGGGGCCCGACTGCGTCACCTTGACGCTCTGGATGTTCTTGAGGTGAATGCCCTGCACGGTCTGCAGGCACTGGCAGCGCAGCTCGGTGACGACGGGCGCCCCTGCGGGGAGAGCAGGCCGGGTGAGCGGGCGGCCCCGGGGCGCGCACCCCTTCCCCACCCCCACTCGCACCCGCACCCCGTCCCCCCGCGGGCTCCGGGCCTCACCTGCGGCGCGCCGGGCGGCGGGGACCAGGAGCAGGAGCAGCAGCGCGGCGCCGAGGAGCCGGGGAGCGCGGGGCGCGGTGCGGGCCATGGGGCTCAGCTCGGGGAGTCGCGGCGGCGGTGGCTGGAGCTGGACGGCTGGCGGGAGGGCTGGCGGAGCGGACTCTGTGGCTCCCCGAGCCGGGAGAACGGCTTTTATCCCCGGTGGACTCGGCGCGGCGCCGGGCGCAGCGGGGGGGTGGGGGGGTGGGCAGGGAAATTCCCGGCGCCCCGGGTCATTCCCGGGTGCGGAAGGTTCGCGCGGCCCCGCCCCGGGGGTGGAGGGGGACCCGCGTGCCAGGCCTCCCGCGTGTCCCGGCGACTCGGGTGTGTTCCCTTTCCGCCCAGTCCCCAAAGAGGGCGTGAGTGGCCTTGCTTGAGTCTGTGCCATTTACGCGAGACCGGCGTCTGTCTTGACGAATGTTAGTTATCCGGATGGGGGAATAACGCCCGGAGAAGGGGTGACATGATTTTCTACTTGCTACTTAACGCATAGATGTGTTTTGGTTTGATTAGTTTGCTTCCGTCTGCATAAGGAGACTCTGTTAAAATACATTTGTCATCTCACAGCAGACGTAAGAACGTTCGCCGGTTCCATTTTACATTCACAAACAAATCATACTTTGTGTCATATCCTGAAGGGGTGAAGGGATGAGGGGATGACCGGTGTCAAGAGGTCAATTTAATGTTTAACTTAGGACTGAGTGTCTTATCCCTACTTATCTTCCTTCCTCTGCAATTCTGGAACTTCCAGAGTTGGAGTAAATCCATGAACACCACCTTTTTGGTGTAGACGGTGTGAATTAGTCCGTGAAGTATAATGCTGGTGGTCATATCCGAGCTGTTGGGGGGTGGGGGGAAGGCTGCGTTGGGCTCCTGGGGTCCAAGGGTCGGAGGGACCAGGAGCTGATGCCTAGTGGGAGTAGCACCCTGTGCTCACCTGAACAGCAAAAAGAGGTGTTCCTGTGAAATACTTAAGCGCTAGATCACCACTCCAATGGCACTTCCTTGTTTTATGTTCCCAAATCTCATTTCCTTTCCCTGTTGTGTGGACTTGCCTGCCTCCAGGGATTTGAAATGCTCTCCGGAGAAGTAACTGCAGTCCTGTTTTAGTTCTGACTGACTTCTAATCAATCAGACCTTTCAAGCCGGTAACTCGACTGTGTCGTTCAGCAGCTCATTTCTCACCTCAGTGTAAATGACTTTTGTTGTTGTTTTGTAGGTTTCAGATGGCTTCGGTGTGATTCCAGGTGCAGGTCTGTGAGGAGCGTGGGGTTACCCGGTGGATGGGTGTGGAAGGGAAGCAGGAGGAGATGCTCTGGAGCTGCAAAGTGGCACCGAGCAGCCCTCTGCTTCACAATGCCAGGGTAGGAATTTCAGGTGTTGGACATTTAAACCGTCTCTGCCTTAGTTTCTCACCTGTAAAATGGACGTCAGAGATAGTGTCTACTTCAGCAGATTGTTAGGAGGAATAAGTGTGTGAACATTTATAAAACGCCAGTACATACAATGCATATACTATAAATCATTTTTAAATAAACGTAATTTAAATTGCTGTTTCTGCATTCTTAAGCTGGAACTCACCTGGGGATAAAATCCCTGTACAAAGAGAAAAAAAAAAATTTAAAAAGAAAAAACACCTCCTTCAACCAACATAAAAGTTTTGTACTATTTTTTTTCTTAAGAGAAAACTCAGAATGAGTTTTTTGCTGTCTAGTTTAATTGATCAGTAATGTTATAGTTCTAATTTCAGTAATTTCAGCTACAAAGTGCAAATAAAACTAAATATATTCTATCTTACTAGAAAAGATTATGAGGGTGCCTGGGTGGCTCAGTAGGTTAAACATCTGACTCTAGTTGAGATCCTGTCCAGGTCATGATCTCACTCTTGGTGGGTTTGAGTCCTGTGCTGTGGGGTTGAGTCTGTGCTGACAGCTCAGAGCCTGAAGCCTGCTTCAGATTCTGTATCTCTCTCTCTCTCTCTCTCTCTCTCTCTCTCCGTCCCCTGCTCATGCTTTTTCTCTCTCTCTCTCTCAAAAATAAACATTTTTTTAAAAATTAAAAAAAAGAAGAGATTATGAATTACTAAATTGTAAATAATGATTTGTCTTTACATTTTTTAAAGTAATCAGAACAGTCCTTTGTGGGAAGGGGCAAGAAATATAACTTAAAAAAAAAATAAGTGGAAAATGAAAGATGACCTAAAGTTTATAAAATATGAATAATTTAGCAATAATTGAGAATTTGTGTAGGTACTACTGTCATTATCCTTATTTTTCTCGGATTCTTATTTTTTTATTTAATGTTTATTTATTTTTGAGAGAGAGAGAGAGAGAGAGAGAGACAGTGTGTGTGTTGGGGGGAGGGGGGGATTGGGGGAAGGTCAGAGAGGAAGGGAGACAAAGAAACTGAAGCAGGCCCCAGAGTCTGACGTGTGGCTCCAACTCATAAACTTCCAGATCATGACCTGAGTCAGTCACCCAGAGCCACTCAGTCGCCCCTTTCTAGGATTCCTAATTGAAAATACTATGGATTTTCTTTCTTTCTTTTTCTTTTTTCTTTTCTTTTTTTTTTTTAGATAATCCGTAGCTCAGAATTATAATAGCTGAAGAGATTGCTATTCTTTCCATTATTCTTCAGTATCTCCAGTAATTTACATATGTTTATGTGCTTATAAGATCAACATGAAGTATTACAGTAAATAACACTTTAATCTAATAGTCAATGTCCTCAATCTTTTGCATATATGAAACCCACTTAATCTTCTCACCTTCCCCACAAAGTAGTTACCAGCTTTGTCTCCACAGCTTTTCTCCACAAGGAAACAGGGAATTTAGGTAATTGGCCAAGGTCTCACAGTTCATAAAATTCACAATTTGAGCTCTAGCCAGTGCTGCTTTTAACCACTACATGTTAAGAAAAAAAAGAAAAGAAAAGAAAAGAAAAGAAACTTTTTTCTAAGAAAAGTAATAGATAATTCAGGAGAGCAGGTTTGTTTTTGTTTTGGTTTGTTTAAGTATGTTTGTTATTCTCGCGGTTCAATGCCACATTTCCTAAAGCTTAATAATAGCAAACTGCTCAAAAGTCTCCAGTGTTTTATTTCACTAACAGCAAGAAGTTTCTTTTGTGGAATGAATAGGATATACTTAGATTCAATAAAATCTACATCTGTCTATCTATCTATCTATCTATCTATCTGTCTGTCTGATTTTCCTCATCAATGGATTATGCCTCCAAAATCAAGTCAGTGGGATGAACACTCTACACTGAGATTTTCCCAGAAGGGAACTGGGCATTTTAGTTATTTGCTGAAATAAGGATCATGGTTTTCTGCCTGACCCAGTCTGCGTACTTTATCATGATTTAATAATGGAAATATTTTGCCTTCGGCATTAACAGGAAGCTACCCAGAACTTTACTCTCTTTATAATTAAAAGAAAGAAAGAAAGAAAGAAAGAAAGAAAGAAAGAAAGAAAGAAAAGAAAAATATTCTCCTAATGCTTTCCAGATCCAATCCAAAGTATGGACATATGCAAATACTCAGGGTGAATGAATAGGGCATCAAAAAATTTACAGTAGTGGCCAAAGGGATGAAACATTTCAAGAAGCAGCTTCATATTTATAGAATTATCTATAATTTTATGTCTAAGACTTGCTTGAGAATCATCACTTGCTAACAAAATAAAGTACAGAAGAAAGGGCTTTTTTCTACCTTAATATATCAACTCTCATAATTCAATCCCTAGCAGCCCCGTATTTATTTTTCAGAAAACTTAAAAAGCAATGACGTTCTGAAGCCTAAAAAACAATCCCCTTCTTTGTTTTTGCAAGTGTCTCCTCCATATATTTACTCATTTTATGAGCTGAATGACAGATTTCTATGCCCAAACTTTAAACTAATGCAATCACCAATCTTAAAAGAAGAGAGCATCCTTAAAATAAAATGGGTTATTAAATCCCATTTACAGCCACCATATTTACTGTCTTCTTGTTCGATTGACACTATCTGATCTGCCTTTACAATCCAGACTTGGCGCCGTCTCCTGAGATGAGGGAGCCATCGGAATGGGCAGTGCAGGACTGCTGTCCCCACTGTGGCCCTGGGAAATTGTGCCACCACAAATGCCACGTGTTGCGTTTACCGCTTCTGGTAGAATGACTCCGGCTCTGAGGGGAGAAGAGTGAAAATGTCCGAATGTGGCATTAAATCGCTCAATCCACCCACTTCTTCAGTCCGAAGCGTGTCGTCCAGCGTTCATGTCATAAACCCGATCCAGTCTCTAGTACGGTGGTCATTTCTACCCGGCTTGAGCTCCTTCCTCCTTCTGGTTATGGAATCTTGGTTTTCTCTTGGGGACCATCCCTTCTTCCTCCCAGCCTGGGTAGTTCAGGGAGGGGGACCCTGCTCCAAAGCCCCAGGAGTGTGCTGGAGACCCAAAGTACCATTGGTTGGTCTTTCCAGTCTGGGTCTAACCCTCAGGCAAGTTCTAACAGGTGCAGGGTGGGCAAGGGACCTAAGCCTGGCCGAGTCAGAAAAATGTCCTGGAGTCCTTGTTGTCAGGAAATGGTGGGAAAATCAGCCCTTGCTTCCTGTGGGGTTCCACCTGCTGGAACAGAAGCTTGAAGCTTTGTCAGTGTTTGAGGGGAGCCTGCCTGAAGTGAAGCAAGCACAGAGAAAAGCAGCCTGATGTGGAGTGAGGCTAATTACCGGCGAGAATTTTTGAACTGCAACATGCAGTTTTAAAGCATCCACACATCAGTCGTTTACTTTTAGAGGCCCAATGATTCTCCTTTTCTTTTTTAATTAAAACTTTCTTTTTTTTGGTTTTTATAAATGTTTTAAAGTTTATTTATTTTTGAAAGAGATAGAGTGCGAGTGGGAAGGAGGCAGAGAGGGAGGCACAGAATCCGAAGCAGGCTTCAGGCTCTGAGCCATCAGCAGAACAGCTGTGTCAGCTCTGAGCTGTCACTTGAACTTGTGAACGGGACATTATGACCCGAGCCAAAGTCGGACGCTTAACCGACTGAGCCACTCAGCCACCCCATTCTTTTTAAAAATTTTTTTATTTGTATTTTTTAAAATTTATGTATTTGAGAGAGGGAGAGAGAGAGAGAGGGAGAGAGAGAAGCTCAAGCAGGCTCCATGCTCAGCTCGGAGGCCAATGTAGGGCTCAATCCCACAACCCTGGGATTATGACCTGAGCCAAAATCAGGAGTCAGCATTCAACAGACTAAGCCACCCGAGTGCCCCCTCTCCTTTTTATGAAGCCATCTTAATTAAACCGGGTTTTGGTTACTGACTCCACTCACTGTTAGTTACCTTTCTAACCAGGAGGGCGGTTCAACTCGAATTGAATTCCTTTCTTCCTTTGTTTCAACATTGTCATCGATCATTTACTCAGCATTTACAAGGTGGGAATAAAGTTTGGCCAGGGATCCGGAGAGGAATAGGACTCTGCTACCCTCTGACTCTCCATGCAATAGGGGAAATGAGTGGACAAATAGAAGATTTTAGAAAAGGGGCACCTGGGTGGCTCAGTCAGTTGGGCATCCGGCTTTGGCTCAGGTCATGATCTCACAGTCCGTGAGTTCTAGCCCGCGTCAGGCTCTGTGCTGACAGCTCAGAGCCTGGAGTCTGCTTTGGATTCTGTGTCTCCCTCTCTGCCCCTTCCCCACTCACACTCTGTCTCTCTCTCAAAATAAAATAAAAATATAAAAAAAAAAAAGAGAGAGAGATTTTAGAAAAGCCTGTGAAAACCATGGCAAACCATTCCCAAGATGCTGGTGTGAGGACTACCTGATCTAACACTTAAAGAGTGGGTTTATGAAACTTGTCAGAGAGGTTCCTGAAAGAGGTGACCATTGATGTGACTCTCGGGATGAGGAATTTTCCAGGGAAATGGGGGACACTGATGGGCAGAAGACATTCAGGAGAGGGCCAGATGAGCAGAGGCATAGAAATGGGATGGAACATGGTGACTACTACTGGGAGCAGCAAACGGTTTGTATAGCTGGAACTCACTCTGTGAACAGAGACTGGAGAGAGGCTGAGGCAGGAGGAGGCTGAGTTTGGATGGTATCTTACTGGGAGGCCTCTGTAGGCATTTCAAGGTGTTTCCATGGCCCTGTTGCCCAGACCACACTGTGACCTTCATTGGCTATCTACCATAGGGTGGTTGAGGTATAACCTAAGATTCAGGATATGTGCAAAAAACTGAGGGCATGGTAGATATTAAATTAAAAGACATTTACTTGGGGTGCCTGGGTGGCTCAGTCAGTTAAGCTTCTGACTCATGATTTCCACTCAGGTCATGATCTCACGGTTTGTGAGTTGGAGCCCCATGTCGGGCTCGGTGCTGACAGTATGAAGCCTGCTTGGGATTCTCTCTCTCCCTCTCTCTTTGTCCCTTCCTGTCTGTCTCTCTCTCTCTCCCTCAAAACAAATAAATAAACTTAAAAAAAGTAAAATAAAAGACATCTGTTAGGCACATGCAAGATACAAGGAACTGTGGTCCATTTTGCAAAAAATGTATAGTGGATAAAACTGAAACTCCAAATATGAAATTCTTCTTCAGTACTAACCTGCCAACTATCTTCTGCAACACAGCTAGTCTTTCTTTCTGTTCCTGTGGTAAGGCCAACCTGACGATTTTAACCATGTATAATTACTTAAGTTCATTTCAGTTAACTCTAAAAAACATCCAATATATTAGATTTGGGCATTATTCCAAGGCTTTAAAAATAATATATTTCAATATAATGTTTGTATTTCCATTAAGATTTTTGAAAAACTTTTGAGAAATAGTAATGAGTAATTAAATTATATTACATGCAATACGAATCAAAGAAATATAGAAATGCCAAAATTACAAAAGGATGTGTGAAGAAAAAAATATAGAAATTGAGGAAATGTCTTCAGGCAAATATTGTTTATCATACTTGGTTATAACAGGCATGAAAACAGCGTGATGACCCTGCTTTGATGTTTTCTGTATTATGGAAGTGAAATTTGGGAAGTTGAGATGAGCTATAAACCACAACAAACATATTACACATAGTGTGTGTGGATACATGGTCAGCCAGGGGACATGACAAACGTAGAAATTTTGATGATCAGAGAATGTCCTCTGTAACATTTCAACATTTTGAAATGTGTTATTACATTCTTTATGGCTCATATATGGTCTTTATTACAAAATGTTCCCTGTGTGTTGAAAAAATATACGTGACCTACGCAGTTTTTGGGTGAAGCATCTGTATACCACGCTCCGGCCAAGTTGGGGGATCATGTTGCTTTACTCTTCTGTACTGTTACTGATTCTTTACTGCTGTGACCTCCTAAGTCCTGAAAAGAGGCCTGTTAGAATCTTTAACTATGATAATCATTTCATCAATTGCCCCTTTTAGTTTCTCTCTTAGCATAATTTGATTAAATATCAAGTTCTTAAAATTTAGAATTGTTTGTTTCTTGTAGAAGTACCCCCTTTTTATTTTGAATCGGTCTTTTTTTTATCTCTAAGACTCCTTCTTTCCTTAAGTCCTAATATCTTCTTACCTAATGCATTGATTTTTTTTTTTTTCTTTTTAAGAGAGAGAGAGCATGAGCAGGGGAGAGGAGGAGAGAGATCTTAAGCAGGTTCAAGGCACATCGTGGAGCCCAATGCAGGGCTCGCTCCCATGACCCTGGGATCATGACCTGAGCCTAAATCAAGTCAGATGCTCAACTGACTGAGCCACCAGGTGCCCCATTGGACTAGTAATTTGTATTAATAATAGATTAATAGTCATTAGCAAGTAATACATTAGTATATCCATACTGTTTCTTTCAGTTAATTTTAGCATGATGTAACACTCTTATTCTTTTAATTTCAAGTTATCTAGGTCTTAATATTTAAAGTATGTCTCTTTTAAGAGGCATAGATTTTTTGGTCTTATTTATACAGTCTTTGTATGAAAAAAAGTTGATCTTTGACTTTTAATTAGAGTGTTTATTCCATTTAAATTTACTATAATTCTTAATATAGTTGGATCTAAGTCTCCTCTCCTGCTATTCTATTTGTCCTATTTTTTTTAAAAAATCAACTTTCAATTTAAGAGTAATTTTAGATTAAAAAAAATTTGTATAGATAGTACAGAGAGTTCCTGTAGACTTTTTGCCCAGTATCTCCTAATGTTGATATCTTACATAATTATAATACACTTATCAAAACTAAGAAATTAACACTGGTACATTGCTGTTGGCTGAACTCCAGTCTTTTATTCAGATTTCACCAATTTCCACTGGTGTCATTCTCCTATCCTGGGATCCAAGTTAGCACAACTCACTGGATTTAGTCATCACATCTCTTTTGTGTCCTCTAATCTATGACAGAGTCTCAGTATTGCCTTGATTTTCATGACTTTGACAGATCTGAAGAATACTTTTTTTTTTTTTTTAGTGTTTATTTATTTTTGAGACAGAGAGAGACATAGCACAAGCAGGGGAGGGGCAGAGAGAGAGGGAGACACAGAATCTGAAGCAGGCTCCAAGCTTTGAGCTGTCAGGACAGAGCCGACGTGGGGCTTGAACTCACCAACCCGAGAGATCATGACCTAAACCGAAGTCAGACGCTCAACTGACTGAGCCACCCAGGTGCCCCTGTGAAGAAAACTTCTTAAGTATTTTGTGGAATGTTTCTGGATGGGGATTTTTATGATGATTTTCTCATGATCATGCTAGGGTTATGGGTTTGGGGGAAGAACATGGTGGAAATGAAGTGCCCTTCTTACCATATCACATAGGGGGTATACATGATATTCATATGATACCAAGGGTGATAACCTTCATCACTTGGTTAAGGTGGAATCTGCCAGATTCTCCAGTCTAATGTTTTTTCCTTTTTCTAACCTGTTCTTTGGAAGGAACTCACAAAGCCCAGCCCACACTCACATGGGGAGGGGATTTAAACCTACCTTTAGGAGGAGACTTTTTATTGTCAGACCTGACAATAAAGAAGATTTTTTTCCTTTTCCCCGTCTGCCATCTGCTGTTTTGTCTCTTTATTCCTTAATTTCTGTATTCTTTTGTATTATTCAGATATTTTCTCTTATTCCATTTTATCTTTTTTTCAGATTTTTAAATCTAAACTTTTCATTTCCCTTTTAGTGGTTACCCTAAAAATTGCAATATATATTCCTGCCATGTTACAATGTTCCTTCAGCTTACACTTTCTGCAACAATTGAAGACATCTCTTGTAGTCTAAATCCATTTCTTTCCCTACCTATCCTGTTATTTTTGTCATGTATTTTACCTTACGGCATGGATTTATCTCCATAGATCATTATTATTATTAAATAACACAAATTACTCAAGTTCTTAGGAAAAAATCCACCTTTCTACCATTTGGTTCCAGCCTCATTAAAAGGGAAAGAATTGCATAATTGTCTGAAAAACCACTTACCCAAAGTATTTAATAAGAGCTCTTATTACAATGTTTGTAAAAATCCAAAAGTTTATAAAGGCACTAATTTTTAATAATGAATCAGTGTGAAAAGCAGCAATATTTTATGTAAAACTAGGTTTCTCAAGCTGGTTGGGGAGGGTAGCGTGTCAAATATTCTTTAAGTAATAGAAATGTAAGGGAAGTAACGGCCAGGAGCAGGCATAAAGTTAGGTGTGACCTATAGTCTGTGTAATGGTACGATACCTTGGGCCCCCCCAGTAGGAACCAAGGGTCAAGAAGAATAAAACAAAACCTAAGCACGTGATTTTTTGCAAAACGTTTATTTTCATGTCATTTGTAAAAACATAACAGTAGTTTGAACGTCTCTGTTCCCAGACAGAGCAACACTGTGTAATCAACATGAAACAAGGCATTATGCCCTACAAGCAAGACATAAAATGTCCAAGGGAAGCTTCAACATAAAAATGTTGACTATAGAATGTGAAATAATTTCCATAAATGACAACTGCCATTCTTTTAAACAAGTACAAAAATAGATGTATACACACTAACTTCTTCGGCTCCCTTCCCCCCCTCCCCCCCACACCCAGTGCTGTGCCCTGGCACCTGATGGAGTCTCCCAATACATAGTGGTTTAATGAGACCTTTAAAACCCATCATCTTCAAATTAAATAACAATCAGGACAGAGTTACGTCTGATTCAACACAGTCAGATCCTTAAATACTAATATGTAAAATCTTAAAATACGAGCTTTGGAAAATAAATAAATACAAACATAAATAAATAGAGAACTCGTAATAGTCAAACACATTAAGGCCTTTCTAGGTGCCTGCAGAAGCCAGCTGTTCTCTCTTCATTTTCAGTTCCTAGAAGGGCCTTTCAGGAACCACCAGCAGCCAGCTTCTTACTGGTCTCCAGGTCAGTTGGTGCTGCCCCTATGATTGGAAAAGGGTTACTGTTACAGGTGCTAAGGAAAAACTGCTCCTCTCTCACACTGGCCCCTAGGGCTAGAGGGAGTTTTGCTGTAGACCCTGGCCGAGCCCTGCACCCACAGAAGGTCCCACAGTACCCGCTGCCCCCTACTGCAGAGAACTTGCTCTTTACTGGCTGTGGACTGAACTATTATTGACTTGAAAGAGCTAAAACCTAGCGCTCAAAGACTGTCATCCTGATTAAAAGTTTACATGCAAGACCTCACTTGAACCTCATACATCCCATGAAATTGTTGTTATTCTCTATGCCCATTTTGCTGAGACTCAAAAGGATTAGAAAATTTTCACAGGGATCCTAGACTTGAACTTAGGAGGATCACGCTGCAAAGTCCGTGCTCTTCACGACTAAGCTTCAGTGGCCCATGTTGCTCAAAACCAAGGGTGCCACTTTTCAGAGCAGAAGCTCACCAGGGATGGAGCTGAATACTGTGTGTTCCTCAATGGGTGGGAAGCATTTGAACACCACTGGCCAAATCCAATTCAGCTTTTAGGAACACACATGCACCCACACTCATTTGCGTGGGGAGAGAGGGCACTGGAAATATCCTTCTGGCATAGGAGAGGCTTAATGACCTTAATAGCAAAGGTCACTGTGAATGAATAATTTTGTTTTTCAGCTAAACCTAGGCTTCCCGGACGCATTTGCCAGCATCCGTGACCAAGGACTCTAGCGGCACGCGTCAACAGAAAGCATAACTCACTTGCTTAGCATCTTTTCGATGATTCTCTTGACCATGGGGGCTTCGGGGTTGAGACAGGCTTCGTGTCCGTTCTTGAGAGTGGCTCTGCGGAGACAAGGCAGAGTCCCCGTTGGCGGGAGGCCGGGCCGCGGGGTGGGGGGCACGGGGGCGGGGGGGGACGGCCAGGACGGCTGCAGCGCGGGGCGTCACTTACATGACTTCGGTGTGGGCGCAGTGGGGGCCCGACTGCGTCACCTTGACGCTCTGGATGTTCTTGAGGTGAATGCCCTGCACGGTCTGCAGGCACTGGCAGCGCAGCTCGGTGACGACGGGCGCCCCTGCGGGGAGAGCAGGCCGGGTGAGCGGGCGGCCCCGGGGCGCGCACCCCTTCCCCACCCCCACTCGCACCTGCACCCCGTCCCCCCGCGGGCTCCGGGCCTCACCTGCGGCGCGCCGGGCGGCGGGGACCAGGAGCAGGAGCAGCAGCGCGGCGCCGAGGAGCCGGGGAGCGCGGGGCGCGGTGCGGGCCATGGGGCTCAGCTCGGGGAGTCGCGGCGGCGGTGGCTGGAGCTGGACGGCTGGCGGGAGGGCTGGCGGAGCGGACTCTGTGGCTCCCCGAGCCGGGAGAACGGCTTTTATCCCCGGTGGACTCGGCGCGGCGCCGGCGCAGCGGGGGGGTGGGGGGGTGGGCAGGGAAATTCCCGGCGCCCCGGGTCATTCCCGGGTGCAGAAGGTTCGCGCGGCCCCGCCCCCGGGGTGGAGGGGGACCCGCCCGCGGGTGCCGGCGACTCAGAGACCGTTGTCCGCCCCAATGCGCCAAGGGGGCGTGAGTGGCCGCCCCGCGGCGGCTGCCACCGCGGGGGAGGGTGCGGCGACCGTGGGCGCCCAGGGATCCCCGGTCGCAGGACCGGGAAGGTCGGACCCGTTAGTTAGACCCGTTAGAGGAGAGAATTGATTCTCAAAGACGCTTCAGTCGCTGGAACTGGAAGAGTTGAGGCGGAAATGGCAGCCTCTCTAATCTATCCTTTGGCTTTAAATTGGGCTTTCCGGGTGTTTTTCATCTCTGGAATAAATACACTCTTTAAAAATGTCTGTCGTCTCAGATTGTATGTGAGAATGTTTGTCTTGTTTCTGTTGTGTGGTCAGCTCTGGTAGGTCACACTTGGTACCACGTTTTTGCCCAGTGGGCATGGGGGTAGGGTAAGGGAATGGACCGTGGCGCAGGGTAATTTAATTCAGCGTTTATTTTTAGGTACAGTTTGCAATGTCTCATATTCCTTGTCTTCGAAATTCTGGGACTTCCTACACTCTAGTAATTCCTGGAGCCGCGCTGTTTGTTGTCTAGGAGACGGTGTTTTCATTCATGGCAGTGGTTCCAGAGCTGCGAAGGCCATGCTGGGATCAGGGGGCCCTCCTCTGTAAACAGTCCGGGGAGAGAAAGGATCATGGACACAAGAAATCGGGTACCTAGCGACTCTCACCTTTACTTCTCTAGGTAGCAAACAGATGTGTTTCCAGATGTGTAAATACTAGATTACTAGCATGTTCCACTCCGTGTCACCTGAATATGCCTGCCTCCTGAGAGTGATTCTCTTGAGAAACAACTAAGCTATCAATTACTTTAGTTCTCTAAGAATGCCAGCCCATAAAGCATTTCAGTCTGTGTAGCTTGAGGACTTCTCACCGAGTAATTCACTTTTCTTCATCAGTTTCAATATCCCTTTTTGGATTAAACTGGGTAGTTTAAATTGATTCTCCAGGGTAGTGCATATCTCAGGGATGTGTGAGCTATTCTGCCCGTGCCGGCAAGAAGAGCTGGATGTGGATGATGCTGGTCTGTCTCTGGCACAGAGACAGTCTGGTGAGGCTGTGAAGGCTGGAGCCTCAGCCACGCCACTTACTTGCCCCATGACCCCTGCTTGTGGGTACTTTATTTCATCTCTCTGGGCTCCTGTATTTCCTCTGTACAAGAGAGCAAATAATGCCTGCCTCGCAGGGTTGTTATGAGTATTAAATGTGTTAACATTTATAAAACATCAGCACATGTTGTGTTGCATAAATATTTGTTAAATAAAATAGAATTAGTGTTCTAATATAATCTTACTGTTATGGACTCAGTATGCTCTCCAAAAATTCAGATGTTGAAGTCCTGTACCCCATTGTGGTGATATTAGGAGCTGGGACGTTTGGGGGGTAATGAAGTCTATATGAGGTCATGAAGGTGGGATCCTCCTGATGGTATTAAGCGCTTTTATGAGAGGGGACACCCAGAGGGCTTGATCTCTCTCTCTTTGTCATGTGAGGGTACAGCAAGTCAGCGACTATCTACAAACCAAGAAGAGGGTTCTCACCAGATACTAAATCTGCAGATAAGTATCTTGGACTTGGACTTCCCAGCCTCCAGAACAATGAAAAATAAACGTTTATTATTTAAGCCAGCCAATGTATGGTATTTTGTTTTAGCAGCTTGGACTGTTTAAGACGCTTACCTGAACAAGAACACCCGGTGGTGAATCCTTGTGTAAACAGGAAAAAAACAAAACACAATCTTTTCATTTATCTCTTAAAATTTTCAGCGTCCGAGGTTGTGAAAGGAGGGCACATCTGCATTCTTCAGAGATCCTAGAACAGATTTTTCAAATCCAGTGTTTATTTGCAATTTCAGTTTCCCACGTAAAATGGAAGTAAGAATAAAAAATTTCCCCAATCCTTATACAGGAAAATATTTCAGATGTGACTGTCTCTCTGCCTTGGGCATTAACAGCTGGCTCCCAAAACAATAGCAAGTATTAGTTGTAATGATTCCCAGACCCAACCCAAAGTATTGACGTTAGCAATCATACAGGAAGAGTAGAATTTCAACTTTCCTACGATAGCAGCCAAGAGGATGAGACGAGTCAAGAATTAAACCATTGTCTGTGGAATTATCTACAACATGACTCCTACTACCTGTTTAATTAGAATTATTGACTTTCAGGAAGTAAGTAGAAAGGTAACTTTTTTCTTTCATAATGTACCACTTTCCATTATTTCACTCATGACAGCCCCATACTAAGTTTCAGAAAATTTTAAGAGTTTCAGAAAATTTTAAGAGTTCCAGTGTTACAAAGCCCGCCATGATAAACAAATTGCTTCTTGTTTTAAGATGTGCTGAATGCTACATTTACTGTGCAAGCTGTAAATCCCTGCAATCACTAACCCAATGAAATTATCTCTAACCTATGTGTTTCAGTTTACTAAATCCTATTTTACCCTGTCATTGTTTATTGTATCTTTCAGATTTGACGAATTCTTTGCAATATGTCTGTAAAATCTTGGGTCGCTCTTCCGTGCTGAGCGCTCATCTTGCTAATCAACCAGCAAGAATGAGTGGTTTGCCTTAAGCTTTGCCGGCATAATTGCCACTCCCTGACCCCCCTCCCGTCCCTTCCACTTCCCTAACATCTATAGTTTGTTGTATAATGGTTCTGCTCAGAAAGGAGAAAATTAAGATGCCTAAACATGTCGCTAAACCCTAAGATCATCTATCCTCTTGTCTAAGGGCACTCAGTTGCGCATCTGTGCTAACCTCTTTAAATCTCTACGACATCTGCTTTTTCTACCTGTCTGGCGCCCACTCTCTCTTAAAACAGAATCCTAGATTTCCTTCGGAAATCCTTATCTCTGCCCTTATAAGCCCACATGATTAAAGCGAGGTGACTTCGCTTCTGAGCTCAGGAGGGGGAGCTTTCGACCCTATGGCCGCGTTGGTACCTCCTTCCTGCCTGTGCCCTTCGTTGCCCAGGCCTGTATGGGTTCAGCGTGGAGCCAGTGATTTAAGACTGGCCATCAGAGAAGATGCTGGTCGTGCTGGAACAAAGGGAATTGAGAAGCTCTTGCTTCTTACCAAAATTGCTAAGTAGGTAGGATAGAAACTTGGAGTCTTGCCATTGCCTGGGGGAGCCTGCCTGAGAGTGGAGCCGCCACAGAGGAAAGCACGAGCACACTCAGACTCAAAATTACTGGGGACGTTGTGGGAGCACGTGGATCTAGCTTTGCCCAACCTAATCCACTGACTTTCATTGTCATACAGCAGTTGATTTTCTTTCCTTATTGAGCCAATTCAAGTCATGTTGCCATTACTTACAATAAAAGAGCCCTGAAAAATATGTGATCTTTCATATTGCTGCTAAAATTATCAAACACAGATTGATTTCTTCACCATTTAAATCCTTCCCTCCCTTCCTTTCTCCATCTATTCATTTGCAAGGTAGCATTTATGAATTTGGAATCAAATTGGGTCCCAGGAATGCAAAAAAGCATAAGATACAATGTACTACCACCTAAGTTTTAGTCTCCTAGGAGAAGCAGACATATAAATAGAATGCTACGAAGTAGTCTGGTAAATCACATGATAGAGTATGCCCAAGATATGATAGCAGCATATGGAACCCCTAACATTGGTTCTCAACAGCATGGCCTGAATTCTCAGAGAAGATCTTCTGAGATGTCTCTAGGAGAGGTGTCCCCTCCAAGCCAAACCTGACAGGATAGATTTTCCCAGGTGAATGGGGAGATTAAAAGGTGGGGAAAACATTCTAGAAGGAGATGACCAAATGCACCAAGTCATAGAAGCGACAATGAGCATCGTGTCTACTGGAAGCACCTGGCAGTTTATATATCTGGAGTTTCACCAGTGAGGCAGGGAGAGGGGAGAGAAGGAGGCAGAATCCAGTCACTGAAGGCTGTGCGTAGACCCTGCTTGTTGTTCAGAAACCAGTTCAGATGTTACCACCATTGAAATGCTCTTAAATCCATCCAGAGGTGTTTTCAAGACCCTACATGTGCAAATTCACCATTTACTAAGTGGCGTGTGTGAGGGCAGAGTGTATAGAAATCACAGGACGTGGCCAGACCGGAAGAGGTAGTGAATATGAATCCAGTGGACCTTTACCGAGCACTCATGGTGTATAAGGTGCTACAACAGGTTTTACAAGACCTGCAAAACTGGAGAAACGTCAAACTCTTAACTGGACATTATTTAACATCTATCCAATATACTCCCTTATGTATGTTAATTTCTGTTGTTGCCGCACAAGTAGGGAAGATTCTAATGATCTGAGCAATTTGTAGTTATTTAAAATCATTTCGGGGCGCCTGGGTGGCTCAGTCGGTTAAGCATCCGACTTCAGCTCAGGTCACGATCTCCCGGTCCGTGGGTTCCAGTCCCGCGTCGGGCTCTGGGCTGATGGCTCAGAGCCTGGAGCCTGTTTCCGATTCTGTGTCTCCCTCTCTCTCTGCCCCTCCCCCGTTCATGCTCTGTCTCTCTCTGTCTCAAAAATAAATAAACGTTAAAAAAATAATTTAAAATCATTTCAAGTTACACTAAGGGACATTACAAAAATACTGATTTTGGACGAGATTTAAAGGATTTTTAAAAAGTTGCTGTAAATTAGGTTTTCACCTCTAGTTTCTTGAACTTGTTTTCTAAATGTTTATGGAAGTAGTCCTGGTTATGTAAATACTGTGACGCAACAAGAAGAAATGGCGGTATGACAAATTTACAAAAGGGAAGTAAACACAGGAAAGAGGAAACTTCCCCATGGAAATGGCTAATGCTACAAGAAGACATTTTTGGAGCACGAAAACATCATGACTTTGGCTTTATGGAAGTAAAATTGAGGAAGTTGGCAGATGACTGTATAAACCACTAATAAAAGTGTCACCCATAGTGTCACGCTAGCATTATGAAAACAGGGTCAAAAACTTGATTTTTAAGTGTTGCCTATTAGAGTACATCTTTCAATGTTTTTCACTACAATTTGACATATATATATATATATATATATATATATATATATATATATATATTTTTTTTTTTTTTTTTTTACCAGAAATACTTTAAAAAAATGTTTTTTAACGTTTATTTATTTTTGAGACAGAGAGAGACAGAGCATGAACGGGGGAGGGGCAGAGAGAGAGGGAGACACAAAATCAGAAGCAGGCTCCAGGCTCTGAGCCATCAGCCCAGAGCCCGACGCGGGGCTTAAACTCTCGGACCGCGAGATCGTGACCTGAGCTGAAGTCGGATGCTTAAGGGACTGAGCCACCCAGGTGCCCCAGAAACACTTTAAGATTTGTTTCTATTCTTCTTGTCTCTGTGCATGCATTTTTTTATGGAGATATGCAGAGATGTGCATACGTATACAGGATTGCTCACAAGTAGTTGGAACCTTATTAAACCAACATAAGCAACAAGAACGACAAAATAACAACAACAACAACAACAACAAAAGGTCTTGTGTGCCAGGGTGGTGGTGGTATTTAGTATTTATTTGGTATAAACAGCAGGCCCCAAAGGCCGTCAACTGAGGGCCAGGGCAGGAAATAAGAAGTTACTACAGAGGGCTGGCACTGAGAACTAGAAAAGCAGGAATAGAGCTTATACTCTCCGTTTTTCCTGGACCATGCCATCTCTCATTGTGGCTTTTCTCTCTGTGTCTGCTTCATATTTTGTCCATTCTGTGTCCCATGAGCTTAGCCAAACTAAATATTTGTACTCCTTTTAAAGCCTTGAAAATAGTCCTCATAGGATTATTCTGCGAATCAAATCCATTTACATGTGTAAAATGTACCAGAAAATAAATTCTATATAAAATATTGTTAAATAAAGAAAAAAAATAAGAAAATAATGAAATAATTAAAATTAAGAATAGGTTTTAAAAGTAAAGTGAGTAAGTTGTGCAAAAATTTGATTTCCGTTTTTAATCAGTATTCTTGACTGCTTATATTTAGCAAGTGGGGTCAAGGTGGGTTAATGTTCTTCTGTATCAAGGAGATAGACTGGGGCGCCTGGGTGGCTCAGTCGGTTAACCATCTGACTTCGGCTCAGGTCATGATCTTATGGTTGGAGCCCTGCAGCCGGGTCTGCACATTTGAGTGCAGAACCTGCTTCAGATCCTCTACCTCCCTCTCTTTCTGCCCTGCCCTCCAGCTCTTTCCCTCTCTCTCTCAAAAATAAATAAACATTAAAAAAAAAAAAGGAGAAGGAGAAAAGGTAAAGATGCAGGGAGATGGAGTATGAAGGGAGGTAATTTAGGGATCATCATAGGAAAATGGGAGAAGAGGTCATTTCTGGAGTGGCCAGGGCTAATGACAGGGCTGGGTATTTGATTGAAGTGACAAGGATTTGGGACAATAGTTTGTGAAAGTCCAAAGGTAGTTCGATTTCAGGAACAAAAGTGTTATAGGAAAGCTCGCCTGGAACTAGAAGGCATTAAATCACACTGATACCAACTCACACGATTTCATTTCTTCAGCAGTATTTTGTAGCTCAGGGCCAAAACAGAGAAAGACAATGGGAGTGAGCAACAATGAGGGATTAACCTGGTAGAAACTATGGAGAGAGTAATCTGCAGATGTGACGAACCACGGAGTCCAGGCTGAGCTGGAAGGGGAATGAAGCAGAATAAGGTGGGAGAAACTGAAAAAATGATGGTGGGGGGACTTTCGAGGGACTTTTCAGTCCCTCGGCAGAGAAGCCTGAGAGTAGGGGCACCTGGGTGGCTCAGTCGGTTGAGCATCTGACTTCAGCTCAGGTCATGATCTCACTGCTCCTGAGTTTGAGCCTCGAGTCGGGATCTGTGCTAACAGCTGGGAGCCTGGAGCCTGCTTCAGATTCTGTCTCCATCTCTCTGCCTCTCCCCTGCTCACGCTCTGTCTCTCTCTCAAAAATAAATAAACATTTAAAAAATTAAAAAAATTAATAAATAAAAAAAATTTAAATGGACTGTTTTCAGGGTGCCTGCTTGGCTCAGTCAGAAGAGCTTGTAATTCTTGATCTCAGGGTCATGAGTTCTAGCCCCACGTTGGGTGTAGAGATTACTAAAAAGTAAACTTAAAAAAAACGGTTTATGGGTAAACTTTAAAAAACAAATTAAAAATATAAAGTGTTTTCTAAGAAGGCTTATATAATGAAATACACTCAATAGAATTAACATTAACATGGTCTCCTTCTCAATTGTTTCTTTGGGCAGAAAAAAACACTGGCTTTGAGTCAGTGGGCTTCTGAGTCAGACAGTCTTGAGTTTTACTTTTAACTCCACTTTTAAGATCTCTTATTCCTGTTTCCTGATCTATAAAATGAGAATAGGGTGCTTGAGTGGGTCAGTCAGTTAAGTAGCCAACTTCAGCTCAGGTCATCATTATCTCACAGTTCACAGGTTCGAGCCCCACGTCAGGCTCTGTGCTGAGAGCTCGGAGCCTGGAGCCTGCTTCAGATTCTGTGTCTCCCTCTCTCTCTGCCCCTCCCCTGCTCACACTCTGTCTCTCTCTCAAGAAAGTAAATAACATTGAAAAAAAAATTTTAATAAAATAAGAATAAGAATAAGAATATCAATCCCATAGCATTCTTGAAGTAATTAAAAAGATATTACAAAGAGCTCAAGCACAGCATCCAACCCAGAGTTAGGGCCTGAAAAATATTACCCTCCTTATCTTCCTTCCGTGCTTACCCTCTGAATACATATTTCCAAACAGCAGTGGCCACATCCCTGAGCTAACAAGCAACCCACTAAGGGCACCATAGGCAAGCAAGAATTTTTCTTCAACAGAACCACAACCCAACGCTGGGGTCCTAGAGTCAAGAAAGAAACATGTAACACAATGCATATAAGCCACATTTCCAGAAAAATCAAATAGAAAACCCTGCAAAGCTTGTCAACCACTATGTTTATAAGACTATGAAGTATACAGAGTATCTGGTGATTGAGATCTGGTCTTAACTTTCCCTTTAGTGAAAAGAAGAAGAATGAGAAGGAGAAGGAGAAGAAGAAGAAGAAGAAGAAGAAGAAGAAGAAGAAGAAGAAATAAACACAGTATGCAATCATATTGATTCTTTCTTTTTTTTTTTTAACGTTTATTTATTTTTGAGACAGAGAGAGACACAGCATGAACGGGGGAGGGGCAGAGAGAGAGGGAAACACAGAATCGGAAGCAGGCTCCAGGCTCTGAGCCATCAGCCCAGAGCCCCACGCGGGGCTCGAACTCGCGGACTGCGAGATCGTGACCTGAGCCAAAGTCGGACACTTAACCGACTGAGCCACCCAGGCGCCCCGATTATTTATTTCTTGACTGAGTCAGACACGAAAAGGGATTTTACCAGTGTCCAGTTTCATGTGGGTGGCAGCAAAGCTTGAAAGCAAAGGACTCACCAAACGTAAACAGAGTTAGGACTATCAAGTCTTAATTATCAACAGCCTTGGGTAATTTGTCTTCTACTCTGTGATTCCAAAGCACCATCTCCCAACCTCCCTCAGATCTAACTCCAAACTCTATTGTAATTATTTGTTTGTCCTTCTGATTTGTTCCTCTATAGGATCCAATTTACCGCCCCACCCCCCACCGTAGTATATCTACATTCTAGGAAAATGCCAACCACAATAAATGCTAAAACATATTTTTCAAATCTTAACCACAAGGAGGAGAACAAAGTGATTACTGTAAAAGTTTTGGGTAAGGACTTTTCTTGTTGCCGGGGTGAGCAACTCAACTAACCAAGAATAACACAAAATGGGCTCGCTAAATAATATTTAGGTGTATACAGACATATTTAATGTAGAGTGTATCATATGTGATATATAACCAAACCATTCGCCCTCCCTTTTCCTCTGTATTTTCCACCCATCGGTCATAATGGGATCTCATGGTTCCTTAATGTCCTCTACTTCAGAACAGTCTTATGACACTAGTTTATCATCCACAAACAGAAGTTCGCCTTTAACACCATCATATTCAGAACAATGCCACAAGATTATAGACAGTGAAAGGCCATTCTGAGACCACAACTTTTTGTTCTTCTAACTCTTCTACTCTCAGGTTTTTCTTTCTTTCTTTCTTTCTTTTTTTTTTTTTTTTTTTTTTTTTTGAGAGAGCGACAGAGAGACAGAGCGTGAGCAGGGGAGAGGCAGAGAGATGGAGACAGAATCTGAAGCAGGCTCCAGGCTCCCAGCTGTTAGCACAGATCCCGACTCGAGGCTCAAACTCAGGAGCAGTGAGATCATGACCTGAGCTGAAGTCAGATGCTCAACCGACTGAGCCACCCAGGTGCCCCTACTCTCAGGCTTCTCTGCCGAGGGACTGAAAAGTCCCTCGAAAGTCCCCCCACCATCATTTTTTCAGTTTCTCCCACCTTATTCTGCTTCATTCCCCTTCCAGCTCAGCCTGGACTCCGTGGTTCGTCACATCTGCAGATTACTCTCTCCATAGTTTCTACCAGGTTAATCCCTCATTGTTGCTCACTCCCATTGTCTTTCTCTGTTTTGGCCCTGAGCTACAAAATACTGCTGAAGAAATGAAATCGTGTGAGTTGGTATCAGTGTGATTTAATGCCTTCTAGTTCCAGGCGAGCTTTCCTATAACACTTTTGTTCCTGAAATCGAACTACCTTTGGACTTTCACAAACTATTGTCCCAAATCCTTGTCACTTCAATCAAATACCCAGCCCTGTCATTAGCCCTGGCCATCCCAAAAACTGTCCATTTTTAAAGACTCAATCTAGTTTGCACTAGGAACCAAACAGAAATGTTGGGGTAATGACAACTACTGGCCTCCAGAGTTTCAACAGCCCTAAGATTCTCCTATTTTCTGTGTCATCTCAGCTGCAAATGCTCCATCCTATGGAATGCTCAGAGACTTCAACACTAGGTGAGGATCTGAAAATCATTTATTCTGGAAGCAGACAATAGGCAGGGTGTGCAAAGGGCCTAGCCAGTTTAAACATTCTAACCTCTACCGACTCTTCTAACATCTTGGGACACATTGACAAGGACATCGACTCTACCGTGGAATGTCAGCTGGCTCTGGCATCAGGAGATTATCACAATGCTTGTAAATTATAAGTTATGATGCAAAATCATACATCGCAAAATCAATCTTGTGGGTTATAACTAACCCATATAACTATAATTTGAAAATATAATGGAATTAAATATGATAGGATAGAGTATAAAAAGAGAATATACCATAATGCATCGCTTATGATTAGCTTGTCTTATTTTGTGTAACTTTTGTTGCTTATATACATGGGTCACTGTAAAACTAATTCCTTGATGCACAAGATGTAGGAAATGAACCTCCATAAGCAAAGATATCCCTTTAGTAATTCTGTTTCATGAATCCAGTTTGTGACTATGTAAGTCCCTAGTTTGTAGATACTATCTGCTGAGAGTTTTGAGTCAGAAAAAAAATAAACAGTCGAAATAGGGCCACTTGAATTTCATCACTCCCTGAAAGTTTGCACAACAGGGAGCTACAGTAAATTGCAATACAACCTGTGCTTTTCCCGACAGAGACTCGGGCTTTAGATGTTCTTACTGATAAGGTGGCAGCCATACAGAGCTCTCAGCAGAGTTAATCTAAAACAAAGATTAATGTGGAGCAGAATTTGCTTTGGTCTTTTGGCCTGTTGGGTCATACTCACTGATTATTATATCCAACTAAAGATGTTGTGTGTGGCAGGCATCAGAAGAGAAATAAAGAAGGAAGTTAAAACCGTAATACCTTACCTTGCACCCCACTTCCTAGTATGTTCGGTTTTCAAAAAATTTGTTGAAGTACTTGCATTTCAATTCCAACACTCTGCTTATGTCTGACTCAACCCACCAGACTATGATAGTACAAGGAATAGCAATCATAATAACATAAATATTATAAATAATCACTAACATTTAGTAAAAACACACCATTTTATATGTTTTTATATATGACACGGGGCTGAGATTGTGTATGTGTGTGTGTGCATGCATGTGTGTGTGCATATATGTGTAAAATCTCCTTATAGTAACCCAAGAAATAGCTATTCAAAATATACCCATTTCAAAGACTAGGAAAACCTGGTCTTATAAATTTGCCGCTTATAAATTTGGGCCTTATACCCGGGGATAAAGAGAAACCTAGAATGTTTGTACATAGATGAGTGATATCGTTGTTATCTGTATTTTAGCAAGATAATTCTTGGGGCATGGAAGTAAAACATTAAGAGGGAAACACAAAATGGGGACACAACTCTTCAAGGAATGATTGCCTACTGTCTCCAATATATCTCTGCCCCTCACATATATTCTACCTACACAGAATGAGAAACTGTTCTCTAAATATGCAACGATTTTTCACACTTGAGTGTGTCTGTACTCATTTCTCTCTCTTTTTGAAGTTCTGTTCTTCCCTTGGCCACTAGTAAATTCCAGCTCCTTTTTCATGATCAAGCTCATCGGTTGGTACCTCTATGAAACAATTACTTCCATATTATTTGCCTGGATGAGTGTCATGATATAGTAGAAAGACTAGAGGACTAAGAATGAGCCAGATTTTCTCTGCCTCTTACATGTGTGAACTTGAACAAGTTTCTTAAGGGTTTTTGTGGTTGCTTCCTCATTTGTAAAATGGAAATAATATTACCTGCCTTGAAGTTATTGGGAGGATTATATGATCATTGGCATCTAGTAAGTACTTATATCATGATACCATTTATGATTGTTTTTCCAAAGTTACCCAGAGTGAATCCTTCTCTTCTCTATCTTTTTATGGCTTATTATTCGTAATCTACACAAACATCTGGCACATTAGAATAGAATTCTATTAGCCCAAGAGCAAGGACAGAGCCTCATTTTGAATCCCAGTATATAGCACAATGTCTGGCGGTGAGTGAGATGCCTTCCACAGACAGTTTGGTGAAATGAATGAATGGGCCTTTCCTGAGGGTAGTGATAGAGAGAATGGATAAGTACCTGCCAGATATATGGGCAGACCTATAGGAGTTGATGATTGCAACACTCATTGCCTAATCAGCAGCAATAGTCTGATACTCAGAATGAAAATAAAACTGATGAGACATAATAAGCTTCACTGAGCATTACATTTGTTTAGCTTTTAGTAGGAACACAGGACGGATTCAACACTGCATGTGAACAGCACTATGATCAATGAATTGTGGATCTTTTCATAAGCTTTACTGAAATTTTATTTAAATAGATGACATTGATTAATTTTAAGTGAAAGATTTTATGATTTTTGCTAAAAATACCGCTTTTAACAACCGTTATTACACATTTATGATTGTTATATTCCCTTGAATACTTGACCTTTTATCATTACCAATTGACTCTCTTTACTCCTAGCAATATTTCTTGCTCTGAAATGTACATATGTCTGCCCATCCAGTTTTACTTTGATTACTTGTTAATATGGTAAATCTTCAATCCTTTTCCTTTTGAGTCTTCATATTTAAAGTGAATTATTTTAAATAGCATATGTTTGGATTTTGCCTTTTTATACATCCTAGTAATCTAAACCTTTAATTTGGGTATCTAAATTTAATATGATTCGCAATATGATTGGGTTTATATTTACCATCAGGTTATTTTTTCTTATTTGCCTCATGTATTTTCTCTTCTTTATACCTCTTTTCCAGCTTGCTGTCTTTTGGATTAATTGAATATTATTCTATTATTTCATTTCATTTCCTATCATGCCTTATTGGCTATACATCATTTTTTTATTACTCTAAGATTTATCAATCTCTATCTTCCTAGGACAATCGCACATATAGTATAATAATCTTACAATGGTGTAGTTCCATTTCCCTCTCCCTGCCTTTATGCTATTGTTGTCATACATTTACTTCTTCATATGTTATAAACTCCATAATATGTTATTGCTATTTTGCTTTAAATGATCAATTTTCTACTAGAGAATTTACTATCCCAGATATTTATTCTTGGTACAATCCAAGTTTTTATCTGGTATTATTTGATTTCTACATGGACTTCTTTTAACATTGCTGATCAGCTGGTGGTGATTTTTTGTCATTCTTTGTACATCTGAAAAAAATCTTTATTTTATCATTTTTAGAAGTCTTTTTTGAATTTATGGTTTTAGATTACTAAATATCTTTCAGAATTGTAAAGCTTCGATTTCATTGCATGGTTTCTGATAAGTCTGCTCTCGTTACCTTTGTTCTTCTGTTCATACTGTGGCTTTTTTTCCCTCTGGTTGCTTTAAAATTTACTCTTTGTCACTTTTTGGGTACAATTCAATTATAATGTGTTTTAATTTGATTTCCTGCATGTTTTTTTTCTGCTTGGGGGTTATTATGCTTATTGATATAAATTTAATCAGATTTGGAAAAATTAAAAATTTTGGTTATCATTTCTTCAAATACGTTTTCTGACTTTCCTTCCTCCTCACCATTTTCTGAGACTCCAATTGTATGTATTTTAGGCTGCTTGATATTGTCCCATATCTCACTGATGGTGTCTTTGTTTTTTAGAAGTCTTTCCCTTCTATAATGCATTTTGTAGTTTCTATTGCTATGTCTTCGAGTTCACTATTTTTTTCTTCTGCAGTGTCTAATATGATAGTAATTCATCCAGTGTGTTTTTTATTTTGGCTATTGTATTTTTAATCTCTAAATGTTTGCTTTAGGCATTTTTTTGTTTTTTCCATTTCTTTCCTCATTATGCTTATCTTTTCTCCTATTTTCTTGAATATATGGATTACATTAATAGTAGCTATTTTAACATTTTTGTCTATTAATCTATTATCTGTGCCATTGCATGTCTTTCTCCTATCCTAGTCATGGTGATAGTTTCCTGCTGCTTTTATTATTTAGTATTTTTTGATTGGAGGTCAAATATTGTGAATTTTTTGTTGGGAATGGATTTTTAAATTACATATTTTTATATTACTTTATATATTTTTGCACTTTGCTCTTGGATGCAGTTAGGCTATGTAGGATCAGTTTGATACTTTCAAGGCTTTATTTAAACTTTCATGGCATGGATTCAGAATACCCAGTAAGCAAAAATTAATTTGATGCCAGTACTGAAGCAACACCCCTGTTGAGAATTCTACCTTTGAGCCTAAATTGTGCTTTGAATTCTTCAGGATAAATTTTGATCCTATAAAATAATAAATATATTGGTATTCTCTGTTTCTGTTATAGAATTTTGTTACAGTAAATATAGTTACACATAAATTGTCATTGGAAGCAAGTTGAAAATCTTTGGCTCACAGAAGAATTTCTTTAGTAATATGCTTATTTAGGGTGAAATCCTTTTGGGTCACATGTTTATAGCGTTTTTTTCCCCTGTACCTTGCAAACATATTCGTAATAAAAATATATAAAAAATAGGCAAATCTTTACGAGGTAAGAGGCAATTTGCTCTGTTGTATGCTTATGACAACCACAATTAAAACAAAGGCAAGGTCAGTGGTTATATTTTAAATTCTGAGCTCCCAACATGCCCTTATAAAAATTCAATCTTTACTGCCTTTCAAGTCATTTTCTTGTGTCTTCAAACATTGAATGGTGAGTCTGAATTTTGCTCCATAAACCCAAGTGTTCAGGAACATTTACATTTATTTTCTTTAAAACTGATTAAATTTGACCTTATGCCTTCATTCCACCATGGAGAAAATTATTTAATCTCAGTTATTATTATGGCTCCTTGCCCATACTTCTTTGTATTGCCAGAGATTTATGCAAAGCAAAACATCCGGGAATGTTCCTCTGTACTTTAAATTTAAGCTTATTTTCTATAAAAAGACAAAGATTAGCATTAAGATTATGCTTGTTTTCTATAAAAGGGCAAACAGGGGAATGGTCGTTTGAGGTACAGCACTGTGTAGTTTTTTTTTTTCCTATTCTGTAGCACAGAAATTGTTGCTAAAGTTGATAATACCAGTGCTTACTAGTCTTCCAAGTACCAACTACAGCCATTCTTCCATAGTCCTGTTATCTTCTTGGACATAGAGAGAGCTGAGAGAAGGAATAAAATTGTTAGTCTTGGCAGTGTGTAAAAAACACTGTGGCAACACCTTCCCTTCCCACTCTTCCATCTCTGTGAAATCCAGCAGGGAACTAGGTGGAGGTGAAGAGTTGATCGTGAATTCAAAAAGAAGGTGAGGAAAAGAGAACAAAAGATTCAGGAATGGCAACTATGAAACAGAAAATGAAACTGAGGATAGCCAAAATGGTGGAATGGAGCTAGGAGCCACTTTTGTATTCCAGTGCCCTTTTCCTTCTCTATTTTAATCTTGCCCTTGTTGGATGTTTGCTGAATTCATATTAATACCATGTGGGACATGGATTATACTGTCTTCTCTCTTCCCCAGTGAGGGTACAGTTCTAAGGTTACACAGACATTAATCAACGGATTCATTTATTAAGGAGTGACCAGAGTGACCATGTTTCTAGGATTGAGTGAGGCTCTGATATCCAGAAATCATTCTTCCTTCCTTCCTTCCTTCCTTCCTTCCTTCCTTCCTTCCTTCTTCCTTCTCAAGAGCTACAAGGATGCCAACAGGCAATAAGAACACATTAGGTATGCCAGATAAGAAATAGGGATTAAAGAGAGAAGTAAAATACTGTCCTTGTTCTTACAGGGCTTAAATTCTAACAGATAGAATAGACAAAGGAAAAAAAAAACATATCGGGAAACTCTACATGCCCTTACGCTTGGGGAAAAAGGGCCCCTTCTTAGCCAAAGTGTCAGGAGAGCTATTACACACATATAGAAAAATAAATGTACTGAAGAACATATGAGCACCTCTGCCACATGAGGAACCAGGGACCTGTGTGGACATCAAATGACCTTTAACATCTTAAACATCCTTGCCCCTAAATATCTACTCTCTTGACCAACAAGTTTAGTTCCAAGGCTGGGTGTCCCAGGCTAAAACATAATGAATAATAAAGGTGGTAGTAAGGCTTTCTTCTATTCTCTTCTGCTCCGGAACACCTATGAAGAGCTGGAGGTGTATTTGTAAAACCAAAACCAAAAACAAAAAACTAGAATATTCGCAGGAGATTTGACCTAAGATGCTTGGGAGAACACTTATGACCCTCATGACCAACAATTTCCCTGTCCTCTCATTCAGAGATCAGTTAATAAACCTTAAGAAATATATTTGTCAAGGTATATTTGTCAAGGTAGAATTTTAGAACTATTTTATTTAACATTTTGTTAGCTTGTTTGGAAAGTTTTAAACATTTAGACAGAGGAATGTGGGTCTCTCTTTGCACTCTTCCCCAAGACTTCACAAGTGTTAGATATGGGCCTGAGTGCATGGACACTGGGGACACACATTTGGGGAAGGAGTTTTGGAAAGGTATCCTAGAACAGATGACTGGGAGATGAATTGTGGAAAAAAGTTGAGTATTTTTATAGCATATCTATATTTGTGCTTATTTTGATAACCCCTCAGGGGATTTATTGCTTTTTGGAAACAAAAACTATTTATTTTCTATTTATGTTTTCTCTACACACAGAGTTCATTTAATAGTGCTTGGAATGCAACAGTGCTTAATAACTTGAAATAAGAGATTTGGGGGAAGGAAGAGAAAGAAATGGAGTGTAGATAATAAATTTTAATGGTTAAGACCTAATGGGGAAAAGGCATACTAAGGGATGAAATGCATGTTTTTCTTTCAAGTGTAATTTCTTGACCAATTAATAAAATGTTATTTTAACTATAATCAATTCTTGATAACATAATACAATGTGATATGGTTAGGAAAAGCAAGGAATTATCACCTGGTCTTCAGTGGTTCCTCAAACTATCCTTGAAAACTTGTGCAATGAGAGATAGGCTTATTATTATTATTTTTTTAGTCGTTGAATGGTCTAACTGACTCTACTCACTTGTTCTAAAACAGCGAATTTGGTCTTGTTTTAAGCAAATCTCTTTTCATTATTAAAGTAAAAAACACTAGCTACTTCCGTTTATTGAAGTACTCCAAGGTGTAAGAATTTCGACAGCAGGAAGTTCATTTCTCAACTTGTTCTTCTTACTCAAGAGACTTCAAACTGCTCACGAATTAACAGCAGGACAGCAGCAATGGTCATTTCCTGGTGGAGGACTTCCACAGCGAGGACAGAAGTCTGAACTGGTCATCCTGTGTCTTGGGATATGTAGTCACCCCGCTAAGCCTCATGTGAAATCCAAAGGACCAATATTAGGTAGAGAGGAGTCTGGAGTTTACCACAAAAATGTGGAGTCAGATGGTCCTACCAAGTGCATCGTTGGTACTTAACCTTTGACCGCAGCTTCTCTCTGACTGGCACTGCCACAGGAAATGCTACTTCATGGTTTGAACAATTCGTCAGGCTCATGGCTCAACAAACTAAAAATCAGCAAAATGAAATTTTATTGCACAATGTGCATTACTTACAGCACACAGTTTTGGGGGGAGAAAAATCAGTAGGATTCAGCCTGCAGACTCAGAACTGCCAGGTTTGAGTCCACAAAGAACAGAACTGAAACAAGAGAGGAGATAGTCTGACTTCAGTTGGCTGCAAAGGGCAACAGGATGCCAGCCAACTCAAGGTCATGCCATTTTTTCCCTCTTCAATTGAAATGGCAGGCCCAACACAAATTTATGCAAATACAACATGGAAAATAATTTCTCCAAGACAACTTCCTTGTGCCAAATATTTTTTTGTCTTTGTCCTGGACTGTGAACAAGGTCAGCTTATTTTAGAGCCCAGCTCTTCCAATGTTCCTTCAAGCTAGGGCCAAGTAGTGTTTATTTCATAGAAAGCCAAGACTTTACGAGCAGGGCTGGGAGTAAGAGGGCTGGGGTCAAGGGTGAGGCTAAGGAGGACAAGGTGAGGACACAGAATGCTTTCCCTGATATTCCATTTCTTTTTTTTTTTAAGTTTATTTATTTATTTTGAGAAAGAAAGACAGCAGGGGAGGGACAGAGAGAGAGGGAGATAGAATTCCGAGAAGGCTCAGTGTTATATAAATATATATTTAAATATATATGAGGACCATTTATTTTCTGTTTCAAAAAATATTTTAAAATAATTTATTGGATTATAAATACAATGGGGTTTTTTTTGGTTTTCACCTTTATTTTAAAATTTTTTTTTAAGTTTTATTTATTTATTTTGAGAAACAGAGAGAGAGAGAGAGAGAGAGAGAGAGAGCGTGAGTGGGGGAGGGAACGAGGTATCTGGCACTTGAGGGGTAAAACCACTTTATTCAAGTCTTCACTCAAAAAACTCCTTTTGATGCACAGGATACTCTAGAACACTGATGACCTAAAGTAAAACATAGTCATAGTTTCATTAAAAGAAAAACGCAGAAGAAGTTGTCTTCTGTAACTGGAGAGTTGTCATCCCAAGGGTCCCATAGGAACTCATCCTTAATCAGCGAGTGGTTCCCAGTCATTTACAGTCATTGGTGTGCTGAGATCAACTCTTACTAGTACAAGAACTGAGTGTTGAATTGAAAATTCTGTCAGCCAGTTGTTAATTTTTGGTAGCATAAATTTGGCCAAAGCGGGAGTGTTTGCACCATGGAAATTAGCAAATGCTACAAATCTGGGCTTTATTTATTTTTTTGAAAGCTGCCTTATCAACACACTAATATGTCTAATCTTTCTTAACTCTGTATGAGCATGCTCCCCTATTCCCTCCCCCTTCCTATTGTCTCTGTCCGCTGCCCCACTGCCCCACTGCCCTCTGCTCAGATCCCTTGGACACTTTTTTTCCAGTTAGTTGGTTTCCTCTTTGATTCTTGATTTTTCTTGGGCTTCACCATTTAGAGAACTTTAGGGCACAAAAGGTTTTGTTTTTTGTTTTTTTTTGGCACAGAAGATTCTTTTTTTTTTAACCTTTTTAAAAAATGTTTATTTATTTTTGAGAGAGAGAGAGAGACACAGAGCATGAATGGGGGAGGGGCATAGAGAGAGGGACACAGAATCTGAAGGAGGCTCCAGGCTCTGAGCTGTCAGCACAGAGCCTGATGAGGGGCTTGAATTCATGAACCATGAGATCGTGACCTGAGCCAAAGTCTGACGCTTACCTGACTGAGCCACCCAGGCTCCGTGAGGCACAGAAGATTCTTAAGAGTTTGTACTCATTGGACTGATGGAGAAAACCACTTTTTTGGTTTTTTTTAAGCCAGAGAAGCCATTTTGAGCACATTTAAATATATATGAGGACCATTTATTTTCTTTTTTAAAAAATATTTTAGGGGCGCCTGGGTGGCGCAGTCGGTTAAGCGTCCGACTTCAGCCAGGTCACGATCTCGCGGTCCGTGAGTTCGAGCCCCGCGTCAGGCTCCGGGCTGATGGCTCAGAGCCTGGAGCCTGTTTCCGATTCTGTGTCTCCCTCTCTCTCTGCCCCTCCCCCGCTCGTGCTCTGTCTCTCTCTGTCCCAAAAATAAATAAACATTGAAAAAAAATTTTTTTAAAAATAAAAAATATTTTAAAATAATTTATTGGATTATGAATATAATGGCTTTTTTGGTTTGTTTTCACCTTAGTTTTTAAAATTTTTAAGCTTTATTTATTTGTTTTTAGAGAGAGAGAAAGAGAGAGTGAGCACGAGTGGGGGAGGGGCAAAGAGAGGGAGAAAGAGTATCCCAGGCAGGTTCTGCACTGACAGTGCTGAGCCCAATGAGGCTCGAACTCAGGAACCATGAGATCATGACCTGAGCCTAAATCAAGAGTCGGACGCTTCAATGACTGAGCTACCCAGGCACCCCTGCTTTCACCTTTATTGAGATATAATTGACAAAATTGTAGGATTTTTAAAGTGTACATCATGATGATTTGATGTATGCAAACATTGTGGAAAGATTTCTCCCATCAAGTTAGCTACTGTATCCATTACCTCACATATTTGTCTTTTTCTTTTTTGAGAGCTTTTACATTCTGCTCTCCTAGTAAATTTTAGTTATATGTAGCACAATGTTATAAACATAATCACCATACGGTATATTAGATTCTCTGGCCTTTTTCTTTTTCAACTATTTAACCAGTATAAAACTATTGTTTGGTTATCCTGAATACTTAACAAATATAAGAGAGACCACAAGAGAAATTCCACTAGTGGATTTGAGATTGAGTTCAGAATGTTACTGTAAGTAGATTTAAATCTTGCAAAAGTAATGCAGAATTATTGTATGTGAAAAATATGATGGAGTTTCTGTTACACCTTAATAATGATATCTTCCATGTAATACATCACATATTTTGTGTTAGACATCGGGATAAATGGTTTCCAAAAGTTTGCCTTCATTAGCCTTCATGCGTCTCCTCTGAGTTCCTTCCATTTCTCTTGTTTTACAGGTATGGAAATGGGGGCACAGATAGCCACCCAGTCTCCCGGTGAGTAAGCTGTCGCTGTGGTTCAAACCCAGGGAGAACTGGCTTTTCCACGGGCTCCTCCTGAGTGCTGGGTGATGCCAGGTGACTCCAAGTGAGGAGGCCAGGACCACTCTATGGAGGACAACGAAGGGCAATATACACATGAGACTTAAAAAAAAAAAAAAAAAAAGAAAGAAATCATGACTTGGCCAGTTCCAGGTTTTGTAGAGCCTCAAGTTCATGCGACGATAGAGATGCTCTACAAGAAAGAGTGCAAATTATAGTGTAAGAATAAACATGTATTTTACTATTTTTTTAAATGTTTTTTTTTTTTTTAAGTTTGATTGATTTATTTTAAGAGAGACAGAGACAGCATGAACAGGGGAGGAGCAGAGACAGTGGGAGAGAAAGAATCAAGTAGGCTCTGCACTGTCAGCACATAGCCCAACGCTGGGCCTGAACCCAGGAAACCACGAGATCATGACCTGAGCTGAGACCAAGAGTCAGACACTTAACCGACGGAAACACCCAGGGGCCCAAGAATAAACATTTATTTTAAATAGGAAATCATAAATCATAAGTAATTATAACATAAAGTTATCATGACATATCATAACAAATTATGAATTTATAAAGTAATCATAACAGATTATGAATTTATAAAGCTGGAAAGTACCACAAACAGAAAATCCAATAAAATAGACTATGCTTGTGAAGTAACTGCCAGCAACATCTCTAAAAGCTTTGGCTCTACATTTGTAGTTACAATACGCTTCCATGTCTCCTTCATATAATGATGATGTTCAAGATAATCATCTATGCAAGTAAGAAAATAGTTTATTCTTTTTATTAGGGTGGTTGACCAAAATTTCCTTTTTTAAAAACATCTTAGGGCACCTGGGTGGCTCAGTCGGTTAAGCCTCTGACTTCAGTTCAGGTCATGATCTCGCGGTCCGTGAGTTCGAGCCCCGCGTCGGGCTCTGTGCTGACAGCTCAGAACCTGGAGCCTGCTTCGGATTCTGTGTCTCCCTCTCTCTCTGACCCTCCCCCATTCATGCTCTGTCTCTCTCTGTCTCAAAAATAAATAAACGTGAAAAAAAAATTAAAAAAAAAAGAATTCTGATAGATTCTATGACACATGATGCCAGCCAAATAGAAAAAAATATATGAAACAATTTTGATTGTATACCTTGCATTATTAAGACATTCCTGAAATGGGGGGGGGGGGGCGGTGGTTATTTTGTCTAGTATTGATGTTAACTGAATCCTCTAGTGCAACTTTCCATTTTGATAACTAGAAGAATTTTCCCCAGACTAGCTCTGTCGCTGTGTATTTCAAGCTTGTTTCTCCCTTACCAGCACCATTTTGGTGTTGTGTACCTTAAGACCCATTCTCCACACCAGGAGTTCAGGGGAATAGGCATAGGAAGCAGAGGGATATTCCTAGAAGCTATTCTCATGCCAGGATGCCTAGTAAAAACAGAACCATTGATGGGGCGCCTGGGTGGCGCAGTCGGTTAAGCGTCCGGCTTCAGCCAGGTCACGATCTCGCGGTCCGTGAGTTCGAGCCCCGCGTCAGGCTCTGGGCTGATGGCTCAGAGCCTGGAGCCTGTTTCCGATTCTGTGTCTCCCTCTCTCTCTGCCCCTCCCCCGTTCATGCTCTGTCTCTCTCTGTCCCAAAAATAAATAACCGTTGAAAAAAAATTTTTTTAAAAAACAGAACCATTGATAATATGACTGTGAACCAGTAAATATGTCACTAAATCTAAACGAATACCCTCATCTTAACTTCCCCTTAGCCAGATAGCAAATGCACAACTACATCACATCATCCAATACAAGGAGAAAGGAAGTGAGAGTGAGAAAAAGACACACTCCTAACCAATGTGGTTAAAATACAAAATACATGTTATGTAACAAATATACATAAATAAACATTATATAGAAATATAAATTATAAAAATATATAAGTCTTGCTAGGGTCCCTGCCAAGGCCTGGAAAAAAGGCTAACCTACTTCTAGGTCCTGGAGCTCAAACTAAGTAGCTTCATGATACATTCCACTCATGGTTGTGATCAAGTTCCCATCTATCTGAGTGACATCATTTCTTAAAACACGTACCAATGTTCATCCTTATGTTTAAGGTAGTAACCGTGCCCCTAGTAACTGAGAACATTGACAAACATAAGATGATTCTGTTGTGCGTTCAACAAATGGTGAATCAGATCTAGGTCACCAGATGATTTTATGACAAAGTATCATCAGGTTTGGTTCAAAGAGATTCTTGACACTAAAATGGTGTTTTGAACAAGTCATATGGGTTTCTATCTGTCTTTCTGGATCTCCACCCAAACCACTCTACACTTACTACATTAAAATTTGCATGTTAAAATTTTAATTTATCATATTTTTAAACAAACTCATTTGGTTTCCTCTTTCTTATCTCCTAAATGCAAAATTAATGTGGGGGATTTTTTTCAATAGGTGATTTATGCTCACGGTAACAACGCCCTATTATTCTTTTTCTCTGGAGACATCTATGATAGAAATGTTGGAAAAAGGGATTTTAAAGGGAGATTCTGAAATCCGTGGGAAATTCCATAAGTGGACTTGGCTTTATAGCTATGTCAACAAATGACATTGTCCAGGAATCCATGAGTCATGCGTTAAGCATGAGATGTTAGGATGGGGTCAAGGGAAGGAAACTGGCCTCAGACACAGGAACTTTTGGCTGCTGAGCCAGAATAACTATGAAATGTTTCCTCTTTTCAGAAGATTTGTCTCGAGTGTTTACTCTCTGTAAGATGCTTGGGATTCGAATCTAGCTCCTGTTAATAAAGGGGAAAAAAAAACCCAAGAAGTCACTTAGAAAATGGCACAGTCAGTTCAAGAAATGCTCACAGACAGGGAAGAGAAGACCTTGAGATCTTAACCCATATACTGTGATGGAGATTGAAAGAACTTTCAGCAAGTTTCCAAGCGGTGGTACTATCTGGGTTGAATTTTGCAGGATGCATAGGTTTTGTCATGTGAAGAAATGGAAAAGGTATCCCAGAGAGAATAGTATGAGCAAAGACTCAGAAGTATAAGAATTTAAAAGAACAAAGTCAAGGCAGGGAGGAGAGACAGATCTGAAGAGGACTCTGGAGAGGCCGGAAGGGGCCACTCAGGAAACACTTTCATCAGTGTGAGAATGTAAAGTGTATTCCAAAGACCTTGACGAGGGGGTGGACGCTGGGGACCGAAGTTGGGAAAAGACATAACCATTGATGCTGACAACACAAGAGAAGGTGTTATAAGTAGGACATAAAATTGTATCATACATGTAGCACGCAGGATTAAAATGGAATCTATGAAAACCTTAACAGCCTTAATCTCTGGATAGTGAGATGAGAGAGAATTTTTACTTTCTTTTTTCTGCTTTGCTATACTCAAAAGGAATCATATTTGTAATGCAGAACTGTGTCAAATGCTAAGAAGAAAAGGATGGGGGGGGGGGGAAGGAGGAAGGAAGGATGGAAGGAAGAAAGGAGGCAGATGTCAGAGCTGTGAAGATGTACTCAATGGTGTATGAGAAGTAAGAATGGTTCCGTAAAGAGAGATAGCGTTATTCCTACAGGAGCTTCTTTTTCCTTTCTCCCTTTTTAAAAAATGTTTGTTCATTTTTGAGAGAGGCAAAGCACACACATGTGTGATCATGGGGGGGGGGGGATTGGACACTGGTGCGGGGTGGGGGGGAGGCAAAATCAAGAGTCAGACGCTTAACCGATTGAGCCACCCAGGAGCCCTGAGGAAAGCTTCTTTAACTTCACCTATTCTAGAAGTGTTGACAAGGTGAGCATTATGGGGTATGGCACTCAGCCTGGATGTATAGCAGGTGAGGTAGTAAACACAAGATGGCAGCTGGGGTAGGAGAGTAATTGAATTGTGTTCTCCTGACTGTCCATTGGCTTAGCTGTGACTGCTGAGGAGGCTAGAGGGATGTGAGTGGAGGAGAGCTACGGTCTTTGAGGTTGATTTCTTAGAGAGGGGCTGTCCTGCTGAGGTCAGATCTGTGACTGGTTACCCAGCTCTGCCCAGTCCCTGTCGAGCCCTCTTCCGACTCCAAGCACTCGATGCCCTGGTTGTTTAGACATGTTGAGAATCTGAATATGTTATAACTGAACATTACGGTAAATAGTCAGTCATTAACTGTCTTGGCAGCTGCTTATTCTTTTCTGAAGCTCTTAGAAAATGAACCATAATACCCATAATTATATGAATAATACTAGTGAGTGTGATGATAAAAAAAAAATGGGCAATACAATATATCTGCCAGAGGTCGACAGCTTCACGGAGCGTTCAAAGGTTCAAATTTTGGGGGTTGTTTATCTCTAAGAAGAGTCAGTAAGTGGCCTGCAATATTCTGCAGTAACTTCCCTTATGAGAGCTGCCTCTGAGGGGGCACAGGGTCTGCAGGGGGAGAGAACACGGGTCTGGGAACCTCTCTTCTCTCTAGCAGTGCCCCTTCTCCTCTCCATGCCACGTTTGCCTTAAGAACTCCACACTCGGGGGCACCTGGGTGGCCTAGTTGGTTGAACGTCTGACTTTGGCTCAGGTCATGATCTCGGGGCATGATCTTGGGGTTTGTGAGTTCCAGCCCCACTGTGCTGACAGCACAGAGTCAACTTGGGATCCTTTCTCCCCCTTTCTCTGCCCCCTCCCCTGCTTGCGTGTGTGTGTGTGTGTGTGTGTGTGTGTGTGTGTGTGTGTATGCGCGCGCGCGCGCGCTTACTCTCTCTCTCTCAAAAGAAAAACATAAAATAGACATAAAAAGGGGTGCCTGGGTGGCTCAGTTAGTTAAGTGTCCCACTTCAGCTCAGGTTATGATTTCATGGTTCATGGGTTCGAGCCCCGCATCCGGCTCTGTGCTGACAGCTCAGAGCCTGGAGCCTGCTTTGTGGATTCTGTCTCCCTCTCTCTCTGACCCTCCCCTGCTTGTACTCTCTCTCTCTCTCTCTCTCTCTTTCTCTCTCAAAAATAAATAAAACATTAAAAAAATAAAAAAATAGACATTAAAATACAATAGACAATAAAAATAAACGTAAAAAAGAGCTTCACGCTCAGACTGAGGTCTCAGTTTATAAATCAATTCCTCCAGAGTGGTTGAAAGGTTCCACTCATGTGCTCCCAGGGCCTCTGCACTTGCCCGTTACAATGCTACCCACTGCATTTTACTTGTCCGTTCTCTCACCAGAATGTAAGGTCTGGAGAGGAAGAAAGGAGATCTTCCTCTTGCTGTAGTCACAGCATGTACCATAATGGCTGGCTCATAACGTGCTGGAAAAGTACTTGCTAAATAATTAGCGGCGCTGATTTTGTTAAGTGACATTGTTAGATTCATAAATGATTAAATTCAGACAAAATACAAAAATTAAAAACATGAGAAACCAAATGCTTGTAACATTTGCCCTGCTTCATTAGGGAGCACTTTTATATTTATTTCACCCCTCCTCCCCCAAACACACACACACACACACACACACACACACACACACACACACCCCTTCTGTGAGCAGCTGCTTGTTGTTGTATTGGGCTCTGGAAAAGAGGCAAGGTGCCATCAAAATAATTTACTTAACTATTACTACTGCAAGGGCTCTTGAACAGTGCTTATTATACCCAGAAGTTGACATTATTCTTATAAAACAAGAGCAGTAGTGGGAACAGATCAAGGGAGTTTCATTCAGTAAGTGCTTTTCTTCTAGAGCATAAATTGATACTTTCATGTCCCGTTTGCTAGGGTGCAAAATCCTTTTAGCTATTACTTAGATAAGGATATCTTCTTCCAAGATGTACTGAGAAGTGCACAACATCACACTGAAATATTGCTGCACAAAATGAATCTAATCACGAAGAAACAGCAGACAAATCCAAACTGAGGACATTCTGTTCCAGAATAAAGAGACTAGATATTAGATATGACAACTAAATGCAATAGGGGATCTTCGATTTAAATCCTGAAATAATTTTTTCTCTGCATGTTTCTATCTATTTATCCATCCATCCGCCTTGCCATCTATGTAAAGAATATCATTGGGACAATTGTCATAAATTGAGTGAAGTCTGTAGATTAAATAATAGCATTGAATCACCATGAATTTTCCATTTTTGATCACTGTAACTCTGGCTATATGAGAAAATTGTCTAGGACATTGGGTAAAGAGTTTCCTAGAATTCTTTATACTCTTTTTGCAACTTCTGTATGACTTTAAAGTTATTTACAAATAAAATATTATAAAAATTAGATGTATAAATGCAGATAACCAAATTGAGAGATAGGTACTGTTATGAGTTGAATGTTTGTGCCCCACCCCCATTCATATGTTGAATCTAGTCCCCAGTGTGATGGTAATTAGAGCCAGGGCTTTTGGGAAGTGATTAATTAGGTCATGAGGGTGGAGCTTTCATGGATGAGTTGGGTTTTTTTGTTTATATTTTTTCCTTACAAAAATGGATGAGTTTTTTTTTTTTAAATGTGTCCTTTTATAAGTGCCCCAGAGAGCCCTCTTGTGCCTTCTGTCACTGAGGACACAGCAAAAGGAAGGCCATCTGTAACCCAGGAAGGGGTTTCTTATCAGATACACAATCTACCTGCACCTTAATCTTGGATTTGTCAGCTTCCAGAATTCTGAGAAATAAATGTTTGTTGTTCAAGCCACCCAGTCTGTGATGTTTTTGTCATAGCAGCCCAAACAGAGTAAGACCTGCATATTGAGCAAAGTCGTTTTTATACTAAATCAGGTTAATATTTAAGCATGCTGAACATTTGTTAAAAGACCTGGGAGTGTTTGCTTCTCTTAGCATTAGTTTCAAAGGGCAGGGGGTCGTGTTGGATTTTGTGTAGCTTCCAGGAACATAGTGCGAGGATGAGGGTCCATGCACATTTAGTGTTGCAATGATATAAAAAGCCTCTTCAGCTGGCACATGTCCTCAGAGGCAGCTAAATATGCCAGTGTCTAGGGGCAGTGTCTGTGGGGATTGGAAAGACAGGATCCAGTGTAAACATGACTTCCAAGCTGACCATTGCTCTATTTGCTCTCTTGGCAGTTTCTTCTTTCTGTTTGAAGATAGGCACATCTCCTGATCCATAGAGTTTTATTTTGTCTAATGCTTTGACAACAAACATTATTTTTATTCAAACAAAAAAAAAATCTCTGTTTATGGGGCTCGTGGGTGGCTCAGTTATGTATCCAACTCTTGATTTCGGCTCAGCTCGTGATATTGTGGTTATAGCATCAAGCCTTGTGCCAGGCTCCATGCTGAGCGTGGAACCTGCTTGAGATTCTCTCTCTGTCTCTCTCTCTCTCTCTCTCTCTCTCTGTCTCTCAAATAAAAAAATAAACTTAGGGGCACCTGAGTGGGTCAGTCGATTAAGCGTCCGACTTCAGCTCTGGTCATGATCTCACGGTTGGTGAGTTTGAGTCCCGCGTGGGCTCTGTGCTGACAGCTCAGAGCCTGGAGCCTGCTTCGGATTCTGTGTCTCCCTCTCTCTCTGCCCCTGCTCCACCCCTGCTCATGCTCTGTCTCTCTCTGTCTCAAAAAAAAAAAAAAAAAAGACGCCCCCCACACATTAAAAATAAATAAATAAATAGATAAACAAACAAACAAACAAACAAAAAGAAAATCTCTGTTTGCATTCATTCCATGTTGACAGGGCTGTAAAATGACTCTCATGGGCCCTAGTCACTTTTCCCTTCATGGGGCTTTCCCATCATAATCATTTTCTGAAGGTCGTTTCTTTAATGATGAGATCATAGCTTACCTCCTATAGTGTTATGATATCACAGAGGATTCTGCAAAATCAAATGGAAGGAAAAAATGCCAAATGGAGTTTCATGTTAATTTTTAAAACTATAAATATTAGTCTTTATATAGAAAAGTATTCAAGGGTCCTCTGGGTGGCTCTGTTGGTTAAGTGTCTGACTTCAGCTCAGGTCATGATCTCATGGTTTTTGAGTTCGAGCCACTCATCTGGCTCTGTGCTGACAGTTTGTGACAGTTTGTGACTTCGAGCCCCGTGTAGGGCTCTGTGTTGACAGCTCAGAGCCTAGAGCCTGCTTTGGATTCTTTGTCTCCCCGTCTTTTTGCCCTTCCCCCCACCTCAAAAATAAATAAACATTAAAAAAAGTTTTTAAATAAAAATTTAAAAAAAGGAAAGTATTCAAAATGCCCAGTGAGAATCACTTTTTTTAAAAAAGAAACTTGATGTCAAGGGCTGGTCAAAAATTAAGTCTTTATTTGCAGCAAAGTCTTTCTTAAAATTAAGACATTTCCCACAGTCCTCAAAATCATCATATTAGATTTTAAAGGGGGTCTGATAGAGTTGTGCCCATTGATAAAACCAGTCCCTGTCCCCCCTTGGTGTTTTCACTCCTTCCAATGTGCCAGGCATTTGTGTGGACTTCAATGCCAGTGCATGAGGACACGGTCCACTCCTTTCCATACCAAAATTGTCAAAAAATTTAGGAACAATTCAGAATAGATTACACTATGAGCATTGAGAAGTCATGTAAATACTTCTTAAAAACTCTTATTTTGGAGACACCTGGGTGGCTCAGTCGGTTAAGCATCTGACAACAGCTCAGCTCATGATCTCCCATTCCATGAGTTCGAGTCCCTCAGGGGGCTCTGTGCTGACAGCTCAGAGCCTGGAGCCTGCTAGGGATTCTGTGTCTCCCTCTCTTTCTGCCCCTCTCCCACTCGCACTCTCTCTCAAAAATAAATAAACATTAAAAAACATTTAAAAACTCTTATTTTTGCCTGTAAATGTAGAATGTCTAGGTGCTGGGTGTTCACAGTAAACGAAACAGCAAGAAGAAAAAAATTTCCGTCATGAAACTTAACATGCTGCAGATGTCTGTTTAGTGTTAGCTGTTGTGTCCCCTTAACTTGTGAATTCCAGGGCAACGGTTTCATTTGTTTGACAGAAACAAATTCCAAAACACAGTTTGGAGAGCTGGCTAACCTCCATTCTGCAGAGTTAAGGTAATTTGAGGAGCAGGAGAAAGTTTCTAAAATAACATTAAATCTGAGTCGGAACTAGTATGATTGAAGGGACTCCAGGTGCATGTTGGCTGACCCTAGCAATCTGACTCTGCATAAACTGGGGATTCCTTTCACCATGACAACTGGATCCGATGGCCTTTGGCAGCCTAGGTGAAGTGCCCGTGGCTTCTGGAAAATTGTGAAGAAATCCTGTTGGGATCATTTCAGTTCACCAGGGAACCCCAAAGGACCGTGATTTCAATGGCAAAGGAATACCTAAAATCAGGTAAATCATTCATCTCAAAAATCTCATTTTTGAAGTGGGAAGCTTACTCTCACGAAGAGAGCTCTGCCCGGCCCTGCCTGAGGAGGTGAGTTGATCTTTCTGTTAAAATTCTTCACTTCCCATGCAACAAACACGGAAGTTTCAGAAGTCAGCCCAATCACCTGATGGAATTGCACGAAGTTTTTTTTTTTTTTTTCTCTGCTACTTAAAAGGTTTCTGTCCTGTCTTTGCTTCCTCAGTGATAGAAAAGAATAATGGCAATTGCAGTTTTGATAACTTTTTTTGAGACCTGAAAGCATAGAGCAAACACAGTAAACCAAAGGGTATTACTTTCTCAAAAAAAGAAAGCGCAACAAAAAAGTTCCTTTACCCTTCCTTAACCCGTTGTACATTTTTAATCGCTTTGCGGGATGAGAAAAATGAATGATATGAAAAGTGAAGGATGATTCTTCCATGGCTTCCCCAAATTTCTCAGCGAACAGGCTCCCGAAACTTCAAAGAAATAAAATCCGAGCTCTAGCCGGTGCTGTAGGATCACCACCCATAGTGTCCCCTGTTCACTACTGCAGCTCCCACAGTATTTAATCTTCAGGGACTTTCTCCAGCCGTCAGAGTCCGTTACAGAGACAGAGCCACAGGCTGGAAACACTGGGAAATGAAGGCCTCTGGACGCAGCCTTTAACTGATGACCCACGGGAGGAGTGTACATATCCCAGCTCCCTCGCCCATCAGGTGGGACGACCCCGCCCACGCACATGTTTTACATGGTTCCAGTGAAGTTCCAATTAACCCAAAGCAGCAACTTGTTTGATAATTAACACTCTATTGATCGCTTTCTCTGTCCTTCCGTCCTATCCTCCTTTCCCTCACGTGTTTTTAGGGATCACTTTCAAACTAACCTACTTCTACTTGAATCCATCTGTGAGTGACCGCTCTTAGGAAGAACCTAAGACAACAGCTGTGAGTCCTCTGAGAGGCTGGAAAGGAACCATTGTGTTTCGTGTCTCCCGAATTTCTGAAGCGGAGTAAAGATACCCACTTTGCATCACATAGAATTGTGAGAACACGTACAATGCTTGAAGCTTTGAAACAGTCCTATAAAGTGCCATTTTCCAATGTGATTTAGTTCAGATATAATAGGATATGCATGTATATAGCAGGTGCAGAGATGAACGGGATGTTAAATACAACCAGATTATAAAAGAAAAGAATATGAGGAAGATAATACAATGGTCTGGTGGAGCAGTCAGATTGATTTTAGACTCAATGATGTGATATTGTGGAGCTTCTGATGCTGCCGCTCCCAGCTTTGCTGGTACTCTGCTTATCCTGCTTTTCATTTCCTCTCAGTTATGGCCTGAACCGCCAGGCTTTGGTGCTAGAGACGCATCCCCGTGATGGCTTTATTATATTTGAAAAGCAAAACAGCAAGGATTCACTTGACAGCGTCTGTTGACCACAGTTTTTTATTACGTACCATAGGTTGTCATTATTTTTAAAAATTTTTTAAATGTATTTATTTATTTATTTATTTATTTATTTATGAGAGAGAGAGAGAGAGAGAGAACACAAGCAGGGGGGAGGCAGAGAGAGAGGCAGACACAGAATCCGAAGCAGGCTGCAGGCTCCGAGCTGTCAGCACAGGGCCCCATGCGGGGCCCCAACGTGGGGCCCGAACCCCTCAGATCGTGACCCGAGCTGAAGTCTGCCGCTTGATCCACTGAGCCACCCAGGAGCCATGGTTGTCATTATTTTATACAAATGGAAGTGTTTTGTCAACATCAGGTTTTATTTATTCAACTTGTAAAAAGGTGTTTATTCATATGCTCCGAAGACGGATTCTGTTCTCTCTCTCATTTTGGCAGTTTGGAAGTTTGCTTCATTCTCTCTTTTTCCTCCCTCCCTCCCTTTCTTTCCCCCTCCCTTCATTCTTGCCTTTCTGTCTTCTTTCCTTTTTTCTTAACATGTAAACGTAAACTTTTCTAGAAGGATTTTAATTTTACCAATCACTTTTTGGCTTAGAAAATTTTAAATCTGGGGGGCTCCTGGGGGGTTCGGTTGGTGAAGCTTCAACTCTTGATTTCGGCTCAGGTCATGATCCCAGGGTTTGTGGGATCAAGCTGCATGTTGTTGTCGGCTCTATGCTTGGGATCCTCTCCCTCTCTCTGCCCCTCCCCCTGCTCATGTGCTTTCTCTCTCAAAATAAATCAATAAACTTTGAAAAAAAATTAGAAAGTTACAAAAAGAAAACTTAAAATTTTCTGTGAAAACTTTTATTCCGTTTACACCTTCATTTTCAAAATACAGAACAGAACCAATTCCCAGGAGGATTTAGATTTTAGTCTCTTAGTTTAGGAACTTTTTTCTCAAGTCCTCATCATTAGGCATTAGAATAAGTGCTTCACAGTTTAGGTACTTGTTCCCAAGGCTGACTTTAGACTATTCATAAACCAATGGGTTGTGCACAGCAAGGCTAGCCTTCTTAGGCTGTCAGTGGAAGGAGGGAGAAGCTTCAACTGATGATGAATTTATCAGTTGGATAAGGAAATGAAATTTTTATACATGAAGCAAAGAAAATCCTCTGACTATGTGATCCTATATAAATGTATCAGCTTTTATTGTGGGTCTGATTTGTATCATATCATTTATATCTTATTAATTCTTCACAATAATGCCACAAAGCTGCTGGTATCCTCATCTTCTTAGTGAGGAAACTGAGGCTCAAAGAAGTTTAATAACTTGCTAAAGTTTATCTGAGTAGTAACAGGGTGGTAAAGCCATGCATAGGCTGAAAGAAAAGATAATCTGATTGAATCTACTCAGGATGTTTAGTTCCAGTTACCTGATACTGATCTTGGATCCATAAGTGAATAAATGAATGAGCAAATACATGAGCTCAGAGAATAGTCTCTGTATTTTAAGTCTCAAAGCATAGTATGCAGAAGATGAAATTCCTTGCAAAAATTGTAGAATTAAAGAAAGAAGTGGACCTGGTTATTCTGGTCATGTAGATTAACAGTTATGGCAGCAAGAAAGAGCATTCACCGGGGCCGTTTTTATTTTCTTTAAAGTCCTGGCATATCAGTGCCAAAGCAGAACAGAAGAATTAATTATCTTAATAGAAGATAGAGATATGGAGGAAAGAAAATAAATCGTACCCCTTTTCTCTCCTGGGCATCATTACAGAAAACCCCATGTGTTGGATTTAAACAGTTTTTATTTAGGAGAAGTTCAAGTACCTGGGAAATAGAAGGACAAATTGGAGGGGATGATTTGTGCTAGAGTCAAGGTGTATTTTCTGGATAAAAAGGATACTTGATATGTAAGAAACCATAACATTGAGTAACTCAAGACTATTTTTTCTTAAGTTTATTTATTTATCTTGAGAGACACAGAGAGAGAGAGAGAGAGAGAGAGAGAGAGAGAGAGAGCACGAGCTGGGGAAGGGCAGAGAGAGACGATCCCAGGCAGGGTCCTTGCTGCCAACACAGCCTTACGAACCATGAGATCATGACCTGAGCTGAAACCAAGAGTCAGACGCTTAACCGACTGAGCCACTCAGGCGCCCCAAGTAACTCAAGCCTATTAAACAATCTTGGAGAATTGTTTTGGTAGAGACCAGTGGTCTAAGGACCTCTACCAAAGAACACTGGGCAATACAATAATTGTGGAATCTCATTCCCAGCATGCCTTTCAAATTGTCATAGTGCAAAACTCCTGTAAAAAAAAATGTGACTGACTCTGGGTTTTCATACTTTTATTGGTCAATTAAGGCTGGCCAATATTTATTCATCATGGCCTTGTCGTGAATTGTTCAACCAGGCTTTCATGGTTAGCTTTTGAGATGGTAATGCCAGGTACCGAGAGCTGTTGAAGATGAGAAGAAAACCACTTTTGCTTGCTCAATGGGGTTTTTATGAGTGTAAGTAAATACTTCTGGGCTTATGTAGGCAGTCCCAGTAGGATTCAGTACCTAAAAACAAGATGGACTGTGATGAAACTCACCCGAAAAAGCTATGTTAATCTTGCACGGGCAGCAGACGCTCCCTCGTTAGATGCAGTACCGGAAGCAATCACTTTCATAAAAGCTATCACTTTCCAGGAGTCCAGGGGTCAGTGATGCCACAATCTGTGGTGTCCCTGTCCAGTGAGGGACAGTTGCATTGCCTTTGTCAGCCTAATTCTACTGTGAAAGGTAGGTGACTTGTTTTTCAGTTATGGATCCCCTTGGTCTTTCTGGTTCCTAAGGAAATTCTCTGAGCTAACCAATGTCTCTCTCTCATTTTATAGCTTTATTGAGGCATAATTTTCCTACAATAACTTTACATATTTAAAATTTACAATTTGATGGGCTTTGATGTATGTATACATCCATGAAACTATCATCAGAGTCAAGATGATGAATAAATTCATCACCCCCCAAAAGTTTTTTCTTGCCCCTTTGTAATTCCTTCCTTCTAACCCTGCTGCTCAGGTCCCGAGGAAAACACTGGTCTGGGCAGAGGCTCCCATGGAGAATGGTCCGGAAGATCAAGGTGAAGCCTCAGGTTTTGTCTGGTCTAGCTCGAAAGTCATGCCGCATCCTTTATGCTATATCCTATTTGTTACGCAAGTCACTAATATCACCCCAAGAAGGGAATTTGATTCCCCTCTCAATGGAAGGAGTAGCAAAAAAGTTTCCATAATTTTTAAATTACCACAATATAATTGAAATGAGGTTATAATAATCTAACCTCCCCATTTTACAGATGCAGATGCCCACGCATCGAGTTTTAATGTGACATCAATTTTGAATAAATACATTTAATTCTAAAAGTTCAAATAGGATGGCCAAGACTTTAGGAAGGATTTAAGTCAAAAACTCTGGTAGATACCTGCCACATTGCTTTTGGCATCTCTCTAATAGTAATAAAAAAATACCTTTAGGAGTCCGCCTAAAACTTCCCAGGAGAAAGCCTTCCGATTCCTATCTTCTCCTCACGAGGGCCACAAAAAGGAAAACTCCAATCTTCCAGTTCCACGGGAAGTACTCACCGATGCCACGGAAGGGGGTGTGATCATTGCAAAGACTGCATTATGTGTCATCCACCATGTTTTCATCAGGACGGCTTCATATGACAAGCCTACTGGGATATGCTGGAGAAAGGACAGTAACACCTCAGAACACGTGAAGAGGAGTTAAGTCATTCAAGTGTTGTCACAGATTGGCTTCTCAAGAAGCAGACTCTGACAAAAACGTCCTAGAGATCTGTTGTACAACAATGTGCACAGAGTTAACACTACTGTGCTGTCTACTTAAATCTGATTAAGGTGGTAAATTTGACCACTCACACTCTCACACACACACACACACGCACGCACGCACACACACACACACACACACACGCCCTCTTTTAACATAACATACTTAAAGGTCAAGAGTAAGATCATAGGGTTACGAGTGTGGGGGACGTAATGTATTTATACTTTTTAATTTCTACACTATTGAGTTTATTCATAATATCATCAGCTCATGTTTTTCCCACATTTTTTTGGTGTTTTCCTATTACCCTGTGTGTTTTTGTAAAAACTGACTCTCTACTCCAAAATAGGCTAATAAGACGCAATTTGAAGCTTTAAATGTTACGAAAGGGTAAATATGTTGATTTACCTCTTAATATTTTATGTAATTTTGTACCCACATACAGCAACATTTTCCCCCCATTTGCAGCCAGAATATTTTGAGGCTTCCTAAGATCTCACTTTCTTTCTTCATGATCCTAAATGAATTACTTATTTCCTCTAAATCTCAGTTGCCTCATCTGTATAAAGGAGAGATGATGGCACTTACTCTATAGGATCTTTCTGAGCCTTAAGCGATATAATATGTGCAGATGGGTTATGGCAGTGGCTGGCACATGGAAACAACTCAATAGTGTAACTGACTATATTGGGATACAGGTAACTATCCCTTCATTAGTCAGAATCAGCCATTACCATATGATGCCCTTTTGCAAAAGGTATTTGTTGAAAAGTAACAATTTAGAAATGGAAACCAAAATCCTAATCCCTGGGTTCAGTCTCCAGGATTTTTCTACATCTGTCACCAGGTGGCCCCACATCCATATCTTTCATGGCTCTGCCCTCATGGAAAATGAACCAAACAGCAAGAAGGTACTGTGGCAAAAATGCATGGTGATAATAATCCAAAGTGTAGATGGTCCATTTAATAATCAGTTGTGCGTTTGGCTAGAAGAGAGAAAAGTAAGCCTCATATGTTTGAAATGGGCAAAAAGGCTGTTAAATGTGTCTAGACATTTTTCTTTAAGACTAGTCTCAATAAAAGTGGTAAATAAATCATCCTGCTGACGTTGAACACTTCAAATAGTACATGGCCTAGCATGCTTGGTTGGGAAAAATGTCTAATCTTTACCTTTTCTGTCTTTTATAAACCGGCTAGTTAATAATTACTCATTTTGGGGCTTTACCTGAGTATTTTCAAAACAGTTTCGGAATCATTGCCTCTTTATCTTCTTCTACCTGAAATGCAGAGAAAAACTATAGATTTTACATCATCTAACATCCTGTCAGGAGAGCCTCAGATTAAAGGTTTCATCAAACCATGACTAATTCATTCTTTCTTCCTCTCATCTCAGAATCCTTAAAGTTTTCCGATGGAGCCTCAAAAATTTCCTTTCAGATGATGAAAAATTATTTCCAGACTAGGTAATATAATGCTATAGGAAACACTTGGCAGTTGATTGCAATTGATAGATAATATTTGAATAAATGGGAAAAGAATTAATATAGTGGAACTGAGCATATAGGAACTACCATATCATAGTTATTAGTGGTTAAGTGTCTTAACACTAGGGTCAGAAGTTTGTTAGTCTAGTTTAATGTAATAGTAGTGTAGCTTGGATAAGTTACTTCAAGATGATCATACTTCCTTCACGAAGGTTTTTGTGAGGATTAAATGAGGTCACACATGAAATGCTGAACATTTTGCCTGGAATATGGTAAGGATGTAATAGTGCCTCTTATGAGCCACAAAGCCATGGGATGATGAAAAGAATTAATTGAATCTTCAATAGAAAGATCCAAACACATCCCTGCTAATTTTTCCCAACTGATTCTGAATTGAGCCTCAAAAACCAGCTGTAAAAGGTACAATGTCTTCCATGTTTGTTTGTTTGCTTTTGCAGAAGAAGAGGTGGTCAGAAGTGTGGACCACCTGGGGCGCCTGGGTGGCTCAGTCGGTTAAAGCGGCTGACTTCGGCTCAGGCCATGATCTCGCGGTCCGTGAGTTCAAGCCCCGCGTCGGGCTCTGTGCTGACCGCTCAGAGCCTGGAGCCTGTTTCAGATTCTGTGTCTCCCTCTCTCTCTGACCCTCCCCCATTCATGCTCTGTCTCTCTCTGTCTCAAAAATAAATAAACGTTAAAAAAATTAAAAAAAAAAAGTGTGGACAACCCAATGTTGCTTGAAAGAGTGCAGTCTGGAGTTCAACTGGAGGGTCTGAGTAGATATATTTTTTTCTATTTTTTTAATGTTTATTTATACATTTTGAGAGACAGAGAGAGAGAGTGCGCACGCAGGAGAGGAGAAGAGAGAGAGGAAAGAGAGAATCCCAAGCAGGCCCCATGCTGTCATTGTAGAGCCCGATGCAGGACTCAAATTCCCGAACCATGAGATCATGACCCGAGCTGAAATCAAGAGTCAGACATTCGACTGACTGAGCCACCTGGGCGCCCCGTATATTGTTTTAAATTTATTTTTAATTTAATTTAATTTTTAGCTTATTGGCCTGAAGATATATCTTTGCCAAAATATAGAAAATTACATTTTTAAGGGAATTCATAGACTTTTCAAAGTAAATGAGAGACTTGGTTTGATTGTGTACACTTTATTCCGTAATTTGATTTTGATCTCAGGAAAAGATTCAGATATAAGACAGAATTATAGAACTTCTTCTAGCAAAGTCTTTCCAGCATCTGTCTTGTAAGAAAGAAGGTAAAATTAGACAGACTAATTGTAGTGTAGATAAATCACAATTCCTAATCAAATGTGATTCCTCTTATGTCTGGAATTTCCAGCTTAATGTTCTACATGAATTGTTAAGATTATACAGTCAGTTAATTTGTAGCAAGGACTTTTTCAGCTAGCCCTCAGGACAGCATTTGTAACACTAGATGGCGGGCATATTTTGATATTCTCCGTGCATTTTGGAGAAGGTTATTCGGTCTTTATTTTCCAAGATAAATGTGCTATTAAGATTGCCACTTTCACCAAAAATGTATTTGTATGCCTAAAACATTTCAAGATGGATTCAAATGCAATATTCATTATACATGATGTTTTAAAACTTACCAAAAACTCAAAATTGGAACAAAGGTTAGCATAAATGGTCACTTATATACATACATACACACATATATACATACATACATAGTTAATAATAGATGTGTAAATGCCAGGCACTGTGCTGCATATTTTATATATTATTACATATTATGTATCTAATTTTAAAAATAATTTTATGAGGATTATTACCCCCATCTGCCAATATGAGAAAACCAAGGTCTTAAAATACTAGATCATTAGTTTTCAAAATGTTCACTATGTACTAGTTTATTATGGGATAATTAATACATGCAAAACAACAAAATTTACCAAAGACATAAGGTTTAGGGGTCCCTGGGTGGCTCAGTTGGTTAAATGTTAGACTCTTGATTTCAGCTCAGGTCATGATCTCACGGTTCATGAGATCCGGCCCCACGTCAGGCTCTGTGCTGACAGAGCGGAGCCTGCTCGCGATTCTCTCTCTCCCCCTCTGTCTCTGCCCCTCCCCTCTGCTCGCACTTGCACACTGTCTCTTTCAAAACTAGATAAATAACTAAAAAAATATGTATACATATAACTTTTAAAAAAGGTATAAATTTGAAAGTGTAATGAAAAGCATAATCAAAATGAACACTCATGAATACATACCATGAACATCAGAACTAGAAGTTCATTCCTATTATCAAATACATCTATGTGTTCCTCCAGTGCTCTGTTCCTCTGCTTCCAGAGTAAATTACAATCCTAAACTCTGATTTATTCTTACAGTTAGAAGTGTAGTTATTTTCCAAAGCCAGCCTACACACTAATTTATTTGTAACTTTTTTTTTTAGTTTGTATAAAACTACATCAGTGTTTTAGCAATCATTGACTGGATACAAACACTGTAAGCATAATTCTCAGATTTTATACTTCCTGCTCAGAATTCATCAGTTGGCTTTGTGTTTTTAATTTAGCATTTACACATGATTTCTTGACAATCATTTCCTTTGTGCTGACTCAATGAGGAAAACTCAATTTAAAAATACACTTCAAAATAGTTTTCTTGAAAAGGTACAGAATTTGAGACTACATAAGAATAACATGAAATATGCTTTCTCATAATTTTTTTACCAGTTTATTATGTTGTCAATGGGAATATTGAACATATGATAAACCACACACAAAAAATTCTGCTGCTTATATCTCAGGACTAACAGGTTGCAGAAATCACTTTAGCTTTTACTTTGCTTACTCTTACAATATACCTGCTATTTGCCAGGCACTGGCTACAGGATTTATTAATGATAGTCTCTCATTCCATATTTTTTTATCTGAATTGTTGGTACAACTGATAAGATGGCCCTTCCTTCCTTTCCCTGATCAAATATTTATTAAACACCCAAGTTGCCGGAAACTATACTCAAATCCGGGGCTTCCATTATGAAAGAGTGTAATCCAAGATGTCAGGAGACCACACGGTATTAAGAGGATACAAATGAATGTGTTTATTTTTTAATTAATTTAATAAAACATTTGCAAAAGCAAATGGAATCCATTATGTAATGGAGTCTTCAAGAGTTTATGTAGGTGCCGTGGGTATCTGGAATTCTGGATTATGGCACTTTGTGATAAAAGCTGCTGCCTCAAACAGATGTCTGTGGGGGGGTGAATGCTGGGCATCTCTTCTCTCCGATGTCATCCCTTATGGCTGACAATATCCACACATCAAATTACACAGATGAACAGCACTTTAAGGAAGTCTTGAGAACAGCTTCAGGCAAAGTACGCAGGGAGCCTGGAATAGCTTCTTCCATGAGAAAGTGAGGAAGTGCTTAAAAACTGAGAGGGATTTGTTGAAAGGACAAACCTGAAGAAGAGGTCCTCCTGGGGAATGGCAGGTACAAGCAAGATCTCAAGGAAGTGAGGAATTTAGCCAAGTAGATATCGGGTGGAAGAGAATTTCAGGCAGAATAAATACTCCTAGGGGCACCTAGGTGGCTCAGTGGGTTAAGCGTCCAACTTCTGCTCAGGTCATGATCTCACTATTTGTGGGTTTCTGGCCCCACGTTGGGCTCTGTGGTAACAGTTCAGAGCCTGGAGCCTGCTTTGGATTCTGTGTCTTTCTCTCTCTCTGTCCCTCCCCAACTCACTCTCTCTCTCTCTCTCTCAAAAATAAAAAAACATTAAAAAGAAAAATAACTTAAAAAAAAAAAGGATAAATACTCCTAAAATGGAAGCATGGCAGCTGAGTAAGGAGCCTTGTGTGGCTGGGGCGAGTGAGCAAGGGGGAAAACACTGTCAAAAATGCAGTCAGAGAAAGAACAGGACACACAGCATGTAACCCTCCCTGGCTCACTTCCAGGGACTTGGACATTAACTCTGAGAGAGGGGAGACAATGGTGGATTTAAACAGAGGGGAGTCCCGGTCTGGCATATTTTGAAAGGACTTTATTGGAAGCGTGTCAAGAGTAGACATGGGTCAGTTTACAGACACCAGTTAAGAGGTGACTGTAGTCGCTCAGGGGGCTGAAGATGGCAGTCCAGACCAGGAGGGTAGCAGTGCATGTGGTTAAACGTTGAAAGTGAACCAAGTTGTCCTGCTGTGTTGGATGTGGAATGGGTGAGAAAAAAAGAACAGTTGAGGATAGCGTCTAAGTTGGCTTATAATCATATTCCAGGAGACAGATACAGGGGTAGGGACAATGCAGGAGTGGCAGGCATGGAACCAAAAGATGGTGAGGGGTAGGATTTATAAGAATTGGCGATTGAATCCTCCTTTTAACTTTAAAGGTATGTACTTATCAGTGTAGGGCATGTTTTACAGCATTCTACTGTATTTCAAAAGCTTCCTCATAATTAATCCTGTCCTGCAGATAGATAACTCTGAACTAGCTGTCTCATTTCTCCTACTCTGAACCATCAATTTCCTCTGTGCCTGTCTTGCAATATTGCATGATAATTACAAACGATAAACATTTGGGAATTATAAATCCTAATGTTTAAATATATTGGTAACTAAGGATGAGGGGGGGAAAACGTATTTAAACACTCGTGAGGGGGGCGGGGTGTAGGAATATACACATTTGTCTCTTTCACAACTCCTTTAAATGAACCCCTTTCTTTTCCCAGTTGGGGACCGCACGTGACTGGGAAAACTGGGATGAATTGGTAGGGAGAAGTTTTGCCCTCTTTGTACTAACCTGGACATATTATTGTGAGTTCACCAGGCAAAAGTGCAAAGTCACAATTTTTGAACAGTTTTTCTGTGTAAGCCGTTTTGGCTTCCCCCTATTCCTTGCACCTCAGCTCTGCCACTGCTCTTTGGGAGACAGATCCTGCCCTCCAGAGCCTCTACTTCTTCCTCCAAATAAAAATTACCCCCAGCCCCCTGCCCCGTCTCCACCCCCACCTCAGTGCTACAGATCAAATAAGTCATTGGTCTGATTATAGTGTTTGGTGCTACCAGTGAATGAATAATCCAAAGCTGCTAGCAATGACCTTTAGAAAGAATTTGCCGAGGGCACCTGGGTGACTCAGTTGGTTAAGCGTCTGACTCCGGATTTCGGCTCGGGTCATGATCTCATGGTTTGTGGGATCACACCCCGCATCGGGCTCTGCACTGACAGTGCAGCGCCTGCTTCGAAGTCTCACTCTCCCTTTCTCTCTGCCCTTCCCCCAGCCCGGTTTCTCTCAAAAATAAATAAACAAACATTTTATTTATGCCAAAAGTAAAATGTCAAGAAATGAGCTTTCCAGCCACGGGTAACCCTTTCTTCCCATACTCCTCCTCCTCCCAGCTTATATTTTCATATCCAGAGCCTTAGTGCGGAAGGGGTTCATGTGTCTGTTCTAATGGCATGGTCCTAAATGCCATTTTTCACTTCCCGGGGGCGTCCTGTAGATTCCGGCATTGTTTTACCCAAAGCCATGTATCCTTGCTATTAGAAGGCGGCAACACAGTATTGATCGAACAGAAGGAGGTTCAGAAAGAGATGTTCGGAACTAGTATGTCATTCGGGATTTTAATGCTTTTGTTTCTCTCACTTAAATGTAGTTTAATTTCCCCGTATCAGAATTCAATTACTAAATGAAAGTGCGAAAGATTGTTTTTTCTTCTTTTGTCATTAAAGCATGTTTCCAGCTACATCAAAATAAAACAACTGATGGAAATAATTTAGATAATAAACACAAGAAAGTGCAGTGGAATTAGGCCCTCTCCTGATTTCAGTATCCAAGAGGCCCTCAGGGCTATTAACTCTGTTCCTTTTAGTCTGGGATATAGTTAAGTGCTGGGTGGCCCCATCACAGATGGAAAGATCGCCTAGGGAGGGCAGGAGATTTGTCAACATATTGATCAGAATCAAAAAAAAAAAGGATTCATGGGCGTCTGACTCAGTCCAGTGGCAGACCACACTTAGATGTTTAAATTTGTAGTCAAAAATCTCCAACACAACTAACCACGGGGACTGTGAGGAAATCAGGCCCCTTGGGGAAAACGTATAAGAGCTGTAAGCTCTTGAGCAAGTGTTAAACATGTCCCAGAATTGAGGTGATATCTTAACTTTGTTTACTGTAACAGAACAGTAAGGGAAGCGAGGGTCAGAGCATCGGGCGTTGCACTACCCCTGTCCTGAATTTGAACTAAGATGAGTGTTTGGGGGTAAACTTGCTATTTCCAAAAAGAGAAGATAACACGGGATCAAAGAAACGCAAACCAAAGAACTCTAAAGTGAGCAACTAGATTCACAGAAAAAGAACTGGTTTTACAATCTATATCATACTTGGCGAGAAATGTATTTCTGTAGACCAAAGAATTTTTGGCACCCTCCCTCTTTTAAAGACTTGCTGTAATCTTCACCCTCCTAAAATCAGAACCTGAGACAGAGTCTTGGGTGCTGGTCGTTCTTCTATGGAGGGATCCAGAACCCCAGAGCGAGTCGTCCGAGCTTAGCATCATGAATTCCAGAAGCACAAAATGTGCAAGTGGGTAGCTGGGCATGGTGGCAGAAGATGTCAGTTCTACTTCGACTTCTAATTTCCCCCATCCATGTGTGTATTCTAGCCAATGGCATTCCATATAATGGCCATTGTTTGAATACATATCCCATTCCTGAAGGACAGTGTCCCAACCTTCGAGTGTCATCCCTGAGCCGGCATATTCCAGCTGGAAAATAGTGTTAGTACTTAACCAAAATCTGTCTGTAATGTCACAGGGAAGAATCACATGGTTTGGGTCAGAGCAAAACCTAGACATTTACTCCACTCAATTATATCCTGAAAACCCTCCTTATATTCCCTTCCCCCGAATTTCTTCTCCCTGCCAATCCCTAAAGCTTTATTAAAAAGTCTTTAGAGCTGGCTCAATTTCTTCTCAATTCTTTTATCCCCTGTTTAGCTTCTGAGTTTCAATAGGCTTTTTTTGGGATAAGCTCACTGCTCTCTTTACTGAAAAATAAATCTAGATTTTATTTCCTTCCAAGCCTCCAAGTACTTCTCCCTCTAACCAACAGAACAAAAATCCTGGAACAAGCTAGGTAAAAGAGGAAGAAACACAGAGTACTTATTCACGGATATGCTTCTTCTTGTCATACCTGTGTACATTGAACGAAGTCTCAAGTATACAATGAATTCTTATATTGTTCCTCTTCCTATCCAAGGAAATAGTGCTAACAGTTTATAAGAATGTCTATGGAAAACAGCATCTATGCTTGTTCTGATACTTCGCTGAATGTTCCATGCTTCTGTCACACACTGTTTTTGCAAGAATGCCTATTTCCTGATTCAGGACCCATGTTAAGAATCCCTGATAATTCTTTGTCTACTGTTACGCATTTATTTACAAAGAGGTTATAAATAAGATTGGGCGAACGGGACGGAGATTGATTGGTATCTCAAAGACACATCTAGTTATTCGAATGGCTGTTTCTGTTTTATCAGAACAGTAGCCGAGTTCTTACTCTGAAGAAGCCAAAGCTCATGCTCTCTAAACATTTTTGAGTTTGAAAATTTCTGCTGCCACTAGACAGATCCAAAAAAACATTGAATATTGGAGTAGCTGTGCAGGCCACCATGTTTGCTTAGCAGGGAGAACTTCCATGCGGTTGTACACATTTCATCATCAACTTTAAAATAGGGGCTACCTCTGGAGATGCGATCAGGGAGAGTTCACAGGGCCTTCGACTGCAGTGGAAACATTTTAGTTCCTAAAGTAGATGGTGGGCAAACAGCTACTTATTAGGTTATTGTTATACTCTTTCAAATTTCTAAAATATTTTATAATAATGTAACTTGTAAACTGATTAAAAAATTAAAGAATTCTGTATTTCTTCATGATTTTTCACCTGTCACTATTCCGGTTGTCTTATTGGTTCTCTGTCCACTTACAAATGGTAATCAGTTAAACAGTATGATAGCGCTTGCAGAGATTACATAAAAGCTCTTTTATTCATTTATTTAAGAGGAAGGATTACATGATCAAGAACAGGAATTATTATGAGAGGATTTTTTAAATATGCTACTTTCTCCTTTCATACATTGTCTCCCTGGCCCCAGCCCTGAAGTGATAGGATAAACCCACAGGGCATTTCGAGGATTTAAAGATCAGACAAAATACTTGAAATGATTGAGATTTGAAAAGAGTAGTGGTTCCCACTGGGGTGATTCTGCCTATAGGGAACATTTGGCCAAATCCAGACACAATTTTTATTATTTGATTTGGAAAAGAGGGTATTCTTGGTACCTATTGGGTAGAGGTCAGGAATGCCACTAAACATCCTACAATGCACAAGACAGCTTCTAACAACAAAGTATTGTCTGAAATGGGAATAGTGCTTAGGCTGAGAAAATCTATTCTAAAGACAAGAAAAGTTTTCACTGGTGTGGAGGTGATGTGGATTGAAGGGGTGGGGAGCTCATGACGGTGTAGATACTGGTGAGTTCCAGAGAGAGGGACCCTGTGCTATCTTTACCAGAGGAATGTTGGAGAAGTGGTAAACCCAAAGTGGATTTGAGAGATCGAATAAAAAGTGGTTTACTAGAGAAGTGTGGGCAGAGGAGGCCTTAGATGGCCTCCCAGAACATAGGAATATGCCCTAGTAATGGCATGAAAGAAACATAATGGTTTACTTCCTTTTGATCCCATCCCTGGAGGTGCGAAGAGAGCCACGTACCTGAGAAATTCAGGCAGATGGAAAATGTATACAGAACTGTGGATGCCAAGTAGACAAATGACACTGATGTGCCAAGGATTCCCATATGTTGTGTGCTGGTCCCAGCCTGTCAATAACTAATGTTGTAGCTGGACCGGCCCTGTGATTCTTAGTATGAATGCAAGATGCCCTCAGTAATGGACCATCAGGAAACTTTGGTAAAAAATAAAAGGTTTATTACTGACAAATCCTGGAAACTACATGGAGCACTTGGGGCCACACAACATACTGCCAGTCCCTTGGAAGATACTTGGCAGATAAGGTAACTCAATTACACCTGAACAGGGCATTCCAATCCAATGAAAGGGATTTGGTCTCCAGCATTTATAATGTAAATCCTACCATGCATAATAATGCTAGCTTTTCTTTTCTTTTTAACATTTATTCATTTTTGAGACAGAGGGAGACAGAGCATGAACGGGGGAAGGTCAGAGAGAGAGGGAGACACAGAATCCGAAACAGGCTCCAGGCTCTGAGCTGTCAGCACAGAGCCCGACGCAGGGCTCGAACTCACAGACCGCGAGATCATGACCTGAGCCGAAGTCGGACGTCCAACCGACTGAGCCACCCAGGCGCCCCAATGCTAGCTTTTCAACATCTCTTAGGTAGATGGCAACAATTTGGCAAGCATTCGGCAAGAACGATGTGTTGTTGCCCACAGACACACGGACACACACATAAGGCTTGAGCCTTGGGTTCTGCTTTAATTGAGGTCAAGGGTAGGGGCTTAGGGTTTTGCAGGCTCACTCTGTATTGGTGAATTTAAAGCATAAGAACAGGAGTTTAGAGCACAGGAAGAGAAGAAATGAGTGGCCCAAATGGTCAGTTATTGAAATCAACCAAATCATCCAAAACTAGGGAGCCTCAGATTGGGGGAGGTATCTGGCTCTTTACCTAGTCATGTGGCTGGCCGTGTATTTATTGGAAACAGCCATCCCTGAAGTGGATGCCTCGCTAAAGTGGTTGCTAGGCAATCAAAGCTTCAGTCAGGCACTTGCATTACAAAAAATAAAAAACAGCTGTTAGGGTTTACACTCTACCCTGTCATCTCAGTTCTGTATCTACCTCCTAATTTGTAAACAAGCCTCAGAAAAGGACAGAACCAAAGATCAGGTGAGATTGTGTGTCCACTACCCAGGCAGAATGGAATTAAAGGTAGGAATTGAGATGAACTACAGAATAATAGAGCTATATTTATTTCTTGTACACCTGATCATGGACTAAAATTTGTTATCCATTTCACTATACATCGTGTTACTCAATTGATATTTTAATTGAAAATGTAACCAATGTTAATAAATGATGTGCATTCCCCCAAGCATTACCTATACTTCTTAGTGCTTCATAGACCCCAGGTCTTACTCTTGTCTGCCTATGAGGCGTGTGCCCCTCCGGTAATGAGTGGAGGGAATGAGACTCCTCAGCTACCCGTAGTTATGTCTTCATGTGGAGTCCTTCTTTGGGGAAGTTCTATTTTTCTTGCCTCTTGTATGACCTGACCATTTTCTTGACTTTTATAGTACCTGACCTCTTATATTATCTGACCAAGGTACCAAGTGAACTCTGTTTTTACAAAATCCATGCTGACCTCTCAGAAGTCTCAACATATGATCTGATTACCTCCAGGCTAAGGTTGAGCCCATGTCAGCGGGAAGCCATAGGTCACCCTTGGTTTTAGGAAGCTCAAGTTTATCCCTTAGGTTCCTGATGGATATTTTCCAAAAGAGGTGTTTGCAGAATATATGACTTCTCTTTAAGCTTCTGTCTGGCTGAGACTCCACACCCATTTTTTAAATTCATTGTGTAGATATAGGCACTTCCCCTTCCAAAGTAGCTCATTAACCTACCTTTGGCTGACCTGTCAGTATTTTATTTACTAATAGTTGGATATGTACCTTTGGACTGTCAGGAAACTATTTATATTCAAGATGATCCTCTTTGTTTATATATTTACATCCTTACCGGTCAGCTTGACTTGTCTAGAGTCATGTCCTATATCAGTCATAATCCTTTACTAATATGTGCAGGACTATCTACATTCCATTATCTCTGACCATTTAATTTCAAATGTGAAATTGGCAGTCTATAATGAGTAATATTCCTACCTATGTTGCGTCTTCTTTTGAAGTTCTCAAGGAGAGTGATATATTAATTATGGAGCATTCTAACAGGAAATGTGTAATGTATTTTATACAGCCCACTCTCCCTGCCCTCTATCTTTCTGTTATAGCATCAGAATGAATATTTCACTCGCATTTATTTCAAAGTTATGTCAGACCCCTAAAACAGTTCAGCAAAAAGAAAGTGGTATAAATATTAACAGTTCTCGCAAATGACACTCTAAAAGAAACCACTCTCTAAAAAAGAAAGGTTGAATGTTTACTTCAAAGGAGATGTTTCCCGGGAACCATTAGCATAGGTGCTGTGTCTTTAAATGAGGGTCATTTGGTATTACTGAAGAGCAAAAGTCTAAAGGAAATTAAAGGCTTTTCTAATGACTTCATGTCCCTGTTGGAATATAAAAACACATACCTGAACAACCACAGCATTTCCATAAGCCAGTAAAATGATGACTCTGAAAGTTAAATACCCAGGCCACAAACCACTTGCATATGAGTTTTAAGGTTATGTAAAAGTCCTATTTCTTAAATATTCATCTTATTAGAAAATAGGTGTATTGTGCAAGAGTCATTTAATGCCCAATTCTTCCCTGAAATGTCTCAAGGACATTTCAAGAAATGCTGTTCTGCAGGAGATTTTTAGAGTTCCAACAGATTTCTTATGATGACAATAAACATTCTTTGCCATTTGCTTTCTTTGATGTCCTAATGCAGAAGAGAATTTAGAGAAGGACTTTTTATTAGTATGCATTCCAGCGTGCTGCTTGCAATTCAGAGATGTGTAAATCCCAATGTGTCTGACTTCATCCATATTTGTGGCCATTGAACCAGATTCCTCAGACTGTGGTTTGTGTCTCTGGTTATTTCTATCATCTAATGGTGGGTTCAAATTTCTACACATTTGAGTTAATTAATTGGGTGGGTACAGGCCTTGAGCAAAACCAGAAGAAAGGAATGAACTATGCTGTGGTTGATTCAATACGCTCATAGAAATGTCTGGAAGTGCCAGAAACACAATGTGAAGAGATCCACAGTAGCAGTATAATCTCTGACACCTAGAACACGATCTCTATTCAACTGTTATTCAGTACAAACTGATGAATGATCTTGATATTTACTATAAAACTTTGATCTCAAAATGTGTATTGTGAATGAAGAAGATACAATTAATCTCTTCCTTTGTAGTCACTGAAATGTTAAATGAAATGAACTTCTGAACTGGATGATTTCCATCCTTGCAGGCAGGGAGGTTCTCTTCAAAATATACTTATTGTATATTTTCCACAAGCCAAGCACACCCAGGAATATAAAGATCTGGTGTTTGTCGTTGAAGAGAGAATTCATAGTCAAGAGTGAGACTCTTGACTCACTTGACAAGAGTAATTAACTCTTGTCAAGAGTAATACAGTTGCAAGGAACTCCAAAGTATCTCCAAACTACATTTCATATTCAGTAGCCTCATTATATACAAAACAGAGGAAATTGATATTGTGCAGATTAATATTGAATAGATTAATAATGTTACCCCGTCTCTAGGCTGTTGTGAAGATTAACTACGTTATTTAGGCAAAATGCTCAAACTAGTGCTGGACACATATTAAATGCTGGCAATTATTAGCACTTGTCATCATTATGGAAACTCTACACTTCCTTTGTTCTTTAGTTTCTGTAGTAGTAGCTATGATTGAATGGATGTATTGAATACATACCACACATCTTGCCCTAAGAAATATTTCATTAATCCTTCCCATAACTGTCTGAAGTGACTATTTATAATCCTGATTTATAGATGGGAAATTTAGCGTTCAGAAACTCAATAAGTTGCTCAACTGCAGCTCTAGTAAACCCAGAGCAGAAATCTGATCTATGGTTTGCTTCTAAACCACACCAGGAACAAAGATCATGAATGGAGAGCTGGGATCATACTGTTTAGCTCTCTAGCTGTTTTATACTCGGGAGGACTGGCTCTTTCTGTCCACCGTTTGCCCCCTTTATGGTGAGGTAGAGATCTACTATAACTTGCCGGTACTGGGAAAATATACAGAAGCAATTCAATGACTGGGAAAGTATACAGAATGAACTCGACTCAGTTTTTCTAACATATCCTCCCTTTCTACAGTGAGCCTTTAGAGAAGATGGGAGTTTCCTTGGAGAATGAAGAAAAGGTATTTGATCATTAGACTTCCCACATTCAGTGGTTCATAGAAAAACCTCTATGTCACATCCATTCCAAAGCACAGAGCCATCAGGAGAGGACTGGACAAATGTGATCCATGAGGAGCAGGGATGAATGAAGTTACGGGGGAGAGGCATGCTTTGCAAGTAAACTAAGCGGGATTATAATGTTTTTTGTTTTTTTTTTAACATTTATTTATTTTTGAGACAGAGAGAGACAGAGCATGAACGGGGAGGGTCAGAGAGAGGGAGACACAGAATCTGAAACAGGCTCCAGGCTCTGAGCTGTCAGCACAGAGCCCAACGCAGGGCTCGAACTCACAAACTGGGAGATCATAACCTGAGCTGAAGTCGGACGCCCAACCGACTGAGCCACCCAGGCGCCCCTATTTTTATTATTTTAAAACTTGAAAATGTATGTGTGAGTAGGTGTGTATACACACACACACGTGTTATTTGTTTTAATGACTAAAATATATGTTAACTATGTGCCAGGGACTGTCCATGAAATAATGTACTGAGTACATTATTTCATTTACTAATTTCATTTAATAATTTACATTAGGTCACTAATATTTAAAGCGGCTCTATGTGGTAGGTATTATTATTCTCCCATTTTCACAGATGAGGAATCTGAGGCCACAAGAATTTTAAGTAAAATGCCCAAGATTACAAACCTAGTAGAATATATGAGATGGTAATGCTAGTAAAAATGAGAAGTTGGAAAGCCAAATGCAGAGTTTTGATACATCATGTAAGACTGCTTCTCATGTTCTCTAGAAAATTTGGAAAGTAATTAAGAATAAATGTCATCAACAAAAGAAAGAAATGCCACTCATAACTGCATTGTTAACAGATAATTATTATGTATATTTTTAACTTTTGTGCACATAAAGAATATTATGCCAGTGCAAAGTTTTCATTTTTTTCATCTGATATATTGCAATGCACAACTTAAATATTTTAATTTGCTTGAATATTATGACTTTTCTTTTTTCTCTTCTTTTCTCTTCTCTTCTCTTCTCTTCTCTTCTCTTCTCTTCTCTTCTCTTCTTTTTTTCTTTTCTTTTCTTTTCTTTTCTTTTCTTTTCTTTTCTTTTCTTTTCTTTTCTTTTCTTTTCTTTTCTTTTCTTTTCTTTTCTTTTCTTTTCTTTTCTTTTCTTTTCTCTTTTCTTTTCCTTAATGGTTATTTATTTTTGAGAGAGAGACAGAGCATGAGCAGGAAGGGGCAGAGAGAGAGGGAGACACAGAATCCAAAGCAGGCTTCAGGCTCTGAGCTGTCAGCACAGAGCCTGAAATGGGGCTCGAACCCGTGAACTATGAGACCATGACCTGAGCCAAAGTTGGATGCTTAACCAACTGAGCAACTCAGGCACCCCGTATATTATGATTTCATTTTCTATGGTATACATTATATATTCAACTATTATCCTTTTTAAATTTTTACATTGCTCTCATTTTTCACCATAAAAATATTACATTGCTATTTTTGTGTATAGTTTTTTATTCAATTATTTAAGATCGTCTTTTAGGATATATTCCTAGATATGTAATTCCTGTGTCAAAGGCATGATTTTGTTTTAAAGCTTGGATTTTTTTGAAAATTTATTTAGACATCCTCATGAGAGTTTCTATGCTTTCTGCCTGTTGACTCCTTATTTTTTCTCTGTAGTGGCTGTTAACCCCAAAGAATTTCAAATTTCCATTCATTCATTCTTTCACTCTTCATTCATTCCTTTATTTTATTACAAGTTATATTTAAATTCCAGTTAGTTAACCTATTGTATAATACTTGTTTCAGGAGTAGAATTTAGTGATTCATCACTTACCTATAACACCCAGTACTCATCACAAGATGTGCCCTCCTTAATACTCATCATCTATTTAGCCCATCCCTCCGACTACTTCCTCTCCATCAACCCTTAATTTGTTTTCTATACTTAAGAGTCTGTTTCATGGTTTGCCTCTCTCTTTTTGTTCTTCCTATGTTCATCAGTTTTGCTTCTTAGATTTCGCACATGAATTTCTTTGACTGACTTATTTCAGTTAGCATATTACACCCTAGCTCTATCCACATCATTGCAAATGGCAAGATTTCAAACTTTCTTATGGCTGAGTAATATTCCATTGTGTATATGCATATCTACTTTATCCATTCATCAGTCAATGGACAGTTAGGATCTCTCCATAATTTGGCAATTTGATAATGCTGCTATAGACACTGGGGAGCATTTGTCCCTTTGAATCAATATCCCTTTGAATTTGTGTCCTTTGAGTAAATACCTACTAGTGCAATTTCTGGATCATAAGGTAGTTCTATTTTTAACTTTTTGAGGAACCTCCATACTGTTTTTCTGAGTGGCTGCACCAGTTTGCACTCCCACCAACAGTGTAAGAGGCTTCCCCTTTCTCCACACCCTCACCAACATCTATTGTTTCTTGTGTTAATTTTAGCCATTCTGATAGGTGTGAGGGGATATCTCACTGTAGTTTTGATTTGTATTTCCCTGATGATCAGTGATGTTGAGCATCTTGCCATGTGTCTCTTAGCCATCTGGATGTTTTCTTTGGAAAAATGTCTATTTATGTCTTCTGCCCCTTTATATCTGCTGGATTATTTGATTTTTGGGTGTTGAGGGTGTTTTAAAAATATTTATTTATTTCAATAGAGAGAGAGTGCACACCAGCAGGAGCAGGGGAGGGGCAGAGAGAGGGAGACAGAGGATCCAAAGCGGGCTCTGCACTGACAGCAGAGAACCTGATACAGGGCTCAAACTCACAAACTGTGAGATCATGACCTGAGCCAAAGTGAGATGCTTAACTGAGCCATCCGGATGCCCCTGGGTATTGAGTTTTATAAATTCTTTATATATTTTGGATACTAACCTTATCAGGTATGTCATTTGCGAATACCTTCTTCTATTCTGAAGGTTTTCTTCTAGTTTTGTTGATCATTTCCTTCACTGTGCAGAACTTCTTATCTTGATGAGGTTCCAATAATTCATTTTTGTTTTTGTTTCCCTTGCCTCTGGTGATGTGTCTAGTAAAAAGTTGCTGCAGCTGGGGTCAAAGAGGTTGCTGCTTGCGTTCTCCTCTAGGATTGTGATCTTTCCTGCCTCACATTTAGGTCTTCCATCCATTTTGAATTTATTTTTGTGTATGATGAAAGAAAGTGGCCCAGTTTCATTCTTCTGCATGTAGCTGTCCAGTTTTCCCAACACCATTTGTTGAAGACACTGTCTTTTTTCCATTGGATATTCTTTCTGGCTTTGTTGAAGATAGGTTGCCCATACATCTGTGGGTCCATTTCTGGGTTTTCTATTCTGTTCCATTGATTTGAGTTCCTGCTTTTGTGCCAGTACCACACTGTCTTGATGAATACAACTTTGTAATACAGCTTAAAGTCCAGAATTATGATGTCTCCTGCTTTTCTTTTTTCTTTTCTTTTCTCTTTTTTTCTTTTCTCTTCCTTTCTTTTCTTTTCTCTTTTCTTTTCAGGATTGCTTTGGCTATTCGGGGTCTTTTGTGGTTCCATACAAATTTTAGGATTGTTTGTTCTAGCTCTGCAAAAAATGCTAGTGATATTTTGACAGAGATTGTATTGAATGTGTAGATTGCTTTGGGCAGTACAGACATTTTAACAATATTTGTTCTCCCAATCCATGAGCATGGAATGTTTTTCCATTTCTTTTTTTTTTTTTTTAGAGTTTATTTATTTATTTCGAGAGAGAGAGAAAGAGCAAGTGAGGGAGGGGCAGAGAGAGAGGAGAGCATGAGAATCCCAAGCAGGCTTTGTACCTTCATAGTGGAGCCAGACATGGGGCTCTAACCCACAAATCATGCGATCATGACCTTAGCTGAAGTCAGACACTTAATGGACTGAGCCACCCAGGTGCCCCTCTTTTTTCCATTTCTTACTTTCCTCTTCAATTTCTTTCATATTCTATAGTTTTCAGAGTCCAGATCTTTTACCTCTTTAGTTAGGTTTATTTCTAGGTATCTAATGGTTTTTGGTGCAATTTTAAATAGGATTTATTCCTTGATTTCTCTTTCTGCTGCTTCATTACTGGTGTATAGAAATGCAACAGATATCTGTACATTGATTTTGTAACCTGTAACTTTACAAAAGTCATAGATCACTTCTAGTAATTTTTGGGTGGAGTCTTTCAGGTTTTCTACATAGAGTATCATGTTATCTGTGAATAGTGAAAGTCTGACTTCTTCCTTGCTGATTTGGATGCCTTTTATTTCTTTTGTTGTCTGATTGATGAGGCTAGGACTTCCAGTGCTTTGTTTGGACAAAGCAAAGCAAAGATAGTGTTTGGACATCCCTGTCTTGTTCCTGACGGTAGAGGGAAAGCTCTCATTTCTTTCCCCATTGAGGATTATACTAGCTGTGGGTCTTTCATATATGGCCTTTATGATGTTGAGGTATGGTCTCTATCCCTACTTTGTTGTATGTTTTTATCAAGAATGGATGCTCTACTTTGTCAAATGCTTTTTCTGCATTTATTGAGAGGATCATATGGTTTTTATCCTTTCTTTTATTAATATGGTGTACCACATTGATTGACTTGCAAATATTGAACCACCCTTGCATCCCTGGAATAAATCTCACTTGATCATGGTGAATGTTCTTTTAATGTACTGTTGGATTTGATTTGCTAGTATTTTGTTGAGAAATTTTGCATCCATGGCCTGTAATTCTTCTTTTTAGTGTGGTCTTTGTCTGGTTTTGGAATCAAGGTAATGTTGGCCTCATAGAATGAGTTTGGAAGATTTCCTTCCATATCTATTTTTTGGAACAAAATTTGAGAAGAATAGGTATTAACTCTTCTTTAAATGTTGGTAGGGGTCTCCTGGGTGACTCTTGCTCTAGGTTCAGGTCACAATCTCACGGTTTGTGATTTTGAGCCCTGCGTCGAGCCCTTGGGATTCTCTCCCTCTACCTCTCTCTCTGCTATTCCCTCCACATTCTTTCTCTCTCTCTCTCAAAATAAATAAATAAAGTAATAATAATAATAGTAATAATAATAATAATAATAATAATAATAATAATAAATGTTTAGTAGAATTTCCCTGGGAAGCCATCTGGCCCTGGACTTTTGTTTGTTGGGAGATTTTTTATTACTGATTCAATTTCTTCCCTGGTTATTTGTCTGTTCAAGTTTTCTATTTTTTCCTGTTTCAGTTTTGGTAGTTTATATGTTTCTAGGAATTTATCCATTTCTTCCAGATTGCCTGGTTTGTCAGTATATAATTTTTCATAATATTCTCTTATAATTGTTTGCATTTCTGTGGTGTTTGTTGTGATTTCTCCTCTCTCATTTGTGATGTATTTATTTGTGTCCTTTCTCTTTTCTTTTTGGTAAGTCTGGCTGGGGGGGGCGGTTATCAATTTTATTAACTCTTTCAAAGAACCACCTCCTAGTTTCCCTGATCTGTTCTATTTTTTTGTTTGCTTTTATGTAATTTATTTCTGCTCTAATCTTTATTATTTCCCTTCTGCTGGCTTTAGGCTTTATTTGTTGTTCTTTTTCTTTGAAATGTAAGGTCAGTTTGCATAGTTGAGATTTTCTTGCTTCTTGAGGTAAGCCTGTATTGCTATATACTTCCCTCTAATGGCCACTTGTGTTGCATCCCAAAAGTTTTGGACTGTTATGTTTTCATTTTCATTGGTTTCCATGTACTTTTTAATTTCTTCTTTAATTTCCTGGTTAATTTATACATTCTTTAGTAGGATGTTCTTTAATCTCCATATTATTTTGGTCTTTCCAATTTTTTTCTTATGGTTGACTTTAAGTTTAATAAACTTGTGGTCTGAAAATTTGCATGGTATGATCTCAATGTTTTTGTGCTTCTTGAAGTCTGATTTATGACCCAGTTTGTGATCTATTCTGGAGAATTTCCATATGCACTAAAAAAAATGTGTATTCTGCTGTTTTTGGATAAAATGTTCTGAATAGACCTGTTAGGTCTATCTGGTCCAGTATGTCATTCAAAGTCATTGTTTCCTTGTCAGTTTTCTGTTTAGACAATCTGTCCATTGTTGTAAGTAGGGTGTTAAAGTCCTCTAGTGTTATTGTATTCTGATCAATGAGTTCCTTTGTGTTTGTTATCATTTTATATATTTGGATGTTTCTAGTTGGGAGCATAAATATTTAAACATATTTTTTTAATGTTTTATTTTATTTTATTTTCAAGAGAGACAGAGCGTGAGCAGGGGAGGGCAGAGAGAGAGAAAGACACAGAATCAGAAGCAGGCTCCAGACGCCGAGAGCGTCTGCACAGAGCCGGATGTGGGGCTGGAACCCACAAACCATGAGATCATGACCTGAGCCGAAGTAGGACGCCCAACCAACTGAGCCACCCAGGCGCCCCGGGAGCATAAATATTTACAATTGTTAGATCTTAGTTTGGATAGGCCCTTAATTATGATATAGTGCCCTTTGTCATCACTTGTTACAGTCTTTGTTTTTAAATCTAGTTTGTCTGATAGAAGTATGGCTACTCCAGCTTTCTTTTGATGGCCATTAGCATGACAAATGCTCCATCGCCTCACCTGCAACCTGCAGGCGTCCTCAGGTCTAAAATGAGCCTGTAATAGGCAACATATAGATGGGTCTTGTTTTTTTATCCATTCTGACATCCTATGTCTTTTGATTGGAGTATTAGGTCCATTTATATTCAAAGTGATTATTGATAGATACAAGTTTAGCCATTGCACTCCTTGTTACATCATTGTTTTTGCAGATTTTCTCTGTTCCTTTCTAGTCTTTGTTCCTTTTAGTCTTTCCCACTCAAAGAGTCCCCTTTAATGTTTCTTGCAGGGCTGACTTAGTGTCATGAACTCCTTTAGTTTTTCTCTGGGAAACTCTTTATCTCTCCTATTCTGAATGACAGCCTTGCTGGATAAAGGATTCTTGGCTGCATATTTTTCCCAGTCAGCACATTGAATATATCATGCCACTCCCTTCTGTCCTGCCAAGTTTCTATGGAGAGATCTGTCATGAGCTTTATTTGTCTTTCCTTGTAAGTTAGGGATTTCTTTTCCCTTGCTGCTTTTAGGATTTTTTTTTTATCTCTATATCTTACAAATTTTACTACAATATATCATAGTGTTGGTTTTCATTGGAGTTCTCTGTGCCTCCTCAATTTGGATGTCTGTTTTTTCCCCCATGTTAGGAAAGTTTTCAGTTATAATTTCCTCAAATAAACTTTCTGTCCTTTTTACCCTCTCTTCTTTTTCTGAGACTCCTAAGATATGAATGTTATTATACTTTGTGGAGTCACTGAGTTCCTTAAGTCTACCTTCATGATCCAATATTTTTCTTTCCCTGTTCTTTTCTGCTTCATTGTTTTCCATATTTTATCTTCTCTATCAATTATTCATTCCCTGCTTCTTCCTTCCTTTGTGGTCATTGCCCCAGTCGGTTTTGTGTCTTGGTTAGAACATTTTTTATTTCAGCCTGGCTAGTTTTCAGGTCTTTTATCTCTGTGATAAGGGACTCCCTGGTATCTTCTATGCTTTTCTCAACCCCAGCTAGTATCCTTATTATTGTTGTTTTAAATTCTGAATCAGGCATATTACTTATATCTATTCTGATTAGATCCTTGGCTGTGAACTATTTTTGTTCTTTCTATTAAAAAAAGTTTTTTTTGATGTTTATTTATTTTTGAGAAAGAGAGAGAGAGAGAGAGAGAGCACGAGCAGGGGAGGGGCAGAGAGAGAGGGAGACACAGAACCCGAAGCAGGCTCCAGGCTCCGAGCTGTCAGCACAGAATCTGATGTGGGGCTCGAACTCATGAACCGTGAGATCGTGACCTGGGCCGAAGTCGGCCATTTAACCAACTGAGTCACCCAGGCGCCCCTCTTGTCTTGTTTTTTTCTTTTGGGATGAATTCCGCTGTCTTGGATTTTGTCTAGGTCTCTGTCTTCTTCTCTGTGTTAGAAAAACCTGCTGTGTTTCCTGATTTTTCGAGTAGCAGCTCTATTAAGAAGAGTCCATATACCATCCAAGGCCTGACACTTCAGGAAGTGTTTCTGGTGTGTGCAGTGTACACTTTGCCGCTGTGTTTTGGCTGCTGTTTCCTTCAGGTCAGTCCTCAGCAGAGTTTCTCCCTACCTGCAGTGGGGAGTGTTTGGACCTTGGCTAGAGTGTGGAGAGTTTTAACTAGATGTGTTCTGGTCTGGTTGTTAAGAGAGACCCTATGCCACTTCCACTAGAGCTGAGGCTTTGCAGAACCCTATGTTCAGTAGACTTGGAAAATTTGTGCTGCTTTTCTGGGGGAGGGTCTCACTGCTGCTCTGGTTCTCAGGCACACTCGCCCTAGTAAAGCAGCACTTGCAGAGCACAAGGGGTGGGGCTTAGTGTACGTGGCACTTTAACTACAGAGCTGTTTGCTGTAGTTAGTTGACGCTGAGGGGCAGGGGAGGAAAATGGCACCAGCCCCATCCCTTGTCCCTAGAGAGGAGATTTTGTGCCCGCGATTGTCCAGGAAGCCCTCACAGAAGAGTGAACCATCTCCCCTCATGTGTCCCAGGCACCCCTCAGACCCCTGCCTGCCTTCACCTTGTCTTTGTCCCAGCCATCTGCCTGCCTGGCAGTGCAGTGCACCTGTGTTTTATTCCAGGCAGGCCAAGTGATTTTGTTTGTTTGTTTATTTACTTATAAGACAGAGAGAGAGAGAGAGAGAGAGCATGAGCATGGCAGGGGAAGAAGGAGAGGACGAGAGAGAATCCCAAGCAGGCTCGGGGCTCCATCCAAGGATAGATCATGACCTGAGGCAAAATCAAGAGTCAGATGCTTAACTGACTGAGCCCCTCAGCTGGTCCCTGATTGAGTTTTAAAACTCCAAACTTTAGAGGTGCCTGGATGGACTGAGTCAGTGAAGCATCAAACTCTTGATTTCAGTTCAGGTCATTATCTCATGGTTTGTGATGTTGGGCCCTGTGACGGGCTCTGTTCTGATAGTGTGGAGCCTGCTTGGGATTCTCTCTCTCTCCCTCTCTCTCTCTCTCTCTCTCTCTCTCTCTGCCTCTCCCCCCTGTCAAAATAAATAAATGAGCATAAAAACACCCTCCAAACTTTAGGGACCTAGTGTGGCATGGACCCATGCTGGACCTCTGGGGGAGGGTCTTGTCATGCTGGGGCAGGTTTGTCCCAAAAGGGAAGTCCCACCAACACCCAGGAGCTTGGAGTTTGGAATAAAGAGCGGCAAAAAGCTGGTGTCCATGTTGGCCACCCTCTGCAAGTGTCTCTGTGTCTATATTAATGTGGGGGGGGGGAGGAGCATAATGTCACCCACCAGCTTTTTTGTCCCCAGAGAGGCAATACCACCTCTCCCAGATGCACTTGAAGAAGGGTAAATTATCTCTCCCAGTGCATCCCAGGGCCTTCTCAGATAACACCGTCCACACCTGGGCCTCTGCCCTTGTTCCTCACAGGAGCACTGCAGTGCCTGCCAGGCTCAACATCAGCCCGGGTGTGGAATTCTAAAACCCCCATCTTTGCACTCCACTGTTTGTAAAAACTCAGGAAAATCAGCTCCTCTCCTTTTCCCAGGCAATGGCCTTGGAAAAGTGTTTTCCTTGTGTGATGTTCTGTTCACTCCCTGCCCCTCCCCCCCTTCTCCTCTTCTCTCTACAATCAGGGTGTTCTGCCCTCCATAGCACCTGGGATCAGTTTCTTCCCCAAATCACACCTCGACAGCCCCTACCTTCCATGATGTGCTCTCTTCTCCTGCTCTAGTTGTGTGGTTTATTCTGTCAGTCCTCAGACCGATTTCTTGGGTGTTCAGAATGATTTGATATTTATCTAGCTGTGTTCAAAGGATGAGGCAAGTCCAGGATCCTGTTACTCTCTGCCACCTTAGTTCCTCCCCAAATTTCCAGTCATTTAGAGGATGAGTTATTTTCCAAATGGGAGCCAGCTATTTACTTCAATTGATATTAGTTTAACAAGTTAAAGTAGTGTTTGCAACTCTTGTACTGTGGTTTCTCCTAAGTCAACAGTTTTAGTCCTTAAACACGGGCTTTGGATTCTTTAGTGCTTTCTAGATCCGGTGTTCTGTCTGTGCTTCCCCTTGCCCTAGAAAGTCCAGCTCTTCTTGGGTTCTTTCTAGTCTCTCTCTTCCAGGCTCTCGTATTCTCACTGCCTCACAATATCATTGAAATATTCATTCATTCTCTATTTCCTCATTCAAGGGAGATCTATTGCTTTCCTAGATTCTCTGGCAGCTGAAAGGTTTTGTTTTTTTTGAAAATCAGATCTTACATTTGATGACAGTCCAAGTCCTCCCATGACTTCTTCTGGGTGCTGGGCCCTGTGGCCATGCTTTTACCTGGGATTGTGTGACTTACCATTTCTAGGCAGGAGGAAAAGGAAAAATCCTCCACCTACAAAATGTCTCTCAGGCATGACCTGAGAAGAATTCCAGATCCTGGAGATAAGTAGAACTGTGATGATTCCTAACACTGTAAGTCAACACTTAACAAATTCACTGTGAAGAAATAAGCTCCACCTTTCAGTTGCACACTGGGTCCTGAAGCCACATTGTGAACAGAAGGGAGGTTAGCACAAGTTAGTTAACTGGTAAACCGATCTCACCTGTTTAATGAAAGGACTGGAAAGTGCTCAATTTGCTGCAAACATGACCATGAAAGTCCGCAGGAGACCACTCAAGACTGACTGCATTGTCCACGACAGCTCGCATTTAGATGAGATACTGGTAGTGGCCTTATGGAAATAGAGAACAGAGGAAATAGAGTCCTTACTAGATAAGCTGAGGGCCAGGAGAGAGAAACTTCAGGGTCTAATCCCAGCCGTGACAATGACTTGACATATTTGGACGAGTTATTTTAACTTTTGTTTCTCAATAACAAGTGATAATTTGAGGGGAATATCATTACAATACCAAGTGCGAACTGTGAGGAAAATTACAAAGCAATCCATCCAGGATATGTCAAGTTCTTGATCCACAAACAGTAGGAATAGAACTAAGTCATTGTTCAATTTGCAAGTCATGTCATCTTTGAAGTGTGTAACATTTATAAGGTTTTTGAAATAATAAAATAATAGTTACTGTATTGTAGAATATAACACTTGAAATCATTCTAAAACGTTGGCCAAAACTGGTAAGAGGCAGTAAGAGAGAACAAAGCTCTGTAAAAATATTAACTGGTGACTTTGCCTCTCTTGGGTTTTTCATTTCCCGAAAGAAGAAAAATGTAGGCTCATTTTGTCAACTACATGTTGACAGATTTTTGGAAACATGGACAAAAGAGAAGCCAGTCTTTTTCAAAACACATTTTAACATTTACCTCTAGTCACTAATGAAATATCTTAGTAAAGAAAGTATTTTAACTGGGGCACAAGGGGTCAGGGAACACAGCAGCGAGATGATGGAATGCTTTAGGGACAGACAGCCAAGAGCTTGGCAAACTTAAGAATCACTGAAATGAATATAGTTTGATTGTCTAGGTCCAAACACTTGAACTTAGATAAGAAAAACTAGACTATAAAATGGAATTAAGTGTGGAATATATTTTAATTTGAAGCCAAACAGATTAAGTATATTATAAACACCATTTTGTAATGAGATATTGTAACAGAAAGTTCCTTAGAAACTAATGCATTAGATAGCTTACCAAAGAAGCATGTCATTATTGACAGAGGGAATCCTCTTGCTTTTAGCATGCCAAGTAATTGCTATTCTAATGTGAAAGAGAAAATTAGAAGTATATCAGTAGATCTTCAAAGGTCTAGTAAATCACTGTATGAAAAACTATACTGAAAAGAACATTCACATCTTTTTCCTTGACAGAGAAATAAGGTAATGAAATATTAAGGCATGATGTCCAGTTTTGCATTTGATGTCATCAGTTTTTAACTTATAGGTAGATTATATTCTAAATTTTTGAACCACATTGGTTTGCTAGGATTTGAAATATTTTTCCTCTAGAAATAATGTTCTGAAGGCTGGATTACTTCACAGAATAACCCCTGTCCAGGCACACCCGAATACACGGTACACCGCCTCCCCACCCCAAGACACCCCCCCTCCCAATCCACATTCTTTCAAATGTAAGGCAACATGATGTAGCGCGGGCTTTGGTTAATGGAGCATGGCAATAACCCGCCTTAGTGGCTTTAGAAAAACTGTTTAATTTCTATGAATTTCATTTTACTCATTTGAATGTAAAAATAATTATAACTCCCTCTTAGGGTGATTGGTTGTGAGCATGAAGTAAGGCAAGTTAAACAAAAGTTCTTTTTACCTTGCAATGTCCTGCAAAATGTTGATGATTAATGTACTCTAGTGCTCTATGGTTTAGTTACTCTTGGGATTAAATCGCCTTCGTAAACAATGTGGGACACAGATGCTATTTAAAAATGTCTCTATAGAAGAAAGTGCATTGTATGTCAAGACAAGCTGCAGTAGGAGTGAAAATAATGTCCCCCACCGAGCTGGCTGGCCAGCCAGCCATCCGGCCAACAGAAACATTTCTTCACTGCCTCCCTTCCCTTTCCCAGCTGTAGTGATCACTGTTTCCCAGAAAGCAATGCCTGATGGCTGTTCTCACTCCTCTGGTGGGCCTTTGTCCTGTGTTTCCCATATTATCTTCTTTATTTTCATAACCGCCATGAAAGTGTCATGAAAGTTTCATAACTTCCTATTCTCTAGTTATTTCATGCATATGAGATTTGTTTCTTCTGTTGGGTTCTAAACTACTGGGAGGCAAGACCCACCTTTGTCCCTGAAGATCAGACACAGAATTGGTGCTTGGCAAATGCCAAGTAGAGAACAGGAGGGCATTTACCAGGGGATGAGAATGCTATCATAAAGAAGGTGAGATGGACTTGTTGCCTTTAGTGGGTATTATCTAGATTATAATGACCACACTGACAAAGAAGGAAAGGCAGAAAGATCCAAATCACGGGGACGAGTGGTAATAAGTGGATAAAAAGATCCATGAGCAATTGTCAAGTCTGAAGACACTGGAGAAGCTAGTCACTTGATACAATTTTTTAGTAAGAGTAGCATCTCAAGGAACAAAGAAGTTCCATGTGGCAGAAGCTTAGAAAAAGAAAATCTTTTAAAAAATGGGAAAAGAAAGTGAAATCTAGTGGAAAAGTTATTTTCAGGAGAGTAATTTTAGGTTAATTCTAAACCAAATAAATCTATGGAATTAGGTGGTGCAGGCTTCCACGTAGGTGTCTAACGCGTCTTGTCGTTTGCACTGCATACAGTAGATAGATAATTACCTCTACGTTCCTGATTTTGAACAGTGTTGGCTCAGCTAAAAGAGCAAATCATTACTACAAACAATAAATATTTTTTAAGTTTATTTATTTTGAGAGAGAGAGAAAAAGAGAGAGTGAGAGTGTGTGTGTGCATGTGCAAACATGGGAGAGGCAGAGAGAGAGGGACAGAGAATCCCAAGTGGGGATTCGACATGGGGCTTGAACCCACAAACTGTGACATCATGACCTGAGCCAAAATCAAGAGTTGGACACTCAACTGACTGAGCCACCCAGGCACCCCAACAGCAAATATTTTTTAGCGTATACTATGTGTCAAGCTATTTCACCCGCTTTATATAGAGTATAATATTTAATCATTGCATTAATGTAATGATTTATAACTACGGGGGAAACTTCAACTCAGAAATGTTAAATAACTTGCCCAACGCTTATACCACTGATAAGTGGTGGGTCCAAGGTTTAAGCTCAATAGTCACTATTCCTAAAGCAGCTTTCTTAACCACTGTACCATAACACCTCCAAAATATGAAGAAAGCTTATTCACTTTTGGTAGTATAATTCTGTGTCTTTTGATGTGACAAAAAGAACAACAACAAAAAAAACCCTTTCTCTAAACTGATATATATGCTGGCCTCTGCCCCAAAGCCATTATAATCATCCCTTATACTTTCAACCCTCAACTATCTCTTGGCCTTCCTTCTTTCCCAATTGTCCACATCGTAGTCAGTTGAAAACATTGCACAATGGTTCACCCAGCCATTAGCGGTCTGTGGTTAATTTTGGTTAAACATCAGTGGGGAGTCAGATAACAAGAGGTCTGGCAAGGGGAGGGTTTGGATTAGCTTGGTCCTACTTTTTTCTCTGGGACCCATAATTCATGATGCAAAACAGTGGCTAATCTTCTGCCTGCCTTCTCGCCATGATAGTCTTTGAGGCTGGACATGACACTGAGGGTCAGAGTATGGCTTTGCCTCCTTAAGAGCAGATGTGAGAGGGAGTTCAAAAAAGATGGGGTGGGGGGCAACTTCTGGTATGTGCTTAGTGTGCACCAGTCTAGCTACTTCATATAAATTATTTATGACCTTCCCAACAGCCTTCTGAGATGGGCAGTATTCTAATTATCCCAGGAGAACACAGAGTGGCCTTAGTCTCAGAAAATGCCCACGTTCAGGTTTAAATGACGGAACAAGAAATCATTTTTGGTTCACCTGATTCCCAAGTTTGTGCTCTCCGTACTGTGTCAGTTGCATCCCAAGGGCTGGGAGGTGTCCGGGGTAAGGAGTTATGGGGTTAGGAGCTCCTCGCGCAAGTACTTTTTGATAACAAAACTAGCCTTTTGTGAGGGATCACTCGGTGCCAGGCTCTTTGCTGAGCATTTTGCAGGTGTTATGTACATTAATTCCTCACGACTCTACGAAATAGGTACTGTTGTTATTTCTAGCTTACAGAGAAGGAAAAAAGAGTCTTAAAAAGATTAAGAGGAAATTTACCTGGGAGGGGCCCCCTGGGTAATTTGTTCCCAGACCGCTTGCTCCCATCCCTCAAGTGCCCTTTATAGGTCTAGTGCACACTGGGTGTTTTTGTTTACCACCTTGTTACCATTTCTTTCCGAGGCCTATGTTGTTGTGTGTGTGCAAACATTTCTGTGGTGCTTGTTAAATGTCAGGCACTATTCTAAACCCTTGACATGGATTCCTTAATGTAATCCTTGCAGCAATCCTATGAAGCAGCTATCGTTATCATCCTTGTTTCATAGATGAGGAAAATAAGGCACAGTGTGGGTCAATCATTTGCCCAATGTCGCGTGGCTATCAAGAGGCGGGATTCTCTGCAGAGATCATGCTTCCGTGATCGATGAGTTCAGCTGTCTGTTATCATTCACGTTGTTGCTGGAGTTCTGTTCCTAAAACTTGGGTCCAGTCTTGTCCATCCCTCTCTGAAAGACCTACAATTTCTCACTATTTCCGACACAAATTCAAAAATATTTTGTTCAGCATTCAAGGCTCTTCACAATTTGGCTTTTGCTTGCCGTTCTACGTTCATCTCCATCTACCGTAGACCAGTTGTCAACCTTAAACTAGCCAATCGTGTTCAGCCACTCGTGGTTTTCTTCTCAGACCGGAAGACTCTTTGCCTTTCAAAATCCAAATCAGTGTTCAAATTATCTTAAATAACTCTCTTCCCTCAAAGCTTTCCTTGTTTCTTCTTCACAGAGCAACACTCATTGCCTTCTGCACTTTTATACCTACGTAATATCATGTCTTTCACTCGGTGTCGGGATTATGCTGTGATGTTTGTTCTTCTCTCATTCAGATAAGACCCTGGGTCTCTGTCCCCTCACAGTTCCTAGTGTTTAGTGGAGACCATTGGCATTGTTGAATGAATGTGTATGTGTAAGTGAATGAAAGTGTTGAACACGTTTTAAGCCTTGAGGGAAAAACAGTAGAATTTCTAAGTGTTGTGAAGCTGAATTAACTTTCAGAGTCAATAAAATTTACTTCTATATTGCATGCATTGTCAGAGGCGAGTACAGCAGTATTTTCTGCTTTTGATCTTCCTGGCACGTCAGAACCAACGTCAAGTTGTTCAACAAGCCTTTACTGCGAAAGAGTTGTTCCTTAGTTGGAGAGATGAATAAAGTTGCTCCTCTGATGTTAGGTGGAGACAGAGAGCACTGTTTTTCAAGCTTTTTTTTTTTTTTTAATGTTTATTTAGTTTTGACAGAGAGAGAGTCAGAGCATGAGCAGGGGAGGGGCAGAGAGAGGGAGACACAGAATCCGAAGCAGGCTCCGGGCTCTGAGCTGTCAGCACAGAGCCCGACGTGGGGCTCGAACTCACAGACCGAGAGATCATGACCTGAGCCGAAGTCGGACGCTCAACCGACTGAGCCACCCAGGCGCTCCCGTTTTTCAAACATTTTAAAAATAAAACTCAAGAAATTGATATCATATTATAACCCCATGATTTTTTTTTTTTTCGTTACATTGCCTTTCTACCTATACTACTAACAGTATAGGATTTATCTTTGGGGGGCTATTTAAGAATAGCAGAGGCAAAACTCTCTTTCCGATAATGTTTTAAGCCATAACTCTTACCACACTTAGGAAACACCCTATATATCTCCTGGCTCCTTGCTTTTGCTCTTGCTTTTTGCTCTGTCCAAATATCCGCCATCTTCCTCGCCAAGTCCCCACAAATCATCTCATACCCAAATCCTTAGTCACAGAGGTCCATCTAAAATGTTCCCTTCTCCACAAACTTTCTAGGGAAAAATTAATCTACTCCTATTCTCTCCTACAAAAGCATGTTTTGTGGGCTTTTTGGTTTGTTTGTTTTGCAATTATAATACCACTAATCATGTTTGCTTACTTCTCTACATCTTCTGGTAACTTGTGGGCTGATTACAGGTTGGAATCCTAGCATTTATCCTATGTAAGGCCACTTCCTCCAAGCTAACCTACCCTCCATCCTGCTCCTTTAGCATGCCAAACTCTTTACAATGTTAGGGTTTTAGAGTTTTGATTTCTGTATGTGTTACGCACGTAGGGGAAACCACAATTTCTTTTTCCCTTTTACTCAGAATATGGCTGCCTAGTAAGAGACTACATTTCCTAGTTGGCTTTTCATCCAGGTGTAGCCATGTTACAAAGCCATATGATACCAAGAAGATACGAGTGTAAGTAATTATCTCCAACGTATAGAGAAGGCACTAAGATTATCATTATCCCGCTTCACGGGGAGGATACAGGCTTACAGAGATTCAGTAATTCAGTTACTTCAAAGTTTATAATTTCAAGTTGAGACTCTTTTATGCTCCGATATCTCTTGTGAGTTTAGTTTGCCAGAGGCAGATGCACAAAATCCAGACAGTTATGGGATATCTGTAACTGAGATTCAGGTCCTCGTGAATGGTGACCACACCAAGGCAGTTCAGGTAGTTCCACGATAGCCTCTCCGAACATCTGAACATTCAGTCAACCTTCCTGTACAGGTGCAACGTTCTGGTCATCTGTTTGAAGAAGTTTTTCCCAGATGGCCATCTTCCTTCCCTTCCTGCTGGCTGGAAATGGTGACGGTGGGGCAGCTGTAGAAGTCACAGTGGAGGGTGACAGAACTGCCCTTCTCAGCCTAGATCCCTAGATGATTTTATAGCAGAGCTTGACTACTGACCCTGGACTGTGAGGTGAAAGTGAAACTTTTGTTGTCTTACCCCTTAAATTTTAGAATCAGTTTATTAACCATCACCCCCAATGAATATGCCCCAGAACACCTTTCTATCAGTAGTAAATCCTACTGACGTTTCAGGTCTCAGCTTAAATGTTCTTTTCTTGGAGAGGTCTTTCCCAGTCTCTCAATCTTTTTTTTTTTATTTTTAAGTTGACTTATTTATTGTGAGAGAGAGTGAGAAAGTGTGGGGGGAGAGGCAGAGAGAGGGAGAGAGAGAGAATCCTAAGCGGGCTCCACACTGTCAGCATGGAGCCCCATGTGGGGTTCAAACCTACAAACCGTGAGATCATGACCAATCAAGAGTTGGACATTTAACCAACTGAGCCACCCAGGTGCCCCCAATCTCTCTATCTAAATGGTTTTCCTTTACATGCCTTATCATTTGATCCAGATCTTTTCTTTTAGGAAGCTCAGCAACATCTAGGTCTGTTTCTATTTATGTGATTATTTAGCTCTCTCCTTCATTAGACTGTAAGCTCTATGAGTGCAGGACCACACCTGCTTATTCACCAGCACTAATGCACTATCAAGCACATAGTTGGATCCCCAAAAAGATTTGTTATGTAAATACAGCTAATAGTAGTAATTTAGGCAATAACTGTCACTTATTAAATATTCACAATTTTCAGGAGTGGTACTACGTGTTTTACACACATCATCTCATTTAATCCTTTCAACAACATATAGAGAAGGCACTGATAATATCACAATCCCAGTTTACTAGAAAAAAGTAGGTTTAGAGAGGTTCAATAATTCATACAGGATCACATAGTTCAAAGCTTATATTTTCAAGTCAAGAGGATTGCCTCTGTGCTTATATATCTCTTGGGAGTATGGTTAGCAAGAGTTGGGTGCACAACTTTCAGACCCTTCTACTAATGGAGAATTCCAGGATTTCTACTAATTGAGACTCAGATCATAGTGAATTATGACCACCTCAAAGCAAACTGGTTTGGTCTGAACACGCCTGAACACCCAGCTGACTTTCCTATGCACCTGCAAGACATATTCTTGTCTCTATGTAAATGCAGCAAGAACAAAGCCTAAGCACTGTTTATAATTTAAAAATATTCTCTAACCCCTGTGTAGTTAATTCAACATAAGGCATGAAGAAACATTCTTCTGAGCTCCCAAAGGAGTGACTACAAGATTTTTTTGATTATTTTTTTCTTTGTTTGAGTCCGGGATTTGATCCGGAATGTATTGATATTTTAGAATTATCTATGATATTTCCTTATTGCATATTTGTTGTTAAATGCCCCCCCCACACCACTCAAAACAAGCCAAGAGTATAGTAGCAGAAGAAAAATCTCTAATTATAGAGAAGCTTGTGTACAAGATTGAAAATGGTATTAAATCAGGAGTCAGGGCACTGAGGATCTAGGTCTGCAGTGCCCAATATGGTAGTCTTTACCCACAGTAGCTATTTACATTTACATTGAAATTAAATAAAAATTAAAAACTCAGTTTCTCAATTGCATTAGCTGCATTTTATTTTATTTTATTTTATTTTATTTTATTTTATGTTTTTCAATTTTTAAAAAACTTTTATTTAAAATTTTTTTTTAAAATTCATTTATTTTTTAATTTACATACAAGTTAGTTAGCATCTAGTGCCACAATGATTTTGGGAGTAGGTTCTTTAATGCCCCTTACCCATTTAGCCCATCCTCCCTCCCACAACTCCTCCAGCAACGGTCTGTTTGTTCTCTGTATTTAAGAGTCTTTTATGTTTTGTCCCCCTCCCTCTTTTTATATTATTTTTGCTTCCCTTCCCTTATGTTCATCTGTTTTGTATCTTAAATTCCTCATGAGTGAAGTCATATGATATTGGTCTTTCTCTGACTAATTACACTTAGCTTAATACCCTCTAATTCCATCCACATAGTTGCAAAAGGCAAGATTTCATTCTTTTTGATTGTTAATACTCCATGCTATATATATACACCACATCTTCTTTACCTATTCATCCATTGATGCACATCTGGGCTCTTTCCATACTTTGGCTATTGTCGATAGTGCTACTATAAATATTGGGGTGCATGTGCCCCTTCGAAACAGCACACCCATATCCTTTGGGTAAATACCTAGTTGTGCAATTGCTGGGTTATAGGGTAGTTCTATTTTTAATTTTTTGAAGAACCTCCATACTGTTTTCCAGAGTGGCTGCACCAGTTTGCATCCCCACCAGCAGTGCAAAAGAGATCCTGTCTCTCCACATCCACACCAACATGTGTTATTGCCTGAGTTGTTAATGTTAGCCATTCTGACAGGTGTGAGGTGGTATCTCATTGTGGTTTTGATTTGTATTTCCCTGATGATGAGTGATGTTGAGCATTTTTTCATGTGTCGGTTGGCCATCTGGATGTCTTCTTTGGAGAAGAGTCTATTCATGTCTTTTGCCCATTTCTTCACTGGATTATTTGTTTTTTGGGTGTTGAGTTTGATAAGTTCTTTATAGATTTTGGACACTAATGCTTTATCTGATATGTCATTTGTAACTATCTTCTCCCATTCTGTTGGTTGCCTTTTAGTTTTGCTGATTGTTTCCTTCGCTGTGCAGAAGCTTTTTATTTTGATGAGGTCCCAATAGTTCATTTCTGTTTTTGTTTCCCTTGCCTCCAGAGACATGTTGAGTAAGAAATTGCTGAGGCCGAGGTCAATGAAGTTTTTGCCTGTTTTCTTCTCCAGGATTTTAAGGGCTTTTTGTCTTATGTTTAGGTCTTTCATCCATTTTGAGTTTATTTTTGTGTATGGTGTAAGAAAGTGGTCCAGGTTCATTCTTCTGCACGTTGCTGTCCAGTTTTCCCAGCACCTCTTGCTGAAGAGACTGTCTTTATTCCATTGGATATTCTTTCCTGCTTTGTCAAAGATTAGTTGGCCATATGTTTGTGGGTCCATTTCTGGGTTCTCTATTCTGTTCCATTGATCTGAGTGTCTGTTTTTGTTCCATACTGTCTTGATGATTACAGCTTTGTAATGCATCTTGAAGTCCAGGATTGTGATGCCTCCTGCTTTGGTTTTCTTTTTCAAGATTGCTTTCACTATTCGGGGTCTTTTCCGGTTCCATACAAATTTTTAGGATTGTTTGTTCTAGCTCTGTGAAGAATGTTGGTGTTATTTTGATAAGGATTGCATTGAATATGTAGATTGCTTTGGGTAGTATTGTCAGCTACATTTTAGATGCTCAACAGTCGCATATGTCTGGTGGCTACTGTAAGAGACAGTGCACATTAGTGTGGCTTTTGAGGCCACCAAAGCAAGTTTCCTGAGTGATGCTGTTTGGATTCTGATGGGCTGCTGTGTTGATGTGGATTCGTTTTATAGCTCCTATCAGTGCTTGAGCCGGAGCCATAATTGAAGGCAGTGGTATTAGGGGGAACTTCTCCATATATAACCTGAAGAGAAAGAAGTCACCTCTGTAGATTCAAAACAGCCTCACTCCTTCTTCACTGTAACTTCGGCCTTAGCTAGAACCAGGAATAGGCCTAATTATCCTGGTATTGATCTGGACCTCATCTAGTTACTTCCTCAGCTTCGCTCTGCAAATGTGTCCCTTATAACAATCCCCCAAATGTATAATTTGTTACTGTGCTGGGAAAACACTGTGTTTGGCATCAATGGTAGTGTGACCATCTTGATTCGGAAAGAAAGAGGAGAGGGTTTGTGAAGTCAGTCACCTATTGAACAATCATATCACTGCAAACTATCATTTCTATATAGCATGTTGTAATGGGGTTAATCTAAAAGTACTGTAAATCTTCTAAAAACCTCTACAATACTATTTTAAAAATCATTGCAAGCAGAGTCTGCCTTAGGCTAAAGTGTATATTCAGTATACTCGGGGTCTGTTCTCTCTCTCTTTTTAATTGGTGATGATGACATCTTTTATGTTAAAGAGTTATGTAAACATCCTCCCTTCTGGGCCAAGTGCCTTTCTCTGCAAAGATGTCAGATCAAAGTGTAGTAAAAACGCATCTGATCATTTCCCTCTGCATCGTTCCAAACTCACTAGCCCCAAATGTTGTTCTGTCCTGTTGGGGAAGTCCGTGCTCTATCTTGCTCCTACTAATCTTCAGAGATGGGACCTTTACAATTTGTTCCAGGTGTAGAGGCAGTGACACTAGCCAATGCAGACACACCTCAGAATTATCTGACCCTAGGGAAAGAAGTGGGGAGAATTTACCACCAGTGTCCTCCAATATCCACTGGGGGCACCAAGGGAGTCAACAGCCTCTTGCTTCTGGGTGCTCCCATGTCATAAAAGTTCCAGGGCATAAAGTAAGAGACATGCTATGTAGCTAAGGCCAAGTGCTGTCAAGTTATACCTGCTCAGAGCTGTTTATTGTATGAATGGCAGGGTACAGAGAGGGCCCAGAGGATATGAGGCAGGGCACAACCAAAAAAAAAATAATTACAAATAACAATAACTAAAAAGTCTACGGACTGTATGAGAATGTTTTCTGTTGGTGCAGAAAACAAAACTAAGTATTCTGGTTGAATTTTTCTGGCAAAAAATGTAATTTATTTGTTTGGATACAGAATGTATCCAAGGAAGTGAAATGAGCATCCAGTTGGCCAAGATTCCTCCAGTCCAATGTTCTGACTGTTTTCACATCCCACTTCTTGGTATCCCCTGCACAGCTGCCTTTGTTCCCAGTTTGTTGGTCTCTGAGAATGTGGCCAAGCAAAGCAGGTTGTGGTTTTATTGATAAAGTTTCTTACTCTCCTAATCTGATGGCTCACAATGAGTCAATATGTGGTTTTTGCTGGGCCTTTAGGTAACGCAACTGTCATTCCAATAGACTGCAGCTGCCTGCACTTTGGTTGGTTTGGATCAGTGCCTGGGTTGCTTCTCTGCTGGCTAATGGTAAAGGGAGGTCAGCCAAGTCCATCATAGATCAGGAATAAAGCTTTATACAACATTGTTGAAGGGAGGAAGCTAAGAGAAGCCAGAAAAAGGGGAAAATAAAGGAATGGTCCTCTTTCTTGGCAGATAAGAAAAAGCATGCTCAGAAATAGACTGGGGTTCTAATCACAATCGTGTCTAACAGGATGAGGAAGCGTGGTTACATGGTGAATTGCATCCCTCAGGGGCACCTTGATGGAGCAACCTTTATCATAGTTTTCGTGTTCTAGTACAGTGGTCTGCCTGCTCATCAGAGCCATGGTCAGGTATGCTAGTTGTTCTTTTAGGGAACCTACAAACAGTGCTCCTTACAACTTCCTGAATTATGAGTCTTGACCCAATTAAGATACAGAAAAATAAGTTAGATCAAAGACCAAAATACCAACCTTCCTGCTAATAAAGCTGATATTAAAAGTTGCAATTGGTATCTATGGGTAGATGCACTCCTTAATACTGGATGCCAGAATTAGGCAGACTTATCTACCTAGTCACAAGCTGAATTGGAAATTCTCAGACATCCCCTATGGGGTAAGCTGCTTTCACACACAATGGAGAACAGAGCAGATCACTTGCTATAGGTGGGCAGGTGGCTGTCATGGGAAAGGTAATAGGAAGATGTTATGCAAATCCACTTGGTTCATAACAAACTCATCCATCTAAATAATCGTAATCTTCCTCTCAAAAGAAGAGAGACCAATTAACTTAACTTTTCAAGATGCCACTTTTCCATAGGTAGATGCATCATAGAGAGTAGAAGCAAGTTTACAGGTAAAACACCAGCTTTTTCTGAGCAATACACGCTGCTCAACTTGCACACCGCCCCCCCCCCCCCCACCACTATCTCTTCTTTGTGGATGGGCTTGCTGCCAGATCCTGTACCTTCACGCTGTGACTCATTCTGTTGCTGTAGATTTTTTTAATGTTTTTAAATTTATTTTTGAGATAGCGTGAGCGGGGCAGCAGCAGCAGAGAGAGAGGGGGATAGAAGTGGGCTCTGTGCTGTCAGCAGCGAGCCTGTGTGGGGCTAGAACTCACAAACCACGAGATCATGACCTGAACCAAAGTCTGACACTCAACCGACTGAGCCACCCAGGTGCCCCAGTTGCTGTAGATTTTGACTCCTCTGGGTTAGTACTGAGACTGATAAAGAAAGGATGACAAGGAAGCTAAACTTTATGAAGAAAGTATGTTTATACCCATTTGTTTACTCAACAGAGAAATAAAGCTTCAAAGATATTAAGATACATACTATATTTCAGTGATTCTAAGAACCTTACTTGATCACACTTTAACGTCTCTGAGGTCATGATATGCTTACCACTAATGGGGAACACAGATTATTTAACTGGTATTTCTCTTTCTAAATGGTATGTAAAATAATGACGACTTATAATCTATAGGGTCTGAGAATCAGTAAGTATCTAATAAATGAGGAGCCTAAAATTTGTCACCTGGGTTGTGTGACTTCAAACTTCAGAATATTTTTTGGCCCACAACACTTTCCCCCTGAAATATGCAGGCAATTAAGGCAACACGTGTTTCATGCTTTATGCAAATGATTTCCTCCTTTCCCCACAACACTTCACGTACTGCCATCCAAATTGGCATTCAGTCTTGCTTGGCCACATCTGCCCAGAATTACATTCTCGTGGAGCCAAATTCCTTCTTTTGTGAAGCAAAGCTTCTTACTGAGTTCTGTGAAGTGCACTGATGATATGTTCACTATCACAAGTTGAACTAATGTTGACTGAATGTTCCAGCAGCTGGGCCTTGTTAGAAGAGTAAACTGGGGCTGACGCTTTATGTCAACTCAAGTGGAATGTGAGGGAAAAGGCTGGGGAACTTTTCTTATTGCTCAAGACTATTCCCTTTTGCAATCAAGAAATGTGGGAAATAACTGAAGTGATTATTTCATAGTTGATTTCTCAAACAATACTTTGGCATTTTTCTCAAATGCACCTTAAGTGTCTCTTTCATACAAAGTGTGAACGAGAGTATGCTACCTGCCACTGAGAATCTGACATGACATAAAAAAGGAACCACTGAATGCACCCTTGACTAATAGAATAAGAGAGGCTCAGAGAGGTGATATGGGGGTTTGAAGAAGGAAGAAATCACATATGTATGAGAGGATTTCTCTCAAGCAGAGATGGGATCGAGACTTCTGGTTTCCTATAATATCAGTCTCCAATAGGGTATTTGGAGACACTCTCATGGAAAGCAAATAAATGGTAGATTAAATATTTTTTAAAAATCTTTTAAAAGTTGGGGCGCCTGGGTGGCTCAGTTTGTTGAGAGTCTGACTTCTGCTCAGGTCATGATCTCGCGGTTTGTGAGTTCGAGCCCCACGTCTGGCTCTGTGCTCACAGCTCAGAGCCTGGAGCTGGCTTCAGCTTGCTCCATCTCTCAGCCCCTCCCCTGCTCATGCTCTGTGTCTCTCTCTCAATAATAAATAAATGTTAAAAAAAATTTTTTTAAGTAAAAAATCTTTTAAAAGTTGAACAGCCAAAAAACAATAAAGAATTATTAGATCAAGATTTGAAGAAAATCAGGAACTCAGATAAATAAGTGGAGTATAAAAGCCCCTTTGTCCCTAAAGCAATTTGCTAATTCCCCTAAATCTGAACTTTAATTTTGATGACCCACTTATAATGGCCAGTCTAATAGAAGACTGCCTTCAATAAGTTCATAATCCTGGAGACTGCACAGGCTGGCTGAAGAAGAACCAGGTGTAAACCAGCCCTCGACCATATTTCACATTGAATGGCTGAATCCAGGTAATATTAAACTTCAAACTTGAAGATTTAAGGTGGTTCTGGACCGATAGAGATTTGGAACACAAATCAAGTTGGAGAAAGGCAATGAACAGCATATGGTCATACACCATCATCAGGTTCAATATACTTTGCTTCCACCAAGGATATGACCACATTCATGCAGACATTGGCATTGTATAAGGGTGTGTGTGTGTGTGTGAGTGTGTGTTGATGACACTATAAATTGACACTTGTAGCTATTACCACGTTTTAAAACTGGTACCTTTAATGACAAGGGATCTGCCTACCTTTGTGATTTTCTCAAATTAAGATACTGGGTGAATATTTATGTCAAAAATATCCAGCTCAATATTTTACCTGGATTACATATCTTTCTTGCCATAAAATAGTTTCTTTTATTCTAACAGTACTAAGTATTGAGTAGTGAGTTCTTTCAAAGAATTTCTATCTTCAAAATATGCTAATCATGGATCAATGTCCTTTGAGAATTTGTAATTTAAAAACGATTTTTCTCAAAGCACATGACAGACATTTTGCTGGAGTAATTGGAATTATGGAAAGGTGTCACATATCTGGTGCATGCATGCTATCGCCAGCATCATTAGTCATTTGAAATATGAGTATAAAATACAAAGGATTTCTTTCCTTTCAGTCTCCATTGTTAGATCACCTTCAACTTTCTGACTCCCACACACTGGCATGTCCCCGAGTCCATCCAGGGACCTCTTCTCACATTTATCTACAATCAAGACCAAGGGTAACTTACTTAGGTCCATGGCTTTTATTATCACTTGTATGTTGAAGATGTTTCCTCCCATTCATGTCTCCACCTCTCATCTTTCCTCTGAGCATCAGGATGGATGTTGCAACTATTCAACGTCTCCACTTTGGTGTTTAACAGACACCTCAAACATGGTAAGACCAGAAGAGAACGCTAGTTAACCCTCCAACACAAACTTACTTATCCCTAGTCATCTCTTAATAAAAGGCACCGCCATTCACAGACCAAACCTGCGTTGCCTGCCTTGATTTTTCACTTTCTTTTTTTCACCCCCTGCCTCCACTCTATCAGCAAATCTGTCGACTTTACCTTCAGCATTTATCACTCATTCAATATTTCTTGCTCTCCTGACTGTTACCTCCTTAGTCCAAGCCACCATCACTGTCTCATAGGATGTGACAGCCACCAAACTTGCCTCTTTGCCTCCTCTCTTGCTCCACATCCTCACTGTCCATTTTCTACACTGTAGCCAGGGCGATATTTTTAAATGAAACAAAACATTTCACTCTTTTACTCTCAGCCCTTCAACGGCTTCTCATTACACCAAGAATAATATCTAAAACTTTTCCATGGCTGCAAAGTTCTTTATCACTGTCCCCATCTACCTCTTCAACTTCATTTTTGAGACCCCCCCCCCTTTCATTTATTCCACTATGTCAACCTTCCCACCCTACTTATTCCTTTAGAATGTGTCATTCGCAATTTTATTTCGGGAACTTTGCTTTGCTCTTCTGTCTGCCAGGAATGTTCCTCCACCAGATATTCACATGACTTGCTCCCACATTTTATTTGGTTCTCTGTTCAAATGTCCTTTTCTCAGAAGAGTCTTCCCAGAATATCCTAGCAATTCCTTTGCCCCTTCATTTTTCTTCCTTGCCCTATTAATTTTTCTGTTATTAACATCAGAACATATAGTAATGCAACCTGATATTATGCGATATATTTGTTTATTTGTTATTGTCTTGTGTCCCACGCTATGATAGGAACTCCATGAAGACAGGGCTTTACTGTATCCTCGGCTTCTGGAAGTAAGGCAGGAAATGGAGGTGCTCAACACATATCTGTTGAATTATTAAGTGAATGAATGGATGAATGCCAGTTTGCCAGTCTCTCAGATTACCTGGAGAGGAGTTTTCATTTATAATAGGCATAAAGCTGGGTTGGTCCAAGACCATGAAAGATTCTCTTTGCTCTCCATTTTCTAGAATCTGGCCTTGGAAACTGGTTAAACTTAAACAAAACAGTTCTTTGTTTATTCTACATAACGAGATTATTAAATCTCTCCATTCCATTGTGTCTGCTTGGGGGGATAATAACAGTGCTTACATCACAAGATTGTTATAGAAATTTGAGAACGTAGAGTAAAAAAGATATTCTAAGGTACCTGGCCTATAGTAAGTGCTCAGTAAGTATTCTCTGTTGCCATTAATGTTATTGCTGTTATTTTAAATTTAGAGTTTCCTCTTTACCAGTAATGGGTTACTCTCCCTCTCCCTGCCTTGCATAGTGGAGCATTCATTAAATGTTACTATAATATTGTCACTATACGATATAGGCCACTCTGTCCTCACTTTGCACAGAAGTGTAGGGCTACAAAAATGACCATTTAAGAAATTTGTGCATACTGGAACCAGAATCATACAAAGCAAGGGCTGCCAGTATGTTGGACTAGTTCTTGTGATAGTATTTTTTTTTTCCAGAATTCTGAGTCACAAGAATATATTCCTGTGCTGTACCCACTTCATTCTTCATTGCATTTGCCTTTGCATCAGTCTAACTGTGAAAGACCTTTTTATGGTGGCTGCTTTTTTGGCCTTTGCTGCATTATGTGTAAATAAAATGGTCTTGTTCCTTCTCATCTTTCATTTCTGATTTTATTTATTTGGCTTCTTTCTCTTTTTTTCTTTAAAAAATTTTTTTAATGTTTATCTATTTTTGAGAGAGAGAGAGAGAGAGAGAGAGACAGAGTGTGAGCAGGGGAGGGGCAGAAAGAGAGGGAGACACAGAATCTGAAGCAGGCTCCAGACTCTGAGCTGTCAGCACAGAGCCCAACACTGGGCTCAAATCCATGAGCCACGAGATCGTGACCTGAGCCTAAGTCTGACACTTAAACAACCAACTGAGACACCCAGGCACCTCTCTTTTTTTCTTGATGGAGTCTGTAGAAAGTTTATCAATTTTGTTTCTTTTTTTTTAAAGAACAAGTTCTTGGTTTCAGTAAATAATCTCACATTGGAGTTTTAGAGAGGGAACTCACTTGTCCCATTTCTCCGTGAACCTGTCTAGTCTTCCACAAACTCTTTGGGAATATATCCCACCAGTATGGAATATATTTTATATACATAAAAATTGGGTATATCAGCTCTTTCCCACTTTGCATACAAGCAGTATAGTTATCTGCCACATTCACTGTCCTCACCTTACCACTCTCTCTCCATTTCTGAGATGAGGTTTTTGTGAAAGACTAGTTTATATAATTTTCTTAGAAATTCCTTGGAAGGACAATGAAAGAAGCAAATCCCCAGAAAGGTGATATTCATAACAGGCCATCCCTGAACCAAGTCTTCATTCTTAATCTTTGAACACAACCCTTTTTTGTACCATTTTGTCAAATTTGTTACAACCAAATCTGCCATACAACAAAAGTGTCCTTCTCCAAATGAATCATGTCAATACAGGTACATATAATCTTTTCTTTCTTTAACCTGACAGATAAATGCATTAAGCTCTGCTTGTACTGAGTCTTGTCAGTTATGTGAGGTTGGCTCTTCTGGTCCTATCTCCTGTTCTCCACTGAGGTCCCGCACAACTTCACAAGCAAAATAAAGAGGATATCAATTCTTCCCTGCCGGCTTTATTCTGCCTTCCCTGCTTCTCTCTTCTTCTAGGACATCCCCTCCTGCCACCCAAAAAAGATATCCATAATCACTTAATACAAGGTGAAATTTGTCAGCTTAACAGCTATACAAATAGCCTCACAGACTTTAAAATCTAGCTTGGCTTTGACTAGAACACCTTGCTGTAGCTACGGAATAGATGGAAAAGGCACTTTTCCGAGAAACAGGATGACATTGCACATATACATATGAAAACAGAAGCCCTAAATATAAGAAAAAATCGCCTGGAGAGTTGACAGTCACCAATTTTGAGTGTAAGTTAAGGGATGGAGAAGAAATGTGGTCAGAGAGCAAATTTGACTTGCCTTGGGGTGACCATGGTTTGAATAGATAGTACTTACCTCTCAAATGTGAAGCAAGCTGGTCATTTTCTAGATCTCAGCTGGGTTGAATAGTGCATCACCTCATTTAACTGTCAGAAGGATTAGAAGTCTGGGCATAAACATCTGTTCAGAGTTATTAAAATATAGATATTTGGGGATATATTTCTTAAGACAATTCCCACATATAGAAGAGAAGTTAGCAATAGCAAAGTCAAACGGGGTGACATCCTATTATTTAAACTAACAAGCTGGGAACAAACCCTCATGAAATACAGTCCCCTAGCCAGCCAGAATCCCATCCGCCCAAAGAGAGTAAGACCAGCTTTTTCCTTATTTCTTCCCCTTAATTATCCACCTGCCCCTAAATTTCTTCCCCATTGCTCTGTTGTAATGCTTGAGATTCCACTATTGCAATCATTTTGGGGGGCTAAGGCTTATTCAGTTTTCAAAGTCCACTCACTACTAAATGCCTACTTCATCAAGCTCCCACTTACCTTTCAAATCTCGGCTCCTGTGTGACCTCTTCTTCGGATTCCACCCACCCACCCTGTCCCCTGGTTCTCCTGGGCAATTGAAGCCACTCTGACCAGACTCTCGTTGCTCCTGCCCTGTCTGTCTGAGTTCCCACTATATGAACAGCTCCTTGTAAAGTGTCTTTAGAAAGTTTGATGGGACAACAAAACAGAGAGTAAGATAAGGGGACCCAAGGGTGGTGGTGAGGGTAGGTAGCAATTATAAATAAGCTGATTGGAGTAGACTTGAGAAACTGACATTTGAACAAAGACTAGAAGAGGTGAGAGAGTTAGCCACAGAGATATCTGGAAATAATATATTCCAGGCAGAGGAAACAACCAGAGTTAACAAACATTCAGTCCCTAATACCCTCACTAACAATAGGACCTCACCTCCTGCTGGGTTCTCCTCAGATCACTCTCTTCAGGCACATTGACTTGCTTAATGACCCCTGAACAACTCATACATACGCCTGCTTTAGGGCCTTTGCGTGGCTTGTTTCTTCTGCCTGGAATATATTATTTTCAGGGGAGACCCTTGGGGGGAGTAGGGAAAGGCAGACCTAAGGCTTTGTTGGCTATTATAAGAACTTGGGCTTTTCTGTGAGTGAGATGGGAAGTTATCAAAAAGTTTTGAGTAAAAGAATGTCATTATCTGGTCTATGTTTTAAAAACACCACTGTGGCTATTGTTTTGAAATAAACTGTGGGGGTGAGGGTGGCAAGTATAGAAGCAGAAGTCAATTTGGAGATTATGGTATCCCCAGGTGAGAGATAAGGCTAGCTCAAACCAGGGAGGTAATAGCTGATGTGGTGGAAAGTGGTCAGATTCTAGATATATTTTACAGGTAGATTCTCCAGGGGTTTCTGACAAAAATAATGTCTAATGTGTGGGTAAAAAGAAGTCAAGAAAAACTCCAAGATTTTTGGCCTGGACAATTGGAAGCCTAAATTGCCATCGACAATAATGGTGACTTGCAGGCAGACCAGATTTTGGGGGCTGACCAAGAGTTCCATTTTGGATATATCAATTTCAAGACGTCTGTTAGATACTGAAGTGGAGTTGTTCAGTAGGAAGTTAGATGCACAAGTCTGGAGTTCAGGAGAGGGTTCAAGGGTGGCGTTCTAGGTCTGGGAGTCATTAGCACATAGATGCCGTCATCGGGATCTGTTGTTTTCTCTTTCTAAACTTTGAAATTCTTTCTCTCCTTCTCTACTCATTGTACTTCTTTTGCATTAAAATTTTTTTCATGTTTATTTATTTTGGAGAGACTGAGAGAGAGAGAGAAAGCACATGCAAGCAGGGGAGAGGCAGAGAGAGGGATAGAGAATCCCAAGTAGGCTCTGTGCTGTCAGCATGGAACTTGGCTTGGGGCTCAAACCCACAAACCGTGAGACCATGAACTGAGCCAAAATCGAGTCAGATGCTGAGCTGTCAGCACAGAGCCTGACACGGGGCTCAAACTGACCAACCATGAGATCATGACCTGAGCTGAAGTCAGACACTTAACCAACTGAGCCATCCAGGCAAGCCCAGAAGTTCCTGTTCTATAAACTTATGCTATAGGTACACTCGTATGACTTGTATACACAAGAAATGAATACATAAATGTCACTAAATCATTATTTCTTTTTTTTTTAAGTTTACTTATTTATTCTGAGAGAGAGACAGAGAGAGAGAGAGACAGAGAAACATGTGCATGAGCTGGGGAGGGGCAGAGAGAGAGGAAGAGAGAGAATCCCAAGCAGGCTCCACACTCTCAGCATGGATCCTGATGTGCGGTCCAATCCCACAAACCATGAGATCATGACCTGAGCTGAAACCAAGAGTCAGACACTTAACTGACTGACCTACCCAGGTGCCCCCCTTAAACTCTTAAAATATTTACCATGTACACATTTTCTTTCAATAAATATGACACATGTATCTATTTGCTGATGTAAGTTTGAGCCCAGAAATAACAAATTAAATAAAATTAAGTGACAGTAGGAATGTGGGTCCCTTTTTTGACCAGATGGCTTCAGGGGTATCAAAATTTGAATGACACCAGGAAAAATGGGTCAGACCTGGGTCTATCCACTGTGTTTCGAAGCAAATCTTAATAATGGATAATTTTCACAAAGGATCTGATTAATGGTCATTCTTAATTGTTGGCCTGCCTTATAGATGAGAGATTCATCTCATCTATTGATATCTGTGTTTTAGAACAATCACTTTGCAGTGAATAAGATGGGTTGGAATAGGAGCAGACTGGAGTCATGGATACTAGTTTGGAGGTATTTCAGGGAAATGGTTGAAAGTTTGAGAAGACCAGAATTAAGACAGCAGCAGAGGGAAGAGAAAGGAAGGCTGGATGAGTATGGGAAAGAGTGGAGAAGAGGCAGCACCTAGAGCCTGGCTGGATGTGGGGCAGGACAAGGTCAGTCTATGATGACCCCTAAATCCCTCGCTTAGGCAGCTGGATGAACTGTATGTAATAAAATAGAAAACCAGAGGAACAGTGGGTCTGGGGAAAATAACAAACGCATCTCCTTCACCTTGAGCTCTCTGGCCCATGGGGTAGGGCATCGTCGTGGGTGATTGTGTGTTTCAGGGCAGGATGAGGGTGCAAGGTAAGGGGACAATTCTTTTCAGCAGGGACACGAATTGAATCTCAAGAGAGGAGAAAAATCCTTGTGTGGATGATGAGTTCTGGAAGGAGGTTCGGCTAAATTAAAATGATAGCATATTTTTATTGGCACCAAGAAGAAAATACAGAAGACAGGCAGCAGTCCAGACCAAGATTATAGCATGTGACGACCTAGTGGGGGAAGACTGCTTATTGCTGGCAAGGAGTAGCAGTCAGGATGTGTTAAACAGCCTGATGAACTGCCGTGTCATGAGGAAGAAATGCACCTCACCCAGAAACACACAGAGGGTCTCTTTCTGGAGATTTTATGTCTCAGCATCCCACAGTCTGGGTGTAACCAGGGTGGAGCTGGTTCTGTTAACTAAAGCGGAAGTAATGGAGATAATGGAGTAATGGAGGATAAAAATCAGGATTCCTGGCTTCACGCCTTGGCTCTGCCACGATCTGGTTTTATAATATCTGGCAAGTCAGTTGGTCATGATGATTTTAAAACTTCCTCTGTGAAATAAGTTCAAATGTGAAGCGATTGTTATTTTGACAGTTTATGTAATTGAGGAGCAAATAACCCAGACTTGAGGGGGACGGAAGGGTGCCCTGGAGGAGGTGATATACAAACTAAGATCATTCGTCAAATCTTAGTTCCTTTGTATGTTAGGTCAGGTTCAGGGGACGGAGGCAGGGCGAGGGGAACCAATTTAAGCGGAGACAACAGTATGAATATGAGCTTTAAGCCAAGAAACAGAGACTAGCTTCACAACAAGTACGAGCAATGTGATGTGGTCCCTAGAGCAGAAAGAGATGAAAGGCATTCACCTCTTTAGTTCTTTTCATTTGCTTTCTAAAATACATATTAGTGTTGACATTTTATAGAAGAAGACACTGAAATTCTGAAATGTTACTTGCCTGAAATCACTTAATCTGTAAGTGGTAGAACTAATAGGATCTGCCTCAAATCCTGTTTTAACTACCGATTTTTACCACTTCCCCAGAAAAACACATGAAGAGGGGTGGGGCAGGGTGGTGGTGGGGGGGCAGTAATGAAGGTACACTTTTCTCAATACATCCAAGCAGGTTACATTTTGAAAAATTCATTGAACCTAAGAAAATCATAGTGAAAAAATGTAACATGTGTGAGACAGTGTCAAACCACCAACATGAGGAAGTAAAAGATTTCTAGTAAAATTAGTCACATAAATGAATCACTAACCGTGGCTTCTTCTTAGGAGTTCACTGTATCCTTTAGGCATAATTAACACAAGCCAAATTCGGTGACCTTGATTCTTCATAAATGTGCACAAAAGGCCACAGCAATTTGATAGTCTTTTACAACTATTTCATCCACAGCAATCCCATTTTATTTTATTTTTAAAGTTTATTTTATTTATTTTGAGGGAGACGTATAGACAGGGCGAGTGGAGGAGGGGCAGAGAGTAAGGGAGAAAGAGGGGGGCTCAAACCCACAAAAACTGTGAGAAACTGTGAGAACCTGAGTCGAAACTAAGAGTGGGCTGAGCCACCCAGGCGCTCCCACAGCAATTCCGTTTTTAAAAAACCACATACGTATTCCAAAGACGTACCGCAGGTGTGACCTTTCCTTGAGCCCTCCTTCTGGAAACACTTGGCACACGGTATAGGTCATGCTTATTCATTCTAAGGTCTTTTCTCTGTATTTTGGATCTGGCAGGTTTATTACAATGTAGTGAGGTATGAATTTTATGTTTCTATGATGCTTAGAATTTGTTGGGCTTCTAAATATGAAAATTTCATCTGTCTACAAAATTCTTAGTCATTAGTGACAATTGCATCTGTCTGCAAAATTCTTAGTTATTATTGTTTCAAATATTACTTTTCATCCATTCTCCTCCCCTCATTGCCTGGAATTCCTTTCAGAAATAATTTAGATGTTCTCAATAGCATTCTTGAAGTCTCAATCTTCTTTTTGTATATTCTGTATTTGCATCTCTCTAGCGCATCTTAGATTCACGTAAAACAGTGGTCTCTCTAGCTGAATCTAATCTATTGCTTAAGCCCACGGAGTTGTCTACCAGCTACTCCGGAAATGGCCTGCCTCATCCTGGGGTGGCTCCTGACCATGTCTCCGTGGTGTGTTTACGCTCTTCTGTTCTAGGGTGCTAGACCCTGAGTGGATACATGACATAAGCTGTGCCGATTAGATCCCTTTCTCTTGAAATTTGGAATTTGATATTCTAAAATATTCAGTCTTGTACTTGTGGTCCTGAGATAGTTCCTGCAGCAAGCCCAACTTGAGAGCTAATTGTCGATATACAATACTCTAGGATTTTTCACACTTATTTTCAAAGCAATTTTATTTTAGTACCTCTTCTTAACAATCCTGGCAGGAACGAAAAGGATTTGATTTTGTTTTGTTTGCCATGTTTTCACATTTACAACGGAGTGTAGAGAAGTGACGATACTTGTTCAGAATTGCAGACCTTCGACCTTTTGCCCAGGGCTCTTCCAATGCATGCATATCACCTCTTGAAGGCACTAGAGTCTCTCCTGAGGAAATGTATTTTCTCATTTGTCTTTGTGTTTCCCTTTCACACATGAAGACACACATGGAGTGATCGAATCCTTCGAAGGATTCAATTCATAAAAAGGGCACTATCCCTTGCCACAGTTTATTGGACCTCTGTGGACACCTGGGTCGATATAGCCAATGAGATCTTCTCTTTCAGGAATCAGACATTGAATCTTAGGGAAAGCAAGTTATTTTTTTGTGGATGACTTGTCATAGAGACCCAAAAATCAGAGAAAAAAGAGAAACCCCAGGCCAGCAGAGAGAGGCAAAAACATAACAGATGACAAGAGAAAGTCCTGAGGACTCCAGTGTCTAGGGACTGAATTCATTTCCGCTATGGACTGAATGTCTGTGTCCCTCCAAAGTTCGTATGTGGAAATCTTAACCTCAATGTGATCATGCTTGGAGGTGTGGCCTTTGGAAAGTAACTGGGTCATGAGAGTAGAACCCTCATGTATGGTATTAGTGCCCTTATTTAAAAAAAAATGGTCAGAGAGCTAGCTCTCTTTTTCCTCCATGTGAAGACACAGCAAGGAAATAGCTATTTGTAAACCAGGAAGAGGACCTTTTCAAGTACTTGGCCTTTCTGGCACCCTGATCTTGGACTCCTGGCTCCCAGAACTATGAGAAATAAGTTGTTGTTTAAGCCACCCCGTCTAGGGTAATTTGTTAGCAGCCCCAACTGAGAACATCACTCATCTGTTAAAACATTTTTATTTTCAGAATGATAAAAAAAATTATATACATATATATTCTCTCAATATGGTGTTGCATATCCAGAAATTCTACCTAAAAGAAGTTAAATGGTTAAAACACAGCCTTAGTTCTGCATTTTCTATTTCATCTTTCCGAGGCATCATCCTCATGATCTTCCTTGGGTCTCAATGGTCTTAAATTTCCTTCCCTTCCTCTTCCAACCTGACGACTTTACAGTTTCCTACGGTGGGTTGCCTCTACTCTTGGCTGAGGTTATCTATCAGGTTTGCTTTATTTAAGAGTAAATTCTTAAAATTTAAGACCAGTCTATCATACAACTGTATGAACCCCATTTTCTTCTCATTAAATGCATAGATCTTATAATGAATGAAAAATTCCTGTAAAAGAAGCATTGAAGTTTTGACAACTGTAGATAAACAACCTTATTTATACTGAGATCCAAGGTTGTGGATGACTAAAATGGGGAGCAAGTTAAAGCCTTTGGAACTTAAAAGTTCAAGCAATTAAAAGGCCAGAGTGTTGACAAGTTAATCAAGAAAAATGTTGATGTCATTAGGAATAATATCAAAGGATAGGGTCAAGTGAAAAGCAGTGATCAAATGCCAGAGTGCCTTAGGAAGTTAACTGGTAGGGCACAGCATGGAAAAGGTGGACTCTACTAAAATGTAGTGAGCCTAACTAGGAAACCTCTAACCTACTATATGAGTTTAGAGAGTATTCTTACAACATAATGGAAATTTCATAACCCTCCCTTCCATTATTCCCTCACAAGTAGCCAACCACCTGCCTGAAAATAATGTTTAGGTTGTCAGAATAAGTAAAGAAGGCAGTTCATTTTAGTCAGAAATTAGCATAACTTGATGCTACTCTGAAAGAAACCTCTGGAGGATGTCCAAGCTCACGATGATACTGAGGGCTTCTGATATCCACAGGATGTGATGTTCCTTGTGTGACCATCAGTTAGGGGCACTACAATACAAACAGAGCAACAGGTGACTATACAGATACACAGGATTACCCATGTGTGGCCCCTTGTAAGAAAATAAGAAAAAACCCAGAAGAATAAAGAAAAAATCTCATGTATTTGGTAAGCTAAAAACAGATAGCAGCCATAATTAAGCACTTTACATGTATTATCCCATGATAGAGCAAAGTAAGAACAAACGAAATCATGTAAATCTCGATGTTAAGTGAGTTATCCAAAATGACATAAATTATAGTTGTGGATCTGGAACACTAACCCATAGCTCTATGAGTCACAAACCCGAGCTCTTCCCACCACATTATACTACTCAACTGCCAAGGTGATCCCCTGGTGAATCATAGTTCCACATACCCTTAATTCGTTTTCCTTTTTTAAATTAATTAATTAACTGTTTTTATTTTAGAGAGAGAGAGTGTCAGTGGGGGAAAGGGGCAAAAGGAGAGGGAGCGAGAGAATCTTAAGCAGGGTCCAAGCTCAGTGAGGAGCCTGATGGCGGGGTAAGGGCACTGGGGCGGGGGGGGGGGGGGGTTGGTGATCCCATAACCCTGGGATCATGACCTGAGTAGAAATCAGGAGTGGGACACTCAACTGACTGAAGCGCCCAGGCACTCCCTTTTCATTTTTTAATTTAAAAACCCACAAAATTTAGTTTTTCTAATATGAGTCATAATCTCTGTCTTATGCACTGCGTTGGCTTAAAAATCCTACCGTGACTTTTTTTCCCACAAGTTAATCCAAATACACTCCCATTACCACCTGCCTGTCCTTAATGTACCTTCTCCATTCACCAATTTGCAAATTCCATGTGGAGTCTAGATTCTAGAAATGTTGTGCTGGAAGTAAATTTTTTTTTTCTAAAGGGATTTTTTTTTTCCTTAAAACTTCTTTCACCAAATGTGTCTATTGCCTGCCTACCTTATCTGCATAAGATAGTGTCTAGCAATATTAGATCATTTTTATATTTAATGGGGATACTTATAACACAGGTCAACTTGGATATCATGTTAAATAGAAGGTAAGAACCAATGGTTCTCAAACTTGGTCATGCATCAGAATCTCCTGGAGGGCTTACTAAAACACAGGTGTTTGGGCCCGACCCCCAGTTTCTGATTTCAGTAAGTCTAAGCTGAGGCCTAAGAATGTGAATTTCTAACAAGTTGCCAGGTGATGATCATTCTGCTGGTCTTGGGACCAAACTTTTGGATTCTCTGGTATAGACTCATTCTAATCTTACTGTAATTTTATTCTAATCTATGGCAGAGTCTGTATATATTCATAGATATCTTTAATTAAAAGAAAAGAAAGGGAGTTCAAATATGAGAATCCTTGGCATTAATTATACCTGTTGATAATCTTTTTGATAATAATCATCACCCATTCAGCGTTAGGATCCAAACAAATTAATTTCCCATCTTCCAATGTGACTCTGGAAAAAAAAAAAAAGAGCATTTTGGTTAAGTAATAATTGTACATAATTTAATAATGTTTTAAATGTATTGATTAAAATGATATCAGCATGAAATTTTATATTTAAAATGGACATATGGATTTCTCAAACTACATTAATATTATTATTGGAATATGACTTTCAGTCATACCAGTATACATAATGAAATTTTAAAAATCAATTAAAGATACAATTTTTTCTTAAAGTTTTTGAGATATCAGGTATGCAGCAAACATTTAGTAGACTTATGCTACACAGTTGTTAGACTGGAAAATCTACACAAGGGTAATATCTTCCGGGATTCCAGTTATCAACCACTTACTCTATATTCTTTATCATTATACCTGGGCTAATTGTGTTAGCTTTGGGGACCTCATTAAAGGCTCATTTATTACTGGGGGAGAGGAGAACATAAATTGCTTATTTAAATTAATTCTGAAGTTTAAGTTGCTTCTATAGTTTTTTTTTAAGTTTATTTATTTATTTTGAGAGAGAGACAGCTGAATGGGAGAGGGAGGGAGGGAGAAAGAGAGAATCCCAAGCAGGCTCTGCACTGTCAGCGCAGAGCCTGATGCAGGGCCAAACTCACGAAACTGTGAGATCATGACTTCAGCCAAAATCGGGAGTGGATGCCTAACCACCTGTGCTGCTAAGGACACCCTGCTTCTATAGTCTTAAACTGTACTTCGCAGAACCACAAATCTCTACCTCTTTGAAGTTCATTGCATGAATGGAGGACCAGATCATAATAAAAACGATAATGATAATAATGTAATAATAACCCCTTAGCAAATTACCAATACACAGATAGCCACAAAGCATCAACATAGTAGTAAAACCTCGAAAGCATTTCATTTGAAAGCAGAAAGAAGATAAGGATACATGCTATCACCACAATCATTTCCACAAAGCTAGAAAGATAAAAGGCATAAAGTTCCAAAGGAGGAAAGTAAATTGCCATTATTGCCAGATAAACTACTCAAGTAAAGAGTTGGTGGTTACAAAATCAATACAAAATTTGGTCTAAATGCTAATAACAACTAGAACAAAATTTTATAAAGTTATTCTTTACAATAGCATCAAAAAATATAAAATGACTAGAAATGTGGGTTTTTTTTAATAATACAAAAGAAATGGAGACCTTTATGGAGAAAATCATAAAACTTTGGTTCAAGACATTAAAAGAAGCCCTTGATAAAGTGGGATTCTACGGGATTGATAAAGTGGGATTCTATGTTCTTGAAATAACTCAGAATCATGAGGGCGTCAATAATTCACAAATTAATCTATAATGTCAAAGAAACTCAAAACTATGATGTAATTAGTGCAAATTTGCAAGATGATTTTAATATTTATATGGAAGAGCAAAAATCCAAGAAAATGTGCTCTGAAGACAATGGAAGAATTTTCCTTTCTTGATGTTAAGAATTACTATACAACGTTAAAGATAGGGCACAAGTAAAGACAAATCGATTAATGGGACAGAATAGAGGGTTCAGAATTGAGGGGAACTCAATTTATGGTAGAATTAGCACTGCGTATCAGTGGGGAAATGATGATATTTTAATAAGTAGTGCTGAAATAATTGATGAACTATTTGGAAAAATAAAATAAAATTGAACAAATCTCTCACATCACATACTAAAATCAGTTCCAGGTGGGTTAAAGTCTTAAATACAATGGAAAAAAATTGTAAAAGTTTTAGAGGACAATATAGCAGGATATTTCTGTGAAGTCTGTGAAGGAAAGTTTTTTTGAAACAAGACACTAAATGTGCCAACCAGAAAAAAAAAAGCATATTGTTTAACTCGGTATGTAAAAAATACAAATTTACATTAATTGAAAGGACACCATAGAAAGAAGGAAAATACGAGCCGCAAATTGGAAAATGAGTTTTGCTATCCATAAATCTGACAAGCGATTAATACCCAGAATATGTAAAAAACACCTGTGAACCAATAGGGAAATGATAGTATCCTAGTGGGAAAAGAAGCAAAGAAATGAACAGAAATTTCACATAAAAGGGAACATACATGCTTATGAACACATGGAAAAAATACTCAACGTCATTAATAACAGAGAAATGCAAATTAAATGAGCAATAAAAGATACCGTTACATGCCCATCAGGTTAACAACACCAGATATTGGCCAAATGTGAAACAACAAATGGTTTTATGTAGGAAGGAGTGTTCATTGGTACTGTTACTTTGTAATACAGTGTGGCATAACCTAATAAGGTCAAAGATGTGCAAACCTTAAATGAAACCCAGCAAGTAATAAGAGAAACTCTCAAATACCTGAACCATATATGGAGGATGTTGATAATCGCAAAAACGTGGGTAGAACCCAAATGTGCACCAACAGTGGACTGGATAAGCAAACTTGGTATTTGTTGAGTTAGTATTCCTACAACGGGATACTAAGTGTCATTTATTTATTTATTTTTTTAACGTTTATTTATTTTTGAGACAGAGAGAGACAGAGCATGAACGGGGGAGGGTCAGAGAGAGAGGGAGACACAGAATCGGAAGCAGGCTCCAGGCTCTGGGCCATCATCAGCCCAGAGCTCGACGCGGGGCTCGAACTCACGGACCGTGAGATCGTGACCTGAGCTGAAGTCGGACGCTTAACCGACTGAGCCACCCAGGCGCCCCCTAAGTGTCATTTAAACTGAATAAAGGACAGCTAAACATATCAGAATGCATGTATTGCAGAATAAAATGTTGAATAATAGAATTAAGTCAAAGAGTATATACAGCATGATGTCCTGAAGTTCAAAAGCAGGCTGTCTTAGTCCATTCTGGCTGCTATATATATAAAAAACACCACAGACTGGGTGGCTTAACAAATAGCATTTCTCACAGTTCTGGAGGTTGGGAAGTTCGTGGTCAAAGTGCCATGGATTTGGTGTCTGGTGAGAACCTGCTTCCTGGTTCATGGAAGGCCACATTCTTACTCTGTCCTCACATGTGGGAAGGTTAGGGAGCTCTCTGTGGTCTCTTTTTTAAGGGCACTAATCCCTTTGTTGAGTGATGAGGGCCCCACCCTCATGACCCAATCACCTCCCAACGTTTCCTCCCCCTAATAACTGTAACGCTGTGGCTTAGGATTTCAACATATGAATTCGGGGGTGCATTCATTCAATCCACATTCAATCCACGCACATTCAATCCACAACACAGGCAAAACTGTAATTGTTTTAGATTTCATACATAGATGGTAAAATGATTTTTAAAAAGCAAGAAACAGCAGCTCAAATAGTAGTTATTTCTTAGCTTGGGATGGGTATATGATTCCGAAGGTGTATTAGTTTGCTAGGATTGCAACAATATACCACAGACGGGGTGGCCTGAACAACAGAAATTTAGTATCTCACAGTATGGGGGCTTTAAGTTCAAGATCAAGGTATTGGCAGGTTTCGTTTCTTCTGAGGCCTCTCACCTTAGCTTGCAGATGGCCATTTTCTTTCTGTGTCCTCACAGGCCTTTTCTTTGTGTGTGTGTGCATTTCTAGTGTCTCTTCCTCTTATAAGGACACTAGTCATGTTGGATTAGGGCCCAGCCTTATGACCTCACTTAACCTTAGTTACCTCTTTAATGATCTTATCTCCAAATACAGTCACACTCTGAGCTTTTGGTTGGTAAGACTTCAAAATATAAATTTAGAGAGGACACAATTCAACCCAAACACCAAATAGGTGTTTTGCATGTGCAGGCTTCTGATATACGAATTATATTCTAGATTTTGGCCTGGGTGGCAAGTGAACAGATTTTGTTTTATTACTGATCTTTAAACTGCATGTATATATATTTATATACGCTTTTGTATGCATGTTAGACAGAATCCTAAGACTCACCAAGCTTTCCTCCCTCGTCTCCAGGAAGACAATGAGATATTACATCCATGATTATGTCATGTTACATGGCAAAGGGATTTGGCAGATGCAGTTAAGGTTACTGATGAGTTGACTAAATTAATCCAAAGAGAGATAATTCACATGTAACCACGTGGGCCCTAAAAGCAGAGTTATCTCTGGTTAGTAGCTGAAGAGAGATATTTGAAGCATGAGATCAGATCAGTGTGGGATAGATTCTTAGTCATGGATATGGAAGAAGCTATGTGGAAGAAACTGAGAGTAGCCTCTAAGAGCTTCGAGTGACCATGAGCCAATGGCCAGAAAGAATATGGATACCTCAATCCTACAACTGCAGAGAACTGATTTCAGCCAACAACATAGATCATCTTGGAAGTGGATTCCTCCCAGATCCTCCAGACAAGACTTCAGCCCAGCTGACATCTTAATTTAAGCTTTATGAAACCCTAAGCAAAGAAACTGGTCAAGCCATTGGCCTACTGACTTACAGAACTTTGAGATAATAAATGGGTTTATTCTATGCCACTGAGTTGTGATAATTTATTACTTAGGAATGAGCCAAAACACTATGTATGATATCGTTCAAAATTTTAAAAAGTTTCAATAAAATGCAGAAATGTTCTCCCCAGCCTCTAAGCTCTATATTTGTTGAGCTTATTTCTGATGCTTCAGAAAGATTGTCACACCGGCTTTGAGAGCCACTAAGCCATACGGACTCACTATGTTGCCCAAGTGTATAATAGAGACATCTCTAGAAAATCAAGAATTACCCATGTATTCTTACTGAGGACCATGTAACTTTGCTTCTTGCACATGTTCTTTGACTTCAAAGGCCATTCAAAAGAGTTCACACAGTAATCATGTTCCCATTTGAGAGCATTTTACTTTTTTGGAGAGGGTACATGACATTTTCTGAGAGCATAACCACTGGACAATTATCTTCCCACACTGTACATGAATCATGCTCAGGGCCCTGGTCTCTGGCACTCCCAACGTACCGTATTTTTTTAATGCAAATGTCCGCGTTGCAAAGCCCAATCCTAGAGGCTACCATTCTCCCCCACATCTTTACTACTTACATGAGTTCTTTCCTGCTGCAGTGAATACCTTCGGGTATCAACTGGACATGTTTAATGAATTTCGGAGAAATAAAATCAGAATGTGTCTGAATACACTGGCATCGCAACTCTTGCCCCTCACAGAGATTGGCTGTGTAAGAAAAGAATGGCAAAACCCCAAGTAAGAACAAAGATAGCGGTTATGTTTTTCCTTTATCCATGCAGCAGGACACCCAGTTCCCAAAATAAGTACCGGTAGGCTAATTTAGAGAGACAAGCACACAAATCTCATCACCTGCTATTTTTATGATCAACAAACGTTTATTAAGCATCTATGATGTTTGAGGAATGGATACGTGCACTAGACCAATAATTCATTGCTTAAAAGTATGCATGGTCAATAAAATAACTTATTTACAGATACAATCAACTTGATTTCCTTCTATGAACAGTTTTCAACATAAAAATTTTATGTGAATTCTATCAGTTGAAAGAGGCACTTTCTATCTGTCCACTATCATTGCAACAAATACCCCTAAACTTATTTGCAGTAATGCTCCTGCTGTTATCTTGAGTAAGACAAGCACAGATCCTTCCAGTTCAATAAATCCAGGAAGCTAAACATATTTTTAAAATTAATCCAACGAGAAATTCTTTGACACCCCACAATCTGAATATATGTTCTGCCAAGGTTTCAATTTTACAGTTGCTATATTTTGCTCAGTGCTAAATACAATCTCATCAGCTCTCGAATCTTTTCTAAATTTTTGCAATGCCTAGAAGGAAAATACAAAAGGTGTAGCTGCTTTACCAAAGATGCTCAGTGCAAAGACAGCCAGCAGGAGGAATCTTCTTTGTGAGCTCTCAGCAGCCATGTCAGTGCTTGATCTTGATCCTAGTCTGAATGGTGGAATCAACACCGCAGCCCTCTTTTATGTGCTTTCTGCAGCCCTGGGAATTTTTTGTTGTTCATGCACTCCCTCTTCATTGAAGGATGAAAGGAGCAGTTTATTAAGTAGTGTGTTTGCCACAAGCCAATAAGGAAACTGGGTTTGCTTTTCGAGCTTTGTTGTCGTAAGGGAAAGGGGGGTTGACGTTTGGGGGCAGGATATGAATTCATTGAAAGGACAAATGAACCTGTTATTTCCTAGGGAGGGAAACTGCATAATTGTGAAGAGTTCCACGCCAGTCAGTTAACAGTGGCTTACACAATGGAGTAAGAATGTCTATGTACTTTTTAAAGGTCATGTTTGTACAAAGTAAGTAATTAAGATGCTTTTCCTCAGTGTGGTATTTGCTTTTAGCTTTTAGGCCTATTTGGCATAATCCCACTCGAGGTGATCATAGAATCTGCCAAGCTCCAGGCGCACTTATAGCATAAGTAACCTACAAAGAAACTGAAGTTCAGGCTATAATAACTCTTGTCCTGTCAAAAATAGCAAACCACAGTTTACTTGTGGTATGAAAGCAGCAGTTTTAATGGGCTTGAAGCTGAAATAAGCAACAGTGAACTACGAGCTCCCATTTTTTTCCTGAAGTAATTTTATAAATGACCTTCATTGTTATTCCACACTGGCCACGTTGTCGGGTTTTTTTGTTTTTGTTTTTGTTTGCCTGAATGAACAAATCAAATATCCAAGCAAGCATTAGCATTACTCCCCTCACTCTGTCATGACCAAGAACCACAGACTGGGTGGCTTAAACAAGAACCCATTTTTGGTCTTGGAGTTCTGGAGGCCAGAAGCCCCAAATCATAGTGCACACAAAGTCGGTTCTTTCTGAGGGCTCAGACGGAAGGAGCTGTGCCAAGCCTCTCTCCTCGGCTTAGAGGTGGTTGTCTTCATCTTCACACGGTGTTCTCCCTGTGTGATTGTCTGCCTCCGGATTTCCCCTTTGTATAGAGACACCAGACATATTGGATTGGGGCCACCCTCCTGACCTCGCTCTAATTTGGAAAGACCTTGCCTCTCAATGAGGTACTGTGGGTGAGGACTTTAACCTATGGGTCTGGGGAGTGGCCATGAGGGGACATAATTCAACCCACAACAGCATTTAGCTGAAGAATCAGTGATTACTGAAGGGCCGATGTGGCCTGAAGGTAAACCTAGCCTCAGTAATAATAATGTGTTTTCTGTTGACAATCATCAGTGAACATGTGTCACCTGCCAAAGCCTTTGCGGGACATTGAATAGTCAAAGAATAAAAATGGAGTGTCTGCTCTTGAGGAATTCAGAGCCTGTTTGGAGACAGACATGTAAATAGACTAAACTAGAAGGTGATCTGTGTTAACCTAGATGTATACCTGGGGCCCTCGGCAGGCAGAGGAGGGAGGACTTAGAGGCGAGAGCGGGGAGAGAAGACTTCACCTGGGAAGTAACATTGGAGTTGCTGAAGGTGAAAGGAAGTGCATCAAAACGAAAGGCTGACAGAACAGTTCCAGACAGAGAAACGCATACAAAGGCACAGATTCACAAAGGGCTGCTGTGGTCTGAATGTTTGTGTCTCCTCCAAATTTACATGTTTGAATCCTAAGCCCCAAGGTGATGGTGTTAGAAGGTGTGGTTATTAGGTTATGAGGATGGAAACCTCGTGAGTGAAATTAGTGGCCTTGTAAAAGAGACCCCAGAACTCCCCTGCACCGTCTGCCATGTGAGACAAGACCAGTCTAAGATCCAAGGGAACCGTTGCTCAACCAAGTTGGTACCTTGATCTCAGACTTCCAGCTTCCAGAAGCGTGAGAAATAAATTCCTGTTGTGTATAAGCCACAGGCCCATTGTATTTTCTTACAACAGCCTGGACAAACTAAGACAGCGGTCTTCACATACTAAGGAAAAGCAACAAGTTATTCCAATCTCAAAATTAGGTAAGTTTTAGTATCTTGACAACATTCAAGTGACTGATCAGATATTGGCCTTTATAGAAACACTATTCAGACACCATCTTGATTTCTTTGAGTCTTATTTTCCACCTGTACCAAGTGAAACGCTGTGTTATCCACATGTCTTGATATTATGATGATAACAAGGACATATACAAAGATAAGATAGTCAACTATTGAAAGATTCAAAATAATTTAGTTTTCCAAAACTTCAAAAACAGGCTTTGGACATTATGGTTGTTAAGGAGTTTGCTAAAGACATAGTGATAAAAGATCTGGAGATCTTCCTTGTCAAATATGGGTCTCTTGTCCTAGACCTGCCCAAATCCATGCCAGATCTGGAGCAAAATTAAAGTACAGTTGGATCTAGATTGTTTGACATGCTCAGATTGTCAGCTTCTTAAATTTTACAGACAATCTACTTTATCAGTTGAATTTTCACACGAGCCTGAGACCCGTGCACACATGTAAGTCACACACATGCACAAAATCCTATTTTTAACTGTAATCTTATGTTTCTTTCTTCAAAATATCTACCTACTCTAACAGAGCTGCAGTATAATTTAATGGTAGTAACAACCACTAATTGAGTCCTGCTTTGTTTCAACACAACTCAATGAACTTTCTGTGTATTATCTGGAAACCTTACAAGGGATGCTTGTGTCTTATAGATGAGAGAATTGAATATCCCAGAGAGGTTAAATAATTATGAAAGATTAAAGATAACCACAAATTTTTAAGAGCTCCTCACTTCAAGAAGTGAAATCTACTTCCCAAACCCCTTAACTCCATGCTGATACTGCTTTGGGCCATAGAATGTGGTAGAAGGGATGTGGATACTTCAGAGCAAAAATTCCAGAACCCTTGAAGGTAGGTGGGAGAAAGGGTGAAATACATAAAGGGGATTAAGAGTACACTTACTGTGATGAGCACTAAGGATTGTATGGAATTGTTGAATCACTATATTGTATACCTGAAACTAATATAACATTCTATGTAATTTACACTTGAATAAATAAATAGGAAAAAAATGTTTCCACTTCTGCAATCTTGAAATGCTGCTGCCACCATAAGAACAGGGCAGAGCTCCTCTGCTGGAGACACGAAACCCAGCCAACAGCCAGCACCAAGCACCATACTAGTGAGCAAGGCAGACCTGCTCAAGCCACAGATGACTGTAGCCACATGAGTGACCCAGGAGAGACCATCAGAAGAACCACCCAGCTGAGCCCAGTCCAGCTGTGGCATCACTTAGCCCAATCTGATGACCTACAGGGTCATGAGCCAGGATAAAATGGTTGGTGCTTTCAGCTACTACATTTTGGGGAGGTGATAAATAACTGAGAGAGTAACTCAGCAGATCACCCAATGTAGCTGACCCCATTTTTTACCTCAAATTGGCCACAATAATCATCATATTTCTTTAGAATACCCTACAAAAACTTGTGGTGTGAATGGGCTCTTAGTTATTAATTAGTGCCCTGATACTGATTCTACAAATTTTAGAAAGCCAACCCTAGAACCACAACTAAATAAATTTAATAAAATCTAGTTAATGAAATAGTCCTATACTAAATATCAGAAAGCTGAGTCCTAACTCATTTTGAAATAGGACGGTTCTGTGACATTTGGTAATTCCTTGGGGATCTCTGAGCCTCCACAGTCCCATCTATAAAATGAGAGCACTGATTTTTTTGTTCGATCTCCAAGGTTTTGAACTAAACTCTTACCTGACTGTTAAAAGACCAGTTCCTGGTTTTAATTTGTGACTTGTTTATTCCTCGTCAAACTATGTGTTGTTTTTTTTTTTTTTTTCAGGGAACCCTGAGAGCTAAGGAAATAATTCCAACTACTTCTCACTTAAAAGAGAAAATATTTATCATTTTAATTTTGAGGACAAAATGTCAATAGGCATACTACCCTTTTCACAGAAGATAAGGTGCTGGATGTGGGGTTGGTAGATTCTCCACCCGCCCCCCCCCCCCAAACACACACACACACATCCATTTCAAGGCCTTATGGACCCAACTTCTAGGTTTTGACTTTTTCCCTGCCCACTTCACATTTTCCTTCCTCCTGATTCTCTGGTATTATACTCCTTACTAAAATAATTGTACATGAGTCAACACTGGGATCTAACTTCTGGGGAATCCAAGTGACCAAGTTTCCCTGAAAGCAGATTCTGATACAATCCCTTGAGTGCAGTAGTTTACCTTGGAAAGAACCATACAAAGAGCAAGTGAGGGAATGGGGGAGTGTAGGGTAGGGAAGAGAAAAATACCGATACAGTCTATGTAATAAATGAGCTGTCACTGTTAAGTAAGTAGGGACTAATCTTGCTATGGAGCCCCTGAGGAATCTTGTAAAATGTTCCTCAGAATTGTGCCACCAAGACTTTCCAGCCATATAAAAGGGAACAGTCCTAACTTCCTGCCATGAACAACTAGAAAACTCAACAGAACACATTGAACAACTGCTTTTAGACACTAGAAAATAAACAACAGAAGACTAGGCTCCCTGAGAAAAGGAAATAAAGAAGGTCAGGTTCATGATCACCCTGGCTTTTTTGCTGGAGCAATTCTGGACCATGGTTTGGCAGGGGGTGGGGGTGGGGGGATCCCAAGCAGAGCACAGTGGTTTTGCTGACTTGAGGAGACACAGATTTGAATTAAGGGAAACTGAGGTGACTACAAGTTATGGAGTAGGGTTGCAGGAAGGAGAGCTGCATGCATGAAAACAGAGCTCTGGAAATCTATACTGAGGTTCCATTGGGTCTCTCTGATCAATGCTAAGTCACACATGCATATGATGAAACTCCACTGGGTCAAGCAGAGAGGGGCCAGAGATCTATAAGCTGAGCAGTTCTTAGACTGCATGGGGTGGGGAGATACTTGGGTTCAGACTTGTTAGAGTGGAGGGAGCTTGTGAGCATTCAGGGCATTCGGCAGAGGCACAGGAAGGGCATGACTTAGCAGTACAGCTAAACAAGCTTTGGGGCAAAGAACTCTCTGTAGACCCCCCTAATGAAGCTTAAAAACAAGCCTCAAAAATATCAAGCTGGTTCTCTAGTAACTTAACTGCCCGTCATAGCAGAGGCCAAGATCAGAAAGGAAGAAAACAAAATCTTGACACTTAACAACATAGGATTCAAAATTTCCTGCATCCAATCAAAAATTACTAAACATGCCGGGAAGAAAAGCATGATCCATAATGGGAGGGGGGTGGTGGAGATCAGTCAATAGAAATAAAAATGACACAATGATAGAATTAGTAGACAAGGATTTGGGGCACCTGGGTGGCTCAGTCAGTTAAGCTTCCAACTCTTGGTTTCAGCTCAGGTCATGATCTCACAGTTCATGAGTTCAAGTCCCATATCAGGCTCTGCACTGACGGTATGGAGCCTGCTTGGGATTCTCTCTCTCCCTCTCTCTCTGCCCCTCCCCCTCTCATGCTGTCTCTCTCAAAAATAGATAAACTTAAAAAATTTTTTTAATAAAAATTAAAATGAATTAATAGACAAGGATTTTAAACTAGCTATTACAAATATGCTCAAGGGTTTAAGAGAAAATGTGAACATAATGAGGAGAGAAGTGGAAAGTTTATATATATAATAAATATATTTATAAATAAGTCATTTAGCAAAGCAATGAAGTGAGAGTCCTTGCTAAGGTAGCTATGAGAATGTAAATGTTTTTGAGGAGATAGAGTTGAGTAGCAAGGTAGACAGGAACTCCTTCATATTTATATAGTGTATTTTCCAGAATTGTCCAACCAAAGGACTGGAAAATAGAATATTCATCTACTAACTCCTGCCCCTGAATGAGTGTGGCCTCTTAGGGCATTAAATTACAGGCCATCCTACCTCTGAGCTGAGCAAACTCTCTCTGCCATGCTCTCCTCCCCACACCCAAATGGAGACAGCCCTCAGGAAGAGGATCAGAAGGACAGGGGGCTTGAGTTGGGAAGCTGTCACCAAGTATAGGTGCTGCCCATTGCAACGGTGCAACTCATTGGTAAGTAAAGGAAATATGAACGGGGCATCAATGGTGAAGATAGGATTATTTGTGTGGGTAGTCAGGAAGAAAAGAGAAACGGTATCGTCTGTTATTCTGGACTGTCTCCATTATGCTATTTCAGGTTTGCCACTTCCACCATTCCCCAATGTCCTTCCAGTTACTTCTTGAAATCCTGAGAGGACATCTCCATTGCATTCACAAAGAAGGACTCATAATGACTTAATGACTCCTTTCTGGGTTTAGCTCCTTTGGTAACATTGCTCAAGAAACTTTAGTCAATGTTGCCATGGTTATTTCCTGCTGATGATCTTTCAAAGTTGTGATGTGTCACCCAGTATTCTTTTCCTACTTAAACTCATGACCACCACCTTACACCCCTTGTATCCCATTTCCTGCCATATCACTCTTAATAGGAGACTGCCTTGTACTTGCAAAGTCTCAAGTTGATTTGGTGCGAAAAGTATAGTACATATCCACTTGATTGAGGACAGGCACTGAAACGATGTCCATAGAATTGGCCTAAGGACCAATGGCAGATTTCTGGAGCCACTGGTAATGCTTAATCCCTGCAAAAACTTGAGAAAGTGTGTTCTTTTATTACCTTCATTCTGTAGCAAGGGACATGAGGCTGAGTGAAGTCAAGAAACATGCCCAAGATCACACAGTCAACAAGTGATAGAGCTGGAATTTATCCAAAGTTTACCCAATTCTTTGAAACCTATGTTTTTAACCACCATATGAACAGAACATCTCCTTTCTCCTTTCTATGTTGTATGTTCCATACTGACAAAAGCTCAGTGGCCAGTACAGCAGGCTCAAGCCAGTGTTTGAATGTAAGAACTGGTCTTAGGTGTGAGGGTGTTATTGAGCCCTCGGGGTCCCTCTTATAAATAGTTTCCAATGTCCCTTGCCTTGGGGTGAGGGAGTAAATGTTAGCATTTGTGGAGCTTCAATAATGGCTTGCATTTACAGTAAAACTTTGGTTTGCGAGCATAATTCGTTCTGGAAACATGAGTGTAATCCAAAGCACTTGTATATCAAAGCGAATTTCCCCATAAGAAATAATGGAAACGCAGATGATTCATTCCAAACCCAAAAATATTCATCTAAAAATGATTACGATACTGTAATATGATACCAAATAATAAAGAAAATACAAAATATGAAGAAAAATAAATTAACCTGCACTTACCTTTGAAAACCTTTGTGACTAGTGTGAGGGAGACAAGAGGGAGGAGGGTTATTGAGTAGGATGATTTTCACTATCACTAACAGGTGTTGACTACAGTACAGTATGAATCAACTCTTGTCTTATCTGTATTTAATGTGACTGGTGATACGACCGCTGAGGAAAGGGTCTCTATCTGGAAGCAGCCTGACCTAGAATGAAGCAGAGCATTCCTAAGCTTACTCTTATATGGAAAAGCAAAGGACTGTCCATAGGTGCTTTGAAGCGACAAAAAACGCACTAGTGACAGTTGTGGGCACCTTCCAACGTTCCGAAAAATCACTGATTTCTGCCAAACACCACAGCCTGAGACCGAGCATCCGAGCATGGAAGACGATCACCTACAATCCCACAGTGTGTGTGTGTGTGTGTGTGTGTGTGTGTGTGTGTGTGACAGAGAGAGAGAGAGGGAACCATTGTCTCAGTTGTGATCATGTGACATTTGGCATCACTTACTACTCGTATTTCAAGACATGGCTCATTTATCAGGTTAATGTTTGCTCCTTTTGCGGAACACTTGCAGAACAAATTACTCGCAATGCAACGTTTTACCTTATTTACTTCTGTACCATTCACAAATTTTCTTCCTTCTTATCTCAGCTTAACTAATAACACTGCAGTTACAAAGAGGTTACCATTTTTAACTTTATGAAAACAAAGCTCACACAGGTTGTTTCTTGCTACTCAGAATCCTTATTTACCCAGCTACTTGGGCAAAGCAGAATCTGATCTTAGGTATGGAGGCTGCCAGCCCTGCCTTCTGGCCTCTGCTGAAGACTTTTACCTAGGGCTCAGGATTTCCTGAATGAGTCCTGAGTCAGAGACAAGCACACCCCACACATTCACGAACATTCTTCCTTTCCTGGTTTGGAGTGTGGTTTCAGATCATAGGCATCTTTCCTCTCTTTACGTACAAATCTTGTTTGTCTTGGAAACATCAAGTGCTTGGTGTCATCCTGGGGCAGTTGGATACCAACTTCCAGAGGGCTTTCTCAGGCTAAACAATCTATCAGGTTCCATAAAATTTGCACTAGGAAGGATGGGAACGAATATACTCAAACCTTAAAACTATTTGATAAATTGATATAAAGAATTGGAGTAACATTAAACTCAGTGGCAGATATATATATATATATATATATATATATATATATATATATATGTATATATATATATATTTTTTTTTTTCTATTGAGATAGAGAACACCTGAGTGGGGGAGAGGGGGAAAGAGAGGGAGAGGGAGAGAGAGAGAGAGAGAGAGGGAGAGGGAGGGACTTAAGCAGGCTTCACGCTCAGGGTCAAACCCCATCCCGCCACCCTGGGTTCATGACCTGAGTGCAATCAAGAGTTGGGATCTCAACCGACTGACCCACCCAGGCACCCCAGTGTCAGTTACTTATAAATGAAGGTTAGAAAATTGAACACAAATGTCAATTAGATCTTCTCGTAGACAAAGTATTCAGCCATTCACTTTTTGTGCTTCTACTGGTGACCCAACTTATTTGAGGTTTGAAGAAAAAATTCACTTTACCGCCATTTCCCTGCCAGCTTCATTAAATTGTCAATAATTGTTTGAAGACTCATTTAGCAAAAGCAATTAAATGAGACTCCTTGTTAAGATTGCTCTAAGAATGTAAATGCTTTTGAGGAGAGAAAATTGAGTAGTAGGGTAGAGAGAAGCTCTTTGTAACAAATGGCAATAAATGTCAGTGACTCTTACACTGAGGGACAGAGGGAAACCCATACTTGGGAAAAGCATATTCCTGGGTAAATGAAACCCAAGCATATTCCTGGGTAAATGAAATGACAGCTATCATCAGATAAAGTCAAGCATAAATTATAGTTTGACTTATCTGTGTAGCAAATTGAATGCCCAGGAGGAAAAACAATTTTTAAAAAGGTCGAGAAATATTGCTGTAAATCATCAGACGATCCAGTAAAGACAGACTTTTTGCCCCTAAATGAAACAAACATTTTTTTTATTTTGAAATACTTTATTTTCAAGTTCTTTTCAAAAATAGCAATAAATATGTGAGCCTCTCTGTTATAAGATATAGAGAAACACTGCATATTTAACAATAAATAAGGCATTATGCCTTACAGGAAAGACATAAAATGTCCACAGGATATGTAGAACATTGTAGTTCCTAAAGCTTCAACATGAGAAATGTTGACCACATACTGTGACATCATTTCAATAAATAACAGCCATTCTTTTAAACAATTACAAAAATAGTTGTGCACATACATTCCCCAGCCTGATAACAACCTCACTCTCTACTTGGATGCCCCAGCCACTGTCACAGTGGCTGGTATGCTGTGGGTTCCTCAGAAGTATTAATTTAATGACTGGGAATATGTGCAAACCTTTACCTTCAAAGTAAATACAAATCAGGGTTGAACTAAGCTGGGTTTAACATAAAATAAACAATAAAAATAACGGCATAGTGCCGCAAAGAGATTCAATCGCAGCCTATAATTACGTTGCATGTAAAATAGTGGCAGAGAATCTCTGAAAACCAGCCCACCAACAAATAAATAAATAAATAAATAGGAGGCTTCTCCTAAGAGACGCTCAAAGCGTATGAGGCCCAATTCTGGTGGCACTGGGCGCTGACGATTCCACTTTTTCCTCTTTGATTCCTGTAAGGGCAAGGCCGGATTCAGGTGCAGCCACCAGTCTGCTTCCGCCTTCCTCTGGTCAGTTGGAGCTGCCCGATAATGAGAAAAATGTCATCCTTAGTACTGATCAGGAAAGCTGGCTGGCACAGCACCCCTCTCCTATCCCAACCGTGACGTTCCAGAGTTTTCTGAAGCTAGTTTCCCCAGCCTGGCATCTAAAAGGCTACTGCCTACATTGTGTGGTAGAGACCTCTAAGCTCTTGGATGCTTTCATTTGGGAATGTAGGTGGAGCCTGTGGTCGTGGCTCAATTATTGGCTACGAACAGCCACAATGTGTTTCTCTCTGTCACACTGGGCCTCCCTTCAGCCTCATAGCAACCCCATATGGTAGTTACTACTGTTTACTCTTTTCCTGGGCGTACAGAAGCTTTAGATTCGTCATCGTCATCATCCTTGGGTCACATGGCTGATAGGTGAGAGAATCCAGATTTGCTCCTAGTACAGTGTCACTACAAGGTGCCCGCTCTTCACCTCTAAGCTTTAGAACCTATGTTGCACAACACCAAGGATTTTGCTTTGCAGACGTGAAGCCCAGAAGGAATGGGGGGTGGGGGGGATGCCTATGTTTCTTAACAGGTGGAAAGCTTTTTAATGTAACTGACCAACACCAATAACTGTAATAAAAGCAAGTTTACCCACATTCGTTTGAATGGGGAGAAAGGGCACTAGAAATATTCTTCCCGCAACAAAGCGGATGAATAACCTGAACAGCAAATTTAGTGTGAAACAGATTTTTCAGTCCTTCAGCGAAACCTAGGTTTCCTTGATCAAACTTCCCGGAGGCATTTGCCAGGATCCGTGACCAAGGACTCTAGCGGCACGCGTCAACAGAAAGCATAACTCACTTGCTTAGCATCTTTTCGATGATTCTCTTGACCATGGGGGCTTCGGGGTTGAGACAGGCTTCGTGTCCGTTCTTGAGAGTGGCTCTGCGGAGACAAGGCAGAGTTCCCGTTGGCTGGAGGCCGGGCCGCGGGGTGGGGGGCGCGGGGGCGGGGGCGGGGGACGGCCCGGACGGCGGCAGCGCGGGGCGTCACTTACATGACTTCGGTGTGGGCGCAGTGGGGGCCCGACTGCGTCACCTTGACGCTCTGGATGTTCTTGAGGTGAATGCCCTGCACGGTCTGCAGGCACTGGCAGCGCAGCTCGGTGACGACGGGCGCCCCTGCGGGGAGAGCAGGCCGGGTGAGCGGGCGGCCCCGGGGCGCGCACCCCTTCCCCACCCCCACTCGCACCCGCACCCCGTCCCCCGCGGGCTCCGGGCCTCACCTGCGGCGCGCCGGGCGGCGGGGACCAGGAGCAGGAGCAGCAGCGCGGCGCCGAGGAGCCGGGGAGCGCGGGGCGCGGTGCGGGCCATGGGGCTCAGCTCGGGGAGTCGCGGCGGCGGTGGCTGGAGCTGGACGGCTGGCGGGAGGGCTGGCGGAGCGGACTCTGTGGCTCCCCGAGCCGGGAGAACGGCTTTTATCCCCTGTCGACTCGGCGCGGCGCGGCGCAGGGCGCAGTGGGGGGGCAGGGAAATTCCCGGCGCCCCGGGTCATTCCCGGGTGCGGAAGGTTCGCGCGGCCCCGCCCCCGGGGTGGAGGGGGACCCGCCCGCGGGTGCCGGCGACTCAGAGACCGTTGTCCGCTCCAATGCGCCAAGGGGGCGTGAGTGGCCGCCCCGCGGCGGCTGCCACCGCGGGGGAGGGTGCGGCGACCGTGAGCGCCCAGGGATCCCCGGTCGCTGGGAGAGGAGCTGGGGACGGATCTGTGAGCCCCGGACAGGGATGGCGCGGCAGTTTTGGAGGGAGAGTTCTGTCTCGTTAGTGATCAGATTTGGGGGAATTAAGGATAGCGAGGGGGTACATTTGCTTGGCTCTCTACCTTCCATCTCTGTATATTCTGTCTCTGAATTCCGTCTTGCACAGGTCCTACGCCTGAAAGGGATGCTGTCAAAAATACAGCCAGCGTCTTGGATTCCAGAGAAAAATGTTCAAACTGTTTCTCTTGTATATTCTCAAATCACACTTAGATGACCTCGGTTATGTTTTCCATTTGGTGGGAGTAAGAATCAGTGTCTAGAGTCGATTCCAGTGTGGATATCAGTGAAAGGAGAAGGCTGTAACATGACCTTTTTTTTCTTCTTCTTTTGTATCCTGCTGAACTTCCTTGTACTCTCCAAAATGTTGGAATTCCCTAAATCCCGGAAAATCTCTTTTTCCATGCATGAGGGGTTCAAATTTGAGCTATGGAATACAGGACCGGCCATCAGTCTCAAGCTGGAGAGGGGCAAGTTGGCCAGGCTCCCGGAATTCACTTGTTCTGGTCTTTCCGGGGACAAAGCAGCACATGGTTCCCAGTGAGCGGGTACCTGCTGTGTGGCACCCTCACATGAACCACCACATCACACTCAAAAATCCGTTACCACACAACCCTCAGGGCTGGTCTCCCTTTCTCTAGCAACAGTGACTTGTCTGTTTTCGGACTAGGAATTTCAGTCTCTGAAGCTGACACCTTTGCTATTTTTTCACCAGAAGTTTTAGAGAAATCTGACGAATTCAATATTAGGTAGAGAGGGTTTAAGTGTAATTCTCCAGGTTGGATTCAGACCTCTTGGAGAAGTGGAATCCCATGCGGGAAGAGGGGAACAAACAGGAATGACCTCTGGCCCAGAGATGGGTATGTAGGAACAGGGCTCCCAGACTGCCCAGCTTAGTGGGTAACAGCCTGCTCGCGGCAGCCGGCCACTGAGCCCTTAGCGAAACCACCTGTCACCTGCAAGTTGTTAAACATTTCTCTGTCCACACCAAGATAGTTATGAGAAATGAGTCAACATTTGTGAGAGGTGGTGCAGATTAAACACTATATAAATGTTCATTAAGTGAGTGGAATAACTTTTCCCAGCATTGCCTAAACAGAAACTCAACCCGTTGTAAATCCTTCCATAAAGAAAAAAACAATTGTAATGGAAAGGTTCACTCCCCAATTTTTCTTTTCACATTTAAAATGTTCTGTATTAGTGGGGATGCAAGCTGGTGCAGCCACTCTGGAAAACAGTATGGAGGTTCCTCAAAAAACTAAAACTAGAACTACCCTACAACCCAGCAATTGCACTACTAGGCATTTATCCAAGGGATACAGGTGTGCTGTTTCGAAGGGACACATGAGCCCCCATGTTTATAGCAGCACTATCAACAATAGCCAAAGTATGGAAAGAGCCCAAATGTCCGTCGATGGATGAATGGATAAAGAGGTGGTATATATATATATATATATATATATATATATATATATATACACATACACACAATGGCATATTACTCAGCAATCAAAAAGAATGAAATCTTGCCATTTGCAACTACATGGGTATTATGCTAAGTGAAATTAGTCAGAGAAAGACAAATATCACATGACTTCACTCATATGAGGACTTTAGGAGACAAAACAGATGAACATAAGGGAAGGGAAACAAAGATAATATAAAAACAGGGAGGGGGACAAAACAGAAGAGACTCATAAATATGGAGAACAAACTGAGGGTTACTGGAGGGATTGGGGGGGGATGGGCTCAATGGTTAAGGGGCACTAAGGAAGCTACTCCTGAAATCATTGTTGCACTATATGTTAACTAATTTGGATGTAAATTTAAAAAGATTAAAAAATAAAATTAAAAAAATAATAAAATAATAAACCACAAACACAGGACAAAGACAAAAAAATAAAAAAAGATGAAATAATTTCAATTCATATGTAAAAATGATATTTAAGGCATATTCGCCTTAAAAGACTAAAACAGAGATACCTGGCTACCTTAGTTGGAAGAGTATTGGACTCTTGATCTCAGAGCCTGAGCTCGAGCCCCAAGTTGAGGGTAGAGTTTACTTTTAAAAAATAAAAAGGAAAACCAACTACCACAAGAATAGGCAAAGACAAGAACAGAACAAAAATTTCTTTCTCCTTTTTCTCTTCCTCTTCCTCCTCCTTTTTCTTCTTTTTAAATACTTGTTGAATCTCTCCCTCTTGGGAAGAAATAGTTACTCTAACATGGCAATGAAAACAAAATCCATCAGATGTTGTAAACCAATTGTTTCCTACACACTCAAAACTCAAAGCTACACAGTTCTCCAAGTAATTGTGAACATTTTTCCTCATTAATTTTGCTCTAGTTTTTAAAAAAAGTCATGAAAGTGTGAAATAGGGACAAATGCGGGAAAACAGAAGGTGTTGAGTGAATATAGAGTAAAACGAAGTTATATGCAGGGATTCTGTGCCATCATGAGAACTAAGACTTTCAGGAACTTTTGAAGGGGGAGCAATAGCCTATAGATGTCGCTTAGTTAATTACGTACTGTATTTCATTTGCTGTGAAGTACTACTAGTGAATGTAAAATTATCTGTACCCTTATAAATTAAAATAGCTTGTCTATTGCAGATTAAAATATTTTAGCCCTCCCCCCCCCCCCAAAAAAAATGTTCTGTATTAGGCTTCCTGAAAGGAAGGCACAACTGTACTCTACTAGGAGATACACTTACCCGGGAGTTTTCAATTTTACTGTTGAACTCTACCACTGATTTAGTTTGTGGTCCTAGTTTCAATCACTTCATTTATAAAAAGGAGTTTGACTTAAAGACTCTTCATCGCATTTGTTGGAAAAGATGACTATCTTTAAAGACATTCTAGCCTTGGTCAGTATGTTCCTGACAGGAAAAACTAGGGAAATTGAAAGATTAAAATTTGTGTTAAGCAGTAAGAAGGGAGAAAAAAAATCCTGAAAGTTGTAAATATGAGACTAGCTTATGAGTAATTGAGTCTGTGTGGGTCTCCCCTCGTTATATATAAATTGTGTTCTGGGATTTGATGGGAAACTGGCCAGTAATCCAAAAGCATTCTTTAAAACTTGAAAGGTGTATTGCTTTGTTTTCTACTTGTAAATGTAAGACAGCCTCATTTTATGAAGTTTATAAAATCAGAAAGTTATGAAGAGACTATTTTTTTCTATAATCTCTTAACTTTTGTTTGTTCTACAGAATAAACTTTAACAAAGTCACTGCAAATTTGAGTTTTTATTCAACAAACATAGTAGCTAATGAATAAGAGTCTACAGGATTCTGAGTAAATACGAAACAGACCACTTCCTTTATTTAGTTGCCACATACTATGGGTTAGTTACTAAGCCTCTGCACCTACTCCAAGGTGCAGCACATTTATTTTGTGCTTAATTGCAGGTGCTTTTCTAAGGGTTTTTACAAATATTGACTCATTCAATCTTCCAAACAACCCTGTGAAATAGATATTATTATGGGACTTTAAAGTTATGTTTATGGGGCTTAAGTTTACAAATATAAAAACTAAAGTGAAGAGAAGTTAAGTAACTTTCCCAAAGTCACAGGATATTGAGTCTAGGACTCACACTCAGAGAGAATGGCTTTTAACCATAATGCTACGATAAAGATGCTCTGTGATACACGATTAAGAATTCCTAGAGAGGAGTGATTTAACAACAACAACAACAACAAAAAAAACCCAGAAAAACAAAAAACAAAAACAAAAACAAAAACACTGTTATCCCCCTAGTTGAGTGGTTCAAATTTAATATTTTAAACTGTGAGCACAGCAAAATAATCATACATCCTGCATGGTTTTGTTTCACTAATAGCATAATTCTCTCCTGTTATAACCTGTTCATATACGTTGTTACATTTTCTTAAATTGTCCAATTCCGAAAACCAAGTAATTTGACCATGGAGAAATCTGGTAAACCTCCCCTTAACTAAAGGATAAAGGTTAATGGCGTCACTCGGTATTAAGTGGATATCATGTACCTCCTGATATGATATGATGAAAAGGGCACTTCAGCTCTTTGGTACTTTCCCCCAGAGTTTGTAACTCTATCTAGCCATGAGAAAACATCCTTTAAACCTAAATTGAGGAATATTAAATAGCTGACTAGAACTCTTCAAAAACGTCGAAGTCATGACAAATAAGGAAAGACTCAGAGACTGTCACAGTTCAGAGGGAAGTGGGGGACATAACTCACTAAGGGTGGCATCCTGGGTTGGGTCCTGGAGCAGAAAGTGGACAATAAGTGGAAAATCTGGTGAAGTCCAATCAAGTCTGGAGTTTTCATTAATAGTAGTAATAATGTGCCATGTCGCCCGGGTGGCTCTGTCGGTTAAGCGTCCAACTTAGGCTCAGGTCATGATCTGCAAGTTCGTGGGTTCGAGCCCCTCGAAGGGCTCTGTGCTGACAGCTCAGAGCTGGAGCCTGCTTTGGATTCTGTCTCCCTCTCTCTCTGCCCCTCCCCCACTCATGCTCTCTCTCTTTCTCTCTCTCTCTCTCACACAAATGAATAAACTTAAAATAATAACAATAATGTGCCAATTTTGGCTTCTTAAGCTTTGGCAAATGTTCCCTGTTAATGTCAAGTGTTTGCAACCCGGGAAACTAAGTGAAGGGTGCACAGAAACTGTACTATTTTTACAAATTTTGTGAACTTAAAATTACTTCAAAATAAAAAGATCATTTTTTAAAAAAGTTTGTTCTCTGCATCAATTTCGAACACCACCAAAATGAAATCAGTGGACATGCATGCTTTACTGGTAGCTTCTTAAAGAAAAGTGAATGTTTGTTGAGTTCGTATTTGCTCAGGTATGAAAATCTGAAATATCTGCTACCCCGGTTTGAACACTTCATCATGTTTTATAGGCTCAAATAGTTGGGCTTCAGCACAAGTCATACTGTACAAATCTCTCAACTTCATGTAAATAAAAAAAAAAACAACAACAACAAAGGGGGTGCCTGGGTGGCTCAGTCAGTTGGGCGTCCTTCCAAATTCAGCTCAGCTCATTATTTCAAGTCTCGTGAGTTCGAGACTCTGTGCTGACAGCTTAGAGCCTGGAGCCTGCTTCAGATTCTATGTCTTCCTCTCTCTCTGATCCTCACCAGCTCACACTCTGTCTCTGTCTCTGTCTCTCTCTGTCTCTCTATCCCTCTCTCTCAAAAATAAACACTTTAAAAAAATTTTTTAAAAAACAGGAAAAGAAAAACAAAGTGTTTTTGCTGTAATGATCTCCAGACCGACCTAAAACTGACGTAAATGAGGGTGTTCAGGGACATCAGAAACTCCAATTTATCTACAGAAGCTGCCAAAACAAACAAACAAACAAAAGTAGAAGTAAATGGAGCATGTAAAGAAGCAGCGAACACTTGTGGCTTGTGCAGAATTAAACTTCCAGGAACGATTTAATGCCGCTTGTTCTTGAAAATGAGGTAAAAAGGAAAAGGTTCCTTTTTGGTTGTTATTTTTCCTGTAATATGCCACTTAAATCCATGAAATCTTTCTCAACCAAAATGCAGAAATATTTATAAGCACAGGACTGCTACGGCCTACTACAAGGAACAAATCCATTCTCTTGTTTGACCGTGTCCTTCTCTGAGTCAATTACTTCCGCAAGAGTTAAACATCAAGGTTTTATGCAAATTCGTTTTTTTTAAGTTTATTTTGAGAGAGACCGACAGAGTGAGTGCGGGAGGGGCAGGGAGAGATGGGGAGAGAGAATCTCAAGCAGGCAGGGAGGAGCGGGGGCAGTTGGTGGGTTCTGGAACTCATGAACCTTGAGATGATGACCTGAGCTGAAACCAAGAGCCGGATGCTTAACCAACTGAGCCACTCAGGTGCCCCTTTGTGCACATTGCTTTAAACCAGTATAAGCAAGACTCTTAAGAAACGGAAGAGTCTTTTTTCAAAAATGGATGCTTTGGTGGTTAAATTCCATTTGCCCCCAGTACTTCTTATCAATCTTTTGGAATCAACAATTAGTAAAATCTAGGATGTTACATCATCTAGGCCCACTGTTTTACCCTGGTAAATGCACGCAACCAGCTGCGTGCAGGTATACATTTACAAGTCCTCGCCATAGCTGCGCCAGACGCCTTTTTGCTGCAAAGTTTCTCTGTCACTGCTGTGGAAAATCTCTTGCCAATTTGGGACAGGAGGCAACGATAAATATTTCCTCCTCTTTCATGTTTTAGGCAGATACTGTACATGACTTCTCACAAGATCCCCAGGAGGACTGAACCCAGATGCCTACGCTCTGTTTCACTCTTCCCAGTTCTCCCATCCCAGCCTTGGGAACATTTCCTCGAATAAATCTGCCTGTATGGCGAGCTGATGACTCAGGTTCTGCTTTGGGAGCGGCGGGGGGCAGGTGGGCACCCAGGCTGAGACATTGCTGCCCATGCTGATTGGCAAGCAGGAAAGGGCATAGCTTGCCTAAAATGATCTCTTCTGATGTAATAATTCTGGCTCTGAGGGGAGAAGAGTGGCCATGTCTGAACATGGTGTTAAATTCCTGGATCCATCCACCATACAGGCCAAAGGCATTAGTGTGTACCAGGAATCGGGCCAACCTCTCTATTCAGTCTCCTCAGATATGGCGTGTTGGGCTCCTCTTTCTCTTTTCCCTGGTAACACACCCTAGTTTCATCTGCTCTCAATCCATGAAGTTCAGGGGATGACCCATTTCTCAGTTCCTTCCTGTTGGGGCCCACCCTCAAGCCCTGCTGATTGACTCAGAGATGGGCAAGTCACCTAAGCCCTTTCAAATGAGAAGCAATCCTTAGAATTTTTGTTGAAATAATTGAAAAAGAAGTCCTTAATTCTTCCTAGGGCTGCTAAACTGGCAACATGGGACCCAGAGGTGAGCCAGTGCTTGGGGAGAGTCTGCCTGAGAATGAAACTGGCCCGGAGGAAAGCACATGACATGGGAGAAAATTACAAAGGATGTTGTTTGGGCACCCATGGCATCTAGGTGGCTCTGATTTATTTGTGGATGCTATCTATGTAAGCCAACATTCCCTTCCTGCCTACCTGCTTCCTTCCTTCCTTCCTTCCTTCCTTCCTTCCTTCCTTCCTTCCTTCCTCTCTCTTTCTCTCTTTCTTTCTTTCACACCATTTAAATTAGGTATCTGTCTCTTGCTAGTCTGGCTTAACACCATTCATCTGTCATATTTCTGCTAGAGATAACTTGCCAACACAAGTAGTTCTATTTACTCTATGTTTAACCCACTTATCCATTTATTCCTTCAACATTTACCTACCACTTATAAGCTAAGGAATAAATTAGGCTTCATAGAGGGAAAAAGATATTCTTTGTCACTACCAAACTCACAGTCTATAGAAGGAAGACAAAAAGATAAGGAGTTGCCTGGAAGTCCACGATACATGGCGATGCATAGAACTTTTATAGACACTCAGAGGAGGGGGGGGGCTCTGATTCCCTTTCTTGGAAGGGTGGGAGCTATCAGAGAAAACATTCTGGAGGAGGGTGCTACCTAAGGTGAGTGGGTAGGGGACCCATTCCAGAAACAGAGGACCAAATAAGCAAAGACATGGAAGCTGGAAGCAGTGTGGTATGACATGACTATAAAAATAAGCATTTTATTTTTTTAGGTTGGAGTTTAACATTGAAGCAGGAAGTGCAGAGAGATAGAACAGGAATTTAGGCCCGGCCCAGAGGTGTCTGCTTGTCACTCAGGAACCATTTCAAATGTCACTTCCATCAGAAAGTTCATAACGCTGTCCAACGGATTATCTTGGCCCTTGGATACAGATCATGTTGGGAACCACTGGTTTACCTACTCCTATGTTGGATTATGTATTCTGCAAAGAAGCTATCATATCTCATGTCTCTTTGCATCCCATCTCCAGTATGAGTGTGGTTCATATAAAGTATTTGACAAATGTTTGTTGAAACAATGCATGAATAAATGGTTTCATGTAACCAATGTGTCCTGACGTTGGGACATCAGGGAACCATCTTTGAAGGATTGCCAACAGTTTAGATTTCCTTACTTTTGCCTCTTTTGACACTTAGCATCTGAGTAAAACCTTTCTGGGGACATGGGTGAACCCAGATGAGCCAGAATTTGAATTACAGTGTAAGAATTGAAGAGTATCTTATCTGGGGGAGCCAGAGAAATGAGTCTGAACCAAATTCTCTAGAAAATTCTGAGGCCATGGTCTGCCAACATGTCCAAAAAACACAAGTAGGACCTACAAATATATTCAAAGCCAGAGCACCTGAACCATGTCAGGAATTAAGCAAAGGAGGTCCAGGTTGACTGCCACATATGGAGTTGGAATGTGTTTGACCTTTATAGACCATCTGCTTCATGATAGATGGGCAGGTCCGTTTAATTAAAGATACAAGATCTGGGCAGGAAGTGAAGGGATAATTGCTATTTACCTCATGTTTTTTTTTTTTAATCCATCTATGTGTGCTAGGCACAGTGATAGTTATAGTAGGAGATATGACATTGGATGAAGTCAGTTTCTAACATAAATTTATTTATCCTGTCTGCTTTCTTCTGCAATGTAAGATCACTCATTTTTCTGTTGCTGACATGATCATCTGATGATATGATTGGTCTACAAATACTTAAAACCATTCAGTAAACACTGAGAACCATTTGATACATTAGTTTTTGCCAGGTTTTTTGAGGTTTATTGGTTCTTAAAATGTTTTTATAAATTGCTCTTTGTCTCCATTTTCCTAAAATTGTTTCCTGAACTTTCCAGAAGCGGTGCTCAGTAAATGAATGACATCATGATCATATAGTGTAACAGGAAGAAATACAGGATTGCCAAAATTGCAAAAGAATAAGGAAGTGAAAAAAGTTTTCTTAGAAATAATCACACAAGGAATTTGTTTGGGAGATGAAAACACCATCATGACATTATGGTATTATGAAAACAAAATTTAGGAAGTCAAAAGATGAATGTATAAAGCATAAAAAACAAAACTGCACGCATGGCATAAAGATACAGATTTCAACTAGGAAATGTATGAATCATCATAAAAACTAGATATTGAGCATGCTGTCCACAGTATTTTCCAATATTCACTATCTACAATATTCCAGTATTCATTATCTAACATTTTTTGGCCCGAAATATTTTGTTTTTATCTTTTCCTACTAGGCTCTGTCCATATACTCAGGTAATCTGGGAGACAGAGGATTCTGAATAATAGTTCTTTCAAAGGGGTCGTTCGGCTGATGTGTGACTGGGCTAGTTCATTGATTGACACTCCCGAAGTAGTTGAGGATGTTAAAGAAATATGAGATCCAGTTAAATATGGTGGGAATTATGGTAGAAGTGGAGAAAGGATGGCTTCGTTGTGTGTACTTTAATATGTGTATGTTACACATTGGCTTGAATATCTGCAGTCAAATCATGTGTAATGAGTACGATTTATAGCATCTCTGTGTGATGGAAGGGTGCGGTTGGACAGATGAGGGGGGCAGATTTCCTGATAGCTATAGATGTGGCTCTAACTAAAAAATCATACCAAGGCGCCTGGGTGGCTCAGTAAGTTAAGCGTCTGACTTCGGCCCAGGTCATGTTGGTTGAGTGTGAGTTCGAGCCCCTGTCGGGCTCTGTGCTGACAGCCCAGAGCCTGGAGCCTGCTTCAGATTCTGCGTCTCCCTGTCTCTGCCCCCGCCCTGCTCATGCTCTGTCTCTCTCTATCTCAAAAATAAATACACATTAAAATTTTTTTTAAAAATCATGCAAATCATCAATAGGGTAAATGGCATGAATGTGTTATAATGTCTATGAATGACTGGGCGAAATCTCTGAGCCTCACAAAGTCAGGTGTGGGAAAACAGAGTCTTTAATGTTGAACCCACTTTCTCTTGGCAAGATGCCTTATCCAGCACCCCACTGCACCTCTGTGTCATAGCACTAACTGCATTCCTGTTTCCATGTAGTTAATAAATATAAACCAACATTTCTTTAGCATCTACTCTGCTAGGCATTTTTCTGGAAGAGAGAATGAAGAGACGGCAAGATCCTTATTTCCTGATCTAAAAGAAGGAGCAGATAAATAATTGCAATGGAGTCTAATCATTTTTTTATTGGTGAGATGGATAAACTGCTTTATTGCCTTTTTTTCCCACTGATCTCATCTTCATCCTTAGAATTACTGCAACAAGAAAACTGATTCTCCCACACAGCTGATAAGAGCTGATTCCTCCAACTCTGCTTTCAAGTTTTACTATCTCTTATGGCAACACTGGCTAATAAGAGCCTAATGCCCACGTGTCTGCTTCAGCCAAGAGATAAACATTTCACAAGGTTACAGCCAAAGTTCCTTTCTTCTCCTTGTTTTCTTTAGTAAGTAAACACTTTCGCCAGGCTCACCAAATCTCCTGAATGTTTTATAATCTTATACTTTTATAATTTTAGAATCTTATATGCTGGTTGATAAGCATTGTGGTTTTGTTATTTGATTTTCTTTTAGCTGTTACCATGAATGGAAAATACAACTTGTATCTGTCATGTTAAACTTTTTTAATTTATTTTTATTTTTTTTAATATTTACTTATTTTTGAGAGACACACACAGAACACAAGTGGAGGAGGGACAGAGAGAGATGGGGATGTAGAATCCGAAGCAGCCTCCAGGCTCTGAGCTGTCATCACAGAGCCCAACGTGGGGCTCCAACTCATGAGCCGTGAGATCATGACCTGAGCCGAAGTTGGACACTTAACCGACAGAGCCACCCTGGTACCCCTGTCATGTTAAACTTTTTTCTAATCTACAGTCGTCCCCGTTTATCCACAGGGGGTATGTTCTAAGCCCCCCAGTGGCTGTCTGAAACCATGGAGGGTACTGAACCCTATATATGCCATTTTCTCCTATACATACATAACTATGATAAAGTTTAACTTATAAATCTGGCACAGTAAGAGATTAACAACAATAATGAAATAGAACAATCACTAACAATATATTGTAAGAAAAGTTATCTGAATGTGGTCTCTCGAAATATTGCATTGTATTCATCCTACTTCTTGTGATGATGTGAGATGATAAAATGCCTGCATAATGAGATGAAGTGAGGTGAATGACATAGGCATTGTGATATAGCATTGGGCTACTATTGGCCTTCTGCCCATAAGTCAGGAGAACCACCTGCTTTCACAGTTTTCAGACCACGGGTGACAGTGGGTAATTGAAACCAAGGAACACAAAACCATAGAAAGGGATGACTGCTCTAGTTATCTGCACCCAAACTTTGAGTTGTGGTTCTGTGCAGGGAAAGTTCTGGCTTGTTGGACATGTTCTTAATGGTTCCTTGTAAAAGTCAAGGATGTGGCCACTACTGCTTGGAAATGATATGTGCTTTGAAAGCAAAACTCCAAGAAAAAGGGAAGAGTAACTTTTACTCATTAGATCCCAATTCTGAGTCAGACCCCTGATGGCTCCCCCTTGTAAGTGACACTTACCTCTCCCAGTTCCCTGTGAGGTGGATATTACTGCCTTTGTTTTTCAGATGAGAAAACTGAGAGACCCAGGTCACACAGAGTCAAAACTCTGTAGTCAAGATTGTCTTATACAAAATCCCACTGGGCCAAATAAAGCCAGCGACTTCAAGGATAAGGAAAAGAACGGTAGGCAAAGGAGAAATAGGTATCAAGCCACCAATTAAATTCACCGAATGTGTTTATTTTTCCCAGCCCCCCTAGGAAGTAAGGTATTTTCTGCTCTCAGTTTATTTTACATTAGGGACCAAACCAGGATGCGCAAGGCTGACGCTCAATGGGGAGTGAGTATAAGGAAGAGCCCCAAGCTGAAAAAGACAGAAAATCTCAACAATCCAGACAGTTGCCTCTCTGGCCTTACATCTTCCCCTCAAAATCTGATCCTCATGGGGTTCCCAGAGACACCAGCCCCAGGTCAGCCCTCGAGAATGAGAGCAAAAGCAGACCACAGGCAAGGAGAGTTAACTCTCCAGCTGGCCCTGAGCTTCCCATCCCTCTCCAAGTATCTTGAGAAGCATTAATTGGCGTGTGGACTCCAACACGAAATGGTAAAACTTGAGTCTTTAACCAAAGAACTAGAGCAATATTTTATTCATTCATTCATTCATTCATTCATTCATTTTACAACAATGTTTTAAAACGACAAGTTATGATACATTAATGGGTTGTGAAATACTTCACAAGCTTGTCGCCAAATGTCTCAAAAATGGATAAAGGAGGATAGTATAGAAAACGAAATATCAAACACATTGTACAAAGCAAATGTAAGTATTGTATTGTGAACTTGTGTTAGGGGTATGTGTATGTGTGTAAATACATAAACACACACACAGTGGATACACACACACACAATATTTATAAATATGTAAGTGAATGCTTAATCTCCTGAGTTTGACACCTTTCTGTGACCAAGGAAAAATTTATTTTATTACCCCAGGACTTGGTTTCTTCCATGTAAAATTGAGATAGGAACCCTCCCTAACAATAAAGTAATTCCCATTTCCTTATAATTGTGTGCAGTGAGAATTTATTGAAAATTAAAAGTTCACCTTGCAACCAATATCCAATAACTAATATTTTGGGAAAAAAAAAACAGGGTAGTTTTGAGTGGCAAAATTACAGTTGTTTAAAAATTTTTCCTTATAGTTTCCACTATGTTTTCTACGTTATCCGCAACAAGCATGTGTTCATTGTTTTTTATAATAAGAAAAAATATGGATGTATCTTTTAAAACAACTAAACCCTCAGTGCTCCATGTACTGAAAAGGAAACTGTGGTGGTTTTTTTTTTTTTTTTTTTTCTTACCACAAAGGCCTTCAAAGGGAAAAAAAAACAATACATTTAAAACTGCAGAGCAACTTTCAAGAGCAAAATATCTTTTGGTGGTTTTGGTTTGGTTTTGTTGATAAGGTCCATGACTGTGCAGTAAGTGTATAGTTTGTATATTTTCTGCAGGAAAAAAAAAAGTTTGAGTACATTGAATCCTTATCACTCCGTAAATATTTCAGCAGCGGGAGCTACAGCAAACAAATTGCTGCCTGAATAGGAAAGTTTTTTCCCAACACCATTGCTGATAAAGGCGGCCACTTGAAAGTGTTCTCTGGCAATTTCGAAGGAAGGATTTGCAAGGCCTCTGCATGGGTTGACTTTGCAAAATTTGTTTTAGTCCTTTGAGTCCCACTTACTGACTCTAACTAAGTACACCGTTGGAGGCAACCCACAAAAGGAAAAGAAGCAAAAAAAAAAAACAAAAAAACCCAGGATCTTACCTCCCATACTCCATTTACAGTATTTTCTCTCTCAAAGTTCATTTGACTTAAGGAACTTTGATTTATATTGCAACGATATCTTGCTGCTTACCACCAAGAATCAGTCTATTAAATGCCTCAGTCTACACTCTGGACTGACGGGGATGGTACACTGAAAGCAATATTCAGAGCAACAATAATCATTATAGTTGCTGATTTTTTTTTAATGTTTATTTATTTTTGAGAGAGAGCAAGCGAGTTGGGGAGGGGCAGAGACAGAGGGCGACAGAGGATACAAAGTGGACTCTGCGCATACAGCAGAGAGCCTGACGATGCGGGGCTTGAACTCACAAACCGCAGATCGTGACCTAAGCAGAAGTCAGACGCTCAACCGACTGAGCCATGCAGGCATCCTGATATAGTTGCTAATTTGTTTTTAAATTTTTTAAAATGTTTATTCATTTTTGAGAGACAGAGAAAGACAGAGCACGAGTAGGGAAGGGGCAGAGAGAGGGAGACACAGAATCTGAAACAGGCTCCAGGCTCTGAGCTGTCAGCACAGAGCCCGTCGCAGGGCTCGAACTCATCAACTGCGAGATCTGGACCTGAGCCGAAGTCGGACGCTCAACCGACTGAGCCACCCAGGCGCCCCTATAGTTGCTAATTTTTAAGTACAGCCTTAGCAGGAGGAACTGCATTGGGTGCTTTGCCCACATCATCTGTTTGATCCCCACGGTCATCTATGAAGTAGACACTCATACTATTCTCACTCCACAGATGAGGAAACTCAGGCAAAGCTCTGGCAAAGCATTGGGTGCCAGGCTGAGGCTTTACACCTTGAAGGTTTTATGCAAAAAAGTATCTGTATTTTGGAAAGCTAATCCAGGTGGCTTGAGTGAGTTGGGCTGAAGGTAAAAACACCAGATGGGTGAAAACTAGTTGGAAGACCATCGTTCGTTCCCCATAGACACCTCGGCTCTGCAGAATCATAGACTGCCCTCCGGTTGTGCTGAGGAGTTAATGGTCTTACGTCTTTCCACTTATTTTTCATCTTGTGGCAGTTCCATTCTTCCCTTTGCCTCCAGCAATTTCCTACTCCACCTCCAAGCGCTATGCGTGGACAGTCCCTCCAGAGAGACGTAGCTAAGAGGTCAATGGCCTGTGTGAATGGCAGCGTAGAGGGATTTGGGCGTCAGAAGCATCTGCTCAGCCTCTAACAAGCTGTGGCTTTGGGACATTTCTTACGTTTCCAAGACTTACCTCAATTCTGCAGTGGGAATAATAGTACATAACACGAGAAGGGGGTGCGGAAATTTGGATGACACTCTGAAACTTCGAAAGCCTCTATAAATAGAGTTTACTTAAGTAGTTTGTCATCTCAGAGGCCCTCCCCACACCCAAGGAGAATGAATTGTACCAGTCTCCTTTTTCTGTTAGCCGTCCAATCCTACCTCTACATATTGTTGTATTAGGTTGAAATGACATTAAGTCACAAGCAAAGGTCTGTAGTTCTCTCCTGCCTCCACTAGATTCTACCTCCTTGCCCATGAATGGTTGGCTGAACAGCACTATTCTTTCCCAGAGATTTCCATGCCTTAATTCCTGGAATGTGTGAAAATGTTACCTTATATGGAAAAAAAAAAAAGAGTCTGCAGATGTGTTAAGGGTCTTGAGAGGAGATTATCCTGGACTATCCGAATGGGCCCAGTGTAATCACAGGTGTTTTGTTTTGTTTTGTTTTGTTTTGTTTTGTTTAGAGAGACAAGCAGGGTATAAGAAGTGTCAGAGAGGAAATGTGACAACAGAAACAGAGGTTGGAGGGATGTAGTTTGGAGATGAAGGAAGAGACCATCCAGCACAGCACTACAGGTGGCCTCTAGAAGCTAAGAAAGGCAAGGGAACGGATTATGCCCTAGAGCCTCTAGAAGGAAAGCAGCTCTGAGGACACCCTGAGTTTAGCCTGTGAGCCCCAAATTGCGCTTCTGACTTCCAGGACCGTAAGATAATAAATGTGTATTGTTTAAGCCATTGTGTTCATGGTACTTTGGTACAGAAGCAATAGGTAACTAACACGCCTATCTGGAAGCACCCTCCTTCCTCCCCAAGATATAGTGGTGTCTTCCCGAAACATGAAACATGTACAATCTTGCACCTCTCAATGTTCCACAGCTGTTTAACATACATTCGTGATTTCTCCAATGTCAAGGGATTCATGGAACAGTGGTGGGCTGCAAAGAAAGTTTTACTGAACGTAAGAATACCAAGGAGAGCATCTGTTCAAGACATTTGCAGGTTTATAGGAACATTCACAGCATATTAATGGGGTGTAGCAAAACCCAATTCTGTAGGTTTGACAAATGTGGGATTCACTAAAGGTAGTTATGTGGGTATCAGAACTATTTTTAACATTTCGCCTTGGTGACATGTCCACATTATCAAAGGACCAATAAAGAGTGAAATAGTTTAATGTAATTCTCTGGAAAGTATAAATATATTTCCACTAAGGAGTAGAGAATCCTAGTTTCATTTGTATTATTTTTTCTAATACTTAAGTTGAATATAAATCTTTACAATTTGTTTTTAGTGTGTATTTATTTCTGAGACAGAGAGAGACAGAGCATGAGAGGGGGAAGGGCAGAGAGAGAGGGAGACACAGAATCCGAAACAGGCTCCAGGCTCTGAGCTGTCAGCACAGAGCCTGATGTGGAGCTCAAACTCACAAACTGTTTGATTATGACCTGAGCCGAAGTCGGTCGCTCAACCAACTGAGCCACCCAGGCACCCCGGTTGAGTATAAATTTTAAGGGCATAAAAGCAGAGCCTTATTTATTTATTTATTTATTTCTTACTTATTTATTTAAAAAAGCCTGTGACGTTTCAGTGTGATTAATATTTACTGGCAAAGCTAATTATAACATTAATATGTAAATAAAGTAAAATCACGTAAATATGCAAATATATATCAGTGAACGTGTCACACTAAATGAACCAGTCCTTATTAAACCCAACTTCCCTTCAAATATATTTTTTGCTTAAAATTCTGGAGATTTTCTTTTAAATGAAATTGAGTCAACACTATTTCTTTGCTCTATTAAGAAATACACCACACGTCGATTTATTTTATTTATTTAGAACTTGGAGGGCAATAAAAAGAAAAAACATCGGGAGATTTTTCCACCATTAGCTTGAAAATGAATAAAACAGAAAACATGCTGCATTGCAACTGTACAGAGTGAGGCAGCTGGTAGCTAGCTCTCCAAAAGCTTCCGGAGTATTTTCTTATACAGGGGGGCGTTCGGGTCCAGGCATATTTTCCTACCATTCTTCAGAGAAGCTCTGCCAGAGAAAAGATTTGAACGTAGGGTTAGACGGTAGTGAAGCGGGGTGTGGAGGAACACAGGCTAAGGCAAAGGAGGCAGAGGGTAGGGCCCCGAAGCCAGTGCATGGGACTCACATCATCTGGGGAATGGGGCAGTGGACTGTCGCACCCATCACCTCCAGGCTGCGGATATGCTTGGGACGGACTTCGGAGGTGGTCTTCACGCACACGCAGCGCAGGTGCTCATCTCCTTCTGGGTCCCCTGAGGGTTGGAGGGGCGGGGAGGCGGTGGAGGACAGAGCGGTGAGTCAGTGAACCTTCGAACTTACCTTAGGGATCTTTTTTCATTGCGTTTGGCTTTCATTTCCTCACCCATAAATCATACCTCCCTCAGAGAGAAGTGTTACTGACAAGACGGTAAAGTGCACCGGGCAGCTCATGGCACAGCGCCCGCACACCTAGGCAGAGCTCAGAAGATTATAAAAATTCCACCCCAGCCCTGGGGGTTCCCCGACTGCCTGTCGTCCGCCCCCGTCCCCTCCATGCCTTATTTTAGCTCTTACCTCTGGGGAGGGCGACCACAGCTGGCAAGAGCAGCAGTCCCAGGAGCAGGAGCCCCGAGCTGGGCAGGGGCCTGGGGGCGCGGGCACCCACTCGAAGCCTCATGTCCAGCAGGTGCCAGCAGGAGCCGAGAGTGCAAGGGCAGTTGGGGCCGAGGCTTTGCAGGCCAGTGGCTCCTAAGACTCTCCAGGCCGGTTTTATCCCCACTGTCAGCCCTGTCCTGTCCGGAAAACTGGGGCGGATGGTGGGGCAAGTGGAGACACTTCTGGGAAGGGTTAGGCCAGATCTGGCCAGCCAAGATTAGGAGGAAAAAAAAGAAGAAGAAGAAGAATACTGGGGTCAGCTGTTTTGGCTGGGAGCTGGGAGCAGGAGCAACACCCTCAATCTAAATTCATGTACGTGCACATGGGTGCAGTTAGAGCCAGTATTTGAACCTGTCTGTTGGCTTTGTTATGTGTTATTGTAGAGTTCTCTGTGATCACTATGTTGCCATTTATACAGGTGGTGCCTTCAGACCCTAGACAGTTTCTGTTTCTTTCCCAACTGGCAACAAACTGCCTTTTCAAGAACTGCTTATTTCTGCCAGCGTGTCCTGATTACCACGGAGTTGAGCTTTGTGGCTGTGTGTGTTAAAGGTGTGTCTTCGTAATTGTTTTCTTGCTCGTAAAAAGTTGAATTGGTCTTTGGGATGACTCAGCTCTGAATTTCACCCGAATGTGAAGTTTCCTCGTCTCTCGAACAGGATCTACCCTGCCCTACCAGCCACCCCCTAGGAAGCAAAGTCTGTTACCCTGGTCTATCCTCTTACCCTGAGAAAAATTATGAAAGTAATATTGGAATGCACTCATTCTGTAAAAACTTGGTGCCCACATGTTACTGCGTTGGGCTTGGCCCAGAAATGAGGTCAAGCAGGAGAGTTTCCAGGCCACATTTCCCAGAGCCTGCTGTGACCTGGACAAGTGCCAGTTTAAGTCAGGCTGCACTGTGGCTGGATCAGTGATGTTCTAAGGAGGGCACAGAGCTTCTGGGAGTGGAGTGTAGAAAGATGTGGAAGAGGGGTGGAGGCTAGGTAACAAAATCCACAAAGTAAAGGTCAAGAGATCAATATGGACCATCTTCCCTTCCCTGAAAAAAGGATGACTTGGGCTCTTTTTTTTGTTTTGTTTTAAGTTTATTTTTCTTGAGAGAGAGAGAGAAGAGAAAGAGAGCAGGGGAGGGACACAGAGAGAGAGAGAGGGAATCCCAGGCAGGCTCTGTGCTGTCAGCGCAGAGCCTGATTTAGGGCTCAAACTCATGAACTATGAGATCATGACCTGAATCGAGATCATGACCTGAATCGAAATCAAGAGTCAGGTGCTTAACTGACTGAGCCATCCAGGTGCCTTTACTTGGGCTCTTAAATAGGGCAAAGTATGTCCTCATCTCAAAGCCAGAGGTTTTCTGTCGCACTGATTAACAGTGAAGGGCGTCAGTGGCCCACGGCAGGAAACTAGCTGACTTCTGAATGCTCAGGAGGACCAGGCTTCTGCAGGGCTATGCAATGTCCCTCCTCCACCTACAATGTTCTTTCTCTTAGTATCCCACCACTTGCCTTTCGGCTAAGTCCCATTCAAATTTCTGGTGTCTACCTAACATCACTTCCTCAGCGAGGCCTTTCCTGACAGCTACAGCTAATTGTGTTCCCTGTTGTGTCTTGTAGCATCCCTGCATTTGCGATCTCTCACTGATACAGATATTATACACGCAGATACATATGCATGTGCGCGAGTGTGTGTGTGTGTGTGTGTGTGTTTGAAAGTGTTTAAAATGTTTTCTGGGGCGCCTGGGTGGCTCAGTCGGTTAAGTGTCCAACTTCAGCTCAGGTCATGATCTCATGGTTTATGGGTTCAAGCCCCAAGTCGGGTGCTGTGTCTCAGATTCTGTGTCTCCTTCCCTCTCTGTCCCTCCCCCGCTTGCACTCCGTCTCTCTCTCTCTCTCTCTCTCTCTCAAAAATAAACATTAAAAATTTTTTTTAATGTTTTATCTCCCCACATGCAAAGCTGTATGAGGTGAGCGGTCATAATGTATATCACTGTTCTAGAACATGGGTAAGGACTCAATATAAAGTACTATATTCATGAAGATAATGTTGAAAATGATGCTGCTGAGGCTTTGGCTTGTTCCTCTGTCGGTTTCTTCACACAGTTAGAGCAGACCTCTATATCTGCAGGTGTCCCATCAGGTTGTGATTATTTGTCAACCTGTCAGCCCCTCCGACCAGACAGTGATCTCTTCAAGGACAATTCTCTGGGACTTACATATGTTGAACATCCAGCATCCAATGCAAATGGATGATCCAGAAGGTGCTGTAACTTACACAAGTGTATTGCACTAAAACTTGAGATCCCAAATAGGGTTAGTGGCAGAGGGGATGGATAGAAGAGATGGTTTGGGATATGAATGGGTGGCATACCGGATTTTACAACCTTACCCCCAGATGTCAATGTTTACAGGAAGTAGTAAATGTCATTAAGTGATTCTTTCTCTGCATTACATGAAATAGTTTAATGCACACAAAAACGAAAGACATGTGCATCTTAGGAGGTATCGCATAGTGGAAAAAACCTGTGTCATGTTTCAGGAGCTGACCCTGTTGGTAGTAGGAGGAAACCACTAGAGAAATGAATGAAATGTCTGAGCTCTTGTGAATTATTGGAGAAAAACTAATGAAAACGATTGCAATCCCCACTTACTGCTTTATTATATGTTTATATATATGTGTATATATATTAACTACCATTTAATAAGTGCATTTATTTTGTAGACGAAACATTTTAAGGCACTGAGCCTATACTGATGAGGAGATAATAAAAGTAGATCTTAATATACAAAATTTGTGAACTAAATGCTTAATACGTGAGTGTTCCCCCAAAGTCCATTTACAGATTGGGGTTGGTGAACTTGTTTCTCCTTCAACCATCAAAGTATGCTGCTTGTGATCAGGTCCTATTTTTGTGTGCCAATAACATCGCGATATAGGATATAATCTCTTCATTAGAGAAAGAAGAATCGGGGAATGTGGTGTGGTGGTGAAGAACAGAGCTTCAATTACTCACTCTGTCACCTACTTATTTATCTGATCTTGCGGCAAATTTCCTAATCTCTTTGAATTTCAATATTCTTCTGTAGAACACTGGGAATGCTAATAGTACAACAAATAAAATAATAGCTAACATTTATATAGGGGTTCTTGTGGGGCTTCTAGCCCTTTGAATCTATTAACTCTTAATTTTCACATCGGTTGTCAGACAGGCAATATTATTATCCCATTTTAGAGATGAAGAAACTAAGGCACAGAGTGGTTATGCAACCTGTCCAAAGTTACACAGCTAGTAAGGGGTAGAGCTAATTCACCCAATTATTCTCTTTACAGAGGATGAACTCTTAACCAGATCATATCTATCTTGTGAGAATCATTTAATTCATCCATACAAAACACTTAGTATGCCAGGCATATTAAAATTTATCCAAAAATGTTCACTATTATAATAAATTAAGAATGACACACATCAGTGGCATGTGGGTGGCTCAGTAGGTTAAGCGTCTGACTCTTGATTTCAGCTCAGGTCATGATCTCACGGTTGAGGAGATCGAACCCTGCATCGGACTCTGTCTGTGCTGATAGCATGGAGACTGCTTAGGATTCTCTCTCTCCCTCTCTCTCTGCCCCTCTCCTGCTTGCACGTACATGTTATTTTTTGCTCTCTCTCAAAAATAAACAAATAAACTTAAAAAATAATAATAATGGGGGCGCCTGGGTGGCTCAGTCGGTTAAGCGTCCAAATTTAGCTCAGGTCATAATCTCACAACTCGTGAGTTTGAGCCCTGCATCAGGCTCTATGCTGACAGCTAAGAGCCTGGATCCTGCTTCAGATTCTGTGTCTTCCTCTCTTTATGCCCCTATCCCACTCGTGCTCTCTCTCTCTCTCTCGGAAATGAATAAATGTTTAAAAAAAAATTTTAAATAATAATAATAAATTAAAAAATCTAAAATTGACACAGATCATCAACTAGTGATTTTGTGTGCTGTATTGAGAAATAAATGAAGTGTAAAAAAAGGAGGGAGGGGTTAGTAAGGCTTTTTCCCTCAACAATTCTGTTAAAATTAATAATATATGACTGCAAAGCAACAACAAGTTTTGATTTCATGTTAATACTTCTGTGAGGATAGTGTGGGTATAAATTTAAGGGATTAAGAAATAAATGACCAGGGGCGCCTGGGTGGCTCAGTCAGTTAAGCGTCTGACTTCGGCTCAGGTCATGATCTCACGGTCTGTGATTTTGAGCCCCACGTCGGGCTCTGTGCTGATAGCTCAGAGCCTGGAGCCCGTTTCAGATTCTCCTGTTCATGCTCTGTCTCTGTCTCAAAAATAAATAAACGTTGAAGGAAAGAAAGAAAGAAAGAAAGAAAGAAAGAAAGAAAGAAAGAAAGAACGAACCAGAGGGAGCGGGGAGAGAATGGGCAAAATGGGTGAAGGGGAATAGGAAGTCCAGGCTTCCAGTTATGGAATGACTAGGCCACGGGGATAAAAAGCACAGTGTGGGGAATGTAGTCGATGGTGTTGTAATGATGTTGTACGGTGTCAGGGGGGTAGCAGCACTTGGGGAGCACACAGCACAAGGGAGAGAGATGGTCAGTCACTCTGCCGAAATGAATGCAACTTTGGCCATCAGCTATATTCAAATAAAAAAAAAATGTAAAAAAAAAAAAGAAAGCTCTGTTTCTTATAAAACAATGATTAGAAGTCTGCCAACGTGTGAACTTTTTATTTTCGTATTCGCAAGGTTGATTCCACCACAAAAATTGTAAGCAGACAGGATGTGAATGCAAATGTATATGAACATTCCAGGTTAAAACATTTAACGCCATAGAGAACCTATGTTATTATTAGGATTATTATTGAAAATACTGGAGTGTTTTTAATAGAGAGAATGTTAATGCTGTTCATCATATATTTTTTTATTCTATAGTATTAAATGTATTCACTTTAAAGTAAGTGACCACAGCTTACAAGACTCACATTCTACAACTGTATTATTTTTTAGGGTTTGAAGGCTGAAATAAACACTAGAAAAACCTTTCAAAAATGCTTGGAGGCAAAGTATCCTAAGACGAAGACAATGAAAAACTCTATTAAGTCCCTAAATAAATCAACAAACATTTATTGAGCAAGTGCTCTATTCTGGGCTCTGTGTGATTCCTAATAACAATGGCCATTATGGAATCTATTAATCATCATGAGTATAGCTAGTCTCACACTCAAGTAGAGCAAGAGAGGTTAACACGCATATGAGTATTTGGAAAGAAAATTTTAAATAAAAGAATGCAAAGCATAGTGCCATATTTAGCCAGGAGTTAGGGAACAAACCATATATTATATTTTGGCAGTAAGTTTGTTTACTGTTATCTTCTCTCTGTCATCTATGAACCAGCCTTCTCAGAATGTCATGCGACTTTTCGAGGCAGAATTGAACACATATCCAAAGTTCAATACAATATGAGTAGGTATTTTGGATAAATAAGAACTCCAGGAAGTCGAACCTTCAAACTCCTACTCTTCTTGGGAGATAGAAAGATTTGACACAAAGCGAACAGATTAAGCCATTGACCCACTACTTTCCAAAATTTTCTGGACTATTTTCTTGATTTTGGGAGCTTCTGGGTCCAGGCAGACTTTGTTCCCGTTCTTCAGCGTGGCTCTGCAAGAGGGAATGGAATGATCTGTGAGTGCCCTGGCCTGACCCTCAGAAGGCATTCACCGGGCTGGATGGATTAAACTGCGTCGGTGGGGACAGAAGCAAAGAGTTTCCCTAATGCCCAATGAGGCAATGGTACAAAAACAGGGACTTACATCACTTCGACGTTGGCACAGTGGGGTCCTGCCCTGAGCACCTCCAAATTCTGGATGTTACTTGGGTGAATGCCAGAGACGGTTTTCATACACAGGCAGCGAAGTTCAACGAACGGCTCCACGTCTGCACGTTTAGCTAGGGTAGAAAGCGTGACTCTGTTAGTGGTCCCGATTCTTGCGGAGATCTTATCTAGTGGCTTGTTTCCTTAGCCCCTTATGTGTTAACTGTGCCGCTCTCCTAAAGTCGCTGCGTCTATGACCGTCCGATCTTTAGTAAAGTACCCTGGCAGAATGCTTTGGCACACGTGAAGTGCCCACTAAGCATACCCTCTCCTCCCGGAGGTACTGGTGTAACGGCCTCTCCAGCCCCAGGAGCGACCGTGTAGACTTTCCCCCAGGCCCTGCTGCAGCAGAAGCAGCCACAGCTGCAGAGAGGCAGGGACTCCACTCTCAGCGCTCCCGCAGTTTCTCTTACTTAACCCAGAGGGAACCAGCGTGCTCAGGAACAGCGACAGCAGTAGCAAGCCCTGTAGGACCGGAAGCCGGCTGGTGCTGGAGCAGGAGGAGGTAGGACTGAGGCCCATGGTGGAGACGACTAAGCTGGAGTCGGTCCTGGAGGCCTCGGTGCGAGGCCGAATTGCTGCCTCCAAGTCTGCGGTCATGGTGTCTCATGCTCTCCCGATGCCTTTTATACAAGCCCCTCGAGGCCAGCAGGGAGAAAAAAGATAGGGAAGAAGGGATGGTGTGTGGAAATACATGTGGGAGGATGGGCAAGTTGTGCTCAACCCAGATAAACACCAGGCAGGTCGGGGTTCCTGCTCAATTTTATTTATACTTCCCTTCACACTGTGCTCTCCACACCCCCCTTCCCCCATTCTTAGTACCCATATCCTTTACACGAATATAACCTTCCACATAGGGAGGTAAGAACTAAACTGAAGTCTTACACAAATTTTCTTTGTGTATCTACATGATAACACTCTGCTTTTCCTATAAGGCAATTTCTAGGCTTAACAGACACTTTATGACTATCTGAGAGCATACATATATGGCCCTTTCCAGGTGCCAAAGAAAGCAGATGTTCCTAACTCGGCTGTTGATAAATGTTAGGATTTGTTTGTAGTATGTGCATAAAGTAGGAGCCAATTACCGCCAAAGGCCCACTTTGCATATTAGTTTGTGGGTTGCTTTCTGTTTTCAGAATGTATTATTTTTTTCTAATGCCATCCAGAAACTAGAAGAAAAGCACCTCCTCCCTCGTGTTGTAAAATAAACTGCTTGTTGAGTCTACTCTAAAAAGCAACACCCAGCATATTTCCTTTTTCTTTTATTTTTAATATTTCAGGGAAGTAGGTAATATAATTCATCGTGAAAGGTTCATACACTGCAGATGTATGTGGAATAAAACATGTAAATTTCTCTTCATCATTATTCTATATCCTCACTCTCCAGTGGAAACCTTAGATAACAGTTTGATATTAGTTTTCTGTTCTGTCTACATTTATATACACACATATGTGTATATAGACAGACACGTCACTCGTAGAGAAACACATATATCGATAGAGGTAGACATAGATTTCTTAATATAAATGGGATCATTAGATGGTTTGCTTTTGCCCTTCAAAAATACGCCTTCAGCATCCTTTCATGCTACCCCAAGGTCATCTTTCCCCATCCTTTTTAATGGCTGCGTGACTTTGTATGGCATGGGCAATCCTCAACCAACTTCTGTCTTATTGGTGACCTTGAGGGTGTTTCCAGGTTTGCAGTGTTACAAACTGCAACAAAATCTCTGTTCCTCAATTCTCAGAGCGCAATCATGAGTCTTGATCTCAAACCCTAGGTGATATAGAGAAAGCACCTGCACATCACAGGCTGGCTTGTGTGTGTTATTGTCTGGATCTCGCTTTCTTCTATGAGACTTGCTTCCTCAATACACTTTTGAAGGTAGAGGCATGTCCTAGGTTTCTTTGAATGCTTTAGGGATTTTTTTGGTGTGTAGGATAATACATTACACAGTGGGTCTTAAACAGTGTTGGTGAGTAGATCAATGAGTATCGTATGAAGGAAAGTTTTTAATCAGACACAATCCTCAGACCAAACTCCATCTGGTACCAAGTACCTATAGTATAAAGAGGTGATTTGGAAGCCTGGGAATAACGGACAAGGTTCTAGCCACAAGCTGTCTTCCTATTACAACTATGTACAAATCTTACACAATATTATTTAAACTTCTCATTATTTGCTTATGTTTTATACCTTTAACATTTTGGAAGAAATTCAAAATATTCAAATGTACAAAATTACATTTTCTATCAAAAGAATGAATACAGTCAATTATTGTTTCCAATTGTTTTTTCTTTCAACTTTAAAGCCAATTCTCCCTCTTGTTTAAGTTAGACGATACCTACTTAAGTTCATCTGCCCTGTTTTGTAAATGTATTTCTCTTTCTCACCCCTTTAGCTTTCCCCATGTATCTTACAGTCTGGCAGTAGAACATATTAAAATGATTTTCCACCTCTTCCAACTCAGAAATTCATAGTCTAAGAAGCAAAGTCAAGAAAAAGGTTAAGCTGAAAATGACTATCCTTCTTAGAGCTGAGATGTGGAGTGAATAAAGAGAGATTCTCAGCAGGAAACAGAGTAAGAGGAGTGAACGCCTTTCTAGTTCTTCCTGAGCGATGACTTTATAGTCTTTCCTCATTATTGTGATTGAAATGTTATTCATTCTCTGGTCAGATATACTTTTATTCAAATGTAAGCTCAAAAGCATTTTCAGAGCAAGATATAAAGTGTTGTGGTTTTTTTTTTTTTTAAGTATTATACTTAAATATTAAATATATTATACTTAAGTATTAAGTCTTTTTTTTTTTTTTCCCCATCCATCACAGCCCCAACACATATTGTTTGCTGCATTTATTAGTTTCACTGGACACTTTTCCCTCTATACACACACTATCCAAATTTCTTTCCTGGTTCATTTAGTACCAGGAAAGCGGTAGGCATGTCGCAGAGTATCATTAAGCCATTGTCTTAATCAACATATTTGTCACAAAACATACAACGTCAGCAAGGTTCATGAGGAAGCATTAACAAATTTCTTGAGTCACTAAAATTTCACAAGGCTATTAGTTGGCACTTGAGGTAAATAATGTTTTGCTAGCTTTTGCTGATTCAGTAAATATTAAATATCTAGTATGTGCCAGATGTTTAAACGTTCTCCTCATTGGGTGACTTGGTCATTGTGCTATGTCTTTTTTTAAAAATGAGACCTCAGGGTGCCCAGAGGCGGCTCAGTCGGTGAAGTGTCCAACTTCCTCTCAGGTCATGACCTTGCAGTTTGTGGGTTCAAGCCCCATGTCGGGCTCTGTGCTGACAGCTCTGAGCCTGGAGCCTGCTTGGGATTCTGTCTCCTGCTCTCTCTGCCCCTCCCTCGCTTATGCTCAGTCTCTGTCTCTCTCTTTCAAAAATAAATACACATAATTTTTTTTTTTTTTTACAGTGAGACCTCAAATACTGGTGCAAAGTAATGGGTCACCAATACCAATGTGATGTCGTTACCACTATACTGCTAACTGTGCTAACTGTATTGCTGTCATTTGCACCTGGTAGGTTTTTTTTTGTTTTTGTTTTTGTTTTTGTTTCCATGAAGAGAAACACAATACAAACTCTGAAAAACTGGCTTACTAAGTGGATAAAAGATACTTTGAAGTCAGTTATTCAATGAAAAGAAGCTTATACAGAATAGTATGTTTAAACAAATGCTAGAAAGTTAGTGTCAAAGTTTTTGGGTTTTAAAATAACTGGGCAGCCTTTTTATGGATCCAACATTGTCACGCTGTTTATTAGTTTAATTCTTCTGGTGTGGTAAGTTACTTTATCTCTTTTTCCTTTAAGTCATTGTATAAATAGCAGAGTCCCAGTCATTTAGGAAACTAGCAACGTTTCAAAGACTCAACTTATCTGTTAGCTCTCTTGAAAGAAAATATCTAGACATTGGAGGAGCATTACCCACTAAAATAAAGCATAGATTAACTGTCATACATAAAAGATTTTGAACTGACATCTCCCAAGTATGAAGGAAATAAGCTGTCATTCGCAAATTAGTCATAAAAGCAATTAGTACAGAAGATCTTGGGGATAATGCAATTTGGGGTCTTGCTGTCTAAGCACCTTAAGTAATCAATTGAAATACTAGAGGATAAAAGATTTCCTCTATGTGCTGAAACCAAATATGTTTTCTGTATGATTCTCAGTTGACAAGAAGAACCCAGACCTTAGTTACTCTGGCACTCGGCACCCAGAGGTGAAGCCTGGGGTGGGGTGGGGTCAGGGAAGGAGTAGGGAGGGCGGAAGAATTGAAGGGGAGTGTCTTCCTGGGTGCTGTTGGACAGAAGCCCCGCAAAGGTTCGAGGAGCTGGGAATTTTCACTTTAATTTAATGCCAATTAATATTAGCCATTGAGCGTCAAATGCATAACGACCCGCTCGTGTAACAAGTCAAGCCCAAATTTAGTGGCTTACGACAATATATTATTTCTGATGGTTCCATATGTTAATGAGTGGTACTTGGACCTCACTTAAGTGGGTGTCATCAGAGCACAACTGGAAACGCTGAGAAGTCCAACATGGCCTCTCCCACATGGAAGGGGCTTGTGCGGCTGCTGGGGTAACTTCATCCCCCTGCTCCTCCTTCTCTTTCAAGTAGCATTATTGTACTTCTCAGGAGAACAGGAAGAATGGAAAGAAGGAAGGAAGGGAGAAAACGATAGAAGGAAGGAGGGAGGAGAAAGGAGAGCTGGGAAGGGAAAAGAAGGAAGGAAGAAAAGTAAAAAAAGGTAAGACAAAGGCCCTCCACTCCCCCCCCTTCCTTCCCCTACTGTCCTCTCCTCCTTGCCCCCTCTGTTCCCCCCAATCTTTTCCATCTCCTCTCATCCCCTCCAGGCCTCTCCCCTTCTCTGACCTTTCCTCCCCCACCCTTCCCTCTTCTCTTCTCCTTTTTTCTCCCCTCCCCTGTCCCTGAAACCCGGATGCACCGCCCACACTCCTTCCCTTTCAGGATCCTCTGGATGGTGCACCACAGCTGTCTCCAGTTGCTGGAAATGATGGCTGCAGTCAGCTCACAACTGAGACCTTCTCTGGGCACAGCCCAGGGCCCCAGGGAAATGTCTCACCCAAAGTTGTCCCCGCTCCCCAGAGGTAGCCCACATCTAGTGACCTGTCAGTGGGAGAGGTTGGAGGTCTGCTCCCTTGCCACAATTCAGAGTAACTCTGGAAGGCTACCCCAGCCCCAATGACAGATGTTAATCTTTAGAGCACTCCTCAGTAAACTTCCTGCACGCAAGCGTCCTCTCAGGGTTTGATTCTGGGGAATCCCACCCGAGGGACTCTTTCTCTCTCTTTTAAAAAAAATCTAGTCCCTTATCATTCAGCTTTCGAGTGAAGCTTTGTCCGAGAGAATTCAGTATATTGGCCGCCATAAGACCTTAACTTAGGCTGAAAGCTTCTCATTTTTGTAATCTCCGTATCTCAAGAATCCTGTACTGGGTCTGTTCTGTAACAAGATTATCAATAAATGGGTATTGATGGATGAACATTTACAAGAAGAAAAATATGCCGTATATGTTGGTAATACTGACACATGAATGACAGAAAAAAAAAAGACAGAGAATATGAATACATTGTTCCCAGAAGCTTCTTACAAATGACTTGTGGAAACAAATCCTGCGCTAAAACTTAAGGATCCATGCATAGATAGAAAGAATACAGATACATTTGAACAAAATGATGGCACTTAAACTACAGAGCTCTCAGTTTTCTGACTTTAAATTAGGGAATAGGAACTAATATTTGTCAAGTACCTACTCTGTTCCAGGATCAGCCCTTAGTGCCTGTGAGACAGATATTATTACTGTACTGATTTTACAGATGAGAAACCCGAGGGATGGAGATGTTAAATAAACTGCCAAGGTCAAATAGCTGGAAGTACTCAAAACCAGATTTGAAACATAATTACCCTGACTTTGTATTGTACCACAAAATGTAAAGAATTACAATTACTGACCTCTCCAGCTGGAAACCAGTTAGCGATTTTTCTCTTTGTTCAGCCTAGAGGTGGGTCAGAAACAATCATCCCACATTTATGTGGCAGTGGAATCACATCTTTTAAGAATGTGGTTTTTGGGGCACTGGGTGGCTCAGTCGGTTAAGCGTCCAACTTCGGCTCAGGTCATGGTCCATGAGTTCAAGCCCCGCGTTGGGCTCTGTGCTGATACCTCAGAGCCTAGAGCCCGTTTCAGATTCTGTGTCTCCCTCTCTCTCTGCCCCTCCCCTGTTCATGCTCTGTCTCTCTCTGTCTCAAAAATAAATAAACGTTTTAAAAAAATTAAGAAAAAAAGAATGTGGTTTTTACAGAGGAGGTAGGGGTTCTTGCAATTTCTCAATATTTACAAAATAGGACTCTAGACTTCATAGAAAGAAACTTTTGCATGTAAACTCTAAGTCTCCCTATGTCATTATTTCACTGTACATATTTGAAGTATGAACAATCCTTTTCGGGAATATAATATTAATTTTGCTGACTAAAAGCAAACCAGGACGGTCAGCCAAAATTACAATCATGTGCATTCTCTCTGTCTTCTGTGATTCAGTCAGGGAGGCAAATCAAAACCCCCAGGTACTCATTCTGTCTGGTAAATTTCTCAATTTGTAACATCCAGGAAAGACTTTTGAAGTTAAATACACTATGAGAGCTACCCACAGTGATTTTCCTTATGCAAGAATTACAAGTATGATAGAAAAACAAAGCCACTAGTCAGATTTATCATAGATCTTGTCATACCTTCAAGAATTGAAGGATTATGTGAATGTGTCACACCCAGAGGCAAGCAGGAAAATGTGGTAAAATGAAGGGCATTAATTAAACATTGGAAATTGTCTGGAGGGGGGCAGTAACAGATATTTTAGCTGGCCTCTTGTTCAAGTCCTAGTGCTTTCATAACTGAGAGTGAGTTTCAGATAGACAGTAGAGTGAATGTGGCATTTAGGAGTTTGTGTGAGGAAAATGTATCTCTAGAAGACTTACAGTGGGTTAATTTCCCCCAGATATATTAGTCGTTGAATTTGCTAGTGGTAAGATAAATGGTAATGCCATTATTAGTGAGTAGTAACTGCCAATGAGGGTCTTGTATAGGTTATACTTCCGTAATATCATCTCTTTTCTTCATAGAACAACCAATTATAGCATGAGCATGACAAACAGAATTGCAAGAATACTACAAATGAGGTCTTACTCTATGGTCTATAAACAAACCAAACTTATAAGTCTTGTTTCTGGGTAAAACAAAGATCTTGAATGATGGCAAAGAAAAAAGTAATCAGTAATGTTTATTTCTTCCAGAACATACACTTCACATTTAATATGCTTTCATTTATTATTGTCAGGCACTGACTCCATGAGTATTTTGGGGCTGGTATGACAAATAAGAGATTATTTAAAACACTGAAATTTATAGTTCACACATCTATGGTAATTTGATTTGCTTTCTCAATGTTTCCCTAATATTAGTATATGATTCATAGGTTCAAAGGGAAAAAAGCACTATTTGGGAGAGTAAAAAGATCATGAAAGTTTAAAAATTTTTGAGGTATTTTGTTTTTTTTTTCAATATTGCTAAAAAATTGGTCCGTAAATCATCTCTTTAAAATTTTCCATACCTTTGTATCTTCCTGTCTTTCTCCCTCTTCTGTGTTACGTAGAGCTATATTAATACATAATAATGATGTATTACTATAATTACTGTAATAATACATTAATAATATGTTAATAACATATACTAATCTAGTAGGTGTTTTATGTATAAGGAGAGAGATGAAAAGGTGTAGAATAATTTAGCTTAGATATAGATGTGTTAATAATATATTAGCATGTACTAATAAATACATATGCACCAATATAAGCATATATATTGATCCAGTTGGTGTATGTGTATATGCATATCAATTGGATTAGTCTCCTTCCTTTCATTTTCTTGCTTTTCCTAAGGATGAGTTATTTACATGAAATTGCTATTTTGATACTGAGAGACAGTGAGACTCCTTCAGTCCAGACCAGTCTTCTGCTTAAGCACCTACTATGGGCTAGGCAATGTCCTAAAAACAGAAACGAATGTGACAAAGGTAATCTGGCCCTCATGGAGCTCACAGTGAAGCTGGAATAGACCCTAAATAAATGACCACAGGGATATAGTCTCTATGGATTCTACAGTCATGTCAGTGACAAAATGTTATGAAGGAAAAAAACAAAGTGCTATGAGAGGATGTAAAAGAGGGCTTCATCTGGGGAGGGCAAGGATCAGTGAGGTCCTCAGTGACAGGTCAACTGACTTCAAAGGGAGAACGGAGTTGGCCACGTGAAAGTGAGGAGTAGATGTTACAGGTTGAGGGGACTACCTACCCCAGGGCTCTTGTTAGATTACTTGTAGACAAGCTGAAGAAAAGAGAGTAAAGGAATTACCATTTATGCAACATCACATTGAGCAGGTTACTGATGTTAGGACACTGTCTAATAACCTGAGGTTCAGGATAATTTATTAATTCCTTAAGTCAATCTGTGGCAGGTATATTGGGGATGCAGAGATGCATATGGTTGACGATCGAGGAGAAGTCTTACGTATAAAGAATAAAGAAACTCACAAACAAACAAAAAACCCCACGATACAATATTTGCTACTCAAAAACACTGAAATATTTAGAAGATCCTTAGGAGAATATCAAAATGGAAGCCACAAATTCTTCTGGGAGTGCCAAGGAAGACTTCCTGAGGGAAGCATTGTTTGAGCTGAGTTCTAAAGGATGAATAAGCTTCCTCCTTTAGGCAGAAAGTGGTGAGGCCCTTCCAGGTAGAGGCCCTACCAAATGCAAAGGTGTGGACCCAGGAAAGAACACTCCCAATTAGGGAACTAATAAGCTCCTGATTGCAAGGGTGCAAAGGACCCGTGAAGTTAAAGTAGTCATCAGGAGTCAGTCAGATGAGACAGAACTGAATATGCCATGTTTCACAATTTTTATTTCCCATCTAGGAAATAGGGAACCAGTTAAGGATTTAAGGTAAGGAAGCCTTACCTTAAATTTGTGTTTTCTAAACAGCCCAAAGGCTGTTGGTGCTCTGAAGGAGTAACTGGAAGGGGACTGATCTTGGAGAAAGGTTGAACTTATACAGTGGGCCCCGGGGGGAAATGAGGGTCCTCTCTGCTAGCCAGAGAGTAGCATAGTTAGTTCTCAGATAATGCAGAATTAAAGATAAGCAAAGTTTTTGCAACAGTATCAGAAGGAAGAAACAACATAAGTAAATTTTATATATCTTTTATTTTTTCCAAAGAACAGAAGAAGTACCATAAACCAATAAGACATATGATGAAAAGTAATTTTAACATCGCAGGTGTGATGCATAGGTAATTCTTTATAACAAAACGGTCAAAACCTCAGCCTGCGTATATTTCTTCAAAACCAAATGTGAATCTATATTTAAATGGCGCAAATACATTTTCAAAACTGCCAGAGTACAGGTCATGGTTACGTTTGCCTTTGTTGCTAAAAAATGCAAACAATGCATTTCTATAAAAACTGGAAGTAGGGAATTTACCTATTTCCTAGCTTCTTCATGAATCCAAAACATCTTTAGTGACTAGAATAATAGTACTCCTAGCAAAATGGTTAATATATACCACAAAATCAAAGTTTAACAAGTAAGTCATGACATTATGCCATACTAAGAAGACATCATATGTCTAAAGTTATAGGAAAAGAATATATTAGTCCTTATAGAACTTAAACATTTAAAAATTCTAAATAAGGAAATATATTTTATACAGATAACTGCACGATACGCTCAGCTTTCTAAGGCAACACAACTCAGCATTCCAGGTCTAAGAGCAAGGAGTTCTCCTGACATATTCCCCAAGAAACAATACTAAAATATTTCCTATTTCATGAGGAGTAAAGATAGCAATGTATCTTCACATACAGCATTCTAATGAAATACCATTCACACATGAAATCCCCAGCCTCCTCAGTAACAGTATCAGGGATATATTCTAAAATGACAAAAGTCACCTTGAAGGATTAACCACCAGTGATTTTTGACTCACACTTCAGTCAATGGCCAAAGGTTTCAATAGCACAGCAGGCAAAATAAAAGCAAATAAATAGCAGGGAATTACTATGTGAAGTACTTCAGGACCCAGGCGTTAAGCTGGAAGGACAAAAGTAAATCTTCGCTCAGCCCTTCTCTCACAAGTAGGGAGTTCATGAAGAAGCCTAACTCACTGGAGAAAACCAGCCCTTGCTTTTGTCTTCACTGGGTCCTGAGACACGCAGGAAACGGCTCGGCCAAGGAACTGGGCAATTTTTTCCAACGCATGGTCCTTTCTCTTAATCAGCCTTTTTCCCACTGTTGAGAAAAGAATTATATCAGTTGAACCGAATTTCCACACTTTCTCTAATCCAACCTGTTTTCAAAACACAGAGCTTAAGCCCGATGAAAAGCCAAGGGTGGACTCAAGGACTATACTCACAACAAAATACATTTCAGCCATGATCTCTATGGAACCCTCTATGACAATTAGATTGGTGATTAAAAAAGTTTCCCTAGGACTTTGCTGAACAGTTCCCCGCCCCCCCCCGCCCCCTCTTCAAGGATCTTTTATCCCAAGCGTGGTCTCCAACGGGTAGGCAAAGCCAGCCGTTGCAGAGAAGAAGGACCTTGAGAAGTCTACGCTCTCAAAAGAGATTACAAAGCACAAAGATCAAAGGGACAGTGTACCTGTCTAAGATTTTCTGGATGGCTTTCTTCATCACAGGGGTTTCTGGGTCCAGACAGACTTCCTTCTTGTTCTTCAGGGTGGCTCTGCAGACACACACACACACACACACACACAAAAGGATGAGCCCTCGAGCCACGGGAGCTGAAGACTCGGGCTGAGGGACTTCTCTCCTGTCAAGGTCACAGTGGACACCGCGGCGCACGAGGACTTACATGACTTCCACCTTGGGACACTGTGGCCCGGCCCCGATCACCTGCATCTTAGCGATCATTTTGGGATGAATCCCCGGTGTGGTGGTTAAACACACGCAACGCAGCTCCCTCACTATGACCGCGACGGGACCGGCTGGGGCACAGAGACAGAGGGAGAGACACAGTTATAGGGCAGGTGGGAGGAGAGCTCTCCCCGCGCCCGCCGGCCCGGGGCACCTCCCCGCTCCCGGGGCGGCCGCGGAGGCTGGGCGCGCCGCCCTGCCCGGGTGCGTGCCGCGTGCCGTGCGCTCTCACCGCTGGCGAGGGGCCCCGGCGGCGTCAGCAGCAGCAGCAGCAGGAGCAGCGCGCACAGCGAGCCCGAAAGGCGCGGGGCGCGGGCGGCGCGGCTCGGCGGGAGGCTCATGGCGGCCACGAGTGCGGCGAGGGGTGCGGGTTCCAGAGGCGGGAGAGGAGCCCGGATTTGAAGCTCCCTCGCACTGTGGCTTCCCCAAGTTCTCCGCATCCCTTTTATCGGCACGGGCCCCTTCCCCCCCCTCCGCAGGAAGCTCAAGCCTTGGGATGCTTGGGAAACTCCCTGGAGGAGGGGGGCGGGGAGGGGGCTGGGTGGAGGGGGGCTGAGCAGAAGGCGTTGAGGAGGAGGGGGGCTGGGAGGAGCTCCCTGCACCGGTGGCGTGGTGGGTGGACTTGGTAGCCGCGCCCCGTGGAGGATGGAGCTGCTGCTCCCGCCGGCGGTGGGGAGCGATCCTGCAGGGATTTCATCCCGTAGGCCAGCCAGGGCTAGCGCAGGCCAGCTTCTCCTGGGGACAGAGCCCTTTGCGGGTTGTCCCTGGTTTCCGGCTGAAGAGGAAGACCGGAACCAAACTGGCAGGTTTGACTTCAGACAAATTTCTGAACGTTCTTGCTTATTTATCATCGTCACCACCATCACCACCACCATTCAGGAAATGTCAGCGGTGGTGGAAACTGCGCTGAACTGAAAGGCACTCCTCTCCTGCTTTCAGGCGGGTCATTCTAGATTCTTTGAATCAACTTAAGATCCTTTGGACTTCGGCTAGCTTCAGAGGCCAAGATACTTCGATGGAGGTGTCTCTACTCCAGCTTGGCGTCAGTGGCAGGAAGGGACTCCCAAAGCAATTCTAACTGGAAATGCCACCCTTGTAGTTTGCAGCAAGCATATGCGCCTCCGGGTGGTCTTTAAAAATCTTCAAAAATCACTCAGCAAACTGGCCTGGAAGATAGTGACTTGCTTACCACTGTTCAGTACGCTAGTGAAGCCGAGGAGGTACGGTCTTTGGGGATGTGATGGGGTTGGGTGAGCGCAGACTTAAGCGTTGACAGAGAGCTGAGCCTCCTCCAGCTCCAGACTCTAGCCAGGTGTGTAACTGACCCAATTTGGCCAAGCTGTGGCAGGCTGCCAAGTCTGAGGGATTCTTCTGGGAGTTTGGTCTGGGCATTTGAATCGATTTGTTAGCAAGACAGCACCCACTCTGGCCTCACTCAACTTCACAGAAGGAAAGACATTGGCTTCTGGAATGATTTAGCTTCATGGTTAGTGGCTGCTTTAATGCACAGGCCTGCTTTAATCCAAGTGAGCTCGGAGCTGCCCCCTGAAGTTAAGGGGTGAAGTGCCTTCCTCACCCTCTCTCATAACTGGAAACAGTTAGAACACTCAAGTATTAATGGCCAGGCCTTTCACACGTCTACCTCCGTGCAAGGCATGAGTATGATATTGGAATGACACCTAGATTTTCTTTCATGGCAATCTAACTAGATCCTCTTCTGGATTCTTCTCGGTACCCTTGTCCTCACGGTAGGCCAGCAAAGGCAATGGGTAAACATGATGGCAGTTGGAAGCTACTACTTTCCTTGTCCCTCAAGACCCTGGGGAGTTGCACTGACTCCTCCCTATACCTTCCTGGGCAGAACATCACCACCATTGGCGGGCAAGGGGGAAGTCTCATAAACCTTTAGAACTTTTGGTTTGGAAGGAAACAAAAAATTCTCTAGCGGAGGGAGGCTGAGAGGCTTGGCCTCACTTTGTGGGGAAGCTAGATGGGAAGTTCGCTATCCTGCACAGCTTCCTGATACCATCAGCATCAGACCTGACTCAGCTGATACAACCCTTCATCCTTCTAGGGAGTGGTAATCTGGGAAAACAGCCTGCAGATTTTTTATATTGACTTTTTAGAGATTAGACTGCATATAAAGACCAGAGGTAAACCCCACTGATACGGAGAAAATAAAACTTCAAAAATGTGACTACAAATCGTGGGCAATTAAATTCAACTTGACCGAAGCGGGGAAACCACAATATGATAAGACTCTGGGGGATAAAACCCACCATAATGACATAGGTTATTGAGGGGTGTGTGTGTGTGTGTGTGTGTGTGTATTTAGGTTAGTTCCAAATGATCTATTTTAAATATAAATGAACACATGAGTTATTTTGGCATGAAATGGTGAGTTCGGAGAACGGTCATGAGACGTGATTTCCAGTTCCTCCTGACACTCTTATAGCTTTTCTTGCTTCACTTGGTTTGTACTCTGAATCAACTTGCCGTGGATTATTTGTGAAATATAAGGCAAAAAAAATTTTTTTTTGCAGCTGGCAAGCAGATAATAGAAAGTCCCCGCTAGAAGTGGGTTGTTGGGTGGCCCAGCCTAACCAGGAAACAGTGTGCAACTTAACCTGGCTTCTCACTGAAATCATGCTGGCCCTTTGCCCATGTGTAACTCTTGTCTAGGCGTTGCTGGTGTGGGCCTTCTGCAAAGACATGGGGATAAGCATGGGGATGATCCAAAGACTCCCTGCAGTTGGGAATGAAAGCACCAAGTACCATAGGAGGCAGAGTTCTTTAAAAGCGGTTATTTCTTCTTTCTCATGGCCAGCCAAGCCATTTGCAGCAACGTGGATGGAACTGCAGGGTATTATGCTAAGTGAAATAAATCAGTCAGAGAAAGATAGACATCAGATGGTTTCACTCATATGTGGATCTTGAGAAACTTAACAGAAGACCATGAGGGAGGGGAAGGGGAAAAAAAAAGTTACAAACAGAGAGGGAGGGAGGCAAACCATAAGAGACTGTTAATTTTTTTTTTTTTTACATTTATTTTTGAGAGACAGAGAGAGAGACAGACAGAGCACAAGTGGGGCAGGGGCAGAGAGCGAATGAGACACAGAATCCGAAGCAGGTTCCAGGCTCTGAGCTGTCAGCCCAGAGCCCGACGCGGGGCTCGAACTCACAAACCATGAGATCATGACCCAACTGAGCCACCCAGATGCCCCAAGGAGACTCTTAAATACAGAGAACAAACTGAGGGTTGATGGGGGGCGGAGGACAGGGGAAAGTGGGTGATGCGCATTGAGGAGGGCCCTTGTTGGGATGAGCACTGGGTGTTGTATGGAAACCAACTTGACAATAAATTATTTAAAAAAAAATAAAAGCAGTTGTTTCTTTATTCCCCTTTTAAGGGGAAGCCATTTGCCTTTCCAGCACTCTGTCTGGGTAGTGGAGAAAGGCAACATGATATTTTTGTCCCAAACTATAATAAAACAATCTGCAAAATGACATTGATATCTTGATAGCTTGAAAGATTTATTTGTTTGACAGAAGCAATAGATTTTTGGGGACACCTGGGTGGCTCAGTCAGTGAAGCGTCTGACTTCGGCTCAGGTCATGATCTCAGTTTGGGAGAACTTGAACCCACAAACCGCAAGATCGTGACCTGAGACAAAGTTGGACGCTGTTGTCTACCTGTATGTCCTCTTTGGAAAACTGTCTATTTAGATCCTCTTTCCATTTTTTAAATTGGATTTTTTTGTTTGTTTTTGAACTGTATGAGGTCTTTATATGTTTTGGATATTAATTCCTTATGTAACGGATAAGGAGTTGCAAAAATCTTTGTATGATTTGCAAAAATCTTTTCCTATGCAATAGGTTGATGATGATTTCTTTTGCTGTGCAGAAGCTCCTGGTTTTAACGTAATCCCATTTGTTTATTTTTTCTTTTCACAAAAAAATGTTAATGTTTTTCAGATTACAAACCATGTTCTACACAGTCACTAGCAAATACCGCGTGGCTGTTCGCATCTGGTTAACCACTTGTATTGCCCAACAACCATATTTTAATCTGTTGAAATCCTCAATCCGTGTATTCCTAGCCTTTGAAGCAACAATGATGTCAAACATCTGAGAGATTTCCAGGTTCACCAGCCTGAAACCATCACCTGCTTTCCAAATTCCTCTCTTCCTTCAAGACCTGTGTGAAGTCCCATCTTCTTTGAGAAAGGTTTATCCTGATAAAGCCAGTTAATATGTATTTTTTTCATCTTCAGCCTTTGAACATCTAATATACTTGTAATAACTATCTGATTAACAGAGTTTACTTTTTCCTTAATTTTGCTTTTGTGTCTTTCCAGTCTACTATAAATCAGGGACAATGGAAGTGTTGAATCACTACATTGTACACCTGAAACCAATACATTGTATATTAACTAACTGGAGTTTTTTTTTTTTTAAGTTTATTTATTTATTTTGAGAGAGAGAGAGAGAGAGCGCGCGAGCGCACAAGCAGGGGAGGAGCAGAGGGAGACGGGGAGAGAGAGAGAGAGAGAATCTTAAGCAGACTCCATACTGGAGCCTGAAACAGTGCTCGATCCTGTGACCCTGGGATCATAATCTGAGCCAAAATCAAGAGTCGCTGAACCTACTGAGCCACCCAGGTGCCCCTTAACTAACTTGAATTTAAATAAAAACTTAAAAAAAAAATAAGATCGGTGGTAATGTCTTACATCTTTCACCTAATCTCTGTAAGTTCCAGGTTCAGTAACAGTCTAAGAACATTTAATGACAGATGATGATAACCTTTTATTTTGCAGTGTTCTTTGAATTACAAATGGCTGTTAAAGTCAAGGAGAAAAGAATAGGGTGGTTTGCTGCCATTAGTCATTTGAACTCCTCAATTTTGAATTAGCTTTGCCTGTGTTGGAAATTGTTTCTTGGTTATTATTAGGGACAATTCAGATGATATTTTCAGTCTTTGGAACTTGAACTAGTCAAAAGAATGTTCAGAAACCAGCAGGATATTCGATATTGAAAGAAAACAGTATCAACAGTACAGATACAACTACAGTATCAACCAAATCACATATTTTCTGGGACTTACAGATTGTTGGAGATAAATGATAAGGGAAATTTCTGGTTAAGTTATACTGTATTGGATGTTCACAGTGGGACTATTATTCTAAATTGATCTCTTCCAACATAATCAAAGAGAGCTTTAATTGTATGATCATGCCTTAGGCCTTGTAAAATATTTTTCTAAGTTTCTATTGTTCTTTATTTGTACTACTCTTTATATTACTTTTAAGAAATGCTATATGCCTTACAGTAATTAAAGATGTAGACATATAATTGTCAGGTTAGGTGCATCAAGGATATCGGTATAAGAATTTCTCAATCACTAAGAGTTTAAGTAGAGGATAGAGTTACTTGCTTGCACGCAAAAAAAAAAAAAAAAACAAAAAAAACAAAAAAAAAAAGGAAGAAGCCAGCTACATCTTGGGTTAACTTTGCAATATCCATGCATTCTGTCTGCTCCCACACTGGCTTGGCAGCCCCATGAAGAAACAGTATTATGTAGGGAACGGCATTGCTTCAAAGTTGCCCCAATCGCACTGTGAAATGTCAGGAATGTTTTCCCTTTTATTGTCCATTATCTAATTTGCCTTGCTCCCCATTTCAGATGAAATCTGCTTGAGAAAGGAGTAAATCAAGGAACCTTAATTGAATCCAAACTCAGCAGGACTCCAGAGAACCCTAAGGGAACATTTTCTCAAAATTTCCTGGTTGGATGGGGTAGCTAGTAATTTTTTGTTCCTCTGTGCAAAGGCTGCAAAATGTTTTGTTGACAAGAGAAGACACAAAGATGAGGATTAAAAACATAAATGTTTCGAAAAGCCCTGGATTTCTCAGAAATAGGAAGCATTCATTACTTTCTTCAGAAATTTGGTCTGGGCTCAGCAAAACAACAAAAGTCTTTTAGGGGTTTAGCTATTTTAAATAACTTTTTTGAGATGTCATTTATCTGATACTGACTGCGGAGTCCTTCATGTAAAATTAGGCTTCTAATGCTTGCATAATAATGGTCATTTACTATACTGTGTTTTGACTATCATTTACCTTCCTACCTTTTCTTTTTTAATTTAGGAGAATATCCATTTCTTCATGAACTCACAATATCTTTCATTCTCATTTAACATGTAGTAGAATCTCCTTGATTGCTGATTTAGTAGGAATAATTGTGATGTATTTGCATGTCTGTGGTTTATATACTCTGTAGATAATCAAAACCCTCTCTGTTGTCTTCCTTTGTCATCACTTGAATAGATGATGTCCATGAACTTAAAAGTCACACACACACACACACACACACACACACCCCGCCACCACCAAAGGCAACAATACTCCAATCTAAATGTTTGTGCTTCCCTCCCCAAATTCGTATATTGAAATTTCTAACATTGTAGGATTGTAATAGGAGGCTAGACCTTTACGCAGTAATTAAGTCATGCAGGCAGATCCCTCATGAATGAGATTAGCGTCCTTATAAGAGAGTCCCCACAGAGCTCCTGCACCCCTTCCTACCAAGTGAAGACACGAGTGAGGTGCCATCTATGAACCAGGAAGCAGGCTCTCACCAGACACTGAACCTGCCAGCACCTTGATCTTGAACTTCCCAGTGTCCAGAACTGTGAGAAATAAATTTCTGTTGTTTATAAGATCAAGGGAAAAATAGGAACAGAGCATATCTTATAGTTGATTTCTTGCCACAAATTTTTTCGTAAATCTGATTATGAATTCTTAGTGAATAACTACTTTTATGCATTTTTGAAACATTGCCAAAAAGGAGGGAGTGGGGGTTAAGCAAAATGGGTGAAGGAAATGGGAGCTTCCAGTTGTGGAATGAATAAATCATGGGGATGAAAGGTACAGCATAGGGAATATAGTCAATGATATTGTAATAGTGTTGTACGGTGACACATAGAAGCTACATTTGCGGTGAGCATAGCATAATGTATACAGTTGTCCAATCAATATGTTGTACACTTGAAACTAATATAATGTTGTATGCCAACTATACTTCAATTTAAAAACATTTGGTTAATTAAAAATTTACCAAAAAAAAAAAATAAAGAAAGAAAAAAAAACCCTTTCTCCCTGGCCACAGTTAATGGGTCAGAATGGACACATAATTAAAACAAAATTGTTTTAAGAATTGAGAATTAGGAAATTGATCCCATTGACATAGAAGCGTTGCAATGCCAAAGCAAGTCACAAAATCCTAGAAATTCTGGCTATTGCTGAACTATGAGTACCTTATTAACAAGCTGAGATTTTAAAGCATAGCTTCCTGCTGGAGAGTAAATCGACAAAACCACTTTACCAGAATGCTTTGCTTTGAATCATTTTGGTTTCCCAAAAATTCAGTATTAGTAAATCAGATGGGAGGTCATTTTCTTTGGAACAGGGTGTCCTTTTGGAAACAATGTAATTTTCCCTGATTTAAATTTGAGAACCAGAATGACAAATGCTATGACCAAGGACTATGTCATAGAAAAGAGAAAAATAGTATCTCTAATGTACTTGAAGAAGACCAACACTAGTTTCTTTTATAATGTCCTTATGTGAAAGTTAGTTTTTTGTAATAAATGAAAGTTATGAAAGTTGTATATGAAGTATACCCAATTAGCTTTCTATGATGGTTTGAAAATAAAATCATAATGTAAATTGAGGCAGTACAATTGGTGAAGGAAAAACTTGGCAGGCTGAGCTTTAGTAACATTAAAATTTTCTGTTCTGTAAAGACACTACCAAGAAAATGAAAAGTTGAACCACAGACTGGGATTAAATACTTGTAAAAGACATGTCTGATAAACAACTGTTGTCCAAAATAGGCAAAGAATGCTTAAAACTCAACAATAAGAAAACAAATGATATGACTGAAAAATCGCACAAATACCTTAATAGGCACCACACTCAAAATATATATACAGATGGCAAATGAGCATATGAAAAGATGGTCCACGTCATATATCATCAGGGAAATGCAAATTAAAAAAAACAATGAAATATCACCACACACCTATTTGAATGGTCAAATCCAGAATATCAGTAACCAACAGCTGGTGAAGTCATGGAACAACAGAAACTCTTATACATTGCTGTTGAGAACGTAAAATGGCAGGTTCTTACAAAACTAAACAGTACTCTCCAGCAATCATGTTCCTTGGTATTTACCCAAAGGAGGTGAAAACCATGTCTGCATTTAAATCTGCAAACGGGTATTTATAGGAGCTTTATTCATAATTGCCAAAAGTTTGAAACAAGCACGATGTCCTTCATTAGATTAACAGATAAATAAACTGTGGTACATTCAGACAGTGGAGTGTTATTCAGGGCTGAGAAGAAAAGACATGGAGAAAGCTTAAATGAGTATTAATGAGTGAAAGAAGCCAATGTGAAAAGCCATACGATTCCCACTATATGACATTCTAGAAAAGGCCGAACTGTGGAGACAGTAAAAGGATCAATGGTTGCCAGGGGGTTGGTTAGGTGTTAGAGAGAAGGAGCACAGAGGATATTTAGAGCAGTGAAACTACTCCGTATGATACTGTAATGGTTGATACCTGCCATTATATATTTGTGCAAATCCATAGAATATACAACACCAAGAGTAAACACTAATGTTAACTGTGGATTCCAGATGTAGGTCATCAGTTGTAACAAATGCACCACTCTGATGGGGGAGGGTGTTGAAAACAGAGGTGGCTAAGCTTATGTCAAGGAAGGGAATACATAGGCAATCTCTGTACCTTCTTCTTAATTTTGCTGTGAACCTAAAACTGCTCTAAAAAAATAAAGCCTATTTTAAACATTTAAAAATTAAATTCTGAAAAGAAAAAAGACATTTCTTCAGTCATTAATTATTGCCTTGTTTGGATTCTATTTTCTATGCCACTAACTTCATGTGTAATCTTAAAAAATGTATCACTTCTTTAAATGAAACTACCAATACCTTTTCTTTTTTTCACAAGGCTATATTGAAAGGAACAAACAGGATAGCTATGGTAACTTTTGAAAATATTTTCTTCATTTTTATGTTTTCAACTGAGATAAAATTTGCACAGAGAAATGCATACACCTTGAGTATAAATATATAGATCGATGAATTTTGAAAAATGAAAACAATTTCTTAAAATATAGAGTGTTTTCATTGTCTCAGACAACCTCTACCTTTTAATTCAATCTATCATTTCCAAAGAAAACTACTATTCTGATTTTTAGTCTGGTCTACACCTGACTTTGCATAAATGGAACTATCCAACGTGTATTCTTTTATGTTTGGTTCCTTTTGCTAAACTTTGTGAGATAAATCCATGTTACCGTGAATAATAGTAACATATTCCTTTTTATTAAGTTGAGTATGCCTTGAATAATTGAAGTATTCAATTATTCAACTATATGAAAATGTGTTTATCCATTCATTTGTGGATGGACATTTGGACCATTTCCAGTTTTTGGTTAACAATTTGGCTATTATGAATAAAGCAGCTAAAAACATTATAAAATATTTTTGTGTATTGTTGACTAAAGATAGCCATAAATCTGTTGCCTTTCTTCTCAGTGAAATGTGGCATCTATTTTTTATACTCATCATGTGAACTGTGTCTCTGACTCATTTTGATCAATATACTTTGGCAGGAGCAATGCCGTGTGATTTACGAAAGTATATCTTCAGCTTTCACCTTGGTCTTTTGGTGGAATGCTCCTTGGAACCCAACGGCTATGCCGTGAGAGTCCTGAGCTGTGTGCAGAGACCATATGGAAGAGAACCCAGGCACACTACCTGATATATTCAGAGACCATATAGAAGACACCCAGGCACTCCAGCTGATATCCATTGATATCAGCTGAGCTCGCAGCTAAAAGCACAAATTGACAGTCATGTGAGAGATCATCTTGTACACGGCAGCCCAGCCAAGTTTCAGACGGCTGCAATTTTCATTTTCTTTTAAGTTTATTTATTTATTTTGAGAGAGAGGAGAGGGAGAGGGGCAGGGGGAGAGAGAGAGAGAGAGAGAGAGAGAGAGAGAGAGAGAGAGAGAGAGAGAGAATGAGTAGGGAAAGGGCAGAGAAAGAAGGAGAAAGAGAATCCCAAGCAAGCTCTGCACTGTCAGCACGGAGCCTGATGCAGGGCTCAATCCTCAAACCGTGAGATCATGACCTGAGCTGAAATTAAGACTGGGATGTTTATGGACTGAGCCACCCAGGCATCCCAAATTTTCATTTTCTTAAGAAAGTTTTTGAGGAGAAGTTTTAAATTCTGATGAAGTCCAATTTACCAAATTTTTCTTTTATGATTAATTTTTTTTGTGTCCCCCTAAGAAATTACTGTCTACTCCAAGGTTGAAATTGGTTCTCTTGTGTTTAATTCTAGAAGCTTTGCACTTTTAGCTTTTATGTTTAGGTATATGGACTGTGACAAATTAAATTCTTATGACGCATTCAAAGTAGTGGGTGAGTTTCATTGCTTTATTTTTGTTTCCATATAGATATCCAGCTATTCCAGGAAAATTTTCTGAAATCTTTTTCTATTGAGTTTTGTAGAAGCCATTATCAAAACTCAGTTTATGGTATACATGTGTGTCTATTTATGTACTTTATTTGGTTTCATGGACCTATTTGCCTATTCTCATGTCAATACCGCAAGTGCTCATTAATGTGGCTTTATAAGTGTTGAAATCAGATGGTGTGATTCCTCCAACTTTGTTCTTCCTTTTTAAAATTATATGGGCTGTGATAATTCCTTTGATTATCTATATAAATGTTGTAAGGCATGTACCAATTTCTCTAGAAAAATGCTTGCTGGAATTTTTGTTTGATATTGCACTGAATATACACATCAATTTGGGGAGAATTTTCATTTCCACAATATTGCATCTTCTAATCTATGAACACGGCATAAATAGCTTTCCATTTATTTAGACCTTTTTTGTGTATGCTATGTTTTATAATTTACAGTGTAGATATTTTATATCTTTTGTTAAATTTATTCTTAAGTAGTTTATAATTTTGTTGAATTATAAGTGATATTTTATGTCCAATTATTTGCTGCTAGGATACAAAAGTAAACTAGAGTTTAATATATTGACTTTATACCCTGAAATCTTACTATATTCACTTATTAGTTCTAACAAACCTGTCTCCCCCCCACTCTTTATATTAGATCCCCCAGTCGTATTTATCTCATAACTGGAAGGTTGTACACTTTGGCCAACAACCTCCACTAGTTCTACCCCTCAGCCCCTGGCAACCACCACCATTCTACCATTCTATTCCCTGTTTCTATGAGTTTGGTTTTTTGTAGATTACACATATAAATGATATCATACAGGGACACCTGGGTGGCTCAGTCAGTTGGGTGTCCAACTTCAGCTCAGGTCATGATCTCATGGCTTGTGAGTCAGAGCCCCACGTCAGGCTCTGTGTTGACAGCTCAGAGACTGGAGCCTGCCTCAGATTCTGTCTCAGTCTCTCTCTCTCTCTCTGCCCCTTGACTGCTCACCTATTCTCTCTCTCTCTCAAATAAACATTAAAAGAGAAATTTCAAAAATGATATGAAATGTTTGTCTCTGATTTATTTCACTTAGCATAATGTTCTCAAGATTCATCCAAATGTTGCAAATGTTAGGGTTTGCTTCCTTTTTGTGGTTAAATAGCATCCCACTGGATATACACATATATAACACATTTTCTTTGCCCATTCATTTGTCAGTGAGCACTTAGGTTGTTTTCACGTCTTGGTTAGTGTGAATAATGCTGCAGTGAGCATGGGTTATACAAATATCTCTTTGAGACAGTGATTTTGTTTCTTTTGATGGAAGTGGGATTGCTAGATCATATGGTAGTTGTATTTTTAATTTTTTGAGGAAATTCCATATTGCTTTCCTTAGTGGTTGCACCAATTTTCATTCCCTTTAACAGTGAAAAAAAGTTTCATTTTCTCCAGATGCTTGCTACCACTTGTTATTTCTTGTCTTTATGAAACTAGCCATTCTAACAGGTGTGAGGTGATAATCTCACTGAGGTTTTCATTTGCATTTCCCTGAAGATTAGTTATGTTGAATAGCTTTTCATGTACCTGTTGGTCATTTGTATGTCTTCTTTGGAAAAATGTTTATTCAAGTCTTCTGCCTATCTTTAAATTAGATTATTTGGTTTTTGTTTGTTTGCTATTGAGTTGCATGAGTTCCTTATATGTTCTAGATATTTATTCCTTATCTGATACACAGTTTGCTAACATTTTCTTCCATTCCATATGTTGTACCTTCATTTTGTTGATTGTTTTATTAGAGTTTTCCGCACAAAAGATTATTTAATCTGTAAATAAAGACAGTTTTGCTTCTTCTTTTCCAATCTTTTATGCCTTTATTTCTTTTCCTTGCATTATTGCACTGGCTAAAACTTCCAGCATAATGTAATGTTGAAATAGTGAGACTTACTTCCTTTCAAGTAGGTGAAGTTGATTAATAGGGTTGTTGAAAACGTCTATTAACAGATATTTTCGTCTGCTCCTGTCAATTATTAAGTGGTACTAAAATCTCTAACTGTGATTGAAGATAAGTTTTGTTTCATGTAATTTAAAGCTTTGTATTAGGACCATACATATTTAGGATTGTTATATTTTCTTGATGAATTGTCTCTTTATCATTATAAAAATGTCCTTTTTTAAGTCTCTGGTATTCTAGGGTGAAAAACTCCTTTAATTGAAGTATATTTTGGCTAATTTTAGTAAGACCATTCTAGGCTTTGTATGATTACTTATTACATGGTATGGCTTTTTCGATCCAATAACTTTCAATGTATATGTGCCGTTATATTTAAAGTGCATTTCTTCTGGATAATTTGTAATTTTGTCCTGTTGTGTTTATCTAGTCTAATAACCTCTGCCTCCCTCCTTCCCAAGTTTTAATTTAATTTCCAGTTAGTGCACATACAGTGAAATATTAGTTGCAGGTGCAGAATTTAATGATTCATCACTTTATACAAAACACAGTGCTCATCACAAACTCTGCCTTTTTACTGGGATTTTTTAAAAAGTAATTTCTACACCCAATGTGGGGCTTGAACTTACAACCCCAAGATCAAGAGTCGCATGCCCCACAGATGAGCCAGGCAGGTGCCCCTACATACTTGCAATCTTAGCATACAAATATCAAGGAGGGAATAAGCCATACCCAGTCATGGAAGGATGGCAGTTTTCTCTAGCTTATGTGCAACTTCTACAGAATTGTCCTTAAAATATTGTAAGTTTCAGTTGATTTCCATGAATGTAATTATTGATGTGGCTAATTTTAAGCCTATCGTATTGTTTTTGGTTTACTAATTATATTTTAAGGTTTTTTTTTTGATGTCTGTGTCCTACTTCTCATGCTTATTTTGTGATTTCTAATTTTGCACTTTTTGGTTCTAAAATTTCCCTGTTTTATAGTTGCCATTTTCTTATTGATATGTCTCCTCTATTCACTAATTATGATGTATTTTTTAATTCTTAGAAATATTCATAACAGCTGTTTTAAAATCCTTGTATGCCAATTCCAACATCTGCTTTAGCTTCAGTCTATTTTAAGTTACCTCTTTCCTTTTTGCTTTTGTCATATTTTTCTTCATATGTCTAGTGACATTTGACGATATGCAGAACATTGTACATACAACATTGTCAGGAGTTGGAATAATGTTGTTTCCTTTTAAAGGGTATTGAGTTTTGTTCTGAATAGTATTACAGTGTCAGTAGATTATTTTGGTCCTTGCAGGATGGGTTATTTTTCTATTTGGTTTTGTATTTAAATCCTGGGATCTGTCCTTGATTTTAGGGCACACATCTTAGGGGCTTTGGCATCTCACTTGAATAATGGAGATATTCAGACAAGGTCTCTACTCTTTCTAGGCCAAAGTTGCAACATTCCTAGCATTGCTACATTCCAGATATTACTATCCAGCTCATAATCACATAGCAGGCTGTATTCTCTAAGCCTCAGTGCCTCACCCTGTAGCAGCCTTTGGCCAGGGAACTGCAGTATTCCATTTTCCCCAGTTCCCTGCCACACCGATTGCAATTACTTCAGAAATCCACTCTGCTTGAGCTCTATTTGGTTTCCTCCTCCTTGAAGGTTAAAGATCCCTGAACACAGAATGGAAGAATGATTGAGGAATTCACATGATGTGTTTCCCTTCTTTCAGTGATTACGATTCTTCACTGCCTCTTGTGCAGAGTCTGAAAGCAATTGCCTAATGAATTTGGTTAGATTTTAATTGTCTTTGGCAGAAGGGCAAATTTAGTACCAGTTTTTCCATCGTGGCCATGAAGGAAAGACCTGGAAAGCTTTTAATAAAGTGTAAGGAGCTAAATAGTGTTAAATATGACGGCAACTATTACTGTGTGGTGGTAAAGTTAAGTAAGATGATATTTCAGTAAGAGTCTTACAGAGTAACTTCATGGGTTCAAAGTTAATTTCATTCATTCATCTGACAGTGAACCTAAATATTAAATACTCCTTCCTCTTTGCCCACTTTTTAGCTTTTTTGTCTCTCCACTCTGTGCAGAAGCTTCTAGGAAGAATGTCTCATTTTATTGCCTTAAAATTTAACTTGAGTTCCGTCACTAGCAAGAGATTTTCATTATATGTACATTTCTTTTCGTTTTTTTCTTCTTGCAATGTGCACAGATTATATGCCATACTCTGTCATGACTCAGAAGGGTGAAATTTTCCCATCACCAGCTATTTTATACCTATTTACTAGTCCTCAAATTCTATAAATATTCAGGGTACAGCCAATGAGTTTTACAAAAGGACTAGCTTGCTGCACTTGAATCTATGCTCAGTTACTGGTGCGTTGGTTACAGTCCATAGCATTGACCAATTGGGATGCTTCCTTCCTATTTTTTAGCTGTTTTAAATCTCTCCCTTCTTTTACCTACATATTTTTTGAGCATCTAGAATCTCCACCGCATATGAAATATCTGTAGGCAGCCATAACTCTTAACCAAGTCTCAGAAACAAACATACAAAAACCAGAAACAAAACCAGGAGCAGCATTATTAGGAGCATTACAAGTATAAAAAATTAGTATATATGTGTGTGTAGCAGTGAGTGGCACCGGTCTTGTGACTTGGGATAGGAGGAGAATTTCAGTTAGTTTCTCTTTAGTTCTGCCCCACTACATATTCAGGCTTTCCTTTCTATACTATCATTAACACTCTAGAAATATTTCAGTTTTCATTTTGAGATTATATATAGGTGGGATCCTGAAAACTGGGTTGTCTACATGGCATAATTTAGAAAGAAGCTGAACAAAGTTTAGATGGATAGTCATGATTACATCTTGATGCTCAATGAATGGCATACCAAATGATTCTTTGGGTATGTCTTCAATAGTGGCCACCAGAAGAAAGTATATATTTCAACAAAGGTCATATATAGTGCTCATTTGAATGGAGATTTTCAGGTTTTAGGTTAGCTTCCAGATGGCTCCCTGGGAGTGACAATTTTGGGTAGAATTTGCTAACTGCTACTGTTGGCAGATACGAGGGGAACACATTAGTTAATATTTCAAAATATTATCCCCTTGCATAAACCTGTTTCAAGATTGCAATAGCTGACTCTAATAATCCCTTAACTTTGACTTAAGTGTATATGAACTACAAGACCGAATTAAATCTCTTTGGTTTTAACAGGCATGTTTCACATTTGCATTGGATGTCTTCTGCCATTGGGGCCAAAGAATCAACCACGCCAACCTGGACTCATCCCAGTTTTAGATTCCTTTCTCTTCCTAGATTATCACAATTGTAGAGTAATACTATTAGAACAAAAGATAATACTTCTGGGAGCAAAATTAGTTCTGATTTATTTATCTAAAATTTTGCTTGGAATGCCTGTTTCTTTTTTAATACTTTTTAAAGGATTTTAATCCTATTTTGGTTCAGATTCTTGAATCATTTATTTCTTTGAGAATTTTTTTTTTTTTTTACTGAAAAAGTTCTTCAGCCTTCTTTTTGTCATCATCTGACTTTTAGTATATGCTGAGGCTACAATCAGTGGGGTTGCCAAATACCTTTGGCAATACCTCCATCTACGTTTACTTTTGCTCTGGTAAGGACACAGGTAAGAGAGAAAGTTGTTGTCAGTTCATACTTGACATATTCTATACTGGACATATTCTCCCTGAAAGCATTTGTTGTTGCTTTCCTCAGAGGAAGAGATCTTGGCATGTTGGGTCAGTAGCTGATATATTTTTTTGAGGAAAAAATTCGTAAACTCTTCTTCCTTTTTATCCTGATATAATAAATTCATAGACCTTCAAAATTAATATTAGAATGTAAACTAAAGGAATTGTTTACAGTCCAGCAATGGCAGCTCAGGGTCCTTTATCAGTTATGCACTAAAACCTTATATGCCTAACCACAAGCAAATCCCAAGACAACAAGAACAAACATATCCTTATAAGCAAACAGGCATCCTTGCCTTCTACCCACAGAGACTGAGGAGTTAAAAAGACAGTCTAACTGACAAGTTGCTCTTGAAATTCATACAGAAATGCAGGACAACCAAGAAGAGCCAAAAGCAATCTTGAAAAAGAAGAAAAAGTTGGAGACCTCACATTTCTCAATTTCATAACTTCCTACAAAGCCACAGTAATCGAGGCTATGGCTTAAAGGTAGACAAATAGACCAGTGCAATAGAATAGAGAGTCCAGAAATAAATCCATAATAAATGTGTGATCAACTGGTTTTCAACAAAGGTGCCATGCCAATTAAATGGGGGAGAGAAAGCCTTTTCAGCAAATGGTGGTGGACAACGGGATGTACATGCACATGCAAAAGACTAAAGGGACCTCTACTTCACCTCAGACACAAAAATTAATTCTAAATGAATCAAAGACATAAATATAAGTACTAAAACTACATGACTCTTAGGAGAAAACATAGATACCATAGATGTTAGTCTTCATGACCTTGAATTAAGCAATGGTTTCTCTTTAAAATATTATTTAAAAGAATTTAATTTTTATTTATTTTTGAAAGAGAGAGAGAGATAGACTGTGAGTGGGGGAGGGGCAGACAGACAGGGAGACACAGAATCCGAAACAAGCTCCAGGTTTTGAGCTGTCAGCACAGAGCCCGATTCGGGGCTTGAACTCACCAGCGGTGGGATCATGACCTGAGCTGAGGTTGGACACTTAACCGACTAAGCCACCCAGCTGCCCAAACAATGGTTTCTTAGATATGACACCAAAAGAACAAAGAAACAAGGATAAATTGCACTTCATCAAAATAAAAGACTTTTATCACAGGACATAATAAAGAAAGTGAAAAGGCAATCCACATAATGGTAGAAAATATTTGCATATCATACATATGATAAGCATCTAGTATCAAGAATATATAAAGAACTCTTACAACTCAATACTAAAAAGACAAATGACCCAATTAAAAATGGACAAAAAATTCTAATGTACATTTCTTCAGAGAAAATGTACAAATGACCTTTATTGTTCCCTGATTGACTTACTCTGCTTAACGTAGTACTCTTTATCTCTATCTATGTCATTGCAAATGGCAAGATTTCATTCTTTTTTGTGGCTGAGTAATATTCCATTGTGTATATACCATATCTTCTTTGCCCCTTCATTAGTCAATGGACACTTGGGCTGTGTCCATAATTTGGCTATTTTAGATAATGTTGCTATAAACATTGACGTGCACGTACCCCTTTGAATTAGTATTTTGGTATTCTTTGTGAAAATACCTAGTAGTGCAATTGCTGAATCATAGGTTGGTTCTACTTTTAACTGTTTGAGGAATCTCCATCCTGTTTTCCAGAGTGGCTGCACCAATTTGGATTCCTACCAACAGTGAAAGCCCATATGATTTCACTCATACGTGGAATTTAAGAAACAAAACGAACTTGCAAAGAGAAAAAAGAGAGAGAGAGGCAAACTGAACCATAGAGAACAAACTGATGGTTACCAGAGGAGAGAAGGGTAGGGGGATGGGTGAAATAGGTGACAGGGATGAAGGAGGGCACTTGTGATGAGCACCAGGTGTGGTATGGGACTGTCGAATCACTATATCATACACCTGAAACTAATATAACAGTGTATATTATCTAACTGGAATTAAAATAAAAGCTTTTTAAAAAGAGGCCAATGAGAAAATGAAAAAGTATTCAACATCATTATTGTTTTAGGAAAATGCAAGTAAGAAACCACAATGAAATGCTAATTTATACTGACTAGGAACACTGTAATCAAAAAGTCAGTATTGTGACTTTTGTGCGTGTGTGGAGAAAATGGAACATTCCTACTTTGCTGGTAGGAATATAAATAGTGTGGCACCTGCAGAAAATAAGTTAGCAGTTCCTTAAAATGCTAAATATAGAATTACTATGTGAACCAGTAATTCCACTCTTAGGAATCTATTGAATCTATTGAATATATTCAAACATATTGAAACAATATGTCCTCACAAAATCTTGTCCAGGAGTGTTCATAGCAGTATTGTTTGTAATAACAAAAAAATGGAAACCACCCAAATGTCCATCAACTGACAAACGGATAAACAAAAGGTGGTATATCTATACAGGGGAATATTAGTTAGCCATTGAAATGACTGTTTTATGCTACAATGTGGATGAACTTGGGAAACCTTATGCTAAGTGAAAGAAGCCAGACACAGAAAGCTATATATTGTATGATTCCATTTATATAACATGTCCAGAGTAGATAAATCCATAGTGGTGTCCTGGGGCTAGACAAAGGGAGGAATGAAGAGACACTTTTAATGGGTATGGAGTTTCTTTTGGGAATGATGAAAATGTTCTGGAATTAGTGGTGATAGTGGCAGAACTTTGTGAGCATACTAAAGGGGACTGAATTGCATGCATTAAAAGGGTGAGTTTTCTGGTATATAAATCATATCCCAATAAAAAACTAAAAAAAAAAATATTTGGGGGCCTTGCCCTAGCAGTACTATATAAGAATTGGGGTGGTGGAGAGGTTGCTAGGGATTTGTGTTTTAATAAGCTCTCCAGGAGATTTTTGTGTATACTAGGTTTTAGAAGCACTATTTTAAAACATTAAATAATTAGGGGAACCTGGGTGGCTCAGTGTCTGACTTCGGCTCAGGTCATGATCTCACAATTCATGAGTTCGAGCCCTGCATTGAGCTCTGTGCTAACAGCCCAGAGCCTGGAGCCTACTTCATATTCTGTGTCTTCCTCTCTCTCTGTCCCTCCCCTGCTCTCTCTCTCTCTCGCTTCCTCTCCCTCTCAAAAATAAATATTAAAAAAACATTAAATAATTAAAAAAAAAAGACTAGCAAATTAGTGCTTAGAATGCCCTTTTTGGCACTTTTCTCTTATCAAGGGTTCAGAATATACCCTTATAGATCTTTGTAACAATAAAAAATTTTCATAAGCCTATAGTAATAACAACAATAATGGCTACCACGTGCCAAGCAGATTTGTAAAAATCATATGCTCATTCAGATTATAGCACTTCATGTTCTCCAGATTCTTTCTGCTGATGCAATGCCATGTAAAAGCTTTTATTTTCTCTTGGTCAGCTCTTTCTCCTGTTCCCCTCAGCAGTAGTTTAAAATTTTCCTGACCTGTTCTCTTCAAGTGCTCTTTCTCTGGTAGAAAGTTCCTCAACTCACATCTCCCTGTCTTCAGACCCTTCTATATTGGTCCCTAGCTTTGTCTTGTTCTAATTCATTCATTCTTCTGTTGTTGATTTGAGCCATTCTGACAGATGTGAGTTGATATCTCATTGTAGTTTTTATTTGTATTACCCTGATGATCAGTGACTGTGAGCATCCAATTCTTCCTTCCTCCCTTCCTCCCTCCCTCCCCTCCTCCCCTCGTTTCTCTTTCTTTCTTTCTTTCTTTCTTTCTTTCTTTCTTAAAGCTTTTTAAAAAAATTTTTATGTATTTTGAGAGAGATAGAGAAATTGCAAGCAGGGGAGGGGCAGAGAGAGGGACAGAGAGAATCCCAAGCAGCCTCCATGCTCTTAGCACAGAGTTTGATGTGGCACTCGGTTATCATGAACCATGAGATCATGACCTGGGCCAAATCAAGAGACAGACACTCAACCAACTGAGCCAGCCGGGCGCCCCTAATTCATTCATTCTTATACTCAACTTGTATTTATTGAAAAATCTCCATTGTTCATCAGTATACAATGATGAGCAGGGTGGTCAATTTATAATCCAGTGAAAGAGGTCAAAATAGAACGTCAAGGAAACAAGATAGAAATTGCAATACGTGGTAGATGCTATTTCATAGCTTGGTAAAAAGGAACAGGGACCGGGAGTGCTTACGTTAGAATAATGGCCACTGAGGAGATGACATTTTAAGCTGACATCAGAAGCATCAAAATGGCAGAGCTCTGCAAACAGCCTAGTGAAGAGGGCTTCAGGCAGAAAGAAGAGTAAGGACAGAGGTAGGAAAGCGCTTGTGTTGTAATAAGTAAAAGGAGGCTGGCGATGGCTGGAATTTGGTTAGAAAGAGGAAGAGCAGTGTGAGTTGGGTCAGAAGGATAAGTGAGCCAAGTCACAGAAACTTCTAGGCCAAGGAACAGAATTCACACTTTATTTTATTTGTAATGAAAAGCCTTTCAAATATTTTATGTTGTAAGAAGATAGGAGTTGTTTTATGTTTTAAAAAACATCTAACTTCTGCATGAAACAGTAGTGTGAAATTTGGACACAGAAACACAAACTAAAAGGCAATTCTAACAGTTTAGGAGAACAGTAGGCAAGCTGTCATTCATGGGTCTGCCACATGTTTTTGTAAATAAAGTTGTATTGAAACACAGCCAATGGTGATTTTCACACACATTGCCTATGACTGTTTTTGTGCTACAGTGACAATATTGAATAATTTTGACAGGGACCATACAGTCTACAAAGCAAAAATATTTACTGTCTGGTCCTTTACAGAAGTTTGTCCACCCCTGCTGGATGAGAAGTTTGATGGGAATATCAAATGGAGATGTAGAGATGTTGGAAGATTATGAATATATTTGGAGATGTAACCTTCCATACATGCTGATGGATTGGATGCAGGCAAAGAAAATTCAAGAATTATTTCTAGTTGTTTGATGGGAAAAGTTGAGTGTAAGGTAACATTATTTACTTAGAGGTAAAAGACTGGAGAAGGAACATGTTTAGATGGTTGTGAAAATGAGAGTTCTCTTTTAGGCATAGAAACATCCAAGTGGAAGCATCAAAAAGGAAGTTGTATGTGAGTGTGAAACTCAGGAAAGCGGTCTGTGCTGGAGCTGTTGTGTGAGTGACATCAGTATAAAAAATTACTCACGGAATCCACCTAGTGGGAGAGCTAGAAAGAGGCCCTGGTCTAGAAAAGTGGCTCGAGGACTCCAATATTTGGTGGTCTCCAGTCTGAGAGTATTTGTCCTCATGTTTCAGTCATTTCCTTCTTTTCGGCATTTCTGATCCCTTCTCATCTTCTCCAGGATTTGGCTCAGTACTTTGTATTGATTTCTATCATTCCTAGAACAGCCTACAAAACAAATGCCATTATTCTTTGAATACGTGTAAGGAAAACACAGTTCCGGAGAGCTTGATTGTCTTGCTACCTATCTTGTAAATGGCAGTTTCTGAGCCTAGGGCCATGCTGGTTCCTAGAGAAAGTCTTTATGCCATATTTAGTGGGATACTGCTAGACAGTGCTGTCAGCTGCCACTTCTCGTTGCTGTTCACTCCCTCCTGGAGTGCAATCTGCTTCACATTGTACATAAAAGCTTCACAAAGCTGGCCCTTTTCAGAGATCTGTTCAAAGAGACTTCATGCAGATGCTCATGTGCCTCTAATACCTTGCTAAAGGCAATGGCGTCATTAGTTACAAATAAGAAATAACAATTTAAACAGAAAAGACATGTGTTAAATAGATGCAGCAAGGCGAAAGAGCCAGTCCAAAAGATACATGCCAAGAAAAATGTCTGAAACCACACAGCAGAACCAGGCTGGTGCAGACAACACAAGCTTCATGGACACCACTGTTTGCTTTACTCCTTGCGATGCTGGACCGTGGGCGCTTTCATGAGCACTGCTGAAGCTGAAACAAGAAATATCCACTCTCACTGCCACCGCCCAATGCTGGAGCACCCTACCTTCTCTAGAGAGTCTCACCACTGATAATTTCTTCAGTAAGCACTGAAACCTATCAGGGGCTTCTGAGAACATCTCCTGAGACATCTGTTTAAATGCATGAGAAACCTCACTGAGGAGACAAAGGTGGATTTTCCTCATTTTTCATCATCTGCTGGCACCCAGTAATAGCATCTTCATTCTAAATACTAATTTTGTAACAAGCCAAAAAATGCATCTTGCTTGGCATGGGGGCCAGCTTTTTGGCCAACCTTAGGTAGACAGTTAACAGTATCATACTCAACAGTTATTCACGTGATATTTTCCAGAATTATTTTTCAATTGGTGAGGCATTTGGATTGTGGGATCCTATTATAACTCTCTGGGCAATTGTTAGCCAACAACTCAGTAACAGATGCCTTCAGATTACTAATCTTTAATAAAGCAATTACCCCATGTTTATTCTAACACTTTCACAGTCGTTTAACATTTTGATGTCTTATTTGCCTTGTGAATAGCCAATATTCATTTCACATAAAGTACAGTAACCCTGGCCATGAATTCCCCTTTGATACATTCTACTATTCATAGATCATTTAGCTTTCATCAACTAAAAGCTATTTGAACTCAATCCCTGGAGTCTTCTAAAAAGGATCCTCAAAAGAAAAAGAAACAATCGATCATTTTCTTTTCTCCCCACCTCTAGTTTCTAGTAGATGCGGTGACTGATTTTTACCAGACTACTCTTGTGCTAATGTACCAGGACATGAGAGAGGATAAAAATCGTCCTATCAATGTCATTACTACTATAGTCCATGTTGGACTCCCATGCGATATAGTATTCATATGATCCATTCCTTTCTTGTTACAATATCACGGTTTTGAAAATTGAAGTATAATTAACATACAGTGAGCTACACTAGTCGTACTAGGTTCAGGCATACCACATAATGAGTAAACAATTCTATATATTGTTCAGGGCTCATCTATATAAGTGTCCTCTTAATCCCCTTTAACCAATGTTGAATGCCTCACAAATTGGCATGCCATCCTTGCACGGGGGCCATGCTACTCTTCTCTGTATTGTTCCAAGTCTAGAAATATGTGCTGCCAAAGTAAGCACTGCGATTTCACAATATAATCAAAGAATTTCAATCTTTCCATAAGGTACCCTTGCTTGAAAAAGCACCAGGACTTTTTCTGAATGAACTTATTAATGCATTCATTCCCTAGACATTATTGATCACCAACTGTAGGAGGGGCGAGGCTATTGTCATATAACAGTAAGTGATAGGAAGGGCAGATGGTAATCAGAAAAAGGTCCCAAAATTTTTCCTTCCTTCCTTCTACCCTCAGTTTATTCTCTGATAGAGGCTTAACAGTAAGAGAATAGATTTTAGTACTTCAGAGTCTAGTTTGTCATTAAGAGACTAAATCTCTGTACTATTACTATCCCTATGTCTCTTCTCTGATTCTGAGAGGCCATTTTCTTAGTTCCAAGCAGTGGTCTTCTGGTGGGTAACTAAGTTGCCTCAGGGTGGTAGCAGAGATGCAAATATGTCACTAGGATCTTGGTCTTTCAAGGACTGAGGATGTGTAAACTCTACTCAGGGAAGGAACTTTGGCTAGTCACAACCCTCGAAGCTTTCAGTGTGGAAGACATGATTTCAACATGCTGTCATGACCACATCAGTGCCTATAACCAAGGTATGAGTTGAGATCCCATGGATGCCTTTGTAATCTTCTCCTTTTGTCCCTATTTTAAGTCTCAAAATACCACTTCCCTATCTTGCTTCTCCCCAATTCTAGCTACTGCCACCAAAAATTAGGGGGTGATGGGGCAGTCACTCAGCATTCTCAGTTCACCTATGTGTACACAGAAGACCAACTTAGCTTCAGCTAGTATCTTCTCATATTTTATTTTTAAAATTTTAAAAAAATGTTTATTTATTTTTGAGAGAAAGAGAGAGTGTGAGCAGGGGAGGGGAAGAGAGAGAGGGAGACACAGAATCTGAAGCAGGTTCCAGGCTGTGAGCTATCAGCATAGAGCCTGATGCGGGGCTCGAATTCACGAATGGTGAGATCATGACCTGAGCTGAAGTAGGAAGCTTAACTGACTGAGCCGTCCAGGTGCCCCTTCGTATTTTCTAAGTGAACCTTAATCTTCCAGAATCTGCTCCATTTATCCTCTCTCCACGATCTTCAGAAACAGGTTTTTCAGAGATTTCTGTTTTCTCCTGTCTTTTGGTGGATTTAACATATATATCCTTCTTTTCCATTCATTTCCCTTCCCTTCCCTTTACTTTTCTCTCTTCTCCATATTCCAAATATCTGCTCAATAATCTTTAACAGTAAGACTGCAGTCTCAGAGATATTCATAATCTTTTGTCATTGAACAGCCCTCAGAGGAGGACCTTGTGTTCATTAGTCTTTTTCTCTTTTAGCTGATTATTTCAGCTATATTTTTCCAAGATTATTTAGCTTCCTGCCAGAAAGATGTAGTCCTGTGACTACAAACACAGTTTTTGATACATCAGAGAGTCTATCATGAACATTAAGACCTATCCAATCACTGTTCCTGAATTATAGCCCAAACCTCAGAGAAGCGTGCCTGGAAAACTAAGAAAAAACTGGGGCTTCTACTTATGGAACAATTCCCTCTTTTTACTTTGTTTTTAAACTTGGATAACTATATAGGTTACTTAGAGATTACTGGTTTAGAGATTGGTTCCTAAGGGAGTCTCTTTCTTTGCCACCTTGGACAGTTCCCACAAACCCTAGGCCAATGAATTCACGCTTTCTTGTAAAGGTTATGTATTCATTTAAAGGCTCTGATACAGCAAGAAAAGTGGTGAAACAACTGTTCCATCATCTGCAGGTGGTATTGTCAAGACCAGGAGACATAGGAAGGGTCCATATGAACTCTTTAGTTTGTTAGTTTATACAAACCCTTAGTTCACAATTTGGGAAGGATGCCCCCACTAATTCTATCTAGGGATAGTGATGTCTGAGATGGGGAAATGTGTGATTCCTCTCTCTTCCTCTGCACGTGAGACATCAAACGTGCCTGAAACACATAATATTTAATGCCTTAAACAAAAGTGTCGAGGCTATAACAGGCTAGGTGGGCTTTTGGCATGTAAGATGTTATTAAGTTATGAAGTCTGTTATTCTCTAGAAATGGCTCATGCATTTATATATTCCCCTCACCCCTAAACCATTTTCAGATGTTAGTTTCCAGACGTTGAGAAGTTGCCCAGTTATAGTTGATTTATCATGATCCGGAGTAGCACTGGCTAGAGATAATCTGCTGTGACAGCATGTTTCATGCTTGCTTTGTGCCTTGCCTTTCTAGCACCTGTCCATGGCTCAAGGACTAGGCCAACATTCTGCATTTTGTGAGGAATTAAAGAGCACCAGAGACTTTTCCTCCTGATTTATCATCAGTGCAGCCTCATTCACGTCTTTCTTTGTCTTCTTATGACAAAAAGGCCTGGCAGGCAAGTTGATCCACTCAGCTGTAAGCCTGGGTCAAACCTCACCCTGGTATAGCCCTAGTTGGTTGGTTGATGGTTGTTTTGTTTATGCCACAGTTGGCCACCACAATAGGGACTTGTATCAGCCTTCTTTCTGTATAGATGGACACACAGGGAAAGCCTTTCCAAGATCTACTTAATATCTATCCTCAGAGCAGATACCTTTCCTCAGAGTCCCAAAGCAGATGTGATTTAAACCTTGAATTTTACACTAAGACATTTGTTTCATGTTCAACAATGAGACTATTTTGCTTCAATGTCTTACTTAAAGATTTATTTATTACTGGTCAGCTCATCAAACATTAGGGCTTATGGAAAACCCCTGATACTTAATGACAAAGGTAAGAATGAGCTGTCTGTTGATTTAGCAGTATGAGATGTAGAGTGCCAAATAGGAGATTCCCAATAAAAACAATATTAATGCCCAACTGCGCATTTCCGTTTCTGAGATCAGTCATCTCTGAGAGAGGTTTCCGCAATCTGGTTGCCTTAATCATGTTGATACTTGTGATGCAATAATCTTAGTATTTAATGTTTTGGCAAATACTAAAATTGTGAATTTATCTGAGTCTATTCAAGCATGTTTATGAATCATAGAAATCTTAAATGCTATGATTGGGTGTGAACTAATATTTGGATTTACCAACCTACTAAAGGTGTATATATTGGGGAAATGGGGAGAAAGTAGAAACGACAGAGTAAATATAATAAAACACAGAGCTTTTTATGTATTTATTATTGTGATTGAATACAAAAATATAATTCTGTATCTACACAATGCTACAATTCATCTATCATTTTTCCACATGCAAGGATTATAAAGAGATCTCTTGTTTGTACTTTTCTTCATCATCTGATGGCCATGTTAACTAAAGCTGGAGTTAGTGGCCTCTGGCAATTGTTACTGATGTCGAATAAATTAGTCCTAACTCTCATTATGCTGCTAGAACACATGGTAACTAGTTAATGGCTGACAAAAATAACAGGATATGGTATAACATGACGCACTAAATCCTCTGCTGAATCAGGCCTTTTTGTTTTTCTCAACCGTCTTCCTCTTTTCATCTGGCATTTGATCTAATTATGCCTTACCTCTGTTCATGAACTCTAAAGGTCTAACTAGGTCAGTACTAGAAAGATTGTGACTGTTGCCATGCCATTTACCTCTTACTCTAAACAAGCATTCTAACAGGTGAGAAATACCTTGGTTATCTAAATATTTGCTGTAGAGAAAGCCCAATGTCTTGGCTCTTCTGATCCTTTTCTCTTTCCTTCATTATTTCACCATTAGCCAGCCCCACTCTATCATGTAATAATAAACAGCAGCTAATATTTAATGACAACTACTTTGTGCCAAGTACATTTTATGAATTATCTTTATTTAATCCTGCTAACAACAAACTCCTTTAGCCCATTTTTAGATAAGCACATAGAAGTTTAGAGAGGCTGAGTGGCTTGGCTAACATCACACGGGAACATGGTGGAACTGTAGTTCAAAACCTGACCTTCTGACAGCAGACCCAATTCAGATAACTGATGCCTGATAACCTTCCTTGCCTCTCCTAAGGCCCACTTTGCACGTGCACAACTTTACCTGCTGAGGATGGAATTTGACTTATTTCAATGACAGGGCAGGTGTGTCAAAGATGCCATCATGAACTTTCCATGCTCATGCCACCCATCCCCATCCATGTTTTATATGTCTCACCATCTCTTCTTTACGACATTTATGCATTCATCAACTATTTTTTGAGCTTCTCCTAAGTACCAAACAATGCTCCCAGCACTGAAGACATAACAAGAGATCAATCAACTTTCCTCTGTCAAGGAACAAGTATTATACTGGGGGTGACAGTTGATGAATAAGGGGGAAAAAGTGTGTATGGATGATGCATCTGTATATATGATATAGAGTGTCCTAAGAAATACTCTAATGCAATGATATTTGAACAAAAAGCTGAAATAAGTGGACAGACTTTAAAGGCTTTGGGGAAGAAAAAAGTATTCCAGGTAGAGAGAACAGCAGGTGCAAAGATCCCAGCATGGGAGTTTGCTTACTATATTTAAAGACCAGTGTCTCTGAGCATTATTAGTAAGTAATTAGAGTGTGGTAAGATTGGAGGATTTGTGACTTGTAGGGTATGATGAGAACTTTGGATTTCCTCTAGGTGAATGACAGAGTCACTTGGAGGATTTTGAACAGAAGATTGAAATAATCGCTCTTACTTTTTCAAGGTTTACCATGTACTATGTGAAAAATAGAACACAGAGGAACAAAGAAAGATGAAAAAAGATCAGTGTGAAAGCTTTTATAACAACTTAGGCATAAGATGATAATACCTTTATTTATAGTGGGATCCTTAGAGCTGGTGAGAAGTTATTGAGTTGGGGTGACTTTGAAAGGTAGAGTGTTAGCTCTAGGACTTGATGAATTGGATTCAAGGTATGACACACGTGATGTGTTAAGAATGGCTCTGAGATTAGCCTGAGCAGGTGGAAGCATGAAGTTGCCATGACTGAAATAGGAATGTCAAGAGGATTAGGTGAGGAATGGCTTCAGATTTAAAGTTTTATTTTGGTCATGTTACTGTTAGAAATTCCTATTCGTTTATTCAAGTAAACATTTCAAATATTCAACAGTTGGAGGTAGGAGTGTGTAGTTGAACAAGAGGTTTGGCTTGCATGATGTAAATTTGGGAGTGATTATCACATGGATGGTATTTACCATCAGAGAACTGGATTATGTCCCTTATGGAAATGAGTCTATAATGAAGAGGACAAGTATCCTCTGAATAGTTCCCTATCCTAGTTGCACATCAGAATCCTCACGGGACTTTAGAATATATATACATGTATCAAAGCTCCACCACAGGCTCGTCAAATCAAAATCTTTGACAGCAGAACCCAGGAATCTATATTGTCAATTTCTCCAGGTGATTGATTCTGTAGAAATTGACATGTGTTTGGGAATCAGTATTATAAGCCACTCTGTTTGTGTTATAATATGAATTAATTTTTAATGCTGTAAAGACCCTTCTTTCCATATCCACTGTTATCTACTTAAATCCAAGCTATGGTTTTCCCTTACCCTAAGTGTTCTACTCACATACATCCTTACCCTTATTTTTGCACTATTAGCTCAATAATCTTTTCAAAGAATAAATCTTCAAAGCCATCTCATTGTCCTCAAAGACAACAATCCTTAACATGGACTGCAAAATCCTGCCTGGTATTGGCTACTTGTCTCTCTATCTACCTCATCAGACACCAGGCACCTTGCTCTCTGCCTTGCAGTCAGACACTTCCCTTCCTTCAGTCCCAAGGACACATCTATTTTCATTGGCCTCAGGTTTTACACCTGCTGTATCCTCCCTTCTTTCACCTAATTAACTCTTACTCATCCTTTGACCTTGGCTCAATCATCATGTCCATTGGGAAGCCTTCTCTGACTTTGTTGACTAAGTCAAATTCCCTCCCATGCCCCCCCTCCCCCCGGTAGTAAGTTATTAAATAAATTTAGGAATTTATGACTAGCATTTAAAATTTTTTAAAAATGTTTCTTTATTTTTGAGAGAGAGAGAGAGAGAGAGAGAGCGAGCTGGGGAGGAGCAGAGACAGAGGGGGACACAGAATCCGAAGCAGGCTCCAGGCTCTGAGCTGTCAGCACAGAGCCTGATGCGGGGCTCGAAATCACAATGTGAGATCATGACCTGAGCCGAAGTCGGACGCTTAACTGACTCAGCCACCCAGGTGCTCCTGACTAGCATTTTTAAAAAAGGAAATAGAACAGAATGGAGTAGAAGAATGTCAGAGTGGGTTGCACTTAATAAAGGTAAGTATTATCTTATAAACTTTTGCTTCTATGTGTACTAATAGGATGATGTACTCTTCTTGAAATACTTTCACAGTTGCAGGTTTTTTGTGTGTGCAATTACTAGCTTATCATTTGGCTTTCTCATTAGGCTGAAAGTCCAATGTGACTAAAAGACTGTTTCTTCCTGTTTTCCACTTGATCCATAGTCCCTGATCAAATGACTAGCCTTATGTAAGCACTTAAAGCATATTTATGGGAAAGAGGAAGGAAAGAAGACAGATGTGGGAATTTACATTTAGGGAAGGTAAGCCTGTACCGTCACACCTTATAGTGTGACCATACTAGCTCTGCCAGTGCAAAATCTGTGGGTTCATTGACCTCATATATGAAAACAACAAGGCTTTCCGTAATGTTTATTTATTTTACTAGTGTTTAAATAGGCAATGAAATATCTTCATTTACAAGTGTTAAGTGAAATGGCAAGTTCAAAAAATAAACTTGGTATTACTATAGGTTGTATTATTATTTTTAAAAATTTTTTAATGTTTATTTATTTTTGAGAGAGAGAGCGCGCGCATGAGTGGGGGAGGGGCGGAGAGAGGGAGACACAGAATCTGAAACAGGCTCCAGGCTCTGAGCTGTCAGCACAGAGCCGGACTCAGGGCTTGAACTCATAAACCACGAGATCATGACCTGAGCTGAAGTTGGACACTCAACTGACTGAGCACCCAGGCGCCCCTATGTTGTATTATTATTATTTTTTTTAATTTTAATTTTTATTTTTGAGACAGAGAGAGACAGAGCATGAACGGGGGAGGGGCAGAGAGAGAGGGAGACACAGAATCGGAAGCAGGCTCCAGGCTCTGAGCCATCGGCCCAGAGCCCGACGCAGGGCTCGAACTCACAGACCGCGAGATCCTGACCTGAGCTGAAGTCGGGACGCTTAACTGACTGAGACATCCAGGCGCCCCCAAGCGACCCCGTTGTATTATTTTTTAAAAGGACCTTTAGATATCAATCCACGCCTTCCTGAACTACAGTAGGGAAATCTATTTTTTTTTGCCTTCTGAAAGTTTCTGGAAAATTTAGAGATGATATCACAGTTAATAAATTAGTGTCTCATCAGAGAGCACTCTTTATTCCCCAAAGTAATGACTGTTTCTTCTTGAACTTCTGATTCACTTGTCCCCATGGCACACACAGTACCTTCTCACAGAGTAGGCTTTTCTTAAATTAGATCTGTGCATCATTTAAAATATAAATCCTGTTTTTTAGACTATATGGTTTTACCAAAGTTTTATATGGATAACTTGTCATCCAAGTATATTGGAATTTTTTGATGAATGCAAGGCTACAAATTGTATTCTACTTTTTACAGTCATGGAATCTTGATCTTGTCGCACAAGTCTCCTCCTCAGCCTTAATCTAGGACTACAAGTTCAGGACTGCAAATTCAATCCCCATCTTTTACATCTTCTCTTCTAAGTTGTGTAGGATTTTACTTTTTGAACAAAGTTTAGCCGCCTTGAACTTGGGATCAAAGGTATTTCTGGGAAGAGGAAGAATATTTAGCCTCAGAGAGGAGGGAGTAAAGAAAAAGTCCTAAAGAGTAGTGAGAGGAAAGCAATCTTAAGTTCACAGAAAGGATAAGTAACTCAAATTACAGACTCACAATATTATCATGAAAATACACTTAAAAATAATTTAAAACTGCGGCTCAGACCTAAAGTGATAAAGTGCCTAATGAGTTATTTAACTCATTATTTAGAAAAGTAGAGGGATGATAAACATTGGTTCAAAGAAAGAGAGAAGAGATGTATGCAACCATTGGAAAAGAGAATGTCGAAACTAAATTGCAAAACTAGATAAAAACTCATCAGGGTTTCACAGGGTAATAAAGCTATAACTTTGATGTTATTTTTTCAATTGGACAAAAACAATTCGTACTTATCAATCCTCTACAAATTGACCTCTCACCGCAGAGGATGGACACAATTATAGTAAATGCAAAATCAAACAAAATCACATCCACTATTATGTCGTATGTTGTATTATGTATTACACCCATCATTATGTTGTACACCGGACACTAAAATAATGTTCTATGTCAATTATATCTTAAAAAATACAATGGCAACAACAAACTACATCGCCTAGAGAGAGAGAGAGATTTAAGTTACATAGGCTTGTCAGATAATACTCTACTGAGGCTCTGAAAAATTATGCAGTCATCTTCTTTCCAAATTTTGAATTTCTTTTCTTAGCACTATAAATTGACAAAGACAGCTAAGTGCCTAGGTTGGAATGGAGAAGATACAGAAGGGCTGTTTTCAGCTCCTAGGAGTGGAGGAATTTATGTGTCACAGGACAGGAAAAGTTGGAAAGAGAGTAGTCAGTTCTGTTTCCATCTGTTGGCCTCAGCAAACTGAAAGCACAGCTTAGCACTGGGCCAGCTGATGCCAGAAAGACCAGGAGCAGAGACCTTTTGGGGGGCTAACTAAAACACTGTGCCTGCCCCATTGAGATGGCCTGTTACTAGGGGATCACTAAAAGCTTTAAACCCATAAGCACACAGTGTCAGCAGAAGCTACCTGACAAATCAATTTATCCTAGTGAAGTATTCCCCTGGATTTATCATCCCCTTCCCAGCAACTCCCAAAATGAAGGTGTCATGAATCAATAACAGGTGAATGGGGGAAAATGTTCACAGACAGGCTGAGGGGAGGAAGCCCTGTAATTTGTAAGTTGCATAACCAGGTTAACTCTCCGCTGCATCCGTGGATCAATCTCTGCTCTTTATGTAAATGATTTACTACTTCAGAAGCTTTGCAATCTACGTCTAGCTGAAAAATGAGTTTTGTTTTCAATTTATCTGTGACAGTATCTATAGCCTTTCTTGGTACTTTCTGATCTTTCGTTCTTACTGAAGCCTTGCCTAACTTTCTTCTGAGGCTGGGAATTTCCTCAGGGACTTCTAAAAATAGCAGAGGCGTGACTATATGCGGTTGTTGGCTATTATGGTAAGCATCACCATATTTTAGTTGCAAAAATCACCTCCACAACCTTCATTCTCAAAAACATAAAAGAAGTGTTCAGGCCATCGCTATACCTAACATTGCATCAAATATATTTGGGGCTGGGAACTCAAAGATCTTCACTGCCTCTTTGAGGATATGGTAAATGCAGAGATGACTCTTCTGTGTATCACACTGAAGTGCTCCCAGAAGAATTCCCAGAGGAAGGGCCTTAAGATTATTGAAAATATATATTTTTATATATAAAATATTTTTATATAAAAATAATATATATTTTAAAACTTTGTTTTAAAAAACAATTCTGTGCTTTTTTAAATATAATTTTTAATGTCTATTTATTTTTGAGACACAGAGACAGAACATGAGTGGGGGAGGGGAAGAAAGAGAGGGAGACATAGAATCCGATGCAAGCTCCAGGCTCTTAGCCATCAGCACAGAGCCCGACGCGGGGCTCCAACCCACAAGCTGTGAGATCATGACCTGAACCGAAGTTGGATGCTAAACCAACTGAGTCACCCAGGTGCCCCAATTCTGTGCTTTTTTTTTTTTTGAAACAATAGAAAACCATGAGGTGGACAGGCTCCTGGGTGGCTCAGTCGGTTAAGCGTCTGACTTCAGCTCAGGTCATGATCTCCTAGTCTGTGAGTTTGAGCCTCGCGTCGGACTCTGGGCTGACAGCTCAGAGCCTGGAGCCTGCTCCAGATTCTGTGTCTCCCTCTCTTTCTGCCCCTCCCCTGCTCATGCTCTGTCCCTCTCTGTCTCAAAAATAAATAAAAACATTAAAAAAATTTAAAAAAAGAAAACTATGAAGTGGAGAATAAAGGAACATACAAAGATGGGAGTTCCTATAGCAAGTCTGGCATCCTGGGGACCAAAGATCTTTTCTTACTGTCTGCTGTACACTTTATAGTTTTCCTCAGTTTTTCATAGCCATTTTGGCATCTTAATCATGTATCAAAACTGTCTTGACCTCAAATATTTATAAACTGTTTGATGTTCTCTTTAAAAACACAAATGAACAAATAGTATATACTAATTTCTAGGGATTTCCAGAGACGATCATTCTTCTGTGTTCCTACAAAAAGAAAATTCTCTACCTTAATGGCAATAGAATATATATGGAAGAGGTGATGTAGCCCAAAGCACCAGAAATGAACTTTTAAGAATATCAGCTGTTTTCCCCTATTGAGTAATCATAGATTTGAAATGGCTTCTCCAAAAGTCTATTCTGGGAACTACCATAAAGGAAGGAATTATTACTTAAGAATTACCTGTTTCCTCGAAGTTTAGTCCATACAAAATATAATGCCAAGCCACACCTGTGTATTCTATCTGCTTAACTTCTTGTTCCACCCAGGGTGGGCAAAAGTGTGTTTGCCTTTTGAAATGCTAATGTTTCACTTCTGACACTGGATAGGTTGGTAGATAATTGGCCATATGTTCCTCGGGTGAAACACTAGGGCACCACAGTGAAACCAAAAGTAGTGATCACAAAAGTTAATAGGCAAGGCTAGTTCATGATCAAGCTATGAGGGAGGGGACCTTTCTTCCTCTTTACCTAACTATCATTGCCAAATCTCTCCCTTTTCCTTCTGGCACTTCCTCATCATCAAAATATTTTTTTCTGAGATAAAAGATCTGATCTCAGTTATGCACATCTTACTATAATTGTTTACGTCTGGCTGAGAGATAGAGCCATGGTTTTTGGCATTTTAATCCAAATGCCTAACAAAGAGCAAAGGTCAGTTATCCCCAGAAAAGAATTTCAGGCATAGGAGTGTACGTAGATGGGGAATTTGAGGGAGAAAAGAGGTACTTTCCAGTCAGAGCCTAGAATTGCAATTATCCTGCCCATAGAAAATTAGCAGTGCCTGTGCTCTGAGTAGGTAAACACTGTTTAATGGTGTACAAAGTTGATACTTAACAAATCCAGATGGCTTAATTATGATCATAGAATAGAACATGACAGGCAAAATTAAGGAGACTGTACCATCAGTCTAATATCAAAACATCAGTGGAAAGTCAATTAAAATGTATAAAATTTAAAAAAATCTTGATTCAAACACATTATTTAGAGATAGGCTATTATCTACCAAAATAAAACCGGTTTGTTAAAAGGGGCAATGTTTCCCAACACTTTATACTTAAAAGAGGGAAGTTCTCAAAATACTTGGCTTGATGTTTAACTTTTTGAATTTGTATATTTCAAAGAAAAGAGAAGTGAATACTTCAAATGAAACAAGTTTTATGCTGTGACCTCTTGAATATTTTGTGAAATCAAATTTGCTTATATTACAATTTCATTTCACAACATACATACCCATGGCACAAGTTCTGTGAAGCTTGTTATCGGGAAAAATATGGCAACTCTGTATTTTGATTTCATAGAGCAAAGTCCTTTGTAAAATTCAAATGGAAATTCTAGAATGAGAGAGGTAAATTCACGTAAGAAAGAGTCTCTCAGTTTCTTCTTCTTCTTCTTCTTCTTCTTCTTCTTCTTCTTCTTTTGGTGAAATTCTCTGGAATGACTCTTGCTAATCCAATCTTTCAGCTTTACAATCCCAAAGGTAGAGAAGGACTAGCTTTATTCAAAGGATTTGTAAAGCCATACTACTTCTAAGATAACAATACCTATTCTGCATCAATTATTAATTTCATTTCTTTGTTATGAAACCTTGATCATCTGAATCTATTTTGAGCTGACTATCTTAAGCTCTCAGAGAAATATGACACACAAAAGAGATACCTGAAATAAATATTTAAAACATAAGAGTGAATTTTTCGGTTGGAATAACTTTCTTTCTTTCTTTCTTTTTTTCTTTCTTTCTTTCTTCTTTCTTTCTTTCTTTCTTTCTTTCTTTCTTTCTTTCTTTCTTTTTGTTAGCTTATTTATTTATTTTGAGAAAGCACGGGAACATGGAAGGGGCAGAGGAAGAGGGAGAGAGAGTATCCCAAGCAGGCTCTGTGATGTGAGCGCGGAACCCAATGTGGGCCTCACCAATCATGAGATCATGACCTGAGCCAAAATCAAGACTTGGATGCCTAACCCACTGAGCCACTTAGGCACCCTGGTGGGAAGAACTTTAGGAATTACAAAGAGTAGGATTTTATTCCCATAAAATTGTGAATGGCTTGGTAGATTTCTTTTTTTCTTTCACATGTAAGCATATGTAAAGTCAACTTATTGAAGTGTGAATATTTCCCCAAACTTATGGAAAGAATTCAGAGCCGTGCTTTTTAAGACAGTCAATGTAGGATTGATAGCACCAAAATAACAACCTAGGAGACCCCAGCTTTTGTCTCCCCACAAAGATCAACAACTAGATAGCTAGCCACAAACAAAACATCTCTGGAAGAGGTCTGTAGTCCTCTTAAAAATCCAACAGAACAAAAAATCTGAGAATACCTCACACAAAAAAGAAGCAAGACAGTTTCATTTTGCCTACATTATCCTACCCTCCAAGTCATCACTGGGGGGTGCCAACAGAGAGCTCTCCTGTAGAAAACTTACGCTTACCGGGAAAATAAGAACACAGTGAGTGAACAGCTGCTCTAGCCTTGCAGGGCACTGTACAAAGGATTCACTTTGGTTTCACCCAAATCAGATCAGCAAAACTAAGAGATACAGAGATGGCAAGGAACAAGGAAGAAAAGCAGGGGTTACCAGTAACCACAGGGATGGCAATCACAGTTTACAGTGATCTGCTGAGCAGACAAATCCAGCATCTTTTGCCACTGAAAAAAACCAGTGGCCAGCCACTTGCCATGGACTATCCCTTAAAGATTTCACCAGCTTTCAGCCCACAGACATTCACACTCACTAATGCCAATTGCCTAAGTTTCTCCTTGATTTCTCCCCCAGGAACCACACTGGCAGCCAGTGCAGGTCTCTGCAGCTGTAGAGTGCAAGACATCAGCTGAGACCCTATGAGTGACTCCCACCACTGTACACACACTCAGAGGTAGTCCTTCCAGCTGTACGCAGCTGGTCTGACATCTGTACACGGCTGGCCTGACATCCATTGCCACGTATTTGGCTAGGGAGACACTGTGCAGTCATGGGAGAGCAGCACACCAACAGCTAGGGCCCTGAGCTGCTGTGGGCTTGGATCAAGCCCATCTTCTGTCACTGCAAATGATCGTACACAATGGTCAAACAGGATTTATCCCTGGGACGCAGGGATGTTTCCACATACTCAAGTCAATAAATTACACTACACTACATTAATAGAATGAAAGTTAAAAATCATATGATCATCTCAATGGATGTAGAAAACACACTGGACAAAATACAGCATCTTCCATGATAAAAAGTTCAACAAATTGGGTGTAGAAGGAAGATATCTCAACATAGGAAAAGCCATATATGAAAAGCCCGTGGCAAACATCATACTTAATGATGAAAGCTTGAAATCTCTTTTCCTGACATTAGGAACAAGAGTGTCCACTCTCACCAATTCTATTCCACCTAGTACTGAAAGTCCTAGACAAAGCAATCAGGTAAGAAAAAGAAATAAAAGACATCCAAATCAGAAAGGAAGAAGTAAAATTGTCCTTGTAGATGATATAATCTTATATAAAGAGAATCCTAGACTCTACCAAAAAATTGTTAGAAGTAATAAACAAATTCAATAAAGTTATAGAATACAAAATCAAGATACAGAAATCAGTTGTGTTTCCATATTCTTTTTTTTTTTAATTTTTTTTCAACGTTTACTTATTTTTGGGACAGAGAGAGACAGAGCATGAACGGGGGAGGGGCAGAGAGAAAGGGAGACACAGAATCGGAAACAGGCTCCAGGCTCTGAGCCATCAGCCCAGAGCCTGACGCAGGGCTCGAACTCCCGGACCACGAGATGGTGACCTGGCTGAAGTCGGACGCTTAACCGACTGCGCCACCCAGGCGCCCCTGTGTTTCCATATTCTAATAAAGCAACATCTAAAGAAGAAAGAAGGAAAGCGATCCTATTCACATTAGCATCAAAAATAATAAAATATTTGGGAATAAATTTAACCAGGGAGGTGAAAGATCTGTACGCTGCAAATGCTGAGACATTGATGAAAGACATTGGAGAAGACACAAGGGAAGGATACCCTACACTCATGGATTAGAAGAATATATATTGCTAAAACATCTATACTACCCAAAGCCATCTACAGATTCAAGGCAACCCCTATTGAAACTCCAATTGTATTTGTCATAGAAATAGAAAAGAAAATCTTAAAATTTTTACTGAGCCACAAAAGACCCCCAAATAGTCAAAGCAATCCTAGAAAGAAGAACAAAACCAGCCTTCTGATTTCACACCTTCTGATTTCACACCTTCTGAAATCACACCTTCTGATTTCAGGCTATACTACAAAGCTAAAGGAATTAAAAAAGTATGGTAGTGCATAAAATAGACCAACAGAACAGACCAATGGAATGAGAGCCCTCTCAGAATCACGAGCCCAGAAATAAACTCCTGCATATATAGTCACCTAATATTTGATGAAAAGGGAGTCAACAATACTCAATGGGGAAAGAATAGTCTCTACAATAAATGGTGTTGGGGAAACTGGAAAACCACATGCAGAAGGATGAAATTGGACCCTATCTTATGCTACTTATAAAAATTAACTCAAAATGGATTAAAGAGTTAAACATAAGAACTGAACCCATAAAACATCTGGAAGAGAACAATAAAAAAGCTCCTTGACATTGATCTTGGCAGTGATTCTTTGGAGATGACACAGAAAGCAAAAGCAACAAAAGCAAGAGTAAGTGGAACTACATCAAACTGAAAAGCTTCTGAACAGCAAAAGAAACAATCAAGAAGACATGTAGGTAACCTTCGGAGTGGGATAAAATGTTTGCAAATCATATATCTGATAAGGGGTTAATAGCCAAAATTTATAAAGAACTCATATAACTCAACAACAAAAAAATAAACAAACAATGTAATTAAAGTGGTTGAGGACCTGAATAGACATTTTTCCAAAGAAGACATACAAATGACTACAAAGTACATGAAAAGGTATTTAACATCACTAATTATCAGGGAAAAGTAAATCGAAACCACAATGAAATATCACCTCATACCTGTTAGTACAGCTATCATTAAAAAAAGATAATGTGTTGCTAAAGGCTCTGAAGAAAAGGGAACTCTTTTGCTCTGTTTGTGGGAATGTAAATTGTTGCAGCCACAGTGGGAAACAATACAAAATTTCTTCGAGAAACTAAAAGTGGAACTACCATAAGATCTAGTAATCTCACTTCTGGGTGTATAGTTGAAGGGAATGCAAACAAGATCTTAGAGAGACACTATACTCTCACATTTATTGCAGGATTATTCACAATAGCCAAGATATGGAAACGACCTAAGTGTCTGCCAATGGTTGAGTAAATAAAGATGATGTGGTATATGTGTATAAAATGGAATATTATTTAGCCACAAGAAGGAAGGAAATCTTGCCATTTGCAATAACATGGATGGAACTTAATGGCATTGTGCTAAGTGAAATAAGTCAGAGAAAGGCAAATACTACATGTGGAATCCAGAAAAGCTGAAGTCCTAGAAACAGAGAGTAGAATTGTGGTTATCAGGGGCTGAGAGTGGGGCAAATGGGAAGATGTAATCTAGAAGTACATCTAGTTATAGGATGACTAATCAAAGATGATTAATATCTGGGCTGTGACATACAGCATGATGATTATAATTATTATAATTATTAACAGACAAATATTAATTATGAGTAATTATATGTAGAATCTTTAATATAGTATACACTATTATATAACATACTATATAATTATTATATATTAATATAATATAAAATATATAAAATTTTATATAATTATAATGTAAACACAGTATAATTATATAGTAATATCATATAATATATTAATATTACTTATTAATATATAGTAATATATTAGTAGCATCGTATATTATTAATATTAATATAACTATAATTATATGTAATTATTAATTAATAATATATAATTATTAATACTCATGTTCTTGAAGACTTTTAAGAGAGTAGATATAATAGAGTAAATGCTCTAGTAAATTTTCTCATCACAAAAAAGAAATAGTCATTATGTGATGTGATGGAGGTGTTAGCTAGTGCTATGAGGGTGATCATCTTGGATTATAATCAGTGTATTAAATCAACACCTTTTACACCTTAAACTCACATTATATGTCAATTATATCTTTAAAAAACTGGAAAAAATAAGAAAGTCAATGTGCTATAGTCCAGTGAGTTATGAACAGAAGATCAAATGATTTAGGTTCAAATCAATTCTGCCACTGACTTACATGTGTAACCTTGGACAAGTCATGTTACTAAGGGCCTCTTGACTTTAGCTCTTTCTCTTATTTTCGCCTGGAATAAGATACATAACCTAGAACTTGCCATGGTTAAGTGATTTGCTCAGTTACCAAACTGTGGCATTGAGACAAGATTTAAATTCAGAGAGTCTAGTTCCCAGGGTCTGAGTTATTAAACAATAATCTTTGGAACATACATAAATGGTCAATTGATTTTCTATAAAGGTGCCAAGATAGTTCCATGGGAGAAAGATAGCCTTTTTAATAAGTGGTTCTGGAACAACTAGATATCCACATGGAATAAAATGAATCTTGATCTCGTTATGCCCAGAATTCGTGATCCCCAAAGACTGCCAGGGAGCCGAGTCCGATGTAAAAGCAAAAGAGCCTTTATTCGAGCTAGCTCGAGCTCAATCCCCTACCTGCACCAACGCAGTGGTGAGATACCAGTGGTGAGATACCGGGGAGAGAGAGCGAGTTTCAAAAGGACAAAGGTTTTATTGGGGCCTAGGGGCAGTTGGTGAGGTAATGGCTGTGGCCTCAGCCAATTGGCTGGGGAAGGGTCAAAGTCCTGTTAGACAGGTGAGCAGGAGGTTACTCAAGGGGAGGAGGCATGGTCAAGGTGAAGGACACAGAACAAGATGGAGTCGGCGGTGTAGGTCCGCCCTTTCATTCCCCCCTTGTCATGTAGCTTATGGACCCAATCATGGGACCGGCTGCATTTATGGTGACAAGGGGAACAGAGTTTGGAGGTTTATGCAAAGTTCTGGGAACCAAGTGTCCCTGGGGTGGCTCTGGGAGGTCTGATTAAGTATTGTCCCCGAGCTGGTGTCTATGATCTGCCAGGTGATGTTTTGGGGGCATGGGGACTCCCGGCAGCATGAGCAATGACATGCAGAGTTAACAGAGTTACCAATATTAGGTGGGTCGAATGCGCTGTAGCTTGAGCTTGAGCGGGTTGTGTTGGTCCCGACTGATGGCCCATCACGTGATGAAGTCCTTCCGGATCGAGGAGGGGTCCGCTGGCCGAACGTGTGTGTGATGGACCCAGGTCACAATGCCGTCTACTTTGAGAGCGGTGGGGGTTGTCAGCACCACGATGTAGGGTCCCGTCCAGCGCGGCTCGAGGGTCTCTCGGTGGTGCCTCTTGACATAGACCCAGTCTCCCGGCCTGTACTGATGCGGTGTCGGGGTCGGGCCAGCCTCGTAGATGGCACGGAGGCGCGGCCAAATGTCCTCGTGCACCCTCTGGAGCCCTCTCAAGGAAAGAAAAAGTTCTTGATCTTTAAACTCAGCAAGAAGTTCAGCCCGAAGGTTGGGAATAACAGGGGGTGGCCTGCCAAACATGATCTCGTAGGGAGTAAAACCCAGAGTGTAAGGAGTGTTTCTAACCTGGTAAAGGGCGTACGGTAGGAGAGTCACCCAGTCCCCACCAGTCTCCATGGTTAATTTGGTAAGGGTCTCTTTTAGGGTTCTATTCATTCTTTCTACCTGTCCTGAGCTCTGGGGCCTATAAGCACAATGTAATTTCCAGTTGCCCCCACTGCCTTGGCTACTGCCTTTGTTACCTGCGAGATAAAAGCTGGTCCATTGTCTGATCCTACCATGGCAGGAAAACCATACCTGGATAAGATGTCTTCTAGTAGCTTCTTAGCCACTGTCTGAGCCGTTTCATGCTTGGTTGGGTATGCCTCCACACAGCCAGAGAAGGTGTCTGTAAATACTAAAAGATATTTATAACCATACTTTCCTGGCTTGACTTCAATTAAGTCGACTTCCCATTGGGCTCCCGGTCTGGTGCCTCTGAGCCTGGTTCCTTTTTTATTTGATGTGGCCCTCGCGTTGGTGAGTTGGCAGGTCTTGCAGGCAGATACAACTTGCTCTATTTTGGTGTCTTGTTGGTGAATCTTGATTCCAGCATGTCGGATTAAGTCTTTTAATTTTCGGGCCCCCATGTGAGTAGACCCATGCATGTGCTCTAATATTGAGACTCTGAGCCGGTCTGGCAGCACGAGCTCCTTGTTAGGTGTATACCACCATCCCTTTATCTCCTGGGCCATGGGGAGTTTCTTGGTCCGCTGTAACTCCTCCTGGGAGTATTTGAGCAGGTCTGGTAAAACTGGGTCTCCCAAGTCCGGTAGTTGTTAAGCCATTTTCTAGCTCCCAATGCTAGTGCCTTGGTAAGGGCTCACTGGGCTGACGTTCTGGAGGGTAGAGCATCCGCCCATACGGTGTCCGTTTCGGTGACCACCGCTGCACCTGCATACCTGTGTCCGTCCCGCACAAAGCTGCTGCCATCAGTGAACCAAGTAGCCTTGGCATTGGGGAGGGGCCGGTCGGTCAGGTCTGTCCAGAATCCATGTACTTGCTCCAGGATTCCCGCACAGTCATGTAGTGGAGCACCTAGGTCAGGGTCAGGCAGCAAGGTTGCAGGATTGAGGGCTGCACTGGGGTGGACCCACACTCGCAGGCATGGTGGCCAGCCAGCAGCCACTGGGTCTAGTTTCTTGGACAGGTAAGCCACCGGGCAGTTCCAAGGGCCTAAGGATTGAGTTAGAACCCCTTTTGCTATTCCCTTATGTTCGTCTACAAAGAGGTGGAAGGGCTTCGTAATGTCTGGTAGGCCCAGGGCTGGGGCACTTAGGAGGGCCTTTTTTAACTGATTAAAGGCAGTTTCTTCTTTTTCAGCCCATTTAAATGTTTTCCCCTCTTTGGTAGCTTCATATAGGGGCCTGTCGATCTCAGCAAAACCTGGAACCCAGAGGCGGCAGTAGCCGGCGGATCCTAGGAATTCCCTCACTTCTCTTTGGGAGGTGGGAGTAGGGATCTTTAGGACAGTTTCTTTTCTGGCATCTGATAACCGCCACTGTCCGCCCTCCAGGATATATCCCAGGTAACTTACCCTCTCCCTGCATACCTGAGCCTTCTTCATGGATGTCTGGTACCCTAAGGCCCCCAGGGTAGCCAGCAGATCCTGGGTCCCTTGCTCAGTCTTTGGCCTTGTCAGCTGCAATCAGGATGTCATCTACGTACTGTAGGAGGGTGAGGCCGGGGTGCTCCCTTCTGTACTCAACCAGGTCCTCGTGTAGTGCCTCGTCGAAGATGGTGGGTGAATTTTTGAATCCCTGAGGTAGCCGTGTCCAGGTGAGTTGCCCACTATAGCCCTCCTCCGGACCATGCCACTCAAAGGCGAACAAGAGTTGGCTCTGGGGTGCCAGCAGCAGACTGAAGGAGTCCTTTAAGTCTAGTACAGTATACTAGACCCTGGAAGGCGCCAAGGAGCTCAAGAAAGTATATGGGTTGGGAACAGTTGGGTGTATGTCCGCGACCCTCTTATTTACTTCCCGGAGGTCTTGTACCGGTCGGTAGTCATTTGTTTGAGGCTTTTTGACTGGCAGTAGGGGGGTGTTCCAGGGAGACTGGCAAGGAACTAGTACCCCTAGGCTTCATAGTCTCCAGATGTGTGGCTGGATCCCCTTCCAGGCCTCCTGAGACATGGGGTATTGTTTGATCCTTACCGGACTCTCTCCTGGCTTGAGCTCTACCAGGACCGGGGTCCTGTGAGCGGCTAGTCTTATCCCCCCTGTCTCTGCCCAAACCGAGGGGAATTCTTGTAGCCATCTGTCTATATTATCCTCTCTCAGGAGCGCCTCCTGGTGGAGGCGGTATTCATCCTCCAGTTTCATGGTCAGGACCTGGATAGGGTGGCCCTTGCCATCGGTGACCTGAGACCCCCCCTTGTCTGAAAGTTATCTGAGCTCCAATCTTGGTCAGTAAGTCCCGTCCTAACAGTGGGTAGGGGCATTCTGGTATTACCATAAAGGAGTGGGATACCCAGCCCGTCCCCAAATCTACCGTTCTTTGGGTAGTCCATGAATACTGGCTCATACCAGTTGCCCCTTGTACCCAGGACTTCTTGCTGGCTAGTTTTCCTTGTGGGGTGCAGAGGACTGAATGTTGTGCTCCGGTGTTGATGAGGAAATCAACAGGGGTCCCCTCCACTTTAAGAGTTACCCTGGGTTCGGGGAGAGGGTCCTAACCCCAACTCCCTTAATCGCGTAGTTCATCTAGCTCTAGGACTTTTACCCGATCAGTCTTGCTTCCTTTCTTGCCGGCCCTTTTCAGACAATCTCGGGCCCAATGCCCTATCTCCTTGCATTATGTGCACTGATCCTACCTTGGCCAAATTGGTTGGCTTTCTAGCAGCCATTCGAAGACCCATTAGAGTCTGGCGGTAGACCCGGAGCCTCTCCTTACCTTCTGCCATGTTGAAATCCCACTGGGGCTGAGTTAAGTGGAAGGAGGCATCTATCTGAGCCTGGTTGGTGGTGGGATTCCCGTCTGCGCCCAGAACTAGTTTTTGGGCCTCGTTGAGGATTCTTTTTCTTTCTTCAGTCGTGAACAGGTCCTGCAAAAGTTGCTGGCAATCGTCCCACTTGGGCTGATGAGTAAAAAGAACAGAGTCTAATAAATCAATAAGCCCTGCCGATTTCTCAGAAAATTTAGGATTCTGAGCTTTTCAATTGTAGAGGTCACTCGTGGTGAAAGGCCAATAGTGATGGGGCTGATTCCCCTCCACTTCTGGGGGTCCGGTGGCTCGCAGGGGCAGAATAGTGGAGTTGGCAGCAGATTGCTCCCTCTGAGCCCTTTGTTTGGTAAAGGGCGGGCTTCCCACTGGAGCGTTTCTGCCTCCCGCTCTAGGAACAGCGTCTGCCTCCCCCGGAGGGGGAGGATGGTGTTCTTCTGGCATCCTAGAGGGGTTATATGGGGGAGGAAAAATTAATTCTTCTTCAGTCCCCCCCTGTAGGACAGGGTAGAGGGGTGCTGAAGGCTGGGTAAGACTTTTCTTGTTTTCCTTCTTCTTTGTCCCCTGCAAAGCAAGAATGGGTTTTGGCTCTGGAGGGAGTGAGGCTAGGAAGGGCTTAAGCCAAGAGGGTGGGTAGAGGGGTAGTCTGAGTCTGTCCCATAACGTCCATCCAGTAAGTCCACAGAACAAAACAGAGAAACACAGAAACAGACAAACAGAGGGCCCTTAGAAAGTCTTCCAACTCCATGGAAGCAAAACTGAAAGCTAGCTCAGACTTTTGAGGGGATTCCACGTCCCTCCAAAACCTATGAGGGGATTCCACTTCCCTCCAAAACCGAAAGCTAGACAATGGCCTCACGCCGACCAGCGGGAGCGACCAGCCTCGTCTCAGACCTTTGAGGGGATTCCACATCTCTCCAAAACCGATGAGGGGATTCCACGTCCCTCCAAAAGGGAGTATCAGAACGTCTTCTGAAACTCCCGTCCCGTGGTCCTCCAGTGCGTCCACTTAGACTGCGTCGGGCACTACCAGAATTTCAGAAATGAGCTCACACAGAAAAGACGGAACGAACAGACACTAACTGTGGCCAGTCAGGCTCTCTGGGTCAGGGGTCCCTCAGGGGTCTTGGGGATCCCGGGCCGAGCCCCCAAATGTTATGCCCAGAATTCGTGATCCCCAAAGACCACCAAGGAGCCAAGTCCGATGTAAAAGCAAAAGAACCTTTATTCGAGGTAGCTCGAGCTCAATCCCCTACCTCCACCGACGCAGTGGTGAGATACCAGGGAGAGAGAGTGAGTTTCAAAAGGACAAAGGTTTTATTGGGGCCTAGGGGTAGTTGGTGAGGTAATGGCTGTGGCCTCAGCCAATTGGCTGGGGAAGGGTCGGAGTCCTGTTAGGCAGGTGAGTGGGGGGGGGGGGTGAGGGGGGTGAGGGGGGGTGGGGGGGTGGGATTACTCAAGGGGAGGAGGCGTGGTCAAGGTGAAGGACACAGAACAAGATGGAGTCGGCCAGCGTAGGCCTGCCCTTTCAATCTTTGCTTCACATCAAACACAAAAATTACCTTAAAATGTATCATATACCTAAACATAAAAAAAACTGTAATTTGTAATTATCAAATTTCTGGAAGAAAACACAGAAGAAAATTTTTGTGACCTTGGGGGAGGCAGAGGTTCTTTTTCACAAGATGGTAAAAAAATTGTTGCGTTTGACTTCATCCAAATGAAAACCTGCTGCTTTTCAAACAACGCTATTAAGAAAATGAAAAGTCAAGTCACAAACAGGGATTAAATATTTGTAACACATAGATCTGACAAGATTCATAATCATTCATAACATAACAACTCCTACAATTCAATGAGAGGGAAACAAACCATTTAATAATAAATAGGGACACATTTTAAACAGGTACTTCATAGAAAAAAATATACAATTGGCCAATAAGCTCGTGAAAAGCTGCTCAAGATCACACATGGTTAGGTGGGTTGATATCTTTGTCAAAACTCATCAAATACTACACTTTAAAAGGATGCCTTTGGAGCACCTGGGTGGCTCAGTCAGTTAAGTGCCTAACTTCGGCTCAGGTCATGATCTCACAGTTTATGAGTTTAAACCCCACATCGCGCTCTGTGCTGACAGTTCGGAGCCTGGAGCCTGCATCTCTCTCTCTCTCCCTCTCTCTCTCTCTCTCTCTGTCTGCCCTTCCCCCACTTACACTCTGTCTCTGTCTCTCTCTCAAAAATAAACATTTAAAAAATAAATAAAAGGATGCTTCTACTGTTTGTAAGATTCATGTGGATATGTCTGCTTTTCATATCCTTGTTCAAATGGAATGCCAGAATGGCAACTCCTGGAATTTGTCACAAATGGAAAACGCAGTGTCATCTTCACCTCAAAATTGTAGGTCTTAAATCTGGAGAAGGAAGCCAACACCCTTTTGAAGCCATGAATATTGTCCAGACTCCATCTGCTTGGAATTTCAGCAGCTCTACGGACACAGACTCCTGCAGGGGATACTGTGACATCCTCAGTTGATTCATTCACTCAGTCACCCATAAAATGTGGGGCAATTTCTACCACTCTGTGTCATTATTTGCTATTTCTGAGGCTCAGATGACACCAAACCCATCTGAATTTTTTTTCTAGCAAGTGAGTGTCACCAAATGGTATGAAAAACTTCAAAGATGATTAACACAGAAGCCTCTTCTCTGAAAAACATAATTTGAATAAAACAATTTTAAAAGTCTCTTAAACTTTTCATATTTTAAATAGCACAATTTATAAGCAGGAAGCAAAAAGACCCCAGAAAATGAAGGCTAATTTTAAAAAGTACATAGTGACTGTACATCATTATTATTAAAATACAATTTTATAAATTAAAATATGGAAAAAGGAAGATGTCATCATTTATGACATTTTCCCCTTAAACTTAAAATATTATTCAGAAGCCAAGGTTTTATTTGTTTGATTCACCAGAGTAGCTAACAAAATCAACTACACCCAACTTCTAAAGACTATATGTAAAATGCATCAAAAATGCATTTTACATATTGGGAGATAATTCTCAGGAAGCATTTCTTTGGATTACAAGAATTTAAGAAACAAAACAGATGATCATATGGGAAGGGGGGAAGAGAAGAGAGGGAAACAAACCACAAGAGACTCTTAATGACAGAGGAAAACACTGAGGGTTTATGGAGGGAGGTGGGTGGAGTTGGGCTGGACAGGTGATGGGTACTAGGAGGGCACTTGTTATGATGAGCATGGGTGTTGTATGTAAATGATGAATCACTGAATTCTACTCCTGAAAGCAATGTTATACTGTATGTTGATCAGTTAAAATTTAAATTTAAAAAAGAAGAAAAGGACTTCAAATAATACAAGTTGGATGTCACTTTTTACATTCGCACAACATACATTTTCATGGAGATAGCCATGCTAAGTAAAAATTTTCCAACAACTTTGAAAGTTTGCAAATAAGCAGAAGCAGTACGTTAAGTATTAATCCCAGGACAGCATTATGTATGTTCTCAGAATGTTTCCACTCTGCTCTGAAGACCAAGTGAGAGGTGAGACAGGGTTGTTTCAAGGCCCACATTACCGACACCATGAGGGTCCACAGACTCGGCCTTCATAGCATTTCACCAGAAGTTGTGGCAACATCAACATGTTTTGACTTCTCCCTGCAGGTCTGCCAAGGAAAATAATTCCCTTCTAGAACCTCCAGCTTAGAAGCTACGTTAATGGGAGACTTTATGGAAACTCAGCCAAATTTTCTTTTTCAGAATGAAACCACAGAAGTAAATATAATTTGAGATTACCAATTCCCACAATGAGGAAGAAGGAAGTTTATCAAACAAAAACTCTAAGGTATTTTTGATGAATGAAATATTTAAATTCCCTTCTTTTTCCCATTACAGGAAAAACATTCCACAAATATTATATGTCTTTTAACAGTTGATTACGAAACTTTTTACACAAAAAGTAAACTGCGTGTGCATGTCACCCTTACATATCGACCCACCTCTGAGATTAAACAATATTAACATTGTATTATACTTGCTTTTTAAATGAAAAAATAATGTAGATGCCGAAGTCCCATTGATCATTCCTTTTTCCCCTTCACTGCCCAAATCCTAGGATGATAGTGTCATTCTCAGTGTTCTGAACCTTTACTTTACATGCATGTTTCTATAAGTAATAAGTACAATACGATTATTCGGCACTTAACATTTATGTGAATGGTATTACACGGAACATACCATTTTTTTATTCAAAAATATGTTCTAAAGTGTTATTCACATATAAGGTTTTTTGGTTTTTTTTTTTTTTTTGAGAGACAGAGAGAGAGAGAGAGGGAGCACGTGCCTGCATGGGAGCTGGGGAGGGACAGGGAGAGGGAGAGAGAGAATATTAAGCAGGCTCCATGTTCATCACAGATTGATCTCAGGAACCCATGAGATTGTGACCTGGGCCAAAATCAAGAGTCAGACGCTCAGCTGACTGAGCCACCCAGCCTCCCCAACGTCTTATTCATATTGGTCTAATTAGGTTGAACTGTTTGTAACTCTGTATCATGGCATCGTTTACCAGTTCAACTACTGAGGGATAGTCATTTCCACTTCTCACTATTACCAACAGCATTTCCTCAGCAGGTTTATACATCACTTCTTCTGTACATGGCAGAGAATCTCTCCAGGACAGACACTTAGAAGGGATAATGCCCAGGGCATTGCCAAACTGCTTTCCAAGGTGCTTATGTGCACCTCCAGGCATGTCGGAGTTCCTGTTTCCTCATATCTTCACCAAAACTCAGTGTCCTCAGATTCGCCAATTTTTGACCATCCGATGGATATGAAATACTATCTCATTGTGGTTTAAAGCTAATTTTCTTTGATAACTATTGAAACTAAGCATCTATTAAGTTCTGTGAATCACCTGTTCATATTCTTGCTCATTTTTCTATTGGATTGTTTTCTGTGTCTTTTGATACATAATGGTTTGTAGTATATTCGAGATACCAATTGCAGAAGAATGAAACTTTCATTGTTTAAAATTAATCTGTTAGATCATTTATATGTGCCAATTTAAGTTCAGTTTCATTGCATCTTGGTAGAACAGTTTTGCAATTTATTTTACTTCTATTCTGAGTCTCCAGCCTTACTCCTCAAAATTGCATACACGGCCGCTTATGTATTCTAGTTTTCCTTGATATATCTCTCTACATATCTATTTGTCTCATAGAGAGACAGTATAGTATCATGTTTAAGAGAACAAAGGAGGCTCTGCGTCAGACTGACACTTTGTAGCTTTGAATCTCAGATCTGTACTTATTAGCCATATTAACAATGGGCATATCATATAACTTCTCTGTGTTTTATTACTTTTATTTTTTAAATGTAGAAAATAATAGTACTTACCTCACTGAGTAATAATATAGAACACTTACCATAATGCCTAGCACAGAGTAAGCACTCCATGTTAGCTATGATTATCATTCTATAAAACATTTTTAAATTAAAATATTATTGACTTTTAAAAAACTGTAGTTTTAATATAAATTATATTTAATAGGGATATCAAAGGTAAATACCTATAGCCCCAAAGTACCTCCTTCCCTTCAATATTAAATATTTAATTACTGTGCTGTTTTTAACATATGACCACAAATTCTGATACTCCTGTTCCAGAAGAAGAAGCTTAATTTCCTTCCCTTTAAATATGGGATGGACCCAGTGACACCTTTCTAACAAATAGGGTACACAAAGGAGAATAGTTTACAGTGGAACAACTAGGCTGAAACCACTTTAACCAGACGATCAAGTTTAACATCATCAGTAATAAATAATGTAAATAGCATATGCCCCAATATTATGAACTAAGAAAGGCACTTCTGTGGTAGTTTCCATGAAAATTCACAAGTCCTGTCTATTCATGAGAAACCATTAAACAAATTCAAGTTAAGAGATATTCTACAAAATACCTGGCCATTATTCATCAAAGTGTAAAGGTCATAAAGGACTGGGAAATGATCACATATTAGAGGATATGTGAGGACATGATATGGAGGAGAATATGGAGGCATGATGACTAAATGAAGTGTAGTATCCTGGCTTGAATCCTGAAACAGAGAAAAGACAACCATGGAAAAAAGACTGTAGTTTAGTTTATAATATTGTACTAATGTTAATTTCTTAGTTTTGATACATATACAGTGGTTATAAAACATTAAAGGAAGCTGGGTGGAGGTGTATGAGAACACTACAATTCTTGCAACTCTTCCGTAAATCTAAAATTGTTTTAAAATAAACAGTTAAAAAAGTAAATGCCCATAACATATTATTCTACTACTGTTATGATGAACCAAGACCATTTATAATTAGATAAAAATATATAGATAGCACACACAAGGGAATTATTTACCTTTATTTCCTTTGTTTGGGGGCCCAGTATATTTAGACTTAAATTTACTGAGTATGTGTTCCAATGATCTATAATACAACATGAATTGTCTAGAAAGATGTATCCCTTCAATTATAATTAGCATTTAGATTTATTCTAGGTAATAAAAGAGAGTATATAGACAAACAGACATGGATTTTTTTTCTATATTCTGTTTAAGTATTGTCTATGCCCCAAATGACCTATGCACATTAAAATTACTTATTACTTTAACTTTCTTTCAGTCCCAGCTGTTAGAGTACTAGAACTTTTTATTTCTTCAGAGATGTTTACATAAATACATATAATCTATTGCTTTATTGTAATGTTTATTTACATGTATCGTATTAGTCCAAACTGACAAAAATCAGTTAAGGAATCCAGAAAATCTAAGTTAACAACCAGAGTACAATACGATTACCATGGATACCAGGATATGGCACATAAGTTTTTTTGTATCTACCTAGAAAATTTAAGTAGAATTATTTTATAGGACCAGATAATTTGCAATATTATCTGGGATTTATAGAAACCAATTTGAAAGACTAATTATTGATGCATAATTTAGTTACAAACCTATGCTTATATCCATATACTTTCAAATATCAATTTGGGTAATGATTAATTATATAAGGAAATAAAAGAAACTTAGACAATTTTTACCATTTCAGCCTGTGCAAAATGCAGAATTTTTCACAAAATAACCTATAAAATAATTCAATCAGCTAAATACGTTGTCTTAATTAAAGTTAGTGGGGAGAGGAGCCTGGGTGGCTCAATCGCTTAAGTGACTAACTTTGGCTCAGGTCATGATCTCAAGTCCGTGGGTTGGAGCCCAGTGTCAGGCTCTGTGCTGACAGCTCAGATTCTGTGTCTCCCTCTCTCTGCCCCTTCCCTGCTCACACTTTCTCTCTCTCTCTCTCTCTCTCTCTCTCTCTCAAAAATAAATGAACATTAAAAAAATGTTAGTGGAGAAAAAAATCAACTACACTTCACTTTTTTCATTTTAAAATTTTAGTAATAAAAGATGTGCAAATGGAAAGGATTTTCAACTTGTAATCTTAAGGTTAATTTTTCTTAAAAGTGTGGGTAATTGGAGCAGACTTTTTTCAAGCTCCTGTATTTCCAGCCATTTCCAATGGCTTCAAGCAAAAGGAAAAATCATCTTGGTTAATATATAAAATTTTTCTCCTTTTAATGACTAAAGGGCATGATGTCAATTTTAACATATTTGTTTATTTATTTTTTATTTTTTTTAACTTTTATTTATTTTTGAGACAGAGAGAGACAGAGCATGAACGGGGGAGGGGCAGAGAGAGAGGGAGACACAGAATCAGAAGCATGCTCCAGGCTCTGAGCCATCAGCCCAGAGCCCAACGCGGGGCTCGAACTCACGGACCGCAAGATCGTGACGTGAGTTGAAGTCGGACGCTTAACCGACTGAGCCACCCAGGCGCCCCGTTTGTTTATTATCTCTGGTTAAGCCTTCACTAAACAATCTGCTGTTTCTAATTGAGATCTTTTTCTACTTTTTCTCATTAGAATGCTTCTACAGACAAGAAAAGGAGTTATGCTGAAAAGCAGGATTATTAGTTTAATATAGAGCTCATATTCTAACAATTCTCATTTGTTTTCCATAATTACAATTATCCACATTCACGTTCATTTTTCTTCACTAAATTTCATGCATTTTAAAAAAATTTTGATAGCTCTATAGAATAGTTAATTTTCCATCTCAGAGGGAGCCCTTTCTAACACTTTATGATCCATTCCTTGAACACTGAATTAATTCAAGTATTACAGTTGTATAGATGACACTTGTCAAAGTTCAACTCACTCAGGAGTCTCCCTCTTACCTTTAAGAATACATTCAGTTAGGGGTGCCTGGGTGGCTCAGTCGGTTAAGTGTCTGACTTCAGCTCAGGTCATGATCTCGCTGTTCATGGGTTCAAGCTCCCCATCAGGCTCTGTGCTGACAGCTCAGAGCCTGGAGCCTGCTTTGGATTCTGTGTCTCCCTCTCTCTGCCCCTCCCCGACTTGTGCTCTGTGTGTCTCTCTCTCAGAAATAAACATTAAAAAAAATTAAAAGAAAAAAAGAATGCATTCAGTTAACACCTCCTCTGACACAAGACCTAAAGGCACTAGGGAAAGAGAATTAATCGTTTTTAATTTTATTAAAATAAACAAAACACCAGAAATTCGTATCAATGCTTTGTTGATATCTCAACTACCCCCGGATGATTAATTTCCTACCTTAAAAGTCCCTGGTCTCTCCGTCCATAGTGTTGAAGCATATGTATGATAAGCAGTGGTTGTAAAAGATTTCAATGCAATTGGGGCTGATATTAGGGAATATCATTTTCATATAATTAATAAAGTTATTTAATCTTAATATAATGAGACATTGCAATGTGGCATTCCATCACTCACCATATTTGTTGCTTATAACCTCCTACTCCAATCAAACTGTGGGGTTTTTTGGACACAACATGGATTAACATCCAGAAATGTGGCTACATACAGTCATTATATGCAGCTGTTTTCTCACTTTTTAAATCTGCTCATAAATGGTATGTCAACTGAGTCTACCCGCTCGTGTGTGTGTGTGTGTGTGTGTGTGTGTGTGTGTGTGTGTTGGAGGGTGGATATTCAATTAGAATGAAGTGTCTGAACAGGAAGTGTCTAGAATTGAGAAGACCCTAGCTAAGCCAGCCATAGATCAACACCTTCCACTCCCTTTCCGGGTGCCTGTCTTGACCCAGAGTCCAAAAGAGAAAACCCACTCAGCCAGCTAGTGGTGGGCAACTCCTTAAACATAACTTTTTACCTTCCATCTGAGAAGTATTTTTTTCAGGGACAGAGCCTGCTTTGAGCATCTAGTGACCAGGATTACTAGGGTTACCCATAGAGGTTGGAAGATACAGTTTTGGTTAGCAAGCAGTTTTAGGATTCTCTTATCAGTGGCTCTATGAGTCAATTCATTCTAAAATAAAAATTATACATTCTATAATCACTTAATTCTCTAATGTAATTAATGCTTAAACTATACAGATACAAAGAAAGACCGAGAGAACAGTTGCTAATCTTTTGTGATTTCACAGTCTGTAGGTCAGAATTTTTAAAGAAATACAAAATGCACTGACATTGCTTCTAAACATAAGTTGTTTATTAAATATTCCTACATTTATACGTTTTCCTTAGCTAGTCTAATAGATTCCACTACAAAAGATATAAACTAAAATGGTTCTGGGGAAGAGAATGATACTTTAGATGGGAAATTTCCTTTCTGAGATAAATCGATTCATTATTGATAGTACCTTTTATAGCTTGTTTTAAAAATCCTTCATATCTGGGGCACCTGGGTGGCTTAGTTGGTTAAGTGTCCAACTCTTGATTTTGGCTCAGGTTGTGATCTCACAATTTGTGAGTTCAAGCCCTGCATTGGGGAATTCTCTCTCTCTGTCTCTCTCTGCCACTCCCTTGCTCTCTCTCTCTCTCTCTCTCTCAAAAAAAGAAAAAAAAACTATATATATATGTGTATATATATATATACATATATATATATATCTTCCATATCTCAATATTTAAAAAGCATTCACTTATTTTTTTTCCAAGAGTTTTAAAGATTGCATTTGGATTTGTTTGTTGTGCATGCTGTGAGGGAAGGAGCCACTTTTATTTTGTAAATAGATAATTTTTTTTCTCTCAGTATACTCCTTTCCTCATTGATTTTCAATGTTGCCTTTGTGATGTGTCCATGTTCCATAGGTGCCTATTTCTGAGCTCTCTTCTCTCTTCCATTGATCTGTTTGTCTCTCACTGTATTTGTATTTTGCTGCATTTGCCTGTCATTGCATATACCACACGGCCTTAACCGCTGTAAATTTGTAATAATTCTTGAAGCCCAGTATGGCAGGTGTCTTCTCCTTATTCTTTTTCTTTACAAGAATCTTGGCTGTCCTAGGAACTTTTTCGTGTCAATATTAGGTTCAACTTATCAAGATCCATGAAAATCCCAATTAAAATTTTGGTCGAGACATTATTGAGCCTATAAATCAATTTGAGGAAAATCTACATCTTCAGAATTTAAGTCTTTCCTGTCACTTAGGACAAAATATTTAAAACAACTACCAACTGTTGATTGCTTTTTGTGTGCGTTCACTCATCGTGTCATATAATTTTTATGATAACTCTCTCTTGTAAGCATTATATACTGTTTTCAAGTGTGAAGAAACTCAATCTTAGAGTGTTTCAACTGACATGGCTGCTCAGTAGCAGCATAGGGATTTAACACTATGTCAATCTTAGTTTAAGCTCATGCTTTTAACAAGTTTCCAGTGTTCTTTTTGCATATATCATGAAAACTTCTAGCTAAGACCTTTATTTTTTTATTTATTTATGTTTTAATGTTTATTTTTGAGAGAGAGAGAGTGCGCGAGCAGGGGAGAAGAGACAGAGGGAGACACAGAATCCAAAGCAGTCTCCAGGCTATCGGCACAGAGCGCAACGCAGGGCTTGAACCCATGAGCTCTGAGATGGTGACTTGAGTCAAAGTCGGATGCTTAACTTACCAGGCACCCCTAGCTAAGACCTTTATTAAAAAGTGTTACAGGGGTACCTGGGTGGTTCAGTCGGTTAAGCATCCAACTTCGGCTCAGGTCATGATCTCACAGTTAGTGGGTTTGAGCCCCACATAGGGCTTTGCACTAACAGTGTGTAGCCTGCTTGGGATTCTCTCTCTCTCTCTCTCTCTCTCTCTCTCTCTCTGTTTCTCTCAGCAACAACAACAAAAGGGTTGCAGCAGCAGTTTCCCTGGAAAGAAGGGAAATGCATTGTCCCACGTGTCTCCACCATAACAAAAACACAGCACTGGTTATCACTGAATTGTCTTCTACTGATTATCTATGTATAATCTGTATTGTTTCCTAGGGCTGCTATAAGAAAGTACCACAGGTTGGTTGGCTTAAACGACAGAAATCTATTCACAGTTCCAGAGACGGGAAGAAGGATATCAGGGTGTCATCAAGGTGGGTTCATTCTGAGAGCTGGGAGAGAGAATCTGTTCCATGCCTCTCATCTAGGCCCTCAAGTTTGCTGGCAAACTTTGCCATTCTTTGGCTAGAAGCATCACCTCCATCTCTGCGTTCATCTTCACATGACATATTCCCTGTGTGTGTACCTGCATCCAATTTTTCTCCTTTTATGAGGACACTAGATATATTGAATTTGTTACCCACTTTACTCCTGTGTGCCTTTAGCTTCAGTAATTACAACAACCCTATATCCAAATAAGGTCATATTCTGAGGTACTGGGGGTTATCATTTCAACACATGAATTCGGGTAGGGGGGTTGGACACAACTTAACCTATAACAGGTCCTGGTAGTAAATCGGTGCTACTTAGAAGCTTCTTAAATGACGATAAATCTGTACCAATGTACTAATCATTATATTTATTTTTAAAGTGGAGGAAGACTATGACAAATTAGCAAGATAAAGGTCAGTCTCTGGGGAAAAGTTTTAAGGAAATCAATGTTCTACCACTATTTTATGTGGTGGGTCACTCAACCTTTGTCCTCTAAATGATGTGTGGGAACAGTGAATGCCCTCGAGTCAAAGGTAGGCACTCAGTTCTCCATGCTCTTGTCCTGCTGCTTTCATTTTATATGTCCTCTCTGAGTCACGATGGGCTTTTGTAGAGATTACCATACACCTTTGTATTCGATTACTTAGCACCGTGCTCAGAATTGGATGTTCAATAATATCACTTCTTTACTCTCATCGGGAGTTTTCTGGGAAGAGTATATGAGTTAATTTGAGGTGCATTAACATCAGCCACCCAGATTCTACTTACCACTTGGAGATGTGAACTGGTGGGGACAATAGAAACCTACACTATCTGAATTAGATAAAACACATTTTATCAGCAAAAGGTTATATGCTCATCATTGTATCTGACTACCACTGACAGATTTCTTTTGCAGGAAGAGGGGATATTAAAGTAAAAGCCTTTCTTATAAGATATATATACACACACATACATCTATATCCATCCATTTATCTATCTATCTATCATCTAATCTATCATTTATCTCCAAGTCACTGGATCATAAATATCTGGCCCACAGTAGGTACTCAGTAGATATTTGGAGAAGAAAATAAAGGCAAAAGGGTAAGTGAAAGAAAGGAAGGGAGGAATGCCTGGGTGGCTCAGTCAGTTGAGTGTCCAGCTCTTGATTTCAGCTCAGGTCACCCTGTCCACCTCTCAAAATAAGTAAATAAACTGAAAAATAAAATAAAGAAGGGGTGCCTGGGTAGCTTAGTCAGTTAATCCTCTGATTCTTGGTTTTGGCTCAGGTCAGGATCTCATGGTTTTGTGGGTTCAAGTCCCATGTAGGGTTCTGCACTGGCAATGTGGAGCCTGCTTAGGATTCTCTCTCACTATCTCTCTCTCTGCCCCTCCCTAACTCACACAGTCTCTGTCTCTCTCAAAATAAATAAATAAACTTTATTTAAAAAATAAGGAAAGAAGGGAAAGAAGAATAAAGAAGAAAGGGTAGAAGAAAGGAAGAGAATGGGAGAAGGGGCATGGAAGAGAGAAAGACCGTATCAGACTGTGATCAAATTACCCTGTAATTGGTACATAGGACTGTAGGAGTTTACTGTTGTGGCTGATGTAACTTAGTCTGAGATTGTTCCAGAAACATAGATTTGATTTCCCCACCCATCAGCCCCTGCTGATTCATTTGTTATGTAAGTTTCATAGGAAACTTCCCTTTATTTCATGTCCATAGACAAAAGAAGATTTCCTGTACTTTATCCTACATTTCTAGGTATTTGAAGGATTTTTTTTGTATACCATCTTGCAAAAACAGAAGTTTATTCTTCTCCAATTCATTTTTTCAAAATATTAATTAATTAATTAGTTAATTAATTAATCAATTATTAATGTGTACAGTTCTAAGCCTTGTTGTACTGTCGTAGATAGCCAGGGGAATAAGAGTGAATAAAATATGCAAATATTTTCTAGTGGGGAATAACAATAACCACTAATAAACATGATAATCATGTAAATTATAAAGTATGGCAGAAGCTAATATGTCATAGGTAAGCCCAAAACAGAACAGGGTAAGGGGAATGAGGAGTGTGGTGAAGGGTAGAAGGTGGATAGACACATACATTGGATTCCATGAGTTTAAAGCGGACCTTTGCCTTGGCTGGAAATTCACATAACTAGAATGTTATGTGAGCTATAGTTTAATGCTATAGTTTATCCCTTGGTATGGCCCCAATAAAAAATAAACAGCTCAAGTTTTGGAGGTCCAACTGACCAGCATATTGTGTTGGTCACATTACCCTCAACTATATACTTGACTAGCCAAGTGGAGTCTGTGCGATAATGAATACATCCTGTCATATCTAAATCAACTCTTCAGGGAGAGTGGAACAATCAATTCATCAATTATAAGAAAAGACTCTTAAGGGGTGGCTCTGGGGTGGCTCAGTCAGTTAAGTGACCAACTTTTAATTTCATCGTAGGTCGTGATCTCTGGGTCACGATATCAAGCTTCTTGTCGGGCTCCATGCTAGGCATGGAGTCTGCTTAAGATTCTTTCACTTGCGGGTTCTCTCCCTCTATCTCTCTTAATTAAAAAAAAAGAGAGAAAAGAAAAGAAAAGAAAAGAAAAAGAAAGACTTTTAGTTAACTAAGGTTGGATGAATTGATCCATAGGGCACATTGTTTTTTTAAGCTTATACCAATATTTACTATTAGTGATTGCTTTCGTTGTTCTTGGCCTCCCCTTATTCTCTGATTCAGAAGTATTTAAAAGTACTTAAAAGTATTATCTTGAGCGAACATCCAGGTGAGCAAACTGTCAAAAAGGGGGAGAAAAAAGCATAGTGAGGGAAACAGTGCAGATGTGTCTTAAGTGGAGATGCCAACATAAGGACACAGAGACCACAACTCATGTATATTCCACAAATCAAGAGGTTTCCCGGAAAGCTCACAAGAAGTAGAACTGCTCTCCCCTCCCTAATAATTCTGTTAGCCTACTCTGGGGAGTGTTCCCTTTTTTATTTCAGCCAATTGTTGTACTTTAGAAAATAAATAAAATAGAAGATTTAATTTTAAGAATAGTCTGAGGTTTTTCCTCTAAACTTTGGCTTTGCCCTTGTTTGTGGAGACAGACTTTACAGGCAACAGTGATCCCGGATGATCCTGGCTCTTAGAGCAGATTATTGGATACTCCTACATTTTGCCAGCCAGTTGTGAAAACTTTGGTAGCTTGAAAAGACCTATGGGGAAAATATTCACACCTCAGAATTTGGCAAGTGCTGCAAATCAGGGTTCTTATTTCGGAGAGCTGTTGCCAGCACACCACTGTCACAGCCTTGTCTTCCTCGTGGTGGCTGTCCCGTAAGTGTGCCTTTCAGATCTCCAACTGCAAGAAGCCTCATTGACTCTTGCCTTCAGCCACTATGCCCTGAAACTTACCATTGTTTTTGCCTTAAGGCCAGCTTTCTCAAGCATGGCTCCTCATTGACAATGAAGCATGGCAGGGATGCTAAAGTAGATCCCCTTCCTGGGAGATGCAGATCTCCTCTGACAGGTGACTTTGGCTCTATGATTCCCGGATGACCTTACCTAACTCTCCCTTGAGCTGCCCTGCAGTCCAAGGTGCCTCCAGTCAACCTACTTTCATTCCCACCTTTACCCTGGATCAGACCTGCATTGTGTTCTGATGACTCTCACAGTCTCCTCCAGCTCCCTCCCCATTTTCTCTCACATGCATTTACTCTAACAAACTTCTTGCATATCCAGTCCTGATATCTGCTTCTCAGAGGATTTGGACTCACTCACACATACACGGGTACATCATCAGCTGCACCCTAGTTAATATCTCTGAATTATGGCACTACTCTGTATTTCATCATCCCCCATATATTCTTCCACACACAGTTGCCTTCAATCCTATTCCCTAAGTATGTATTCCTTGGCGAACTCTCTTTTCTTTTCATTCACATTATATTCTGCTACACTACACAGAATATTTACTCATTATTTTTAAAGATTTATACTGCAGGGTAACATACATCCTAAAAAATACACATATTTTAAACTCACTGAGTTTTAACAAACTGAACTAGCTTCAAGAAACAGAATATTACCAGTACTCTAGAATCCTCTTTCTTATTACTTTCTAATCACATCCTATACCCAAGGGTAACCATGATTCCGAATTCTGAAAATATACCTTGTGTTTTATCTTTTTTCCTTCTTTATATAAGTGGAATCATATAGTACATAAATTTTTGTGTTTGACTTTTTAAACTCAACAATACACTTCTGTGTATAATCGTAGGCAGTTTATTCTCCATGTTGCAAAGCTGTAGAACATTCCATTATGTGAACATTTCAATATATTCTATTGTTGATAGACTTTTCAGTAATTTTCAATTTAGCACCACTACAAAATAGTATTGCTGCTTACATTCTTTTAAGTTTATACTTAAATGCCAGTTAATTAACATACACTGTAATATTAGTTTTAGATGTACAATATAGTGATTCAACATTTACGTATGTTACCTGGTACTCATCACAGCAAATCTACTCCTTAATCCCAATCACCTATTTAACCCATCTCCCCACCCACCTCCCCTCTGGTAACCATAAGTTTGTTCTCTATATTTGAAAATCTGTTTCTTGGTTTGCTCCTTTCTCTCTTCCCTCTCCTTGCTCTTAAATTCTACATATGAATGAAATGATATGGTATTTGTCTTTCTCTGACTGATTTATTTCACTTAGCATTCTACTCCCTAGCTCCATCCATGTAGTTGCAAATGGCAAGATTTCATTATTTTTTATGGCTGGGTAATATCCCATTGTGTATGTGGGACGCACACACACACACACACACACACACACCATGTTTTCTAAATTCAACCGGACAAAAAAAAAAAACAAACAACAATAGGTGTTAGTCAAGACATGGAGAAGGGGAACCCTCTTGCACTGTTGCTGGGAATGCAAACTGGTGCAGCCACTCTGGAAAACAGTATGGAAGTTCCTCAAATAGTTAAAAATGAAACTACCCTGCGATCCAGCAATTGCACTACTGATATTTACCTAAAGAATACAAAGGGAAAATGCGAATTCAAAGGGATATATGCACCCCAATGCTAATAGCAGCATTATCAACAAAACCAAATTATGGAAACAGCCCAGATGTCCCTCAACTGATGAATGGATACAGAAGATGTGGTGTATACATACAACAGAATATAACTCAGGTATGTACATTCTATTACATGACTTTTTAGGACACATTTCTATTGGGCTTATCTAAGAAAGGATTTAGTGCGTCATAAGCAATGTATATGTCAGCTTGAGTAGATGCTGACAAATGATTTTCCCAACTGTAGCATTTACACTCCCACCAGCAGACTTTAAGAGTTCCATTTGCTCCACATCCTGACCAATACTTAAATATTGTGTATTTCTATTTTAGCCTTTCTGATGAGTATGCTCATTGTTCATCTGCGATTTTGTTAGTACTTAAATGGATCTCTAATTGCTTTGTTTCTGTACCATTGTATCACAAAGAATGATTGCTAATGACTCTTACTCTCCTTTATTAAGTTTCGCTTGTCCTTTGAATCAGAAATGTTGCCAGTTCTGTGTCTTTCTGATATAAATAGAATAATAGTTGTCTCCCATTCCAATTCTTTGCAGTCATTGATGAATAAGGTGGCTACTTCCTTTTTTTATTAAGTATAATTTATTGTCAGATTGGTTTCCATACAACACCCAGTGCTCATCCCAGCAGGAGGAGGGCTCCTCAATGCCCATCACCCACTTTCCCCTCTCCCCCACCTCCCATCAACCCTCAGTTTGTTCTCAATATGTAAGAGTCTCTTGTGGTTTGCCTCTCTCCCTCTCTGTAACTTTTTTCGCCTCTTCCCTTCCCCCATGGTCTTCTGTTAAGTTTCTCAGGATCCACATATGAATGAAAAAATGTGGTATCTGTCTTTCTCTGTATGGCTTATTTCACTTAGCATAATACCCTCCAGTTCCATCCACGTTGCTGCAAAAAGCCAGATTTCATTCTTTCTCATTGCCAAGTATTCCATTGTATATATAAACCACATCTTCTTTATCCATTCATCAGTTGATGAATATTTAGGCTCTTTCCATAATTTGGCTATTGTTGAGAGTGCTGCTATAAACATTGGGGTACAAGTGCCCCTATGCATCAGTACTCCTGTATCCCTTGGGTAAATTTCTAGCAGTGCTATTGCTGGGTCATAGGGTAGGTCTATTTTTAATTTTTTGAGGAACCTCCACACTGTTTTCCAGAGATGCTGCACCAGTTTTCATTCCCACCGACAGTGCAAGAGGGTTGCCATTTCTTCACATCCTCCCCAGCATCTATAGTCTCCTGATTTGCTTATTTTAGCCACTCTGACCGGCAAGAGGTGGTATCTCTGTGTGGTTTTGATTTGTATTTCCCCGATGAGGAGTGATGTTGAGCATCTTCTCATTTGTCTGTTGGCTATCTGAATGTCTTTGGAAAAGTGTCTATTCTGTCTTCTTCCCATTTCTTCACTGGATTATTTGGTTTTTGGCTGTGGAGTTTGGTGAGTTCTTTACAGGTTTTGGATACTAGCCCTTTATCTAGTATGTCACTTGCAAATATCTTTTCCCATTCCGTTGGTTGCCTTTTAGTTTTGTTGATTGTTTTCTTTGCAGTGCAGAAGCTTTTTATCTTGATGAGGACCCAATAGTTCATTTTTTCCTTTAATTCCCGTGCCTTTGGAGATGTGTTGAATAAGAAATTGCTGCAGCTGAGATCAAAGAGGTTTTTTTCCTGCTTTCTCCTCTGGGGTTTTGATGGTTTCCTCTCTCACATTCAGGTCCTTCATCCATTTTGAGTTTATTTTTGTGAATGGTGTGAGAAAGTGGTCTAGTTTCATTCTTCTGTATACTGCTGTCCAGTTCTCCCAGCACCATTTGTTGAAGCGACTGTCTTTTTTCCATTGGATATTCTTTCCTGCTTTGTCAAAGATTAGTTGGCCATACATTTGTGGGTCCAATTCTGGAGTCTCTATTATATTCCATTGGTCTATGTGTCTGTTTTTTTGTACCAATACCATGCTGTCTTGATGATGACAGCTTTGTAGTAGAGGCTGAGGTCTGGGATTGTGATGCTTCCTGCTTTGGTTTTCTTCTTCAATATTACTTTGGCTATTCGTGGTTTTTGTGGTTCCATACAAATTTGAGGATTGTTTGTTCTAGCTTCGAGAAGAATGCTGGTACAATTTTGATTGGGATTGCATTGAATGTGTAGATTGCTTTGGGTAGTATTGACATTTTAACAATATTTGTTTTTCCAATCTGTGAGCATGGAATGTTTTTCCATTTCTTTGTATCTTCTTCAATTTCCTTCATAAGCTTCCTATAGTTTTCAGCAAACAGATATTTTACATTTTTGGTTAGGTTTATTCCTAGGTATTTTATGGTTCTTGGTGCAATTGTGAATGGGATCAGTTTATTTCTCTTTCTGTTGCTTCATTATTGGTGTATAAAAATGCAACCGATTTTTGTACATTAATTTTGTACCCTGTGACTTTGCTGAGTTCATGTATCAGTTCTAGCAGACTTTTGGTGGAGTCTGTTTTGTTTTCCATGCAGAGAGTATCACGTCGTCTGCGAAAAGTGAAAGTTTGACTTCATCTTTGCCAATTTTGATGCCTTTGATTTCCTTTTGTTGTCTGATTGCTGATGCCAGGACTTCCAACACTATGTTAAACAGCAGCAGTGACAGTGGACATCCCTGTCGTCTTCCTGATCTCAGGGGGGAAAGCTCTCAATTTTTCTCCATTGAGGATGATATTAGCTGTGGGCTTTTCATAAATGGCTTTTACAATCTTTAAGTATGTTCCTTCTATCCCGACTTTCTCAAGGGTTTATATTAAGAATAAAAACATTTGTCAAATGCTTTTTCTGCACCTATTGACAGGATCATATGGTTCTTATCTTTCCTTTTATTAATGTGATGTATCACATTGTTTGATTTGCAAATACTGAACCAGCCCTGCAGCCAAGGAATGAATCCCACTTGATCGTGGTGAATAATTCTTTTTACATGCTGTTGCATTTGATTTGCTAGTACCTTGTTGAGAATTTTTGCATCCATATTCATCAGGGATATTGGCCTGTAGTTCTCTTTTTTTGCTGGGTCTCTGTCTGGTTTGGGAATCAAAGTAATGCTGGTGTCATACAATGAGTCTGGAAGTTTTCCTTCCCTTTCTATTTTTTGAAACAGCTTGAGAAGGATAGGTATTAACTCTGCTTTAAATCTCTAGTAGAATTCCCCAGGAAGCCATCTGGTTCAGGACTCTTATTTGTTGGGAGATTTTTGATAACTGGTTCAATTTCTTCACTAGTTATGGGTCTGTTCAAATTTTCTACTTCTTCCCATTTGAGTTTTAGTAGTGTATGGGTGTTTAGGAATTTGTCCATTTCTTCCAGGTTGTCCAGTTTGTTGGCATATAATTTTTCATAGTATTCTCTGATAATTGCTTGTATATCTGAGGCATTGGTTGTCACAATCCCATTTTCATTCATGATTTTATGGCTTTGGGTCCTTTCTCTTTTCTTTTCTTTTTTTTTCAATATATGAAATTTATTGTTAAATTGGTTTCCATACAACACCCAGTGCTCATCCCAAAAGGTGCCCTCCTCAATACCCATCACCCACCCTCCCCTCCCTCCCATCTCCATCAACCCTCAGTTTGTTCTCAATTTTTAAGAGTCTCTTATGCTTTGGCTCTCTCCCACTCTAACCTCTTTTTTTTCTTCCCCTCCCCCATGGGTTTCTGTTAAGTTTCTCAGGATCCACATAAGAGTGAAAACATATGGTATCTGTCTTTCTCTGTATGGCTTATTTCACTTAGCATCACACTCTCCAGCTCCGTCCACGTTGCTACAAAGGGCCATATTTCATTCTTTCTCATTGCCACGTAGTACTCCATTGTGCATATAAACCACAATTTCTTTATCCATTCATCAGTTGATGGACATTTAGGCTCTTTGCATAATTTGGCTGTTGTTGAGAGTCCTGCTATAAACATTGGGGTACAAGTGCCCCTATGCATCAGTACTCCTGTATCCCTTGGGTAAATTCCTAGCAGTGCTATTATTGGGTCATAGGGTAGTTCTATTTTTAATTTTTTGAGGAACCTCCACACTGTTTTCCAGAGATGCTGCACCAGTTTGCATTCCCACCGATAGTGCAAGAGGGTTGCCATTTCTTCACATCCTCTCCAGCATCTATAGTCTCCTGATTTGTTCATTCTGGCCACTCTGACTGGCGTGAGGTGATATCTTAGTGTGGTTTTGATTTGTATTTCCCTGATGAGGAGCGATGTTGAACATCTTTTCATGTGCCTGTTGGCTATCTGGATGTCTTCTTTAGAGAAGTGTCTGTTCATGTTTTCTGCCCATTTCTTCACTGGGTTATTTGTTTTTCGGGTGTGGAGTTTGGTGAGCTCTTTATAGATTTTGGATACTAGCCCTTTGTCCGATATGTCATTTGCAAATATCTTTTCCCATTCTGTTGGTTGCCTTTTAGTTTTGTTGGTTGTTTCCTTTGCAGTGCAGAAGCTTTTGATCTTCATGAGGTCCCAGTAATTCATTTTTGCTTTTGATTCCCTTGCCTTTGGGGATGTGTCAAGTAAGAGATTGCTACGGCTGAGGTCAGAGAGGTCTTTTCCTGCTTTCTCCTCTGGGGTTTTGATGGTTTCCTGGCTCACATTCAGGTCCTTTATCCATTTTGAGTTTATTTTTGTGAATGGTGTGAGAAAGTGGTCTAGTTTCATTCTTCTGCATGTTGCTGTCCAGTTCTCCCAGCACCATTTGTTAAAGAGACTGTCTTTTTTCCATGGGATGTTCTTTCCTGCTTTGTCAAAGATGAGTTGGCCATACGTTTGTGGGTCCAGTTCTGGGGTTTCTATTCTATTCCATTGGTCTATGTGTCTGTTTTTTTGTACCAATACCATGCTGTCTTGATGATGACAGCTTTGTAGTAGAGGCTAAAGTCTGGGATTGTGATGCCTCCTGCTTTGGTCTTCTTCTTCAAAATTACTTTGGCTATTCAGGGCCTTTTGTGGTTCCATATGAATTTTAGGATTGCTTGTTCTAGCTTCAAGAAGAATGCTGGTGCAATTTTGATTGGGATTGCATTGAATGTGTAGATAGCTTTGGGTAGTATTGACATTTTGACAATATTTATTCTTCCATTCCATGAGCACAGAATGTTTTTCCATTTCTTTATATCTTCTTCAATTTCCTTCATAAGCTTTCTATAGTTTTCAGCATACAGATCTTTTACATCTTTGGTTAGATTTATCCCTAGGTATTTTATGCTTCTTGGTGCAATTGTGAATGGGATCAGTTTCTTTATTTGTCTTTCTGTTGCTTCATTATTAGTGTATAAGAATGCAACTGATTTCTGTACATTGATTTTGTATACTGCAACTTTGCTAAATTCATGTATCAGTTCTAGCAGACTTTTGGTGGAGTCTATCAGATTTTCCATGTATAATATCATGTCATCTGCAAAAAGTGAAAGCTTGACTTCATCTTTGCCAATTATGATGCCTTTGATTTCCTTTTGTTGTCTGATTGCTGATGCTAGCACTTCCAACACTATGTTAAACAACAGTGGTGAGAGTGGACATCCCTGTCGTGTTCCTGATCTCAGGGAAAAAGCTCTCAGTTTTTCCCCATTGAGGATGATGTTAGCTGTGGGCTTTTCATAAATGGCTTTTATGATGTTTAAGTATGTTCTTTCTATCCCGACTTTCTCGAGGGTTTTTATTAAGAAACTCCTGAATTTTGTCAAATGCCTTTTCTGCATCGATTGACAGGATCATATGGTTCTTATCTTTCCTTTTATTAATGTGATGTATCACATTGATTGATTTGCGAATGTTGAACCAGCCCTGCGTCCCAGAAATGAATCCCACTTGGTCATGGTGAATAATTCTTTTTATATGCTGTTGAATTCGATTTGCTAGTATCTTATTGAGAATTTTTGCATCCATATTCATCAGGGATATTGGCTTGTAGTTCTCTTTTTTTACTGGGTCTCTGTCTGGTTTGGGAATCAAAGTAGTGCTGGTGTCATAGAATGAGTCTGGAAGTTTTCCTTCCCTTTCTATTTTTTGGAATAGCTTGAGAAGGATAGGTATTATCTCTGCTTTAAACATCTGGTAGAACTCCCCTGGGAAGCCATCTGGTCCTGGACTCTTGTTTGTTGGGAGATTTTTGATAACTGATTCAATTTCTTCGCTGGTTATGGGTCTGTTCAAGCTTTCTATTTCCTCCTGATTGACTTTTGGAAGCGTGTGGGTGTTTAGGAATTTGTCCATTTCTTCCAGGTTGTCCAGTTTGTTGGCATATAATTTTTCATAGTATTCCCTGATAATTGCTTGTATCTCTGAGGGATTGGTTGTAATAATTCCATTTTCATTCATTTTTTATCTATTTGGGTCATCTCCCTTTTCTTTTTGAGAAGCCTGGCTAGAGGTTTATCAATTTTGTTTATTTTTTCAAAAAACCAACTCTTGGTTTCATTGATCTGCTCTACAGTTTTTTTAGATTCTATATTGTTTATTTCTGCTCTGATCTTTATTATTTCTCTTCTTCTGCTGGGTTTAGGCTGCCTTTGCTGTTCTGCTTCTATTTCCTTTAGGCGTGCTGTTAGATTTTGTATTTGGGATTTTTCTTGTTTCTTGAGATAGGCCTGGATTGCAATGTATTTTCCTCTCAGGACTGCCTTTGCTGCATCCCAAAGCGTTTGGATTGTTGTGTTTTCATTTTTGTTTGTTTCCATATATTTTTAAATTTCTTCTCTAATTGTCTAGTTGACCCACTCATTCTTTAGTAGGGTGTTCTTTAACCTCCATGCTTTTGGAGGTTTTCCAGACATTTTCCTGTGGTTGATTTCAAGCTTCATAGCATTGTGGTCTGAAAGTATGTATGGTATGATTTCAATTCATGTATACTTAGGAAGGGCGGTTTTGTGACCCAGTATGTGATCTATCTTGGAGAATCTTCCATGTGCACTCGAGAAGAAAGTATATTCTGTTGCTTTGGGATGCAGAGTTCTAAATATATCTGACAAGTCCATCTGATCCAATGTATCATTCAGGACCCTTATTTCTTTATTGACCGTGTGTCTAGATGATCTATCCATTTCTGTAAGTGGAGTGTTAAAGTCCCCTGCAATTACCATATTCTTATCAATAAGGTTGGTTATGTTTGTGAGTAATTGTTTTATATATCTGGGGGCTCCCGTATTCAGCGCATAGACATTTATAATTGTTAGCTCTTCCTGATGGGTAGACCCTGTGATTATCATATAATGCCCTTCTTCATCTCTTGTTACAGCCTTTAATTTAAAGTCTAGTTTGTCTGATATAAATATGGCTACTCCAGCTTTCTTTTGACTTCCAGTGGCATGATAAATAGTTCTCCATCCCCTCACTCTCAATCTGAAGGTGTCCTCAGGTCTAAAATGAGTCTCTTGTAGACAGCAAATAGATGGGTCTTGTTTTTTTATCCATTCTGATACCCTATGTCTTTTGGTTGGTGCATTTAGTCCATTTACATTCAGTATTATTATAGAAAGATATGGGTTTAGAGTCATTGTGATGTCCATAGATTTCATGCTTGTAGCAATGTCTCTGGTACTTTGTCTCACAGGATCCCCCTTAGGATCTCTTGTAGGGCTGGTTTAGTGGTGACAAATTCCTTCAGTTTTTGTTTGTTTGGGAAGACCTTTATCTCTCCTTCTATTCTAAATGACAGACTTGCTGGATAAAGGATTCTCGGCTGCATATTTTTTCTGTTCATCACATTGAAGATCTCCTGCCATGCCTTTCTGGCCTGCCAAGTTTCAGTAGAGAGATCAGTCATGAGTCTTATAGGTCTCCCTTTATATGTTAGAGCACGTTTATCCCTAGCTGCTTTCAGAATCTTCTCTTTATCCTTGTATTTTGCCAGTTTCACTATGATATGTCATGCAGAAGATCGATTCAAGTTACGTTTGAAGGGAGTTCTCTGTGCCTCTTGGATTTCAATGCCTTTTTCCTTCCCTAGTTCAGGGAATTTCTCAGCTATTATTTCTTCAAGTACATCTTCAGCACCTTTGTCTCTCTCTTCCTCCTCTGGAATACCAATTATGCATAGATTATTTCTCTTTAGTGCATCACTTAGTTCTCTAATTTTTGCCTCATACTCCTGGATTTTTTTATCTCTCTTTTTCTCAGCTTCTTCTTTTTCTGTGATTTTATCTTCTACTTCACCTATTCTCTCCTCTGCCTCTTCAATCCGAGCTGTGGTCATCTCCATTTTATTTTGCAGCTCATTAATAGCATTTATTAGCTCCTCCTGGCTGTTCCTTAGTCTCTTGATCTCTGTAGCAAGATATTCTCTGCTGTCCTATATACTGTTTTCAAGCCCAGTGATTAATTTTATGACTATTATTCTAAATTCACTTTCTGTTATATTGTTTAAATCATTTTTTATCAGTTCGTTAGCTGTCGTTATTTCCTGGACATTTTTTGAGGGGAATTCTTCTGTTTCGTCATTTTGGATAGTCCCTGGAGTGGTGCAGACCTGCGGGGCACTTCCCCTGTGCTGTCTTGAATAACTTGCGTTGGTGGGCGGGGCAGCAGTCAGACCTGATGTCTGCCTCCAGCCCACCGCTGGGGCCACTGTCAGACTGGTGTGTACCTTCTCTTCCCCTCTCCTAGGGGCAGGATTCACTGTGGGGTGGCAAGGCCTGTCTGGGCTACTTGCACATTGCCAGGCTTGTGGTGCTGGGGATCTGGCGTATTAGTTGGGGTGGATCGGCAAGGTGCACGGGGGTGGGAGAAGCAGGATCAGCTCACTTTTCTTTCGGAGGTCTGCTTCGGGAGGGGCCCTGTGGCACCAGGAGGGAGTCAGACCCTCTTCCATGGGCCTCTCGTCTGCGCTTGGCTCCGGAGACTTCATTCTGCTAGTCTTCTGGCGGTTTTCTGGGTTATTTAGGCAGGTGTAGGTGGAATCTAAGTGATCAGCAGAACGCGGTGAGCCCAGGGTCCTCCTACGCCGCCATCTTCCTTACATCCCCTTTCTCTTTTCTTTTTGAGAAGCCTGGCTAGAGGTTTATCAATTTTGTTTATTTTTTTCAAAAAACCAGCTCTTGGTTTCATTGATCTGTTCTACTCGTTTTTATTTCTTTTTTGGATTCTATATTGTTCATTTCTGCTCTGATCTTTATTATTTTTCTTTTTCTGCTGGGTTTGGGGTGTCTTTGCTGTTCTGCTTCTAGTTCCTTTAGGTGTAACGTTAGATTTTGTATTTGGGATTTTTCTTGTTTCTTGAGATAGGCCTGGATTGCAATGTATTTTCCTCTCAGGACTGCATTTGCTGCATCCCAAAGCGTTTGGATTGTTGTATTTTCATCTTCATTTGTTTTCATTTATTTTAAAAATTCTTTTCTAATTGCCTGGCTGACCCATTCATTCTTTAGTAGGATGTTCTTTAACCTCCATGCTTTTGGAGGTCTTCCAGACTTTCCTATAGTTTCATAGCATTATGGTCTGAAAATGTGCATGGTATGATCTCAATTCTTTTATATTTATTGAAGGCTGTTTTGTGACCAGTATGTGATCTATCTTGGAGAATGTTCCATGTGCACATGAGAAGTAAATATATTCTGTTGCTTTGGGATGCAGAGTTCTAAATATATCTGTCAAGTCCATCTGGTCCAATTTATCATTCAGGGCCATTGTTTCTTTATTGATTCTGTCTTGATGATCTATCCATCATTGTATGTGGAGTATTAAAGTCCCCTGAAATTACCACATTCTTATCAATAAGGTTGCTTATGTTTGTGATTGTTTTTTATATTTGGGTGCTACTGAATTCTGTGCATAGACATTTATAATTGTTAGCTCTTCCTGATGGATAGATCCTGTAATTATTACATAATGCCCCTCTTCATCTTTTATTACAAACTTTACTTTAAAGTCTAGTTTGTCTGGGGCGCCTGTGTGGCTCGGTCGGTTAAGCGTCCGACTTCGGCTCAGGTCATGATATCACGGTCCGTGAGTTCAAGCCCCGCATCGGGCTCTGTGCTGACAGCTCAGAGCCTGGAGCCTGTTTCAGATTCTGTGTTTCCCTCTCTCTCTGCCCCTCCCCTGCTCACGCTCTGTCTCTCTCTATCTCAAAAATAAATCAACGTTAAAAAAAAAAAATTAAAGTCTAGTTTGTCTGATATAAGTATGGCTACTCCAGCTTTCTTTTCACTTCCAGTAGCATGATAGACAGTTCTCCATCCCCTCACTTTCAATCTGAAGGTGTCCACAGGTCTAAAATGAGTCTCTTGTAGACAGCAAATAGATGGGTCTTGTTTTTTTACCCATTCTGATACCCTGTCTTTTGGTTGGAGCATTTAGTCCATTTACATTCAGTGTTATTATTGAAAGATATGGGTTTAGAGTCATTGTGTTATCTGTAGATTTCATGCTTATAGTGATATCTCTGATACTAGTGATACTCTGATGCTTGTAGAGATATGTCTGATATCTCCTTGCAACATTTCACTCACAGAATCCCCCTTAGGATCTCTTGTAGGTCTGGTTTAGTGGTGATGAATTCCTTCAGGTTTTGTTTGTTTGGGAAGACCTTTATCTCTCCTTCTATTCTGAATGACAGGGTTGCTGCATATTTTTCTTTTTATCACATTGAAGATTTCCTGCCATTACTTTTTGACCTGCCAAGTTTCAGTAGATAGGTCTGCTTCTACCTTATGTGTCTACCTTTGTATGTTAGGGCCTGTTTATCCCTAGCTGCTTTCAGAATTCTTTCTTTATCCTTGTATCTTGCTAGTTTCACTATGATGTGTTGTGGAGAAGATCCATTCAAGTAAGGTCTGAAGGGAGTTCTCTGTGCCTCTTGGATTTCAATGCCTGTTTCCTTCCCCAGACCAGGGACGTTCTCAGCTATGATTTGTTCAAGTATGCCTTCAGCCCTTTCCCTCTCTTCTTCTTCTTCTGGAATTCCTATGATATGGATATTGTTCTGTTTGATTAAATCACTTAGTTCTTTAATTCTCCTCTTGTAATCCTGGGTTGTTGTTTTTTTATCTCTCTTTTTCTCAGCTTCCTCTTTTTCCATAATTTTATCTTCTAATTCACCTATTCTCTCCTCTGCCTCTTCAATCTGTGCTATGGCTGTCTCCATTTTATTTTGCACCTCATTTATAGCATTTTTTAATTAATTATGAGTATTTTTTAGTCCCTTGATCTCTGTAGTAATAGATTCTCTGATGATCTTTATGCTTTTTTTAAGCCCAGCAATTAATTTTATAACTATTATTCTAAATTCTTGTTTAGTTATATTGCTTAAATCTGTTTTGATCAATTATTTACCTGTCTTTTCTTTCTGGAATTTCTTTCAAGGAGAATTCTTCCGTTTCATCATTTTGGCTAATTTTCTGTCCCTTATGGGTTTTAAAAGCGTGTTGTGTGCTATGTACCTGTGAACACTGCTATATTAAAAGGTGGGGGGGGGGGGATCATACACTGTCCAGGGCCTGGCCCTTCAGGAGGTGGTTTTGGATTGTTACCCACTCTCTGTTGTTGTGACATTTATTATTTTATTTTATTTCCCTACTTGTAATGATGTTTTGGACCATCCACCAGTGTGTTTTGATTTGTTCCTTGGAGTAGCCCTGTAAAGGAAAACAAAGATACAGACAAATAGGAGGCAAAAACAAGCAAACACACAAACAAATAAAACAAACAAAGAAAGAAAAGAAAAACCAAAACCAAAAAACTAGAAACAATCCAAAAGCAAAACAAACAAACAAAAAAAAAAACAACCTAAAAATGCTGGCTACAAGTAAAGAACAATGTGGAGGTGATGCTGATGGAAGAGCCCAGACAAAGAGAAAAATGACAGTGTCAGGGAAAAAGAAAAAGTAAACATTGACTAGGCCGAGAGACTGAAAGGCTTAATCCAGAGAGAGAGAAAGGAAAATAAGGAAGGAGACGGGGAGAAAGAAAGGAAGACAAAGTTACCCAGACAGCAAAACTATATGGCTTGGTTATTCCAGAGAGAGAGAAAGGAGTGTAAAGAAGGAGGTGTACAACATGTGTCAAGACAATGGATTCAATACGTCTGTTTAGACAAACCAATAACTGGAGTAATCAGCCTAGAGGAGGGAAGAGATAGGGAGGAGAAACGGTAAGGAGAATATACCTACATATCCAGAATTGACCTAGAGCTAATCCAGGCAATGCTGCAGCGCTGTCTGGAGGAGCTGTCTCATTCCACACGGTCTGTCCTGCTCCAGTAGATACACAGCTACCCAGGCATGGAGGGGCGTGGTTTGGTGTAGGCTGTTCCCGCCTCCACTGTGGGCCCAACGGACTGAACCCTGAAGCCTGCCTTGGTGGTGGTGGTGGTGGGAGTTGGTGATACCCTAGTCTCTTCTCCACCAACCCGGTGGACTCCATTTGAGTTGTCCTCATTGTGCCATGGGTGCAGATGGGGAGGTCCTTCTTGCTCCGCCAACTCTCCTGACCCTGCGCTTGGCTAGGATTCAGAGATCCACTCCATGGGCTCTGGCGCTGGGGAAGCCCTCTCTGTGTGGCATGGTACGTGGTCCTGGCTGGCTTTGCCTGTGCTGTAGCACTTCAGGGAGGACTGCCTTTTCCTGCTGGAGACTACGCTGCTGACCTCACCGGGGTGGGGGATGCAGGCAGGCTTTGTCCTGTCCCACAGCACTCCAGGGAGGGGGCCGCTTTCTCCTACCGTGGACTGCACTCCTACCGTGGTCCTGCTGAACCCAGAGCTGGCTCCCCTCCTCTCCAGGTGTGTGAACAGGGAGCCGGCCCCAGTCCAGAGCAAGCCCTACAGTTAGAGATGGGATCCCTTTCAGTCACAGTCCGAGGTTTTTCTCTTGTCCAGATACAGTGCTACACTTCCCCAGCTGCTCTTTCTCCTCCCTTTGTCCCTCTGCAGAAGGGGATCCCTTCCCTCCATGCCTACACGGCCGTTTTTTCTCCCTCAGTTCTAACTCACCCACCTATGGTCTCTCAAATTTTCCCGTTTTCTTCCTGGTAGATTCAGTCTCTTTCCCTCCCAGACTCTTGGGGTTCAAAGTCCTTTGGCTTCAGCACTTCTTTGAGAGATGCGGGAAGTATGGAGCCCCCTACTTCTCTGTCATGTTGTGTGACTATTTCCTAAAGTAACACTTTACCTATGGATCAGTGATGCAAATTTTAGCAACTATAGTTGTTACCTGAATGTGTTCTTTGGAAAAACTCTGCTAAGACAAGTCTTTGTTGACACAGTTACCACAGGTAGGGGTGGCAAAAATGCTGTATTTCTCCTACTGGTTTTCCCTGAAGCTTATCAAGATAAGAGGCTCATTCAACGGTTTCCCAATTCTGTTGGCTTTGCAAGGGCGAATGGTTTCTCTCTCCTTTCTAACCAGGCTTCATAAAATTTTTGTTATCCTATAATGTAGAATTTAGCCATTTCTACAATAACTGTGCCCAGCTTTGTTTCCAAAGGGACACAAATGTATTTTATTTTATCAAACAAATAAGATATCTGTAGTACCTTTACTTGGAAGCATGAATATTATCATCCCTAGCATTAATTTTATCTCCAGAATTGAAAGACATAAATAGGCTTCTGAAATCTCTTAAGTGTCCCGGTTTTGCTTTTCCTTAGTATCCAACTGATCCCTACTGCTACAGTATGCTTTGATTTTAGACTGACAAATTCAAATTCTACATTTTTTCCAGAACTATCTATTTAGCTTATGTGTATATTTAGCTTATGTGTATATTTAGCTTATGTGTATATTATGTGTATACTAAGTATATATATACTATATATATAGTATATATATATACTAAATATATATATTTATATATATAAATATATATATAAATATATATATAAATATATATATACTAAATATATAATATATAAATATATATATAGCGTACATAAATATATATATGTACACTAATGTATATTAGTGTACATATATATATTTAGCTTATATATATATTTATATATAAAGTAAGGAAGTGTAGGTGTTCCTTATGATTATATAATTCTCAAGGCTCAAGGCAATAGCATATACTCATAATCAAATTATTACAGGTTAAATTCTTGTCTTATCCAGATATATTTACTCATAGTCATCTTTATTACTGGATTACATAGTCATCTTTATTACTCCAAGCTACATGCTTGGAGAAGGTTTTTGCAACCATACAGGAAGAATTATTTTATGAGGTTGACACATGTCACTCTTCCCAAGCAAGAATCAATGGATTTGCAACTTTCATTTCTTCAGATTGTTTTCTCAGAAACGAGTGACTAGATGATTATTAATAGCCCTTCCAACTCTGCATTTTCACGGTTCAGTGCTTGGAAAAATCTCAAAAGGACATGAACATATGTCTTGTTTATTTCATACATTGTACAGTCCTTACAACATTTGGCATATGTATTATTTTATAATATATTTATTTTAATATATATTTATTTTAATATATTTATATATTAATATATTTATTTTAATTTTTGTTTTTAAGAAAAAATATTAATACTAACAATTGCAGAATGAGAGGCCAAAAATTCTCTTTAAAAATAACATTTAAAGCCCTAGTAAAAGCAATCAATACTTTTTAAATTTTTTAAATGCTTACTTATTTTTGAGAGAGACAGAGCATGAGCAGGGGAGGGGCAGAGAGAGAGGGAGACACAGAATCTGAAGCAGGTTCCAGGCTCTGAGCTATCAGCGCAGAGCCTGATTCAGGGCTCAAACCCACAAACCACAAGTTCATGACCTGAACAAAATGCGGGCACTTAAATGACTGAGCCACCCAGGCACCCGAAGGAATCTATACTTTTTAAAGTGATCTGGTGAGACAGAGTATCAATAGTTAATCACCACCACCATCACCACCACCACAGTGAAATATGGTCTTTACCTGTTTACAATATTAGCATTTCTAGTAGTTATACCAATTCCTACTGAAAATTCACCATAGCCAATTCCAGTTCTTTCCATAGATACTGGATATAGTTTATTCAATATGATTATGCTATAGTTAAATTAAATACTAATCCTTTCCATTGATATAAATGCAATGTCTTTAGATAATGGAGATCAGGGAGAAAGAAAGAGGAAAACATAATGAAAACAATGTTTTTTATTTACCAGAATTCCTCGTAAAAATAAAATTGTAATTTTTGAAAAAATACTATAATGGGAAAGTAGGGAGAAAGGTGAATTTTCTAAAGGGTGCTAAATGTGAGTGGAATTACTTCATGTGAGAAAATGGAAAAACTTGAGGTGAGAAAAGGAGGAGAAAAAGTAGAAGAGATGAATCAATGAGATAAATTTTTGATTTTTTTAAATGTTTCTTTATTTTTGAGTGAGAGACAGACTGCACAAGCAGAGGAGGGACAGAGAGAGAGGGAGACACAGAATCTGAAGCAGGCTCCAGGCTCTGAGCTGTCAGCACAGAGCCTGATACAGGGCTCTAACTCAGAAACCATGAGATCATGACCTGAGCCAAAGTTGGACTGACTGAGCCACCCAGACACCCCAAATCAATGAAATACAGAAGACCATATGATTTTCAATGGGCCCCTTTCCTCTCCAACTAGTATTATGACAGATTTTTAAATGCATTGACAGTCTAGATTCTGAATTCTTACAAAGACTTGGACATGATGCTTAGGTCAAGTTTAATCAAATCCCAAGGGCAGGATGGCTCCAGCTGGCATCTAGGTTATAAAGTAATGGCTTTATGAATACTAAATACTCAGAAATGGAAGTTGTCTATGAGCACTCAGAGTTGCAAAGCATTTGCCAATGCCTGTGGGATGTTGAACATTTGTACCTATGTCAAATAATAATACCTATGACTACTTAATTTGCTACCTAATACTTCTTAAGGAAAGAAACAGTAGTTTACTCACTCCTATCTATTACCTGAAGTTTCCCTCATAGAGATTAATAGATGTTTGATAATGAATTCTGATGAAACTAATTTAAGTGAGCCTAACAAGATATTGTGATATAATGGAAAGAGAAGATTGACTTTGGGAACAAATGACCTAAGTCCAAATCTTGGCTCAAGGTAACCTTAAGCAAGTTGCTTAAATTTTCTGAATTTTAGTCTTATCAATTCAGAATGTGGTAATATTATCTTTCTCAAAGTCTTGTAATAAAATAAAAGAATATAAAAGTATCAATTAAATAACAGGCATAAGAATGCAGTGTGCCTGCGTGTGTGTGTGTGTGTGTGTGTGTAAAATATACATTTTATTGTCAGGCCTTCAAAGATTATAAGCTTTTGACATTAAAATTTGATACAGTAAGGACTATTTACCTTACATTTAAAACAATCCTTTTGTTTAATTTTGTATGGCCCATGGGCTTCTGTGAAAATAGGTTCCATGAAGTGTTTATGTGAGGTTTTAATTGTAGTTTTTTTAGTATATCTATATGCAAATTTTAGTGGCAGCACTCTATCTCTGAATAAAATAATTATAAATGCATATAGTTCTTTTCTTTCTAAAATTAAATATGACTACTACTAACTTAGAAGAGAAATATAGGTGGAAATATAGAAATATAGGTAGAAATATAGAAGAGAAAGTAGGTATTAATACTGAAAGTAAGGAAATATTTTATTAAAAGTGCCTTGTCACTATTTGTAGTAATATACTGTTTGCATAAAACATCTGACATTTTTTACTCAACATTTTCATAAAAATTCAGAAATCACAAATAATTTTACTACTGCTCTTAGCATTATACCCCATTGGTGACTGTGATCTCCTTAAGCTTTTAGAGGAAGCTTAATATAACAAGGATAGAAACTGGTCAGCATTGCAGAATCTTGGGAAGTTTTAAAGACCTCATGATGACAGTTGCACCATGGAGTTAAAAATGGTACATTTCAAGGCAAGTCAAAACTGTAAATTTTTTTCAGATCTTTATATAGATTAAAATCCTTTTTTCCTATGGAAGTTTTTTTTTTTTCTTATACTCTCCTCCATACCATAATAATCCATACCCAATAATTACTGGCAGGGAAATTTCCAGAAAGAGAGAGAAAATTGAACCACCTCAGAGAACAATTCAGTAATTGTATATTTTTCTTATGAGTTTACAGAGATTAATAGATGTTTGATCATGAGAACAATGAGCAAGAGAACAATCCCCAGATGGATCTAAGAACTCCTTGTATTTTAGCTCTCAAGATTTTGCCTTCTTGTGAAGACATGCTTTTCTTAGAGTTTAGAGCACCAGATAGTATAAATCCTACAGAACAAACTGGGGAAATATCTAATATTACAACATTTTTAACACATATGATACCAAAAGCACAAGCAACAAAAGGAAAAAGCAGATAAGTTGGACTTCATAAAAATTAAACACTTCTGCATATCTGGCAGGCACTATCAACAGAGTGAAAAGACAACTCATAGAATGGGAGGAAATATTTGCAAATCATATATCTGATAAGGGATTAGTACCTAGAATAAATAAAGAACTCCTACACCTCAACAATAGGAAAACCTGAATGACTCAAATTAAAAATGGCCAAAGGACTCAGATAGACATTTCTTCAAAGAAAATATATAGTGGCTAATAAGCACATGTAAAAATGCTCAACATGACTTATTGCTAGGAAAATTCAAATTAAAATAACTTTGAGATGCCATTTCCTACCCTTTAGGATGGGTAATATTTTTAAAAAGCAAAAGAAAATAACATGTGTTGACAAGAATATGGAGAAACTGGAAATCTTGTGTGTTCCTGGTGGGAATATAAAATGGTGCAAGCTGCTGTGGAAAACAGTATGGTGGTTACTTAAAAAATAGAATCACCATATGATTCAGAAATTTCACTGCTGGAAAAATACTCCAAAGAATTGAAAGCAGGGACATGAACATATACTTGTACACCAATGTTCTTGTATTACTCACAATTCACATTCATAACATTATTCACAATTGCCAAAAGGTGGAAACAACTCAAGATTCCATTGATGGATAAATGGTTAAACAAAGTGTGGTATATACCTTCAAAGGAATATTATTCAACTTTAAAAAATGTAAGAAATTCTGACACATGATACATCATGAATAAACCTTGAAGACATTCTGCTGAGTGAAATAAGCCAGTCACAAAATGACAAAAATTGTATAATTCCAGTTATACTAGGTACCTAGAGTAGTCAAAATTATAGCTACAGAAAAAAATAATGGTAGTTGACAGGAGCTGGAGGAGAAGAGTGAATGAGAGTTATTGTCTAATGAGCACAGAATTACAATTTGGGATTATGAAAAAGTCCTGGGTATGTATAGTGGTGATGGTTGCACAAGAATGTGAATATACTTAATGCCACTGAACTGTGAACCTAAGAATTGTTAAAATGGTATGCTTCATTATGTGTATTTTATCACAAGAAAGAGTTTTAACACAATAGGAAATTCCAGTTACCTTTATAGATAAATGATCAATAGATAGATCATGGATAGATAGATGATAGATAGATCGATAGATGATAGATAGATAAATAATAGATGGATGGAGACTTTTGGAAATTATGTAAAGAATTCTTAACTTGAATAAAAGTGGTAAAGAAATACACATGGGGCAGGCTTGAATTCAGACTCATGCTTCTTAAGTTGGGAATCCAGGATAGCTTATCCGAATTCCATTAATTATTCTTCACCTGTCTCTACTCAACATTAATTTTTCTAGAATATCTCTGTCTCAGGCTGCCAAATTCCTTGTTTTGAGAACTAAATAAAAAGATCTCAAGGTTATGTTAGAATTAAGCTGAAGGACATTCTGAACAGTCAGAGGCAGACACAGTTCAAAGGACAGCACAGATAACAGTCAAGGAGGGAAGCCAAGAGTCAGTACTTAAATCCAATCTCAGTTATTACATCTAAAGAAAAAGTGGGGGAGTGTAGTTAGGAGGAAAAAGAAATGCTCAGAATCCGGGATTGCCAAAACAGAGAGCAAGGCAAGAAAATATTATATTGTTCAAGAAGCAAGCCTTTAGCTTTGTTTTGTTTTTACTGAATGCTAGTCAAGTCTTATTGAGTTGCAGGTCAGACAAAATAAAGTCATAGTAAGAGGAAATTTGCTTCCATATTTTATTCTCTATGCACAGACCTCATATTTATTGCATTCTGTTTTTCCATCTCCATATGTCTTTCTTCCCTTCTTCTGTTTTCATTTCATGTCAAAACAATTCAAATCATACTAAGATCTTATTAACATTGGACAAGAGAGAAGAGTAGGAAGTTGAAATTGGATGGAGAACAGATGGTGGCTGAGAAGTGCACTTGAGCTCAGACAGGGCTGGAGACAAGTTAAGTCAACTGTAGCAACAAATCCCAGGGAAGGCACTTCTATGGTTTATGATATTTCCAGAAGACAGTGGACTCTCAGTCTGTAGTATCAGAAGGTCCATTGAAGTGGGCAAGAAATTCCAAACAATGGCTGTTTGTTTTGGGAGTGAGAGCATGTCCAAATGTAGTAAGATTTCTGTGAGGAGGGAGAGGGACAAGGAGGATGAAGAATTGTCTCTCCACTCAAAGAGTGGAATTGCCTGGAACTAGATAAATCTGGTTAATCCAATTAATGCTTGAGATTAAAGCTAGAACCTTAAGCTCTGAAGAGGACAGGGGTTAATGATAGAGTAACTATAAATAAAATGCAAAGTGATACATGCATAAATGAGTCCTGTTTTTTGGCCAGCTCCAGTACAAAGCATAGATATAAGGTGATATTAATTTAAGGACTGATTAGGACAAATTATTGGAAAACATGGTAAGATAGAAGACTATTAGAGCTCATGGCCCATTGACTGGGTTGCTGGAATTTGCTCCTGAGGTTAGTATTTATATTTTTATTCATCCTGTCAGTATAAGCCTAAGAACCTGGGAAGATTGAAGTTCAGGCTTAGCCCATCTGTTGAGCTAGTGATAGGTAACTGGGGAAAACAGTGAAAAGGAGACAGTTGTTAACACTTTGTTCTCTTGATCTCATTCAGACCTTGTCTCTCTTGTGTTGCATTTCATTTTAATTGGGCATTGTGAAGATTTGACTTTTAAATCATATTTCTTGAATGTTGCTGTTGGTTTTTGTTTTTTTTTTTTTTTTGGCATTTCTTGACTCTACTATTCCAGATGCAAAAAACAAAAACAAAATAAACAACCCTAAAACATACTGTGTTTAACATATGTAGTCCAACATTTATTATCTGATCCTAATCTAAGGCAAGTAGACATAAATAGAACAATAGACTCAATAATAGAGGACCGTTGTAGACTCTGGGTCTGGAGTTCTCTCTTGTCCAGCAAGAGAGTAGGGCACAGGATTAAAAATGCAAGAGAGGCTAATGTCCAGGAGGAGATAAGAGCCAGAGTAAGGGTCCTTGCTCCATTTTTATTAGGATCAGAAGATTTACAAGCGTGATGCGCATTTACAGAGAGACAATGAAACCATGAACATTAATTCATGGGTGTGGGGAGAAGGAGGTTTTGGAGATATGCGGGTGTTAGGGGTTTGGGTCAATACAAAACAAGATTCTGGTGCTTGGTGGAAGGTTGTTTCCAGTTAACATGAGGCCCCACCTCTGTTTTCCTAACTGGCCTAGGGGACAAGAAAGAGAGAGCATGCTACCTCAGGGTCAACAAGGCATCTTTCTTTTGCTAATTAGCTCTGCTCTGGGCATATTCACCAGCTTGTCTATAGCCCTATTTACCTGTTTATCTAAATTGGTCCTTTCTTCCTGTGAAAGCAGCTTTCTGCTCTTGTCCTATATCTTTGTCCTATACTGGGGGCCTGTGTCCCGTCTGTCCTACACTGGGGTCTTTGCCCCATTTGTCGTATACTGGGGGCCTTTTCCCGATTTACCTAATCTTATTTACCCAATCTTGTTTACCCAAACTTGGGTGTGAGCATCCTATGGCTTTCTGATTCTTTATATCTTGTTAACCCATCAGTGCAGGCTCAGAGAATTCCTAAGCTTATTCCCCACAGAGGACTATATATAGTGCCAGATTTTACTATTAGATTACAAAATTTCTTTGGGGGCTTAGTTTTTATCAGTTGATTCTGTGGTACAAACTGGCAGCCAAGAGTTTGGCTTGGCAAGTTCTGTGTTTTAAGATCATTTAAATTCTTATATCTCCAGGCAGACCATGTGTTTTCCAGTTCACCATAATCCCTATGACCTCTTGCTGATGGTACTTAGATGTTACATACATTTTTCTAACCTGTTTGTTCATCAAATATGATTATCAAAACACATATAGAGATTTGGCAAGTTCTCCAAGCCCAGTATAACTCTAGGAGCAAACCTCAAAGAAGGAAAGACAAAGCTGTACAGATGTGATTAATGATAAGCGTAGCTCCATCACTGCCTAAGGGACATGCTCCCTAGAGACCAATTTCATAGCCCATGTACCAAGTTTATTATTATTGGCAGAAAACTACAACTTACTACATGCTGTAGGTTATTTATTTTTTTCTCATCTCCCTACTTATTTTTTAAATAGACTTATATTTAAAGAACTGCTTTAGATTTACAGAAAAATTGAGATAATATTACAGAGAGTTTTCATATGTCCTACGTCCAGTTTCCACAATTATTAACATCTTACATTAGTCGGGTACCAATATCATTACATGATTGTTATGGACTGAGTGTTTTTTCTCCTCAAATGTGTCTGTTGAGATCCTAACCCCCAAAGTAATGGTATTAAGAAGCAAGGCCTTTAGGAAGAAATTAAGTCATGAGAGTAGAGGCCTCTTTAATGTGATTAGTGCCTTCATAAGGAGAGATATGAGAGCTTGCTCAGACTCTGCTGTCTGCCATGTGACACGACAACCAGGACTCAGCAGACTGCAGCTGGGGAGAGGATCCTTACTAGAACCAACCATGTTGGCATGGATTTCCAACCTCCGGAACTGTGAGAAATAAATATCTGTTGTTTATAAGCCACCCAGACTATGATACTTTTTATAGCAGCCCAAAGTGACCAAGACAATTCATATTAACCAAAGCCCATACTTGACTCTGATTTTCATAGATTTTACCTAATATTCCATGATATATTTTACTTAGTTGCCATGCCTTCTTAGGCTCCTCTTAGGTATAACGGTTGCTCAGAATTTCCTTGTTTAAGATAACCTTGACATTCTGACTGGTCTGACCAATTTTGACTGATCAGGTATATTGTAGGAGGAAGAATGAGTTTACAGTAGAGAAACCTGAAAAATACTGTGTCAACCAAGGTCGACATCAACGTGATAAATTATGTGGATGGAGAAGGAAGATGTAATGAAAATGGCACTTTTCCTCTGTGGTCTTCCTCCTCTCCCTTCCATAATTTTTTTTTTTTTTGAATGAAGTCCCTATGCACAGCTCACACCTCCAAGTACATAGTTATCTTCCATCTATGTAAATTATTTTTAATTCTTCTGCATGGGAGATTTGTCTCTTCTCCATTCATTTATTTACTCAACCATTTATTTATATCCATATGGACTCATGGATATTTGCATTATGTTTGGGGTTATAATGTACTGCTTTATTTTGTTCTCAATTTGTTCAAGCTTTGGCCATTGGTCCAGCTTTCAGTTGGTTCTAGCTCTTCTTTGACATGTCCTCGTCAATTTTTTTGGAGGGAAGCACTTCCTTACTTTCTGATGTTAGAAGATACTTAAGATTCCATACATAGTTCTTGACCCAGTCTTATGATCAAACAGTTCTCCAAAAAGCCCTCGTTCATTTTCTCAGAAAATGGTGCGCTTGTTGCTACTAAGTGTCATCACTTCTAGGTCCTATAAGCTGACAAAGGAAGGATATATATCTGTTTATAAATACTGTAAATATTCCCATATGGATCCATGTATATCTATACTGAATATGAATTCATATTGGTATCTCTAACTCTAATTCATTATTACATAGATTATTTTAGTCTCTTCCCCTGCTTATCTGAAAGCTGCTACCACAACACACACAGAGCATACCATATTTTTAAATCAGAGTTAATATATCTTTGTTCACTATAACATCTGGTCAAAATTTTAAGCAATTGGAGAAGATATAGACTGAGAAAGAAAACACACGGTTTATATAAAAGTTATGTAATACTACGTGCGAAGAAGATATGATTTAAATTCTAATTAGTAACCATTACTAATTCTTACCTTTATTTTGAGATTAAAGAAAATGAAACAGAATTTTAGTAAACTGAAATTTACTAAATTTAGGAAGAGCGAAAAAATTTCTTCAGGAAAACTTTGGTGCTAGAAAAAGGACATATAAGGAGAAGTCCGTGTCCATTTCACGTCAGCGCAGAGTCCTCATTCAAGCTTTGCGGGAGGATCTTGTAACCGTCCAGATACATTTATAAGTGGAATCAATAATCACAAACTTCATTTTTAAAAAGTTTCAAATCAGCTGTTTAATAAGTGTGACCGGCATATAGTAGAGAAGAATGAAACTAGTGTGGAAAGTCAGTAGAGGGTTGACTCACATAAATCATGATAAAGCTGCTGGAGACCAGTAGACAACCTGAGCAGAAACAAGTTGTGACTTTAATGAAACATGTTTCCATATGGGATTCTTGTAAGGGGCATGATGAAACCCTTGGAAGCATAATGAAAAAGTAAAGGTAGGCAGAGGTGAAAAGAACCGCATCATAACATGATTAAAACATGACCTAACCATGCCCTATGAAATAGACTTATTAGACACATTTAAACTGATCTTTAGCCCAAGTTCCGTAATTTTTTACAGAGTGATTAGAACATTCCTCTAGGTAGGTCTGAAGCAGACTTTATATGGAAATATCATCTGCAAATGTTTTCCCATCTTAATTTTCCAACATCATCTTGCTAAATCATGTTAGAAAGTCTTGTAACAATAATATTTATCCACTTGACTTTTATCTATGGGAATGCAAAAAGTGTAGAAAGATCTCTTTCTTCATTCACTGAGAGTTGGGTTCTTTGACCCTTAAGTAATCTTCTGGAGAATACCTAATTGCTCCATCTGTAAATCTTGTGGGAAGAAATAGCCTGGTGTTTACTTTGTTACATTAAAAATTTCCCTATCTGTTGTCTGTGATCTGCAAATTTAGCTGATGGTTGCTAAACTTGAGGCAATTGCTGTCTGCTGTATTTTTAAGTGAGTAATGGAGAAATTACTGCTTCTAAAGCTTTCTTTTGTTATTGCAGGGTTAATACAGTCTTAAGCAATTTTTGGTTTGCTGTATTACTACTACAAGCGAAAAGTAAAATTGTTTTTCATCTTTTCTTCTGAAATTTTCAAACCTAGGCCCGATGGAAAATAGATGTATTATAATAAAAAAATGCTTTCAACTTATTTACCAAAATCTTGATAATAAAAGATTTTGCTTTGTTAACTTTAACCTATGAATCTATGTCCTGGCGCATTTCTAGCAAACAAACAAGCAGCAATTATGAAACTTACTTGATTTCGTATGTTGTGCATATGATGTATTATGTATTATACTGGTTTACAATGAATGCAGTTTTAAGGTGAGCACTTTATTCTTATCTCTCCATTCCTTTTCATTTTGTGTGTGTATGTATATTTGCACTCATGCTTCTATTTGGTAAAATCAGACTTACAATTTGTGTTCCACATAAATGGGTTAAAGTGATGGAGTAATAGATCGCGTGCTCAAGTTTGAGTCTAAGCCTGTGTCTGTACAAATAAAATCCATGTCTGTATACGTAATTTCGCTAAAGCAAAGATTTTCAGTTCAGCAAATTGGCTGGCTGTTCCTTCTCTCTCGTTCTTGCACTCTCATACTTTCTCTTATTCTTTTCCGTTTTTCCTTTTTGGCTTGTTTACATGATGCCCACTCTCCAGTTTGATCCATGAATTGCCTTTTTGATGGAATATTTTGCTGTCCTATGGCGGTGACAACATAGATGAGAAAGTGGATAAAATCCTTTAGTGTATTTTGAAAGCAAGAAAGATGAAATTAATGATTAGATTTTTAAATAAGGAGTCATTATTAAGATTTATCAGATTGGTGGTGCAGATGTCTTCACCTTGCTTTCAGGGTCAGACACTGATCATATTAAAGGTGTGTACTTAACACATTAAGAGGTTTCGTGTAAGGTTGGGAGTTCTTTGATTCACATTGTCTGCTTATTTACCAAAATCTTGAGAATAAAAGATTCTGCTTAGGTAACTTTAACCTATGCATCTATTTCTCAATGCATTTTTAGCAACAAACAAACAAACCAGCAATTATAAAAATTTGTTGATTTTGTTTGTTGCATGTACTATGTATGTATTTTACAATTCAGTTTTAAGGTGAATACTTATTACTACCTCTAATAAAAATAATACTATAAATGGCATTAAAAGTCCCCCAAGGTCAGACTTTTGAGTTGCTTTTTGTCTTCTCACTTCCTTTTGGGAGGAGACTCTGGAAGAAGAAGGGCCTATAATGTTCGCAATTTAAAATGACAGTAATTGGAATCTGTTAGAAGTTTTCAATTCCAAATCTCAGCCCCTTACAGATTCCAGAGTCCATTTAGCACAGCTTTATCTGTAGGACTTGTTCTGTTTCATGCTAAACTCCAGCCACATTGAAATTCTTTCACTTCTCAATTTGTGTCATGCTCTTGCCTACAAATTACTTCTCCCCTGATGTCTAGACCAGCCTTGCCCACATATCCTTCTTCCCTTTGTGTGGCTAACTTCTCCTCATCCTTCAGTCTCCAGTTTAGATTTTCTCAGTGAAGTGTAGTCTAGTTAGGTGAGATAACTCTTTGCTATATGCTTCTGAGAAATCCTGTATTTTTCCTGTGAATGTTATGCTAAAATTGTTTGTTATCTGTTTTATTCACTGTGTATGAGATCCATAAGATAAAAGACTGCAAAGGGTGGTAGGACAAGGGAACTTGAATCCAAAGAGGAGAATGTGGAAATGAAACTTAGGCAGAACTCTGAGGAAAAAGAGGCCCCCTCACATGGTCTGAGAAGAAATACAGGCAAGAAGAAATCACCTTGAGAAACAATGTTTTTAGGAACAGTGAGTACCAGGGTTGAATTTCCAGTTGGTGGCTTCTTGTGTATTACTCATAAATCTCTTATTGATGCTACTATTCTGCACACTTTTGTGCTCAAGTGTATTGGGAATCAGAGGAGAGAAAGAATGGGCTTTGTGGTCCACACCACAGATAATGTCGACCCACAGAGAGAATGGCAGCGGCAGGTACCTGAGTAGTTGTAAGGAGAAAAATGACAGAGGAAAAGTTGCAGTATGAACCAATGCATGAAAAAATAAGAGAATACTCTTCTTCCTCCTTCCACATTGTGGAGCTTTCAAACAAAGTGGGCTTAAAAGACCCCAAAGCAATAGTAAATGAGTGAGGAGGTAGATAAATGTGAATCAAAGCTCTAAGATCCTTCTCTTTTGAGTAGAAATGTAAAGTTAGGAATCTGTAAGTTGGATTTCTTGAAGCTGTGGATTATTATTTGTCATCATTTGTGGAAAAGTTTCAGCCATTGACATTGTCACTTTCATTGTTGTCTCTCACCCTTTCCTCTCTCCTCCACCTGTAAAAACTCAACTAGGTATTTGTAAGATCTTATCCCCAATCCTCCATGATTTTAATTATTTTTTTATTATTAATACCTCTTTAATTCTTGGATATGAATTCCAAATAAAGTTCTTTGGTTTTAGTTCCTGGATCTCTAATTTTCTTTTCAGTAGTGTCTAATCTGTTATAAAACATCTCCACTGAGTATTTCAGTCAAATTGTTGTATTTTTACTTTTAAGAGTTTCTTTTTTACTTATTTTCAAATATGCTTGGTCTTTGATCATATTTAATCTTCTTTATCTCATATGTGTCAGTTTCACTCCTCAATTAGCTAAGAAGTGCTTTGTAATGAGTATCCACTTCCCTCTTTCACTGAGTGTTCAACTGTGCTAAGTTGTACAGACACCTGGGTTGGTTAGTTAAAAATATGAAGTCAGCCTTATTAGCAAAATGGAATACAATGAGGAGTTGAGAAAACTTCCATTGTTCTATGGAAGAGACTACCGTTTGTAACCCATCTCTGGACAAGATTTCTGTTTTTCTACAAAGGTTTGTAATGTTCCACATAATATACAAAATGCTAAGAGGGAGCATTTAAGTTTTTATTTTTTTAAATTTCTCTAATGTTGATTTATTCTTGAGAGAGAGAGAGAGTGGGAGAGGGACAGACAGGGGAGAGAGAATCTGAGGCAGGCTCCAGGCTCCTAGCTGTCAGCACAGAGCCCAAGGCAGGGCTCGAACTCACAGACGACAAGATCATGACCTGAGCCAAAGTCAGACGCTTAACCAACTGAGCCACCCAGGCACCCCAAGCATTATGTCTTTTATTTTATTTTATTTTATTTTATTTTATTTATTTATTATTTTTTAATTTAATTTTTTAAATTTACATCCATTTAGTTACCATATAGTGTAACAATGATTTCAGGAGTAGATTCCTTAGTGCCCCTTATCCATTTAGCCCACCCCCTCTCCTACAATCCCTCCAGTAACCATGTTTGTTCTTCATATTTGTGAGTCTCTTCTGTTTTGTCCCCCTCCCTGTTTTTATATGATTTTTGTTTCCCTTCCCTTATGTTCATCTGTTTTGTCTCTTAAAGTCCTCATATGAGTGAAGTCATGATTTTTGTCTTTCTCTGACTAATTTCACTTAGCGTAAAACCATCCAGTTCCATCCACGTAGCTGCAAATAGCAAGATTTCATTCTTTTTGATTGCCGAGTAATACTCCTTTGTATATATATACCACCTCTTCTTTATCCATTCATCCATCGATGCACATTTGGGCTCTTTCCATACTTGGGCTATTGTTGATAGTACATTTATGTCTTTTAATGCAAAATATTATTTTTAATATAAAAAGTTATAAAACAATAACTTTTAAAACTACTAAAGAAAGACAAACACCCAATAACTTTGACCATAAGTTTTATTTTAAGTTGTTTCATAGTTACACTTAGATTTCCACACCATCAAACAGCAGAAAAAAAATCTCTTTGGGAATACATAAAAGCATCTTCAAGTCAGAAAATAAAGTCAGTGTTTAAAAACACAATAATTTAAATAAAATTAGAAGAATCCATTTGTACATAATAAATAAGTTTTAACTAGCAAGAAATTATTCGGTTAATTTTGCCTGTTGAATTTTTGCTTCTTTGAGAAACAATTATAATTCAGGATTCTTACAATTCAACACAGCCCAGTACAAGGCAGGCAGTGACAAGACAAGGCTAGGACTATAAAAGTAGGATTTCTAGTTCAATTACAATTTCAGATAAATAGTAATATACATATACTAAAAAATTATTCATTGTTTATCTGAAATAAAAATTAATTGGGTCTCTTGTTTGTTTTTAACTTTGCTAAATCTGGTACCCTTGATCAACATAGTTCCCTAATGTCACATCATTTAATATCAAAATAAATAAAAATTCACTACCGTCATTATACTATCCTACCAACAATGCTTCATTTCCCATTTTCCCCAATTTATACAGAGAGATTCCCCTATTTGTGTGTTAAATAAATATATAAATAATAAATAAGCAAACAAGTTTCACTTGCACATAATAATTCACCTGACATGAGAAAAAGTTAAAGTGCTTCCACATGTCCTCACGTCTCTGTGAGGTAGGATGGTGACTGTTACTTTTTCTCCAGTTGAGGAATAAATACGGAAACAAGGACAGGGATTCATGTATCCTGGCCAGCAGGTTGAGGTTGAAAGATATAACAATAACTACAAAACATATCCAGGATTTCCAGTTAAATTTGAATTTGTGGTAGACAATAAATAATATTTTAACGTAAGTGTATCTAAATATTGCATGGGACAGTGTCATGGGACATTGGAAAAAAACTATTCATTGTTTTTCCTAATCTCCAGATCTAACTGAGCATACTCGATTTTATCTGGCAACCAACCCTACACCAGACCCACACACTGCATGAAGTGCTGAAGTGAATTTGCTTGCTTGAAGTTTCATTGGCATCTTTATTGAAGAATTCTTGGAAACCATGGAGAATGTGTTTGTTTGTTTGTTTATGCATTTTGTTTCTCAGCTCTGAAAAGAAGTAAAATTAAAATCAAAATTTTGTAAATTAACATTATTCGAACCAGGAGGAGAGTATGGATCTTGAAAATACATTTACTACGGAAATTAATACAGTCCTAGATATTCGTGTGTTAGAAATGTCCTAATTGTCAACTATTGTTGAAACTATTGTTTCTATAAATAGAAAGACCAGATAAGTTATCATCCAAACCGAGACCCTTCTGAGGGAACCATACTAATGATGCATGGCACGGCATTTTAAGCCCAGACTTGCCCTGACAAGCTGAGACGGATGGTCTTCCCAGTCTTGAGACCAACACTCACTATTGCCGCTATTTTTTTGTTAAGTCAAAGGGGCAGATCCCTAGAGAGTAGTCTTCCAGCAGAAACAAGAAAATTAGAGGCTAACTTTTAGACTGTATGTCTCAGAATAAATGAAGCATCTAAATTAAGAACAAACAAACAAACAAAAAAACACAACTTACTTCTTCAAAAATATCTCCACAACCTTCTGCACCCACTTTTGCTTGGGGTCCAGGCACACCTCTTTTCCATTGACGAGCTTTACACTGAAATGACAGAGATATGATTGAATCAGTATTTAGTGGGTTTCAGACATCCCGTTGTCAATTCGAGTCGTGGTTCTTGAAATATAGGCATAAAATCTGAGCTCAAGTCGTTGTTAGCTACGAGGCATGAGAGGTACTGTATGTAAATGTCCTGGAGACAAAGAATTTCTTTCTTGTCTTGCCCACTGCTGTGTTCCTGTACCTAGAACTTTGTATGACACTTCTACCTTCCTCAATTATAGGTTTGCTGGAGTAATAGGTTTGCTGGAGTAAAATACCTAATCACTTTTGAAAGTACTTACATGATTTCTGAATTTTCACAGTGTGGGCCACTGTCAATCACTGTCAGTTCTTTGATTAATTTGGGATTGAAAGGTGTGGAATGAGTTTTTATGCACTGGCATCGAAGTTCTGAACTAATTCTTGACACAACTGCAGCTGTGAAAAAAATAATAAAATCAATTCAGGATTAATTTCAACCTGGTTACAGCTCTGATGGCTACTCTCTTCTTAATTTCAACCTGATCATTTAGTGACGGGATGTTTGGTAAACATCTCATCTTCAGTAAACTCATTCTCGGAGTGGAAGCCTGGATATTCTCCTAGCTCCTAAATTCAATTAAAAAAATTGTTGGGGCGCCTGGGTGACTCAGTTGGTTGAGCGTCCAACTCTTGATTTCAGCTCAGATCATGATCCCAAGGCCATGGGATTGAGCCCTGTATCTGGCTCGATGCTGAGCCTGGAACCTGCTTGAGATTCTCTCTTTCTTTCCCTCTGCCCCTCTCCTCTACTCACGTTCTCAATCTCTCTTCTAAAATAAAAATGAAATAAAATAACAAACTGTCACTAATGACAGAATTGATTGACTTCCCGCATAAAGACTTGGAGTTGCCTTTGTGAAATGTTGACATCCTCACAGTACTTTTTTTTCTACTTGATATTGTGCAACCTTCTATGATGCCACAATGTTACCTACAGTATGCAAACTAAAATTCAACAACAGAGAAATTGCCTTCAAAAAAAGTTAATAAAAATAGATAAGTAAGTTGCACAAAGATATCTCATATCTTGGGAAAATCCTTAATGCTTAACAGAAAAGAAAAAATATATAGAAACTACATGCTATGAACATTTCTTTTTTTTTTAATTTTTTTTTTAACGTTTATTTTTGAGACAGAGAGAGACAGAGCATGAACGGGGGAGGGGCAGAGAGAGAGGGAGGCACAGAATCGGAAGCAGGCTCCAGGCTCTGAGCCATCAGCCCAGAGCCCGACGCGGGGCTCGAACTCACGGACCGCGAGATCGTGACCCGGGCTGAAGTCGGACGCTTAACCGACTGAGCCACCCAGGCGCCCCGTTATGAACATTTCTAACTGCATTTGTTTCATAGGAGGGATCCCAAAAGGTTTACAATTTGTCAGGGTGTCTTTAAACCAAATAGGAATTGATAGTTGTCTGAAGCTGGTCACTAAAACAGCACAAGGAGTAAAATTACCAGGTTTACCATACTTGATATTAGTTAATAATAATATGGGTGATTGTAGCCTCTAATAAGATACACTCTAAATTATAGATTTAAATTAAATGTATGCATACTACAGAATATGAATGATAGGAACAGAATGTCGACATTAATCAAGCTTTATACTTTTCTAAGTGTTGTATAGATCAAGCCTAAACAATTAAAACTTCAATCGAACATGAAATGACTGTAAATATTATTTCCTTTTCTTGAATAAGAAGAGTGTTATTAAAGCAGGAAGGATAATCTTGCAATCTAAGGATCACATTTAGACACAGGAAAACTGGTAGATCAGAAAGGCATGCTTACCTTCACACAGAGCTGCAGAAAGCATGAAAGCTGCTAAGAGAGCAACAACCAGCTTGGAAGTCATGTTGACGCAAGGTGCTTTAGTTCTGGTTTCTTCTTGGCTCTTGTCCTAGACGCTTGTGAGCTCTGCTGTCCCAGAGGACTTGTGTTGGATGGAGAGCTTCTGTGGCTTTTTATATTATTCACAGCAGCAGAGAATATGCACCCTCATTCTTGAATTATGTCAGAGGAAATTCCACAATATGCAACCGTCTGCCTGCCCTTTGTGAGCAGACCTGAGTCATCCCACTCCTGGAACATGTCTCTTATCAGATTTTTGGCACGATGGAAATTCTATTTGATCTTTAACATTATTTAATGTATTTCATTTAAAAACATTTTCAACCATGTTTCAAAATAACTGTTACACATTCAAGCTTCTCTTCTTTGACACATTCTTATCAGATATACTTTTTAAATTTATAAATAAATTTATTGGAGTACCATCTGGCAATTGTTAGAGAAAGGTCATTTGTGATAACTCTTTTAGGGTATGGTCATTCCTCTAGGGAAATTACAGGTGCTGTAATGATAGAGAAAGTAATCTTGACAACCACTTTTATTAGAGACACAATTTTGAGAAGTCCGTTTCTGCATATTTTGGAAAGTTTCCAGAAACCATTACTCTTCTCAAGGAGAGTATTACAAGTTTTCAAAAGATTTGGTTTTCTAATGTATGTTTGAAAGAATGAAAAGGCACACCTTTCAGTTTGGTTCCACTAATATTTATCAAGTAACTTCTGAGTAGTGCGGGGATCTAGAGATAGACAAGATTAAGTACTTGTTATCAGAGAGTTTGGTCTGTCATAAGAAGAAAGCAATACACAGACTGACTGTATTATAGAACAGACAAGTGGTACCGAGATTTTATTTCCAACAGGGACAGAAGGACAGAGTATTCCAGAAGCAGTGTGAGCAGGGTGTTGAAGAAGAAGGAGAAGATGAAGGAGAACAGCACATTCTACCTAAAAACATTGTTCAAGGACACATGAATGAAGATATGTCTGCGCTCCAGGAAGAGGTTCCCTGGGGCTACTTGATAAGGGTAGAATTAAGTAGTATCTAATGGAAAGGCAAACCGTGTATGCTTAGTGGAAAAACCATCCAGGTTCAAACTCGGTCAGCCACCTAATCTTTGTGTGGCTTTTAAACTTTCTGAGTTCCAGTTTCTAGTATCTATAAAATGGGTTAAATAACCCCACCCCGTCGCATAAAGTTAATATATATAAACTTCCTAGCTGAACTTTTGAACTGGTAAATTCTCACCTATTCCAAGAGTTATGACTTATATTTCTCATTGTTGTCAGATTACCCACTTCCAAACTGCAAGGATATTCAACCAATAATGATTTCCTAAAAATCTCATTTGCCTTAGAGGCATTCCTGAAAGAAGATCAGTTGCTGAAAGACCAGTTGAACCAGCTCACACCATGTAAGGTAACAATACAATAAAATAGAAACATCATCAGTTCCAGTTATGGTTTGCTAAAATTAAAGCTCCAGATAAAATTCTGACAGCATTAGCACTCAAGTTGCTCTTTCAAATGAAAATCTGGAATATGGAGAGTCTTATAATCTATAGAATTCCAGAATGCTTGAGGCAGTAACTGGTTTAAACACTGATATAAAATTTAAATTAAATTCTTAGACCAAAAAAAAAAAAAGATTGAAAATTAGAGCAAGGGTAATAATGTTTCAGAATTTGAACATTTGTGGGTTGGGAAGAAAACTTCCTTTGCTGAAAGATTTGTGTAGTAGGGGCACCTGGGTGGCTCAGTTGGTGAAGCGTCCAACTCTTCAGGTCAAGATCTCATGGTTCCTGAGTTCGAGCATAATATCGGGCTCTGTACTGACAGTGTGGAGCCTGCTTGGGATTCTGTCTCTCTCCTTCTCTCTCTGCCCCTCCCCCATCATGCTGACTCTCTCTCTCTCTCTCCCTCACACACACACACACACACACACACACAAATAAATTAATAAACATTAAAAAAAGATTTGTGTAGTGATCTCAGCTCAACTTCTTAAATATCACTTGAATTTACTTGATGTCAGGGACAGTATGGGTGTGTGTGGGGGGGAGGGGTGTATTAATTAACTCTCACAGCAGTGGGATAAGTAATAATGTCCTCATTTAACAGATGAGGACACTTCACAATGTTTCCAAGTTCATATATCTAAGTTGTGGCGTTGATGGTCCCAAAACTTACTCTTTTGAACACTGGTCTAAAAGCACATGCACAAAAGGGGAGTTCATAGAACTTTTCTTCAGGACACTAGGCTACAAAGCCATCTTTTTATGACTCCATCCTTCTTAGTCCTCAGAGATTAGTCTGTGTTTTCTCAGGGAAGAGACACTAAGAAAAAAAAACTAAAACTCAGTCCACCTCTGGGCAAGTGCACAATTTATAAACAATCCAGTAGATTCAACATCTCTCATATTTCCCAGGAAGCTCAATAAAGCAGTGAGTTTGTCCACACAGTGAGTGAGTGGGGAGGGAAATGTAATGTTTGAGTGCTTTCCAAAGATGTTGTTTGGTTTCCCGGTACTGGCATACATCGTTTTATCATGCTTTGCTTTATTGAGTTTTGCAGATACTGTGTTTTTATAAGTACGTTTGTGGCAACCTTTTGAAGATAAAGTCTATAACTGCCATCTTTCTAACGGTATTTGCTCACCTTTTATCTCTGTGTCACAACTGTAATTCTCACAACATTTCACATGTTTTCTTCTCATTATATTTATTATGGTGATCTGTGGATCAGTGGTCTTTGAGGTCACCATTTAATTGTTTTGGAATGCTGCCAACCACACTCATAGAAGATGCCAAATTTAACTCACTAATGTGTGTATTCTGACCGCTACACCTACCAGCTACTCCCCATCTTTCTCTCTCTTCTCTGGCCTCCTTATTCTCTGAGATGCAACAATTATGAAATTAGGCCAATGAATAATCTGACAATGGCCTCTAAATATTCAAGTGAGATGAAGGTCACACCTCTCTCACTTTAAATCAAAAGCTAGAAATGATTAAGCTTAGTGAGGAAGGCATGTCAAAAGCTAAGATAGGCCTAAAGCCAGGCTTCTTATGCTAAACCGTTAGCTAAGTTGTAAATGCAAAGCGAAAGTTCTTGAAGGCAATTAGAAGTGAACACATGAATGATAAGAAGCAAAACAGCTTTTTTGCTGATATGGAGAGAGTTTGAGCAGTCTGGGTAGAACATCACACCAACTACAATATTCCCTTAAGCCAAATGCTAATCCAGAGCAAGACCCTAGCTCTCTTCAATTCTGTGAAGGCTGAAAGAGGTGAGGGAGCTGTAGAAGAGAAGTTTGAGCTAGCAGTGGTTGGTTCATGGAGTGTGAAGAAAGAAGTGATCTACACCACGTCAACGTGCACATTGAAGCAGCAAGTGCTGATGCAGAAGGTGCGGCAAGTGATCCAGAAGATCTAAGATAATTCATGAGGGTGGCTACCCTAAATAACAGATCTTCAGTGTAAACAAAAGAGTCTTCTATTGGAAGAGATGCCATCTAGGGCTTTCCTAGCTAGAGAGGAGAAGTCAATGTCTGGTTTCAAAGCTTCAAAAGACAGGCTGACTGACTGTCTTGTTAGGGGCTAAAGCAGCTGAGGACTTCAAGTCAAAGGCAATGCTTATTTGCCTTCTCAATATCCTAGGGATTTTAAGAATTATGCTAAATCTACTCTGCCTGTGGTCTCTGAAGGGCACAACAAAGCCTGGATGACAGCACATGTGTTTCCAACATGGTTTACTGAGTATTTAAGCCCACTGTTGAGATCTAATGATCAGAAAAAAAGATTCCTTTCAAAATAGTACTACTCATTGACAATTCACCTGGTCACCCAAAAGCTCTGATGGAACTGTATAATGAGACTAATGTTGTTCGCATGCTTGCTTAACACAACATCCATCCTGTGACCCTTAGATCAAGGAGTAATTTCAACTTTCAAGGCTTATTATTTTAGAAATACATTTTATAAGGCTATATACGGAGTGATTTCTCTAGTGTATCTGGCTACAGTACATTGAAAATCTTCTGGAATGGATTCATCATTTTAGATGCAATTAAGAACATTTGTGGTCTGTGGAAAGCGCTCAAAATATCAACATTCACAGGAATTCAGAAGAAGTTGAATCCAACCCTCATGGATGACTTTGAGACTAACACTTCAGTGGAGGAAATAGTTGCAGATGTGGTGGAAAGAGCAAGACAACTAGAATTAGAAGTGGAACCTGAAGATGTTGATTGAATTGCTGCAATCTCAGTAATAAAACTTGATTGGATAAGGAGTTGATTCTTATGGATAAGCAAAAGAAAGTGGTTTCTTGAGATGGAAACCACTTCTGGTGAAGATGCTGTGGTGATTGTTGACATGACAACAAAGGATTTAGAATATAACCTAAACTTAGTTGAGAAAGCAGCAGCTGGGTTTAAGAAGAAAGACTCTAGTTCTGACAAAAGTTCTACTGTGGATAAAATGCTATCAAACAGCATCACATGCTACAGAGAAATCATTCATAGAGTCAATCAATGCAGCAGACTTCATTATTGTCTTATTTTAAGAGACTGCTACAAACACCCCAACCTTCAGCAACCACCACCCTGATCAGTCAACAGATCAACATTGAGGCAAGACCTTCCATCAGCAAAAAGATTACAGCTCACTGAAAGTTCAGATGATGGTTAGCATTTTTAGCAATAAATTACTTTTTAATTAAGGTGTGTGCATTACTCTTTAGACACAATGCTATTGCATACTTAATAGACTACAGCATAGTGTAAACAGAACTTTTATAGGCACTGGGAAAGCAAGGAATTGATTTGACTTGCATTATTGTGGTGATCTGGAACCAAACTTGCACTCTTTGAGGTATGCCTGTAGTCATGTTTCTTTCTTTCTCTTCCTACAACCAACCTAAGATTTGAGGACAAAACAGCACATGAGTTATATTACCTTTTATAGCAAAGTACATGTTTCGAAACAATACAGTTCAATGGAGTACAATATTGTTTTTAATTCCACTATTTCTGGAACTTGATTGTTCATCTATTCATTTACTACATATTGGGAATAGCATATAAATAAGATCTAGTCTCTGACTTCACAGAGTTTCCGTCTAGTGCAGAATATAGATACTTAGTTCCACAAGCAAGTACAATACAGCGATGGGTGTTGCCATACAGATAACTGTGGAAAGATCTGGAAGCAAATAAATAAGACATCTGATGCAGTTTTGATTGACGAATGGAGGTTTTCTGAAGAAACAGCTTCACAACTGTGACCTAACATGGGTGATGGGAAGATCAGAGGGGTGGGGTAAAGGAGTGACTGCCTTCCTAATGGAGGGAAAAGCAAGTACTTACAAGGTAATGAGATGTAAGAGACTATGACTATTGGGTTTCAGGAATGGTAGAGCATTGTATGGAAAAAGGGTAGGAGTGAAGAAAGGAAAGAGTCAGGATGAGATATGTGAGCAAGACCTGCATCTTAAAAGAAAATTCCTAGTCTCTGCTTCAGTAGTGCCGGCTTGTTCAGTGAAGACATATTCTCACATGGACAGACTGACATGAGTAAACCAATCCATTATGATTAGGACCCAATCATACTAGTGACACCACTAAGAAGCTCAGAGTTCTAAGGATTTACAAACACTCTTTTACTTTTCCCTCAGGGCTTCCTTTGTACTTTTGCTGAGTCCTACTTACAGAAGTACCTCATTTCCCTCTGGTTCATCTGCTCATTTCCTTCCTTCTTTGGCTCAGGGTCTTGTCTGCGTCCTGACATCATCCTTAGAGGTTGAGCTCAGGAGTTCTAGTTAACCTAGGTGCTCACTTTTTTTTTTAATGGAGGGGAAAACCTTTTTTTATTTTTAATTTATAAGGCAAAATTACCTCTTTGCAAATGTTGTTCATCTCTCACAATGTAACTTTGATGTATTATGTCCTTGAACTCCACTCTCCATCAAAAGGATGGACAAAAACAAAGTGAGTAGAGTGGGAATAATTCTAGTCTTGTTCCACCTTTATAAAGGATTCCTTTTGAGTCATTGCATAGTGAGTGGGACTAAATGGGGTGTTGAGTAGGGGAAAGGGCTAATCAGCATGTTTGAGGAAATGCCACTTTGAAGTGGAGTAGAGAGAAATTTTTCACTGACTAGTAAAGCTGCACATAAATATACATATTTTGGTACCCTCTAGGGATGAATGCAGAGTTCATAGATCTATCAATCTTTTAGCTATTTATTTAAGTTCCAACCAGCTCCTGAGACATGAGAAACACTTAGCAAATAGAGAAAAGCATCCAGAGATCTCACAGCCATGGGACCAAGTCTATCATCCAAGAGAGAGAAGAGCTAAAAAAAGAGCCAACATAAAGATGGGTATTTACTTTTTCACACTGATACAGAACTTCTTTCATCAAACTCCCCACACAGGAAAACTGAGTGTCTTTTGGTATGTTAAATCATCTGAGTCCTCCTCCCCACCACTGCAAATAGGTATTTTAGAATTAGGGCTATTTTTTTCTTATCTCCTTACCCACCAAAAAGCTGTATTTATGTAATAGAGCAGAATGTGCTTTGAAGTGATAGGAATTTGGGTTTGAGCCGTGTCCAACACTTATTAACCAAGACACCTTGAGCAAGTTGACCCCATGCTGGTGTTGCAGTTGCTGCTGTTAATATCTGAGCCACCTTTCCTAATCTTCCTTTTGAAGAAATTACTTCCAGCTCAGCAATCCTTAAGATTAAGAGAACCATAGACAAATGCTGAACATGTATCAATGAGTTGACTTACAACGCCATTAATGCTAAATCACAAATAGAAAATATCTACCCCCTGAAATTTTAGTCAATGAAACTCAGAGTTAAGTGAAAGATGTAAAACACGTTTTTGTTTTTTTTTTTTACTTTTTACAGATAATAAACATTTATCTCTACTTTGTTAATACCATAACTTACCTGCCATAGTACCTCAAGGACATTTTAGTTCCATTTCCGAGTTCCAATATCTCCAGTTTACAATTTGTAAAAAAGCTAAGTAAAGATGGCTGTTGCTGCTAAAAGTGTTCTGCGTTGAAAGAAAAGACATTTTCCAGTCTTGACAAGTTAGAGGATCAAATAGCTAAATGCAATCGTTTTGAGCAATGTCAAGTCAGAATAACTTAATCTGAAGTGTATGCATGGGTGTTGAACTAAGACAAACTGACCTTCAAGCCTAGTTTTACCACTTCTCAGCCAAACAACCATGAGAAGTGTTTTTTAACCTTTTTTGAGTCTCACTTTCCTCGTGTGAAAAATGAGAATAACACCAGTTCCATAGGTTCACAGTGAGAGTTAAATGAGGAAATACATACAAAAAATGTCAAGAATGGTGCCTGGCACATAGGAGATACTCAGTGAATGCTAGTTTTCTTCCCCTCTAATCTGTCACTTAAGTCACACTTAACTTTGCCTGGATTGGGAGAACCACGTCGTTTTGTAAAAGTTTACCAATCAAAAAGTAAAGATGTATTGACACAACAAATCTCTTCGAGCATACACCTAGCTGCTTTCTCCCCCCTCCATTTGCAGAACTTTCTTTTTTATACCTAATAATTCAATTTACATTCGTGTGTTTTAAAAAAAAGTACTATTCATATACACAAAGGACTGAGTACCATTTCTAATTCTATCCCCTAAATCCATGGAGATTTTGAGATGGAGTTTAAAGGATGGGATTGGAGGAAGAGGCTGATTGTGGAAATAGGCATTTATTGTGAACTTGGGAGATCTTTCAGTATGAAAAAAAACATAAATGTTTACTTATAGTCATTTTTTATTTAATCTATAAATAATAGTTGAATAGTTGAATTTTATTCAACTATTTTCTTTGTTAGATTTATATTAAAACCATTTGGACTGTATATTCTAATGTTTACAATAAAATATATCTTTGAAATAACAATTATATATTATTTGTCACTAGGGTTTCTTTCGTGTGAAGTAAAGATCATAGGAAATGAAATCACTTGGCAGAAAGGGAAGTTGCCATATTAGAAATGACTGGACTTATGTGTGTGTTAATGTCTTGAGGTAAACAAGAGTCACAGAAGCAATTGAGTCAAGTGACAGAAGAAAAAGGAGTTATGAAAATGTTGAATAAGGTGTTATAGTTTCATAAGAACAGTTTTCTTCTTTTGTCAAAGTTTCCTTTATTATTTTAATCTTTTGCTTTTTATAGACATGTGACACTTTAAGGTTGGGGTGCCTGGATGGCTCAGTCGGTTAAGCATCTGACTTTAGCTCAGGTCATGATCCCATGGTTTGTGGGTTCAAGCCCCTCGTCAGGCTTTGTGCTGACAGCTCAGAGCCTGCTTCGGATTCTGTGCCTCCCTCGCTCTCTGCCCCTCCCCAGCTCATGCTCTGTCTTTCTCTGTCTCTCAAAAATGAATAAATGTAAAAAAATATATTAAAACAATTTTTTTAAAGCTATGTGAAATTGAAACTCAGAAAATGGAAGAAAGTAGCTTAAGTGGAAAATCAGTCTTACGTTGTAATTCCTTTATGTTGTTTCTCACAACTCTCCTTCTTAAAACTTTGTGTTAAAGTTTTTTGTTTCATAATATGAGTTTTACCTTAACTAGTTCTTTTCCTGACTTTGACATTAGGGATTTTTGAAATATTTAAGACACAATACGTCCAGGGTACAAACTCTGTGTTGGTGAATTCTGTTAAAGTAAGGAAAATTCAACCTATTTGTGTAACTGTTTGTTGATACGTCTCACTCACTTGACTGGAAATTCCATGAGGTCAGAGAGCATGTCTGTCTTGTTTACATTGTGTGCCTGCTCTTGGCTCAGTGCCCCCAATGAACAAGTGCTCTATAAACATTTCTTGGATGAAAGTACAAATTCCCCAATTTTCAGAACCTTCCCCAATAGAACAATATCAACAACAGGAACTGAAAATGTTTATCTTTGTCTATTGTTTTATTTACATGAACTCAGAAGAATCTAGTATGGAGACTACAGTTTCAGTTCATGCTATCATTTAGTGGTGGGTAGATAAAACAGTGACTAGCTCAGCCAGGCAACAATTTCTTCCTTTGGTGAATTAGCCATCCAAATGCTTTTAGGATGCTTCCGGGCTTGTGGTGAGGGTTACAATACAACAGGCAGGATAAGGGATGGAGAGAAGCGCGCAGGAAATTCCAGTGATGGAGTAGACGTCACTGATGGAGAAGGGCTCTGCTGCTCTCTTCTTTCCATCGCCTGTCTGTGGAGAGTCCAAAAGATGATATACAGTATTTCCAGAAGTCAGTGAGTGAACGCGAATGGTGTCCCACAGGTTTGGTCTAGTTAGCCTTAAATGTGCTATGACCTAACAGATCAGCTTTCTTTTTAGGTATTACCTCGGTGGTTCTTAACTTTTTAAAATTTTAACCATTTAATCACTTGAAAGTGTAGTGAAAGTTATAGGCCTTTTGCTTACTTAAACCCAAATGTACAAAGCTGTACGTTGTTTCAGGAAATTCACTGACCATTAAAAATTCTTAAAGAATAAGATCAATAAAGAGTAAAGTGCAGGTATAACACTTGCATAGTGAGTGAATTTCAAATTTACTATTTTTAGATCACATCAACTGAAAGAGAAATATTTTCTGACCACTGTTTACTGTCCCTGCATATGTCCAGGACAGAGACTTCAGAACAAAAATTCCTGAAGTTCCCAAAAGAGATGGTGGAGATGGATATGGACAAGAATTAGGAGGAGGAAGAAAATCCTCATATTATACGAATTCAAGTATGAATAACCTTTGGTTTTCTTGCTGTCCATGGGAGTAAAATCCAAACCCAAAAAAGATGAAAGCTGAATACTGCTTTCAAATAATGCAACCTCCTTAGCTAATCTGCTCAAAAGATAATGCCAGTGGCAAAAGGTGGCTGATGTAGGGGGCAAAATTTTAGACCTTTCAGAATTTTCTTTAGCTTGCAAAATAGATATGTAATTAAAAATATGTAATGTTTTAACATGAAAAAAAATTGGGGGAAATAATTCAGATTGTGTATGGGCTTAGAGATGTGGCCAGTCTCTCAGGATTCTCTAAACTGATGCAAAATAAGGCTATAATTGTTTAATCAACTCTATTTAATCTTGTGCCCTACGTTACCTGATTTCTGGATGCAAACCCCTTTTGTTTCTAGGTAATCTATTTTCCCATGTAGCATAATTTACTATTTGCCACATATAGAGTGTTCTTTTTCCTGTGTCATGTTACTCATCAAAATTGAATTCTTCCTTATGGTTGCTAAAACAGAAAGAAGGAAATCACCACCCATTAAAATCTAGTTGAATTTTGAAACTTAGGAAAACCTATCTACTCCAAACCTGCTGGATGAACTTGTCATGCACTTCCCTTTCCCCAGTGGTAGGAGTGGACATGGAACCATCTCCTACAAAGCTGGAGATATAAGCAAAGTGGGCAGGAAAGAGGGGAAATAACACACCCAGCCAGGGAAGGAAGGCCTTAAAAGCACATAGCAGAGACCCAAAGAGAAATGAAGCGAGTATTGGAAAGCCAAGTTTAATGAGAAAAGTTAAAAAGACACATTTCCTTCATGGACTTAATGTACTTAGACTTCAGCAATGAGTGCAGAGAGTCCTAACTCAAAACATAGTTACACCAGCAAGACCTTGTTCCTAAGTACATCCTAGGTTTTATTTTTTGTAACATTTAAAATAACTTTATATTATGGTCTCACATATTCCCATTTAACCAATGAGGAAACACACTCAGGGAGATTAAGGAACTTGCAGAGGGTCACCTGGCAAGCAGCAGAGAGAATTAGGATTTGAACCTAAACAGGGTCCAGAGTCCAGAGACTTTGTCTTGTCTCAGAAGTTTCTCTCACATGGCTGTAAGTCTTACAGACTTGGTTTTGAGCACACATCCTTTGCCCCCATCCTCTGCTGCCTGTGAGTGCTTGGACTGTTGGAGAAGACAGTCTCAATTCAGTGGATTCAACGCAGGACAGGGACAACATAATCTAGTAGGTCTGGTCCATCATCCTGTCGAGGCATCAGGTTTTTCATTTGTAAAATGAGGGAATTTGCCTATACAGTCCCCCTGTCTGATGTATTATTCTAAGAAGCATAGTGCATATGGACTGTATGGAAAAGTTCTTCTGGGATGCTTGACCACTTATGTCAGGAGAGGATACTTGCCCAAACTTCAGATTCAGCAGAACTTTAATTTGTACTTGCCCTTAAATGAAGCTAACTAAAAATCGTCGTTTGCAAGGTTCTTGTCACCTTAAGGTGAAGGGGTTTGACGAAGAAAAATCCCAGAATTGGAGGTCACGAGGACGGTGTGAGTTACCATCAGATGGTGTGAGTTACCATCAGAATCCTCATCAGATTCTATTCCCATCCCAGAATGAAAGGAAATGCTTCCTGTGGTTGATCGTCTCTTTCCTGACACCATTTCCTCTTGGTTTACTCATGACTCTTAGATAAGTTGCAACTATTGACCACTTGTTGTGAAACAAGTAATGTGGTTGGGGTGGAAAATTTTGTTAAGAGAAAGTAATCAAGCAAGCCTACAGGATTTGCTGGAAAGCAAAAACATCAAATTGTATGGATATCACTTGAAAACCTACGTCAAAAGTCTTCACTTTTCCATTATGTATCTATTCAACAGATACTTCCAGAGCACCTTCTGTATTTCAAGCCCTTTTCTAGTTGCTTGGGAAGTCTTAGTGATTAACAAATAGAAATGGCTACCAAATAGTGTCTTAGGCGGATAAATGTTATGGGGACAAGCAGTAGAGCAGGGCAGCAGGCTCATGGTGTCGAGTTGGTGAGAGGGTGAGAAGATTATAGCACTGGGGAGTCAGGGGAAGCCTCCTTGAGAGGTTGAGATTGAGCTAAGGACTGAAGGCTATAGGAACTAACTAAATGGCTATGTGGGTAAGTGTAGGCAAAGGGACAGTCTTAGAGGTAACAGAGTTGGGAGCATGGCTGTGCATCTGAGGGGCAGTGAGAAGGCTGGTGTGGCTGGAACAGAGAGGCAAAGAATGAGTAAAACAGGAGGGCAGAGATTTAAGGGGCCAAATCAGATAGGCTTTGTTGGTCATTACAGGGATGTTATCTTTTACTCTGAGTAGAGAGTCATTGCAGGGTCTGAAGCAAATCAGAGGCATGATAATGCAGCTGCTGGGGCGGGGGGAAGGGTTTTTAGTAGGACAAAGGCAAATCAGGATGACCACTTACAGGTGATCGTGGAATACAAGAGAGAGATGATAATTGTTTACACCAGACCAAGGTGGTAACAGCAGAGGTGGTAACTAATGGTCGGATTCTGGATATTTTGGAGAGCACAAAATCCTGGGGGATGGAGTATGAAATATGAGAAAAAAATGATTGATGATGAAAACTTTAAGTGTAAGCAATTGGAAGGATGGCATCTCTGTGAACTTAGACACTTGAGAAAGTATTGAAACTAACGTTGCAGAATGATTGGGGGAAATAGTGTTTAATAGAGCTTTTCCAACTGTGTCCTGAGTGGACCTCCTGAATTACACTCTATAGTTACATGAAGTGGTGGCCATAGGGTTAGTGGTGCAAAGGCCACCAAGACAGGAAGGGAGGTGAGGGAGCGAGGGGTAGATTAATATTTTTGTTCCACTTACTGTGCTAAGGGTTTTTTTTTAAATATAAAAATCGTATATATTTAAGGTGTAAAACATACGTTTAAGGTGTAAAACATTTCTATTCGTATATGGTATACATATAGATAGTGAAATGATGACCACAGGCAAACTAAGGATCTCTTACCATTTATTTGTGTGATGAAAGTACCTGAAATTTACTCTCCTAGCAAATTTCCAGTGTTCAATACAGCATTATTAACCAGTCACCATGGTGTACATTAGATCTCTAGACCTTTCCACCCTACATACCTGCAACTTTATACTATTTGACCAGTAACTTCCTACCTCCCCACCATAATTCCACCACCATTCTACTCTGTTTTCGCATGTTCAACTTTTTAAGATTCCACATATAATTGAGATGATGCAGTTGTTCTTTCTGTTTCTGGCTTATTCCACTTAGAATAATACTCTCCAGGGACGCTCGGGTGGCTCAGTGGGTTAAGTGTCTGACTCTTGATTTCAGCTCAGGTCATGATCTCAGGGTTCATGAGATGGAGCCCTGTATCGGGCTCCATGCTGATATTATGGGGAGCCTGCTTGGGATTCTCTCTCTCTCCTTCTCTCTCTCTCTCCTTCTCTCTCTCTCTCTCTCTGCCCCTCCCCGTGGTCACTGGCTTGCTCTTCCTCTCTCCCTCAAAATAAATAAGTAAACTTATTAAAAAAAAAAAAAGAATACTCTCCAGGCTTGTCCATGTTTTTGCAAATGGCAAGATAGCTTTCTTTCTGAAGTATGAACAATATTCCATATTACAATTTCTTTTTTTTTCTTCCAGCTTTATTGACATATAATTGGCATATAACACTGTATAAGTTTAAGGTGAATGTGTTGGTTGCTCCATTGATTCATGAATGGACATTTGAATTGTTTCTATATTTTACTATTGTGAGTAATGCTGCCATCAACATGGGAACACAGATATCTCTTCAAGACACTGATTTCATTGGGTATATGCCCAGAAGTGGGATTGCTGGATCATATGGTAGTTCTATTTTTAGTTGTTGAGGAAACTTCATATCATTTTCCACAGTGTCTATACCAATTTATATTCCCATCAGTAGTGTACAAAGGTTTCCTTTTCTTTATACCCTGGCCAACATTTGTTACCTTTTAGGTTATTATTATTATTTTATGATAGTAATATTAACAGGTGTGGGGTGATATTTCATTATGGTTTTGATTTCTATTTTCCTGGTAATTAGTGATGTTGAGCATCTTTTCATATACCTGTTGGCCATTTGTATGTCTTCTTGAAAAAGCGTCTATTCAAGTCCTTTGCTCATTTTTTAATCAGGTTCAGTTTTTTCTTTTGTTTTATTTTGTGCTATTGAGTAGTATGAGCTCCTTATATATTTTGGATATTATTAACCCTTTACAATTACATGCCAGAAAATATTTTCTCCCAATCTGTAGGTTACCTTTTCATTTTTTGATTGTTTCTTTCACTGTGCAGAGGCAGTTTTGTTTGTTGTAATCCCACTTGTTTATTTTTGCTTTAGTTCCATACACTTTTGGTGTTGTAACCTAAAATTCATTGCTGAGGCAACGTCAAGGAGCTTTCTCCCTATGCTATCTTCCAGGAGTTTTATTGTTTTAGATCTTACATTTAAGTCTTTAATTCATTTTCAGTTGATTTTTGCATGTGGTGTAAGATACAGTTCTAGCTTCATTATTTTTGTATGTGGATATCCAGCTTTCTCAATAGCATTTATTTAAAAGATTATGGTTTCCCCAGAGTATATTGTTAGCACCCTCATTGAAAATTGGTTGCCTTATATGCTTGGGTTTATTTCTGGGCTCTCTATTCTGTTCCATTGGTCTAGGTGTCTATTTTTATGCCGATGCCATACTATTTGGGTTACTATGGCTTTCTAAGATAATTTGATATCAGGGAGTGTGATATCTCCAACTCTGTTCCTCTCTCTCAAGACTGTTTTAGCTATTTCAGGTCTTTGGTGGTTCCATACGAATTTTATAAATCTTTTTTTATATTTCTGAGAAAAATGCCATTGGAACTTTGGAAGAGATTGTGTTGGATCTGTCTGTAGCTTTGAATATACTAGGCTCTTTACACAAGTTAACTCATTTAATTTTTGCCACAAATTTAGGTGTTTGGTGCTATTATCCTCATTGAGATAAATGAGAAAGCTGAGGCTCAGCGAGTAAAAATGGTGTTCAAATCTGAATTCAGTTCTGAACCCTGAAGCCTGGGCTCTTTCCCCTGTGCAGAATGAGGGCCAGGCGGGACATGGAGAGTTTATAATGTGGTGTCCTAAGTCCTGAACACTGTATTTCAAAAGATCATTTTAAGCTTAGAAATTAAGGGTTATAAGAGTATCAGGAAAAGCTTCTGATGGGTGGGAAGTTGTTTAGAAGAGCAAAATGTGTCCCACCACCACCTCCATTACATCCATTTAGTAACATTTGTGGTTTGTAAACAGAGTTCATCAAAGGGGTGCAGGTGAGAGACAGGAATGTATTTGTCCAGGGTCTTGCATTCACAGAAACTCTTACACCCCGTCTTTGATGTTAGCACAGAACAGGGTCATACCCTAAATCACAGAGATATATTCATAGAATCTTTAGTATTCAACCTTGAACTTTTTAATCCTATCATGGACAGAGAGCCTGAATGTACTGCAAAGTGCTTATATGTACGTTTTTTTTGTTTTTGTTTTTGATTTTATTTTTGATTTTTTAAAATTTACATCCAAATTAGTTACCATATAGTGCAACAATGATTTCAGGAGTAGATTCCTTAGTGCTCCTTACCCATTTAGCCCATCCCCCTCCCACAATCCCTCCAGTAACCCTCAGTTTATTCTCCATATTTGTGAGTCTCTTCTGTTGTGTCCCCCTCCCTGTTTTTATATGATTTTTGTTTCCCTTCCTTTATGTTCATCTGTTTTGTCTCTTAAAGGCCTCATATGAGTGAAGTCATGATTTTTGTCTTTCTCTGACTAATTTCACTTAGCATAATACCCACATAGTTGCAAATGGCAAGATTTCATTCTTTTTTGATTGCCGAGTAATACTCCATTGTATATATATACCACATGTTCTTTATCCATTCATCCATCGATGCACATTTGGGCTCTTTCCATACTTGGGCTATTGTTGATAGTGTTGCTATAAACATGGGGGTGCATGTGTCCCTTCGAAAAAGCACACCCGTATCCCTTGGATAAATGCCTAGTAGTGCAATTGCTGGGTCGTCGAGTAGTTCTATTTTTAGTTTTTTGAGGAACGTCCATACTGTTTTCCAGAGTGGCTGCACCAGCTTGCATTCCCATTATATGTATGTATTTTTAGGTTTGGTTCTTCTATCCCTCTGCAGAAAGGCCACAACCCTAGTTTGGAATTCAATTTTTTTACTTTTATTTTTTATTCTTAGTTTTTCTTTTCCCTTTTGCTTTACTTTTAAATTACAGTATAATTAACATACATTATAATGAAATCAATATTAGTTTCAGGTGTACAAGAAAGTGATTCAACAATACTATACATTACTCAGTGCTCATCATGGTAAGTGCACTCTTCATCCCCTTCACCTATTCAGGAAGTGCTTATATTTTTTAACAACATGAATATATTGCAATATACTTATGCAATCTTAAAAGTGTAATTTATGGGGACCCCTGGGTGGCTCAGTCAGTTAATTGAACAACTCTTGATTTTGGCTCAGGTCATGATCTCCCTGTGCCTGAGTTCGAGCCCCACATTGGGCTCTGTGCTGACGGTGCAGAGCCTGTATGGGATTCTCTCTGTCCCTCTCTCTCTCTCTGTCTCTGTCTCTCTGTCTCTCAAAAATACATAAATAAACTTTAAAAAATTATACATAAAAATAAAGTAGTGTAGTTTATTAAGCATATGCAGTGGATTTGTTTAAAGAAGTCTTATAATCTTGTTTTGACTCTTTTCCTTTTTCTTCTGCCTCTTCTTCTCCCTCTCTCTACCTTCAATATACTAGTATTCAAAAGAGAGAGCAAAGGGGCTAGTGGCTTGTGCTCACCTTGACTTTTCAGGGGCTTTGTGAAGATACCCTATAGCACAGCAAAGCTCTACCCACCTTCACATATATGCCATTTCTCAGGGGGGAAAAATTCTGAGAAAATAAGATATTTTATCTTTCCTATGATAAATAAGCGTTCCAGATGCAGGTCTTAAGCCATGCACTAATTCTGGGTGCTTTTGGAATCCTGCAGCCCAGTAAGGTAATGTGTAGTAAGCTACCATCGGTTAGCTTTAATCATATCTACATGGCAACATAGAAAGTTTTCTTAGTGGTAAAGGCTAACACAAAGGATCTTTTGATGTTCAGTATGTTCCAACACAAGCCCCGCCTTGTGGTCAGAAAGCAGCAACACCACACTCCTGTCTACAAGAGATCTGCCAAAAGGCGGGGCTGGGAAAGTTTCAGGAAATGCAGCCAGGATTTTAGGCAAGCACGTAGCCCTCTGTTCTTCATACTTCTCATTTCTCCGGAAATGTTATTGGTTCACCAGCTTGTTTCCTGTGTGTGTATGTGTGTGCGTGCATGAGCTGTTGCATTTAAACCCCTGGGCTTGTCAGCCTTTATATCTACCTTGTCCCAGTTTCAGCTTCATCAGAATTTCCAAAGCTTCTTGGAAATTTGGCTTCCCAGATATTTCTTCTTCCATTAACAGTGTTAGAGTCAAACAAGCTTGTTCTGAATCACCTGTTTTCAGAAACACCATGAAGATTAAGGTGCAGCCCCAGCAAGAGTGGCTGGTCAGGGAGTGCGGGGCTGTGAATTGTGTGTATGTGTGTGTTGGGGAAGGGGGCAGTCTGTCCATCTATTTGTTCTGGGTGGGGAGGAGTGAGAGAAGAAGAAAGGAGATGAGAAAGGAAGAAATGAGCGAGGGTGTTATGACACCTGTTTTTCTCTCCAGAAAACAGGCATTTCCTTGACACCATTGTTAAAATGGTTACATCAAAATATCCTTGGAATACGTACCAATGCAATGTATGATAAAGTACAGCTTTAAAAAAAACAGTTGTGGTGAAATACACATAGCATACAATTTGCCATCTTAACCATTTTTAAAAAAAATTTTTTTTAATGTTTATTTATTTTTGAGACAGAGAGAGACACAGCATGAGCAGGGAAGGAGCAGAGAGAGAGGGAGACACAGAATGTGAAGCAGGCTCCAGGCTCTGAGCTGTCAGCACTAGAGCCCGACTCGGGGGCTCGAACTCACGAACTGTGAGATCATGACCTGAGCCGAAGTCGGACGCTCAACCGACTGACCCACCCAGGCGCCCCGCCATCTTAACCATTTTTAAGTATATAGTTTGGTGATATCAAGTACATGCTCGCTGTTGGGCCACCATCAACATGGTCCCTCTTCTGAACTGTTAGTACTGCTTTTTGAATAAAAATGACCTTGGTTCACATGGACACTCTGACAGTGGAATCACTTTTGTGTGAGGCCTCAGTCTGTCTCGTCTGTAAATTTTTAAAAGTAAACGGACAGGGTTGTTGTTGTGCGTAATGTTTGTAAAGTGCCTAGTAGAATGAAAAATGATTGTATTTTTATTGTTATTATGATGACTTCCTGGAATTCTAGCCAAGTATTACTTCTCCATAAATGAGATGATCCCGAACCTTTTACACCACTTCCCTCACTCTTAGATCTTTGGCCAACATACCCTGTTGCTCCATAGTTTTTACATCATCATCATCATCATCATCATCATTATTATTATTATTTTAGAACTGTGTGTATAATTCCTATAGCAGGGAAATGGGCCCAGAGAAGCGGGGGAGAGAAAAAAAGTAGCTGCCAAGGCAATCAAAGAACAGTCTTTAGCGCAACTCTGTTCCAACACATTCAAATGATCTCAGCAACTAGAGCAGCAAATGCTCTGAATCAGTGGGGCAGGGTCAAGGTCTGGGCAGGCAGTCCTCAGCACAGCTTTGGGAGGGCAGCCTCCATCTAAGAAGTTAAGACTCAAAGACGGTGACTTCCCTGCGTACACGTCTTGTTCTTGTGACTTGTAGCTCTGGCTAACCCAACGGACAGCCTGGGAGAGCACAACCCCGTTACCCCCCTAGCTCCGCCCCTTCCATCCGCTACCGCCTCACAGTAGATCAGAGCTCCATGCCACGGGCGAAACGTTTACCCAGGTTAAGTTTAAAAGACTCCTGCAGGAATCATAATTTACCTCTATTTATAAAACCGTTCTCACTCCCAATACATTATCCCATTCAGCCCTCAAATATGACACTTTCTTCCTCTCTCTCTCCCTCCCTCCTTCCCTTCCTTCCCTCCTCAACAATTGTAATCCCTGATTACAAATATGATTCACATTCAGTGTACAACATTTAAAAAATAAAGAAAATAGAAAAAAGAAAACAAAAATTATCTGTAATCTGTCCATTTAGAAATAAAGGTTTTGAGATGCGTCTTCCAATGTTGCATTTGTGTTTATAAGTGTATATTTTTAAATGTGTATTTTACTGTGCATACCATTGTATTGTCTGTTTATTTCAACTTCCATTCTCTTGTCAGCATTTACTATCAGTCTGTACCTACACCTCATGAGTTTTAGCATTTGTGGTATATTATAACATGTAGTTTTACCAAGTCACCTCTTTTAAACATCTCCCTATTGGAGGCCTCCCCCACTACACTAGGCTGAACCCTCCTTTCTCTGATCTTGGTCACCATAGAAATCTGCTAAATAGTCTAACCTCAAATTTCATCCCTCCACCATCCACTCATTTCTGTAGGGGAACTTTCCAAATGCGAAGCTGGCCATGCCTTTTCCTGGTTTCAATCTTTAATCTTCAATGTCTACCCCCCACCCCCTGGTCTCCAAGATACAATTTGCATGCCTCACTGCTCTAGTTGCTGAGATCAGCTGAATGTGTTGGAACAGAGTTGTGCAAAAGACTATTCTTTGATTGCCTTGGCAGCTACTTTTTTCTCTCCCCCCCACCTCTGGGCCCATTTCCCTGCTACAGGAATTATACACACAGTTCTAAAATAATAATAATAATAATAATAATAATAATAATAAACAATAATGCTGTAAAAAACTCTATGGAGCAACAGGGTATGTTGGCCAAAGATCTAGGAGTGAGGGAAGTGGCATCAATAGTTGATGGTAAAAAGGTCTGGGATCATCTCATTTATGGAGAAGTAATAAGTAGCTGGAATTCCAGGAAATAATAATAATGAGGCTTGTTGATACACAAATCACACAGCGCTCAGAAACTCCCAGTGTTTCTATTTCAGAAGGTCTAGGGGGCCTGAGAATTTGCATTTCTACAAGTTCCAAAGTGAGGTTGATGCTGTTTTTCTAGGGAACAGAACTTAAGACCTGCCGCTAGAACCTAGTATACTGTATCATAAGTAATTTTGTGTGTCTGTTTCTCCCTTTTAGACGGTGACTTCTGTATAACAAGGTCTGAACAGAATCCTAAGATTGTAGGGATCCTGATACGGAAGCCATTCCGGACTCAGCAGCCAAGCAGCAACTGTGACCATCCACAGTCCACTTCCTCTGCAGGCTCCAGGATGATAGATTTCTGAGGCATGACTCAATATATATTTCTGTGCAATGCCACTTGATGACATGCCACAGGAATCATGGTATGAGCCCCTTGACTACATGTGGAATTTCCCAAGGATTTTGGAAATCTCCCTTCAAATCCCCTTTCCACAATGAATTTTCCATCACACGTGCCTCACAGATAAGAACAACAAAACACTACTTTCCCGTGGATAAATCACCAATTACATACATGGCTGTCATTAACTCTGCTAGTAGGCGTCACAAAAAGAGAGAAAGCTACATGATATTTGCCTTAAAATTTTGGTAAGATGTTTTCCGTACGTAAATTATTTGTATTTCTCCTAAAGGGTAAGGAGCAAGAAAGGCAGAACTCCATGCGATCGAAAATACGGTGTTGTGGGAATAAAAGCCCCTTTGAATGTGACCGAAGGGAAGGTTTTCATGGGACGAATTCAGTTCCACCTACTACTCTACTAACCATATCTGCTTTCTTGCAGATGACATGTCGAGTCTAAATCTAAAACTACCAAATTCGGGGAAAAAACCAGATAAATGTCCATTCAACTTCCCTTAAACACAAGAAGCCGGGAACCCAAGTGCTGCTTCCCTAAAACGTTCTGGTTTCATTTTCACATGTGAAACGTGCAGGTGTTAAGCCAGTCTCTGAAACAGTGCTGATAATTGTATACGGGCAATTTCTACTAAGAAAGTGCTACTAATTTCTATGGTGGTAGCTGATGAAAGAATTCCTGCTGACTCCGTATTTTCAAAGACCCCGGTTTTGGAATTTCAGTTTTCCTTAAGCAAGCTTAGATTTCAGCTTTCCTTCCTAGTACCTAAAAAGACAAAGCCGGGCAACAGGAGTGATCCGGCTCCGGCACTACCAATTTTCCCTATTTTATTATTATTATTATTTTGCAGTTGTTGCCCAATCTTTATGGGGCCACCCAAATCTGTTTCTTTTATGTCTTCGTTAACAGTGTAATCGCCCGGGCACAAATTACTTAATACCTAGTACGTGAGCACACGTGTGGGGAGCTGAACTCAAAATGACGATTCAGTTTTTACCTCATGAATGATTAACAACTCGCTAGATGACTAATAGACACTTAAGCAGCAAAAAATTAAGGTAGCCAACAACAGAGATCCATTTCAAGTGTGTTATTTCAAGCATACGTTAAAACAAATGCTTTCAAAGGAATTTTAACCTTGTTGTTTTGTGGGGGTTTTTTGTTTGTTTTATTATTTGAGAGAAAGAGAGAGAGTGCGCAAGCAGGTGAGAGACGCAGAGAGAGAGAGAGAGAGAGAGAGAGAGAATTTTAAGCAGGCTCCATGCTCAGCATGAGGCCAGCACAGGGCTCAATCCCACGACCCCAGGATCATGACCTGAGCCAAAATCAAGAGTTGGATGCTCACCTAACTGAGTCACCCGGGTGCCCCAAATTTTACCTTTGTGGGGGCCATCAGGCTTCTACTGCTGGTGCCCAACCCCTAGGCTCCAAATGCCCCCCTGTGCCATTAAAGGTACCCTGGTTGCAAGAGTCAGAAGTGCTGGTCCACTGTGATTTCCAGACTCCTGCTCACTCCTATCAGCTCCCCTGTATTTAGCAGTCAGGTGCAGTGAACTGTGTATTTATATTCTGTCTCCTACCAAGAGGGGGCGCTCTATCGGGACAGGGACTGTGTCATTTAAATCTACCTCTTCCACTGTGCCCCGCACATGGCTTTACTGCCCCGAAAAGAGAGTGAGATTCATTAATTCCAGGACAGATGTTACTTGAGGAATATTCCAGCGCAGAACTGATTACAAGCAAAATTGTGGAGAAGCCCGCTCTAAGAGTTCTCAAACCACACCACTTCGTGCTCCGCTTCTAGGGCCCAAGACCCTCATTTTCTCTTCTCCCGTCCCCTTTTGAAAACCTCCCTTTGGATTTGTCTTTTACAATATGACATAAGTGATTAATAAAACCTAGAGTGTTCTCCCTAAGAGAAAGCTGTGCATTCGAACAGGGAACAAATCCTTAGACCAAAGGGAATTGCAGGCATCAGTCAGCGGTTGGAGAGAAATTATTTTTGTCATAGAATATTCCCAGTTCTCTTAACCCACATAGACGATGACATATTCCAATGACTTATAAGGCCACACTTGAAGTAATCCTGCGCTGGATCACATGAGTCAGACTGAACTCACTTTTTTACTAAAAAAAAAAAAAGGAAAAAGAATGATTTTAAAGTCCAAAATAAGCAGTCAATAACAGATGGCATTACACACTGTGGAACCCATTGGGATTAATTACATAGATCTAAGTCTATGGCAGATCAGACTCTATTCTCTGATAATAAAAAGAAAATCACTTTATTCTAATGGCTCTCACTTTCCTCATCTATTAAACGAGAGTCTCAGGCAGTTGTAGCAGAGACTATTGAACAGTGTATTTTCTTCTTGCCAGGAACTTTCCTTGGTGTTTCCACGTAGCGAACCATTTGACTCACACGTCAACTCAAGAAGTTCGTGTCATTATTAGCCTCGGGTATAGATGAGGGCACTGAGGCAGAAGAGGTTATGCAGCTTGTCCAAGGTCCCGTAGGAACTAAGTGGCAGAGGAGGATTCAAACTCTGATATCAAATTCCAGAGTCTGCCTTCTTCACGTTCTCCCATGAGCTACAAAACTCTTCCAGGACTAGATCTCGTTCAGCCTTGCTGCATGTCTGATATCACAGCATTCATCTGCACCATAGGAAACACTTTCATGCTAAATAAATGATTGAGATAATTATATTGCCTTGTCTGTCCGACTTTCTCAGTATGTAATGATGGTTTGAGAAAGACTTGTCTAAATCTCTTTGTTTCCAGGCTAGTTTACACTTCTTTAGTATGTGGATTCTGAATACGAAGACCACTAATAAGTAATAACTAATATTAAAAGTTTGTTCTCCTATTTGTTGACGCTGGCAGAATGGATAAGTTTGTTGCGTGCCATCCCGTTGCACGCAAGGAGGAGCAACTGCCGGGCTATTCAAGGTCATACCTAGAATTGGAGAGCTCTAAGTGTCCTTGGAAGTCTTCTAGCCCAAACTCGACGTTACAAATTTCATCTCCTATTTTCCACTTGGGAGAATGTTTTGTTGTGCATTCAGAGGCTAAAATGCAGCTAAAATTTAAGGAGTTCGAAATATTTGGCTGTATTTTTCGTGGGCAAAAGGTTTCTACTTACAAAGTTGGACAGAGCCTCTAAACATTAAAAGGGATGACACTATTGATGATGCTAGAACTAAGCTATATGTTAGGACCTCTATTAAAAAACCCTTATCCACCCACTTTCCCCTCTCCCCACCCCCCATCAGGAGGGCACTTGTTGGGATGAGCAGTGGGTGTTGTATGGCAGCCAGTTTGACAATAAATTATATTAAAAAACAAAAACACAAAAAACAAAACCTTATCCAGTAACCTGACCGGATTTGAGATTTCATCACTTTGAGCTCACCTAAACGAATCATTTTCCTTTGAAATTTTTTTTTTCACAGAGAGATTTGGGTCACTTTTTCATAATAAAGTATTTATAGAACTCTTAACTATTAAAATCATCTTGTTGCCTGCTCACGAATCCAGATAACTATCAGATAATAGACTCTACCTTGCAGTATTAAAGCTGATAATTAAACAGATTAAATGCTTTTACTCAATTTCTCTTCTTCAAACCACTTTCCAGGTAGTTTAAGCCAACGGAGATATCAGGGAACTGGGTTCAGAGCACCTGCTCAGCTGTTTGCTTGTTCTGTGACCTTATAGGGACTAAAGTGTGTGACTAAAATAGGGATTAGACTCACCTTTATCATTCCTTTCTGTGGTTGTCCTGGTGACTAATTTACATATGGAAACTCAATAAGTGTTGGTCTCATTTGAGGGAAGTGTCAGAAAAAGTAGATGTCATATCCTTTAAAGTTCCTCAATCTGATCACCTACAAAAAGTTGAGGTTTCTCCAAGCATAGTTATAACCAGGCCATTATATAGTTCACTTTTGTGTATCTCTCTCCCTTAAAAAAAATGCAAAATGTTGTATATTTCAGGAAAAAAAATTCAAATTTCTTATATGTGTGTGTGCTTGTTTTAAAATCATAGCATTATTAACATATATGATCCATTATAAAACCAGGCTTAAGTATACAGGTCCAAAAAATAATCAAGCGTTACCAAGAAAGATTTCAATAACCTCTATGTTCAGTCCAAATTTGTTACTTATTTCACCTACTCTGTTATGCCAGCTAGTCTTCAGTTTATTGATGTGCCATTTTGACCTTTCTTCCCTTTGCCTTAGGATAATTTGACCAGTCTTAGAAAAATAAATTAGTTAAAAGGTAAAAGGAATGGGGGGGTGGATTATGTTCTATCTAGTAAAGTTTAGCTAAATTAATTTCCAGATTAGATATACCTTAATAGGTAATCGTTATCAGCGTCTTGAATTTTGAGCATTTGTTAAGATTACAATGAATGCGACTCCAGGGAGAATTTTTATGGGTTATTCATTGGTGCTTCTGAAATGTATTTTCAGAATAGATTTCACAATTAGCAGGCACCATCTTGTCTGCGGAGCATCCCTGAAGGAGCAAATGATCAACATTCTCTAAACAGTGACCAATTTTGGAAAACATTCATTGAAAAGGGAGATAGTGCCAAAAACATTTCATGGGAGACTTGAAATATGTCTGTTTAGCAATAACATTCTTATCTAGTTTCCTCAACTCAGGTTAACCTGATCCCCACTCTTGGTGGCTCGTGTTTATCTTTGCAGCTACCAAGTCTGCCAAACCCATCACTAGCCACATCTTCTTCCTACTTTTGAGCCACGTACCCTCAGTGACACTGAAAATTTGAGCAATCTTGCACACAGGGTTGGGAGGATATCATTTTCCAAGCTGTCAAATATGTGGGTATTAGGAACAATCCCTCACATTAGCCTCCATTCTCAGATTTTATGAAATAATTGCGCCACTCAATTTCTCATTTATGATTCACCAATAAACAATAGCCCTCCTTTAGTAATCCCCTTGGCGGTTCTTTGTAAATATTTGAGCTAAGAGCAATTTATACCATGATGCTTACTCCTCTTCCACATTCTGGTTAGGCCTGGGTCGAATTATAAAATAAAAACAGAAAACATGGATTTACCTTCACGCAGCCCTAATTCAGCTTCAGCCCTAATTCAGCTTCCATGAGCACACTGGATGGTCAGATAAACCTGGCTTCCAACCCTTGTTCTGAAGGTGTGACCTTCAGGAAGTCATTAAATAAAGGAATTTCTAGTTCCTTGTGTGCAAATTTTGGGTGATTATAACAACCAAAAATTGACCAATGCGATGAGTGTATGAAGAGTAATCCACACACAATAGGCATTCAATAAATGGAACAATTGTTATCACCATCATTTGCTGAAAGAATTACCGAGTTGCTTCTTTTGAAGACCTGAATAAAACTATATCTTAAATCTGCTCATAATGGGTCAAGAGTAGCAGTGAGCTATGTGAAACATTCTACTTATTTGAAAGTACGAATATATGTAACTTGCTAGGAAGTTGGTAAGGAGGACAGCCTGACATGGAGGGCAACATCCTCTTTATCTCACATGTTACTGGCAATACCATGAGGCTGCATTTCTTCTACTGATTTAGAAAGATTGTGTCATGTATGCGAACACAAATGTTGTCATTTTTAAATGTGCCAACCATTCCACCCCGGCTTCTGACCCAGAAAATGTCAGAGGTCATGACTATACTCCTTGACATCATGAGTCTAACTTTACAAATTAGCCATACAAGACTACAGTTTCTTAGTTCTAGTTTTTCTTTTTTTCTTTTTTTAATTTTAATACTTAACTTATCATCCCAGGCATATTCATGTATGCTATTTTATTTAATCCAAACAACTCTGTGAGATTAACCTTATTACTCCTCATCACCAATGCCAGCTACTCACTGGCTGTGTACTATCAGAGGAAGGGAGTGTGGTGTATAAACCACCACGGACAAGGGCATTTCTTATGGCAAGGGGACAGCTATGAGTCATTATCAGCCAGCACTTCTACCAGCTGAGGGAAGGGTGTATGGCCTGAAAGAAAAAGGGGTTAGGGATAGGCACCAGTAGGATCTACTATAATCCTATTTTGCAGAGGGGAAATGAGAATTAGAGCATTTAAGTGACTTTACTATGCTCACATATCTGGTAATGGAAAGCCAGATCCTAAATCAGACTGCCTGATTCCAAGTCAAGTTTTCTTTCTACCATACCACAGCTGGTTTACTGAAGGATACTGCAAGGCCGGTTGTGAATTTATATAGACCACTTAAGAAGTGGTAAGTTAGGGGCGCCTGGGTGGCTCAGTCGGTTGAGCGGCCGACCTTGGCTCAGGTCATGATCTCGCGGTCCGTGAGTTCGAGCCCTGCGTCGGGCTCTGTGCTGACAGCTCAGAGCCTGGAGCCTGTTTCAGATTCTGTGTCTCCCTCTCTCTGACCCTCCCCCGTTCATGCTCTGCCTCTCTCTGTCTCAAAAATAAATAAACGTTAAAAAAAAAATTAAAAAAGAAGTGGTAAGTTAGAAGAATGACTTAAGTGCATTACTCACTGTGAAAAGTGGTAGTTCTTTTAGATTTCTCTACAGTTAATCTCAACTTCAGCTGATATCCCTTCATCTTTGTTTTATGGGAACTAGAAAACATATCCATGGGCATTCTATCCATGTATCCAAGGTACATGACTGCATGTACCTCGATCTCAAATCTTCTCAGAAATTCATTCCAAACTTGAGTCCTGTCCTTTGTCTGATCTCATAGAACAGTTTTTCATTTCCTTGGAATGAAAGTTTGGGGCTTGACCATGCAAATCCTGATGTTCAGCATGTCTGTTCTTGTATGCCTTATATCTTACAGCTCTATTTTGGATGACATCCACAGTCAGCACTCGAACTGTGACGCTAGAAGGCATCACAATGGTTGAATGGCCAACACCTAAATTCAGTAAATTGAGGATGCTATTTTGGCTAGGGCATTGCATAAGCATGGACTTGCAAGGAGACCCTTGCTTTCAAGATAATTTCACATTTAATGCAAAAGTGGAGAAATGCTCGAGATACAAAAACAAAAAAAACTGGAGCCAAGAAGAAAGAAGTTTATTCTACTTGAGAGGATTGGGAAAGTCTTCTTGGAAAAGAAAACAATTAAATGGATTTTGAGTAATAAAGAAAATTTGAAAGACAAACATTTCCCTCCCAAAGGCAGAGGTCAGAACTGAAATCAGGAATTAAAGCAAATAGACAAATATCTGGAACCAAGACCTAACAGCACTAAGTTCAGAAATACAATGAGGGTCAGATTTGGGACCCAGAGGATAAACAAATCTCAAACCAAAATCAAAACCTGGAGTTGCCACTAAAGACTGATAGATAACCAAAACAAAATCCAGAAAAATAACCCAAACTGGAACCTAAAGATAATATGGGAAGTTTGACACAGAGTCTTTTATTGGAAAGAGAGCTTTCTAAGAACTTAGGAAAGGTTATTAACAGGAGACAGAAATGGGTCATTAGGTTGCCTCGGCCTCATCTGGTCAAAGTCACCCTGACACTTTCAGTCAGGACCTGACCACACTACTTTTAGGGATGGTGGCTTATGAAGACTTTTTGTCCAAGAATCACTTTGGAGAAGCAAAATGTCTTACTTGTTCCTATTCCTAGAACAAGCATATTGATTATAGAAATAAGATCCTCTTAATCTAGGTGGGGGTTCTAGAAAGTGCAAAAGGAAAGGGTCATCTTTGATATCTTAGTTATAATATTACAAGTTAGCAATGGCCTATAACATTATAGGGTCCTTCCTTCCTTCCTTCCTTCCTTCCTTCCTTCCTTCCTTCCTTCCTTTCTTCCTTCCTTCCTCCCTCCTTCCCTCCTTTCTCCCCCTCACCTACTCCTCCCTTCCTTTGCTCTTTCCTTCCCTCCCTCTTCTCTTTCTTCTTTCTTTCTTTGTTACTTTTTGCCTAGTGACCTAGTTATTATCATGTTGGAACTAATCCACTTTCAACTAATTAGAGTAAAGAAAGAAGAGGAGATATGGGGAGAAGGAGTAAGAGTAAGAAGAAGATACTTAGGGTATCTTCTGAAGACATCTGAAGACATTCCTTTCAGGGAGCTGAGCACTCATGATACCCAGACATAATGTAGCTGAATAGTCATGATTCAGGGCTCTATAGGTAAAGCAAGAAAAAGAGAGAGTGGGGCCAGAAATAAGATTTCCAAGTGTCTATTTGAAACCAGGCACAGTGACAATTATTTTGCATCATTATCTCCATTTAGTCCTCTTCATGTTACAAGGTGGTAAAATTCCAAAAGCAAATTCACTCAGAATAATAAATATGCTTCCTTTAACTACATGCATCCAACCTGAAGGGTAGCTCAGTTTGGCATTTTGGCCAAGTAGAGGGTCTTTACTGACCTTTCTTTAGTTCCAGATAACAATTAAGAATCTCTGCCTTTATGAGATTAATAAGCTAATTTGTTTTATCTTTACACAATTGAATAGCAGATGTAACCTGATTCACGAGTGAAAAAGGAACGATAAAGTGTATCATTTGTTTCTGTTCTTACAGGACTATTACCCATAACTGATATCACAGCTCTAAGAAAACCACTGGTATAACAAAGTATACCCATATATGGTTTCTGGGGATGAAAACCTTTATTGATACTACTGCTTCTTCAACATTGAGAGACCCTGTTACATCTCAGCGAGGCCACTGTCAGCTCTAATTTTGAATATTTCCATACAGATATAATTGAAAATTAAAATAGTAATTTCACATAAAGACCTAAACAGTTTAGCCTTTGCTCAACCACTATGTAGACCATTTAATCCAACAAAGATTTGGTATTTGAATATTCCAAGATGTTATTGAAAGAGCTAGAGTTTCACAAGACCATTTTCAAAACATTTGGCATAGAGGTTCAAGATAACAATAAATACAAATTTTTTAGGTAATCAGATTGTGAGCACAATTTTTTACATTAACTGTTCTATTGACTCAGCCCATTTCCTATTAATTTAAGATTTTTTTTTTTACATCTCTTGTTTTCTTTGAGTAAAATCTACCTTAGGATAATATTTCTTGGTTGTTTGCTGAGTGTTCAGCCCTAAGAAGTTATTTGTTACCAAAAAAGATGATGAAGAGAAATTCATCCAGTGGAACACATCACAAGACCCTCGTGAGTACCTTTACTTCAAGCATTTAACACCAATTCAGTCCATTTTCATCATTGCTATTCATCAAGTACCTTTTGTGATAACTTGACAGTTTAAAATTTAATCATTAACAATAATAATATAGGTCATGTACTATGAAGCCTCTTGGATGAAACGGTGAATGAGATAAACACAATTCCTGCTCTCACAGAGCATGGAGTTCAGTGGGCTCAACAATCCCCCCCACTTGAAGATTCTGAATTTCAAAATACGTGGCTCTACATTTTCCTGAGCAATTGTTCACATCTCTCTATCTCTTGGTCTAAATTGGTGACGTTAATTTATGTGTCACCCTTGCACAGGGGCCATGCAAATCTTCTCTGTATCATTCCAATTTTAATATATGTGCTGTCGAAGTGAGCACTAAATTGGTGACATTAAAAGTAGTGTATGTGGGCATCTCTATAGCCTATTATGGACATGAGGGTTGGCAGGTCTGTGAAATAAAGCACAACGCATTCATGCAGCAAATGTTTATTGTGTACTAACCATAAACCAGTTGGTGAGGATTACAATCTTGGCAACTGTAGACATATTCTCCGCTCTCCACATTTTAGAAGGATAGAGGGTTAAAAAGTAGGTACTTAAATTATCATGTGATACAGTATAGGCCCCAAGAACAGGGTTCACTCTCTCTTCCTGTCCTAGGCAGTATAGTAAGCACCATTGGACACAAGCATCCAATCTTACAGCTGCTTACAAAACCCCACTAAGTAATGGTGGCCTTGAAGAACTCAGTGTCCTGTTCAAACTAAATCCATGAGTTACTAGGATTATTCAAAATATCTGTGTTCAATCTTTGTATTCATCTCCACAGGCAAGGCCTTAAGGCCATTTCTGACAGTCTACTCTGCAGAAAATCCAGTTTGCAGACACATGGTGGGTACATTCTGTGATAGTCTGGGCTCACCTGCTCACAGGTGTTGTGAATGGGCATCACAAGCCCAAAGCAGAGATCTGCTATTACTCTCAAAACATTTCCTGTCAGAAGAAAGTCATTGGCCTTCCTTGTCTCCAACTAAGAAATGAAGGATTTAGGCCAGAAGAAATAGAAAATTCTGATTCTGCATTTACTTCTTCACATTATTCTAAAATTTTGGTTGGCTAAAGACACCACTGGGGACAAATGCATACCTCCATCCTTCGATCATTTTACTTTTCAGTGTAAATAATACAGCTTCTCCCTTAGTATAAATGGTTCTTGGCATTTGGAGAAAACACTTGTATGGCCAGCCTTACAGCCCGCACCTTGTCTGGCAGGTATCACCACTGCAGAGACATTCGGCCACTCCATTTCCACTGTTTGGGATGAGCCATTTTCAATCTGCAGGGTGAATGTGCCAATTGAAGAAGATGCAGTTACAAAGCACCAGGCAGAGTATCATGCAGAGTAAGCATGAAGATTGTCTTATTTATCCCATTTTCTTTTCATCTCTCCCTCCTTTTAGCTGTCCTTTAACGCATAAAATGAATTACTCCTAAAAAATTCATTTATGAAGCAAAATTCTGTATATCAAATCTACTGCCTCAGTTTTATGATTTATTAAAGTATAAATTTTATGGATAAAAGAGAATCTATATTACTTTTCATGAAATACCTCTACGAAATAGTTTTTTTCCTCCCATTTTAAGAGTTTCACTCTCTTTGGAGATATAAAGTCATGCTTTCTATTAGCAGATCAAATATCTCCATGAAATTATGAATGGGATTAAATTTTACTTTGGGAAGTCCAAGTAGATTTTTTTTAATGAAGTAAAGCATGGACTCGGTTCTTGTTTTGTGCCAGCTGTTGTGATGGGCATTATGCTGTGTTGTACAAATACTGTTTTTATTTAACTTGATGCCATTATGCTATGAAGAAAGTGCTAACTTACTATGGCATTTGACCTAGGAACTCTCCTCTTCCTCCTCAGCTTCCTTTCTTTCCCTGGCTTCCAGGACAAAACACTTTCCTAACTTTTCTCTACCTCTCTTACTCTGTCACTGGCTCTTCTGAGGCCACTAAACATTGGCAGACCTCAAGCTTTGGACCTCAGAACTTGGACCTCTTCTCTTCTCTACTTAGACCCACTTCTGTTAACTTGAAATGTTTTTAATACTTGACAACTCCCACATTTATATGTCCAGCCTGGTCCCCTCGGCTGACTGCAGACTTGACTACCCAACTGACTTCTTGACATCTCACCTGGGCAGCACTGGGAATCTCAGACTTAACCAGTTCAAAATCAGGTATGGTCCTTCCCAAGATTTTTCATTTCTGTAACTGAAAGCTCCATTATTCCAGTTGTGCAGTCTGAAACCTTGACCCCTCCATTGACCCCGTGCCCTCTTGATTTCCAAGCAATCTGTTTCAGCCACCCTGATTGTTGTTATTTTAATCCCGCCAGGCAGGTCCCTGCCTCAAAACTTTTGCACTAGCTCTTCCATCTGCTGGAACAGCCTCTCTCAGGTATCTGTACGGCTCCCTTCTTCTCCTCCCTTAGAATCTTTGCTTCTCAGTGAAGGCTTCCTTGACCATCCTATTTACAAGTCTAACCCTTCAACATCCTTGGCTCCCCTACTCTACCCTCAGCGGATAGTCCATCACACCTTCCCTGATTTTTCTCTTTGATACTTATAACCATTTGATATCCTATATATTTCACTTTTTCATCGGTTTATTACTTGACTCGCTACATTGCTCCCCCCACCTACACTAGAATACAAATTCAACAAGGGTGACAATTTTGTATGTTTTGTCCAGGGCTGTATCCAATACCTACAACAGCATCTGGCACATTGTAGGCATTCAGTACATGTCTGTTGAATAAATCCCCATTTCGCAATTGTAGCAATTGAGGCTCAATGAGATTAAACACCTTAGATCACCATGTGAAGGTCTAACAGAGTGAGAATTAAAACGCAGTTCTTTCTGCCTCTTCATGCTCTCTGACCCTGAGCTGTCAGCCTTTGATATTTATTTATCTGTCCATTTGTTTGCTCTCCTTGGCACCAAGCAGCTCTGGACTTGAAGAACCAACTCTCAACCTGGTGTCTCACTTGGGAAGTGATAGGAATCTCCAACATAACTTGTCCAAAATGAAAAGTGCTCATTTTCATCAGTAGACCAACATTTTCATCAGTAGCTAGGAACTGCTCCTGGCTCTCCTCTTAGAAATGTCAAGATTTCTCCTGCAGAGAAAGGAAAGGACAGAACCAGAGTTCTTTCCTCACAGTTCTTGCCCTCCCTCTAACAAGCTCAAGGCTGTACATGCCACATCCCCTACTTTTCCTGGGTGTTGTTTCAGCATATTCTTGATGCTTTGAGGCAATGATAGACAAATTAAATTTAACACGGAAATTAAATTCTAGGAAGAAAAGATCTATGAACTGTAGAATTGATGGAGTTAGAGTTTTTAGCAGTGCTTGGAAAATCTTCCTCCTTATGTGATTATAACATGGGACAGTCTATTTCCATTCTTTTTAAGACTTCATTATATAAAAAAACAAAATGACGTATGGAAAAGTTGGAACACTCGTAAAAGCTTGAAATGTATTTTTTTAATTATATGGAAAATTTTATTTAAAAAATTACACACATATTTAGTTCATAGCAATTAAATTAATTACTCAGAGAGACAGATTAGAATTATGGTTAAGAGCCTATGAATTTTAGAGATTTAAATTTGAATCCCAGTTCTACTAACAACAGTCTGGGATCTTGGGTGAGCTACTTAACCTCTGCATTCAGTAGGTACTTCATAAAATGGAGATTAAAAAGAGTACCCACCCGACAGTGTTGTGCGGAACAGTCAGTATGTTAACAAAGGTGCTATGAAAGTATTGCCATTATTCCTATGGACCTTGATCTCATGGCCTGTGGGACTCCACATAGCCCTGTAAGTCTCAGCTATTTTACCTATAAAATAAACCAATAATGTCTTTTTAAAAGATTGGTATAAAAAGTAAGTCACTAGAACCACATGAAAAGCCAGCCACATTGCCTATTCTCAATGTATATTTGAATTTTCATCCTTTTTGTTACCTTTGCCATACTATAGTCTCAAAATTCAATAATCTAGACATCAATATGTGTATTATACTCACTCACGTCAGTGTAACAATTCAGTTTACCAATTGTTTGCATTTAGATCATTGGAGTCTGACAGTCTGGGAACCCGACTGTCTTTTGCAAAGCTGCTGAGGTGCAGAGCTGAGAAGGTGGGCCCAGATCCCCAGGCCCAGGCTCAGTGGAACACCCACCCACCCAGCCACTATCCCTCCTACAGGGACTCTCACACAGCCAATACCAGGGTGATCCATTCTTTACCAAGCAGTTTCATAGAAAGTGCCCTCAGACTATGGATGATTACTCTGGCTTAGAAAATTTCAACAGAAACACTTAAGGCAACATTTTAAATTGCAGGAGGAAGTCATACATACTTTCCTGCCCTGGTCTTTATTTTCTCAAGGTGGATCTTCCACGTAGTTTGGGTGACTCACCCACTTTGTTGTAGACACCTGGCCTATTATGGGTACTGTGAAGCTTCATGGGATATGAGCCCTGATGGAGTCTATCAAAGTCACTAGCAAAGCCTCTGCTAAAATGTAAGTTCCCCTGAGAGTGGGGAATTAGGTCGATTTGTTGACAGGGGTGTCCTAATTGTCTAGATTAGTACCTGGCACATAGTAGTGTTCAATATACATAGTTTTAATGAGAGAATTCTCCTTCATATGAATGGGATTCTGACTATGGCTCCACATGAAATCCCAGACAGCCATGATGTGGTGCTCAATCTGAACTGCTCTTTTTTTTTTTCATGTTTATTTATTTATTTTTGAAAGAGAAAGAGAGTATGCGGGAGAGGGGGCAGAGACAGAGGAAGAAAGAGAATCCCAAGCAGGCTCCTCACTGTCAGCACAGAGCCCAATGCAGAGCTTGAACCCATGAACCATGAGGTCATGACCTGAGCCAAAACCGAGAGTCAGGAGCTTAACCAACTGAACCACCAAGGTCCCCCTGAACTGTTCTTAAACTTAGCATAGTTGACCAGGAGTTGTCCATCTCATGGTATCTTTCCAACAAAACTGTTAACCATTTTAGGGCAAGGGCTGGGTCTTGCCTCTTGAGGAAAGAATACTTAGCATGGCATGTATTAAATACACAAATAACTTCTCTTTGAGGAATTACTTTTGTCTAAATTATCAAGTCATTTTTATAGACTCAATTCCTCTGTAGAAGAATTCAGACAATTTGGTCCATACACAGTGGCACAGGTAACATTTTCTTTAAAAGAATCTAGAATGCCAGCGTCCTAATCTGTAATTAGCCAGCATTCTGCTGGCTAAAGAAAAACAACAGCAAAAAAGGTTGAGCTCGAAAGCAAAGGAAGCAGAGGGTTAGAGGGTTTTTCACCCAGGTCAGGGGGAGGCCTCTCCACAGACAGTCTACCTGCCAGTGACCTCACTGTGGGAGTCTCTTCCTTGTTTCCCCATCTGCTTCTTTATTTATATTTCATGTTGTAATTAATGTTTTTTCTTTTTTTAGTTTTCCAAGATTTTATTTAAATTCAAGTTCGTTAACATATTGTGCAGTATTGGTTCAGGAGTAGAATTTAGTGATTCATCAATTACATATAACACTTAATGCTCATCCCAACAAGTGCCTTCCTTAGTACCGATCACCCATTTAGCCCATCCCCCCACCCACCTTCCCTCCAGCAACCCTCAGTGTGTTCTCTATAGTTAAGAGTCTCTTATGGTGTGCCTTCTTCTCTGTTTTTACCTTATTTTATTTTTCTGTCCCTTTCCCTATGTCCATCTGTTTTGTTTCTTAAATTCCACACATGAGTGAAATCATATAGTATTTGTCTTTCTCTGACTTATTTTGCTTAGTATAATACACTTTAGTTCTGTCCATGATGTTGCAAATGGCGAGATTTCATTCTTTCTGATGGCTGAATATATATATATATATATATATATATATATATATATATACCACATCTTTATCCATTGATCAGTCGATGGACATTTGGGTGCATGTGGCTGTACATTTGAACCAGTATTTTTGTATCCTTTGGATAATGTTTTTCAGAGCAGAAATTTTTATACAGAAATATACATAGGAAACTCTGACAGTGTGATTCCTTAGTAAGTAAAAAAAAATAGTAATTAATGTAAAACAAATTTTCCTAGTCAGTTGGGTAACTTCCTGTTTTGGCATTTTGTAGTCGTCCGTCTGGTGACTGCCTTTCCAGCATGCCTTCTATGTAGCCCATGCTCCTGCTATGATTCTTGTGGCCACAAATTCAGAACTAGACAACAGGATGGCAAGACCTAAGCATGTGCTCATACAGTCAGAAAGTCTTAAACTGGAAATGCCACAGATGCCAAACATGTGCAAATGTTTGCAGAACAACATTGCAGCTATCTATTTCCAGTGTAAATTATCTCATTGTACACTGTGACAACTAACGTTCATAACCATGATGCAAACATTGTTTTTCTTGCAATCTATTCTCCAGCAATTGTGAGCTCCAGGAAAGAAGGGTCTTTGTGGGTGCACCCAGCACCTAGCTCTTTGATTAGCATAGAGTAAGCCATAGTAGTACATGGTGGGGAGTTAATATCCTTTTGCTGGATTGAATGCACTTTATTGTGACCCTTGTAATAATGTTAACATAGTAGACATCATGGTATAATTAACAGTGCCCGGGAGTGGAAATTAGGGATCTGATTACCACCAACAAGCAACTCTTAATGAGCAACCTCTCTGAACCTCTCCTTGCTCTGAACAAAATTGAAAGAGTTGGGGTAGATTATGTTTTAGAACCCTTCCCCTGGTAAAATGTTATCTCCCTCCATCTTCACTTAGGATAATTGAACACCTTACCCCAGAATAAGGAGACTTTCTTTGGTTGTTGCTTGGAACAGTGTTTCCGGTAGAAATGGGGTGGGAGCCATAAAAGTGGGCCCAAAGCTGGTCACTGAGAATTTGTACTTGGAATCTGCATACAGTAATTTGGGGATACAGAATGCTTCACCAGTTTAGGACGTTCTCTAGTCCATGAGAAATAAATTTTTGATCTTTTAATAATACTTCATTGCTAGGTCCTTTGTTGGTGTTAAAGAACACCTTCACCGTTGAGTCCAGGAAGGACAAACTCCTAGGACAAACATCCTCTACCACAAGAGCTGCCTGAGTGGGTGAAAGTAGATAACTAGAAACTAAGGGAGAAAAAAATGGAGCCACCCAGTAGAGAACAGTGCAAGTGGAGGACAGAGCCCCCGAAGGGCAGTGTGTTCATACGGTATGGCAGGTGGAACTCAGGAGCTGTAAATGACACCTGGAAACACTTTAAGACCCCCAGGAGCTCCTATAGGACCAAGGGACTATAGCCTCTTGCAGAAGACTTCCTTTTTCTGGATATTTATTTTATTTTCATGAAACTTCCTTCTGATATATTAATGACCACTGCATTTTTACTTAGGGAGTCAACGTTCATATCCTGTTAGACAAGAGAAGAGAGTTTTTCAAGTGGGAGTTGCAATAAAGATGTGATTTCACTGTCAGTTCCAGGCACCTCCACTCCCAGGTTTAGATGATAATTACGATTCCTTTAGTGAACCCTAGCTGTTCTGAGATTGGAAGGGGTGGGAGAGAAAGACTAGAACAGCAGTGAAACTGCCTTGTGTTATCTCCCTGCCTCAGGGCCTCTCACTCCCAGCCCTCCTTGTAGGGACTTGGCCTTTCTGTGAAATAAACATAATATGGCCCGAGCTTGTAGGAAAAATCGGAAGAGCTAGGTTCTAAAACAAACTAATATAAGCCATATTAGGAAAGATTTGGCAAAAAAGGAAAGATTTGGCAAAAAGAAAAAGAAATTGCCTTCCAGAAATTATTTTACATGTTGTATTTGCATAAATTTGTCATGAGTCTACTATTTCACTAGAAGTGGGGGAAACGGCATGACCTGATTCTGCTGGCATCCTGTTGCCCTTCGCAGGCAAAGTCAGAATATTTCACCTCTTACTTCATTTCTGCTCTTCTTCGGGGTCTCAAAGCTGGCAGACAATTATATTTAAAATTGTATGCGCTGTGAGTGAGCAGCCTGAATTGCACAACGTTTCATTTGGCTAATACTTCAGTTTCTTGAGTCATAAGCCTGACAAGTAGCTACACAACATGAAGCAGCATTTCCTGAGTCAGTGCATGTGAGACAGAAGTTCTAGATGAAGGTTAAGCACAGCAGACACTCTTGGGACATCATCTGACTCCTTATTCTATGATGTCAATTCCTCTCCACTTAATTCAATGACATTTGCTCCTATAAATTTAATGCAAATGTCAGACCTTTAGAAACATATCCCAAGACATGGGATGAACAGCATTGGGCGCTCAGCCTCCTCTTAACCCAACGGTGAACGTCCCCCACGAAGGAATGACAATAGCTGTTGGCGTATTAATTCATGAGCTATTTGATGTCTCTTAAGTGATAAGTGCACATCGGGAAATGAATTTCCTGCTGTTGAAATTCCAATGCTTTAGAACTCTTCAGTGAACAAATACAGATTTGTTCTCTACATTAACAATAGTAATTTTTTTCTTAAAGCCAAATTAAGTGACTTAACAAATGTCAGTGTGATGAGTTAAGTTCCTAAATCATCACACAGTGGGTCTACTTCATGTTGCCATTTTAAGAAGCTTTTTTTTTTCTACATTTATTCATTTTTGAAAGAGAGAAACAGAGCACAAGTCGAGGAGGGGCAGAGAGAGGGAGACACAGATTCCAAAGCAGGCTCCTGGCTCCGAGCTGTCAGCACAGAGCCCGATGCTGGGCTCAGGCTCGAACTCACAAACCACGAGATCATGACCTGAGCCAAAGTCGGATGCTTAACCAACTGAGCCACCCAGGCACCCCTTCATGTTGCCATTTTAAAGATCCATTGAGGATTCACGAAAGACAAGACCATGATTCTTCATTTTTTCCTTATCATGGCACACTGTTCTATGTTATCATAATGTGACATTAATTAAAATGTTCATTAATTGCCTTGAAATTTAACTTGAAACCCCAGGTATAAATGTCTCATCTGGAAGCCTTAACCACTGAAGCTGTACCTTAGTCCCTTCCCCCAAAGGTCTTCTCCCAATTCATTAGGTACTTGCTGGGTTCAAAATACCATACTAGGAACGATGTGAGAGGGGGAAAAAATATTAAGAAATCTTTTTTCAAAAAGATAACAAAATATAAAATCATCATAATAACTAGTTATTTTCAAAACTCAGCTTTTCAATTATTTTTGCTAGAATTCTTTTCTAAATCTCTTCCCCCAAGTTCAACACTCTCTGTAGAGAGTTATAAATAACATACAACACTCTTTCTCTGCCTTGATTACTTATTTTAACTTCTAGGTATACTCCTCAAAGGGGCCATGTGAACTCCTTTCTTTCATCTCTAGGATCTAACCTAGAGCCTGAATAAGACCTGACACCTTCCTCATCTACTGACCCATTTCCTCATCCATAGTGTGAGTTCCATGATAGAAAAAGCTGTCTTATCATGGCTTTCAGAGCCCTCCTTAGAAGCTTGATGTTTACCATATGTTTACAGAGTCAGTAAACTGAATACATGTGGAGTCTCTAGGACTGTGTCCCAATTGACGACATGTGGGAACAGTGTGGTCCTTATCCAACATGGCTTAAATGTTAGTCTGACAAAGAGCTAAAATAATTACAAAGAAAATACAAGTTGGGAACAGCTTGTAAGTCCAAAGTGGCTTCTGGCCCCTATTCCACTGCCTTGGTCATATATTTCTGTTCTGGTTGCAATGTTACAGTAGTTGACGTTTGGTTCACCCAGTTGGTCATTCCCTTAGAGTTGGGTGAGAGACCTTATATCCTTTCCTCCTACTGTTTTCTCCTATCCCAAAGCCCCTTTTTCCTTGTATACTCCTTTCTCAGAACTTGTAGTGGGTTTCTTCTTGTTGGCCTCATTACCAGCCCTTCATCTCCAACTGCTCCCTGCTGAATCACAGAGGAATAAAGGGAAAGCTATGCTGGAGGGAAGTGGTAGCTGCAAGACAATCAAATCCTTCACACTACTCAGATTAACAATCTCGTGGTCCATTTTCCTTTGTCATCTCAGCCAAAATGAACTTAATCCCAGGAGGAAAAAAAATTTTTTAAAGCTCATCCTGCTACTGAGGAGTTCTATTTCAGACAAGTTGTTTCTGAGATGCTAAAGGCATGCAGGAAAGAAAAGTGTAGATTAAAACATTGACCTCAAAGCCCCACAGGGAGGTGGGTAGTTCAGCTCTTCATGGCTCCATAGCAGGAGAGATCAGAAGCAACACCTTTCTGTGTAGACCACCAGAAATCCAGAGTTCCCTGTTTAAAATCAGACAATTTGGAAAGGTTTCTGCAAAATTTCATGGTTAATGACCGAAAACCACATTAATACTTATACACAGAATTCTGTGACTCTGACCCTTGGCAGGTCATTCTTAGGTCTCTCCCCTGCAGGTGAAAAATCTTTTTTCACCATGGTTTTCCCATGGTATTCCCTCAATTTAAAAAAAAAAAATTGTGAGAGTTGTCATATTCACAGAAGCGAAAAAAATGCTTATCTTTATATATAAAGTATATGTCTATACTTTAAATCATTATTATAGAATAAGCATATGTGTAACCACCACCCAGATCAAGAAATAATATATTACTATCACCCTCAGAACATTCTTCCTATTTCCAGCCTCTTCTTCTGCCCCCTCACATAACCACTTTCTGTCTTCTCAGCAATCATGCTCTTATAAGAGGAAGAAGAAGAAGAAGAAAAAGAAGAAGAGGGAGGAGAAGGAAGAGGAAGAGGAGGAAGAGGAGGAGGAGAAGGGGATTAGAAGAAGGAGGAAGAGAAGAAGAAGAAACAGCAGCAACAATAGGAGGAGGAGGAAGAATAAGAAGAAAATACAAAATATGGCAATATGTTTATATACCTTCCCAATAAAACTTTTTAAAAATACCATATAAAATATTACTTAATATTCTAGTTTGATATCTTCTGACTACTTTTCTAAATGTCTGAGCTACCCCAAGGAGAAAGAAGAAACAAGTCCCAAAAATCATATGAACTATCTAGAGAGTAAACCACTTAGGACAATGAATGAATATGCCAAAAACAAAAACTTCTGCTTTTAACCTTAGAAGCTCTGGAAATATGTTTTCTATTAAGCCATTTAGAATGGGCTCAATAAAAAACAAATTTGCTAAATATGGAATCAACAAAGTTTCTTCTTATTTCCAGAAATTTCTTTGAGAAAGTGGATATAAAATTAAACCAGTAAAGTTGGATTCCAGATCCCTATTCCTTGCATAGACCATAGGAAGAGGACCCAGAGGATATGACAGGGCTGTCCTCAAGGCAGTTCATGGGGCTTAAAAATGAGTTGAGTCAAAGAAACTTAAGAGCCAAGGAGTTGTTTGGGCCTATTCAAAAGTATAAAAAAATTTTCCCTTTGTTATAAAGCTTGCGTTGTGAGACCCATGAATTAGGAGGTTTTTCTTTCCCAGAAATACCGTTGTCTTCATTCTAAGTACCATTATAGTGAGATCACACACAACTCAGTGAAGCAGAAAAATCTCTCCTTCTTAGCTCAGGGGATTTCTAAATTCGTTGGATCTAAAGGAGATGTCTAAAGACTTCTTTTTTAAATAAAAGCCTAAAGTAATTTAGGTTATCCTAGAAATCCTGATGGAGAAGAAGAGAGAGGAGAGTATCTTTAAAAAGAAATAGACATGAAGGGAAGAGAAAGTACATTATCCAAGACTAGAAAAGGCAGTCTGATTTGAGTTTCCACTAGGAATAAACATCCTGAACTTCTCTCAGATGCCCAGAAAGGTAACAGGGCTCTGGGAAAATGGTTGTATTTCACACCAGGAAAGTTAGACACAAGATTGGGAATTTCCAACTTGGCAAAGATTTCTGTGTTCCAAACATGGTTACTCCAAGCATGCAGCTCTGCACTTAAACAGACCATGTGGACTTAGAAAATTTGTCTTCAGGGATTGCAAGACCAAAGGAACATTCTTCAAATATTTTCTTTTTTATGTGTCTCCTGGGATCATTGAAGTATCTGAGAGATAGGTGGCAAAAATTAAGAAAGTCCCATTTATGGCTAAAATTAAAATCTCCTAAAACTCTAGGTGAATAAAGAGTAGGGTCAAATTTATATTATTTACTTAAAAAAAAGAAATGTGGGGGTGCCTGAATGGCTCAGTCAGTTTAGCAACCAGCTCTTGATTTCAGCTCAGGTCATGATCTTCTGGATCTTGTGATCGAGCCTTGTGTAGGGCTCTGTGCTGATAGTGAAGGGTCTGCTTGGGATTCTCTCTCTCCCCCTCTCTCTGCCTCTCCCATAGAAGCTCTCTCTCTCTCTCTCTCACACATACACACAAAATAAATAAATAAACTTAAAAAATGAATCAACTGCCCATGTATTTATCAAGGCCAGCTGCCATACCTACGTATGAGATCCCTTCCACTTTCAGCTCTTCAAGGTCCTCACCACAGCAATTGACCCGTCTTCTATTTCACCAACTTTCCTCTCTCTAGACCTGTGCTGTCCAAATTCAGCATTAGCATGTGTGACTATTTAAATTTAAATTAACTGCAATCAAATACAACTTCAAACCCAGTTCCTCAGTCATATTAGCCACATTTCCAGTGCTCAATAGCCATACGTGACTAGTGGTTACCATATAAGATGGCACAGCACAGATTTAAATGATAGGACATTTCTACCTAGTGAGAGTTTTATTGAGCAGCACTGTTCTAGGAAATTATCCCCATCTATAAATTCTGTAATCTTACATCTTAAAAAATCACACACACACACACACACACACATATATATATAAGCTCAAAAACTCTCCTGTCCTCCCTTCCTCCTCTGTGTACTGCTCTACTCTTCACCATCACTTACAGCATAATTCTTCAAAAGAGGATCTACACTTAGTTGTCTTTTTTTTTTTTTTTTTTTGAGAGAGAGAGTGAGCATGAGCAGGGGAGAGGCAGAGGGACAGGAAAGAGAATCATAAGCAGGCTCCATGCCCAGCTCGGAGCCCTACTCGGGGTTCCATTGTGACCATAAGATCACAACCTGAGGTGAAACCAAGAGTCCGTTGTTCAACTGACTGGGCTACCCAGGCACCCCTACACTTAGCTGTCTTAACTTTTGTTTCTCTTTTGAGCTCAATTAAGGCTTTCATCTTCACTATTCTATATTAAGAAATTTTTATCAAAGACACCAAAGACCCATCCATTACTAATTCCAATTGCCAATCAGTCCTTGTCTTAATCAACCAGAAACCCTAAACACAGCTGATCTGGAAGCATGTTTCTTCATTTGATTTCCAAGATACCACTCTCCCTTGATTCCCTTTCTACTTCTGTGCTACCCTTCTGAAGCTCCATGAATAGATCCAGTTCATTAACTATAGGACTCCCATTGTCTGATTTCTTTTTTCTCTCTGAATTCACTCCCTGAACAATCTTATGCAATCTCATTGCTTTAGATATCATCTTTACACTGATAAATCCAAAATTTATATCTCTAGGCCAGACTTCTCTCTAAACTCCATACTCCTTTTCCAATTGCATCTTTGCAGTCACCATTTGAGTGCCTAGAAAACATCTCAAAGGTGGCATTTTCAAAATTAAACTCCTGCTTTCTCTCCTACACATGGCCCTGCTTCTCCTTAAGTCTTCCTATTTCAGTAAACACCTAGTCCATTCTCCAACCTGCTCAAGCATATATCTAAGATTGAGACGTTTCTTAGTTCCCCTTTTGTTACCACTAAAATCCAGGCCACCATCATCTCTCACCTGGAGTACTGTCAAAGCCTCCTCCTCGGTCTAATTGGTCTACTTACTTCTATTATAACCCTACACTCTATTTTTAATTGGAACATATTCATCCTGAATGAATGAAAACAATACTTTTGTTAAAATACAAGTCTTATCATGTTCCTTCTCAGCTCAATATCTCCAGTGACTTCCCATCTCAGATAAAAGTTAAGATTTTATTTTTAAGTAATCTCTACACCCAATGTGGGGCTCGATCTCATAATCACTGACCGAGCCAGCCAGACACCCTTCAGAAGTTCTTCTGATCCCTATATGATCTCCTTCTGTGGCACCTTTCTGACCTCATCCTTTGCCACTTCTGTACTTTGCCCTACAGATTCTTCTGCAGTCTTCTCAAACTGGGCTTCTTATAGACACTTGCACATTTTAAGCGCATTCCCTCCGGGTCTTTCTCTACCTTGCATAATCTTCCTTCCTTCTTTCTGTTCTCTTTGCAAATGCAAAAACTTTAGAGAAGTTTCCTGACTACCCTAAAAAGCAGCAGTCCCTTAGCACTCTCTATTCCCTTTCCCTCCCATCGTATTTGAATTAGCAATTTGTTCACTCTGCCAACAATTTTTTGTTTCCAAATTTGGCAGTAAAACTATCAAGATTAAATAAACATTTTTACAAAGAAACAGCAAATAAAACTGTCAAAGAAGTGTCATACTCTCTTATTTTCTCCATTCCCTTTCTTCTTTTATTACCTACAAATCAGCCTGCTCTGTTATCACTTAACCGAACATTATTTTTTATTCTAGTGTCCACATCCAGACTCCTGGGTTTTCATTTCTGTATACTTCTTACATGGAGTGTCTTCTAAACCACTTACTTCCCTTAAATGTGAACTTACTCATTATAAGTAAGTACATGCATCTGTCTGCTTCATTAGGTCTTCTAGTGTATCTATGCTTCAACATTATAAAAAAACACATTATTAAATTATAAATTGATTTCTCTTTGTTTCTGCCTTATATTATGGATAGGACATTATATTGAGTTCCACCCAATTATGTGTACAAAGGGATTATATTGCTTCTGCATTTCATTTTTAGAAATTTAGATAACATTTATTATAATAAGGATGAGTTTATACCTAAATGGTTGTAAACACCTGCTTTAATCCCACTCCCTGATTTAACAGATGAGGAAACAAAAGCAGAGGCTCCCAAAGACCACGATGCTGGTGCCAGAGGCAGGTTGCCACAGGGCAAGTTGTACAATGACTTTCACTCACTCCTCTCCTACAAAACATTGCCTCAATCTGGTTTCAATTCTAAAATAATTAATAGAAATACTTGTTGAATTACCCTTCTTGCCTAAGAATTTTTCTTTGAAAGGGACATTTTATTCCTAATTGGATTCTCTGAAATCACATCAATGAAATTTTAACCTTAATTGGATTATCTGAAATTACCTCAACACTTCATCTTTTATAGAAGTCCATAATTTAAGACACTTGGCCTTTTATAAAAAATAGAGTATTCCGGCTCATAAATATAACCTTTCAAAGAGCCATCACACACAATCATATTATTGTGCTGTTGGTTTTAAGTGTTCAGCTTCTGTTGATTGTTCAGTGAAGTCACCCCACAGACACTCTTATATTTCAGTATCAAATGCATACAAAATGCTTACATTGTAGGAATGTCTTTAATTCCCATGGAATAATTCAATATTCAGACATGAAATCAAACATTGCATGCAGAGGTCTGCCAAATAGCAGCTTTTCAAATTTAACATGCAAACATGAAATGTTTAGCAGACATATGCCCCAGATTGTGGATTAAAATGTATTTTGCTTATAAAAATCAAATTGATTGAGGCCCTACATTGTGTGCAATACATGGTAATGAGCTGTGAAACCAGAATTTGTCTTAGATGACCTCAAGGTTATCTTAGAGTTTCACTTCATGTAAATCTTTGATTTTATTTACTTACTATCTAGTAGATTAATTGTGTGCTATGCCTATGTTCAGATCTGAGTGTTTTCCACAAATATGTTCAGAAATGTTTATGTTTCTGCCATAGCATGAGTTACAGTGTTCTGTATTAAAGTTACTTGGATATGTGCCTGGCCTCTGCAACACTCATGTTTATTAAGCAAATATGTTTTGAGCTCCTTCTATGTACTAGTTGCCAGGAATATGGAGATAAATATGATGTTCTTTGACCCTGCATCATGGAACCACGTCTTTCATCTGTGTTCCTCCATATTATGGCTTAATAAGATGCTTTGCTCAACATATGTTTATAAAGTTGAGCAAAAGAGAATAATAAGTACAGTTAAGAAGGAAATAACAAACATGCTGTTGATAGAAGAATCCAGTAGGCCTAGCCCAGCCCAGAAGCCCAAGGGCCTTGGGCCTATTTTGTCTTATGTATTTTAGTTTTTCATACCTTAAAAAATATATATGTATATTCAGAATAGGCAGTGGGAGATTCTAGCTCCTTCCCTGGGAGACACCAAAAGAGGTGGGTGGGGGTGGGGGTGGGGGTGGGGAATAAAATTATAAAGGAGGCAGGGAAATGTTCCCATTTTAGGTCATTAACACTCTGGCTTGAACCAAGTCAAAAACATTATCTAAATAAAATTGTAATACACCAAAACACTCTCATTTGTATTGATTACCACTGAAAAGCACTGAATTAGCAGTGTGTTTCTTTTCTTCCTAGGGATGACTGATGATAAGAGCACACAAATCAACTTGACTAAAATGTCAGGAGATAACTTGAAAGTCATCTTTGATTTCTCTCCCAGAAAGAAATCTTCTGACCTTCTTAATCTCATTCAACTAAAGTGTTAACATGGGCAATTCCTTTTCATCTCCTGCTAGTGGTCACTCCCAGGAAATGAGTTCAGAAGTCTATCCATTCTTTTTTTCCTCTAAATTGGCTTCAAGAGGAGTTCAGAGGTTAGAGGCACCCCACCTCTTTCTAGCCCCTTGCCCTAGTGCTTTGGGTCCAGCCAGACCATCCTTCTATCGTCCCACAATTCCTAACATTTTTTACTCATGAAAACAATCTGTATCTAAACCTTGTTGACCTCTTCTTTCTAATAAAACACTTGAAATCCTCACCACCTATGTAGTGGTAAGTATAACTGTTCTCAGCATTTGAGAACCTTACATTTCTAGAGCTCTGTGACCATTCATAGTGATTAAAATAGGTAGGGCAGGCACGTAGACATATCTAAGACTTCTTTTTTTTTTCTTTTTTCTTTCCATGTGCCCACTCAGGAGTACTTGACCCTGTTGCCTGCTCCCTTGTTCTTGAAAATCTTTTTTCCCTTGGCTTCCCCAACATTACACAATTCCGATTCCATATTTTCTCTATGGCTACAACCGCATCAGTTTATTCTGCTGTCTCTTTTTTCTTCTGTGTTTTAAAAATATTGGTGTTTCTCCCTCTGAATCTTTCTTCTTTCATTAGAATTCCCTTACTCAAGTTACTATTGAGTTGCTAATAACTCCCAATCTGTATTTTTAACCTAGACCTCTCTCCTGAATGAAAGAACGACCATCTGCTGTCTCTTGGACACACCCATTGGGTGGCTTCTGGTTTTCACCAGACCAGTCAATCCAAACCTGATCCATCATCTCCCTCTTCACCATAGTCTTCTCCACACTGTCTGCTTATACTCTAACACCTACACACACTGAACTTCCCTCAGTTCTTAAAAGTGACATGTTCTCTGTTGCATTGGGCTTCTATACAAGCTTGCCCCTCTTCTGGGAATATTCTTCCTTCACCTACACAAGGAGACTTTATACATAAATTTTTATGCATAATTTTTTTTTGCTTTATTTATATATCAGTTCTTGGGTCATAGGTAGTTTAAATATCTCTTCTTTTCTTTTTTTCCTGCGGTTTTATTATTAAAATGTTATCCAATGAACACATATGCCTTTTATATTTAAAAATCCAACAATTAACATAGGCATACTTGTGACCCATTAGTTCCATTCTGGATATATATTTTAAAAAGTGCAAATATATACCTTTTTTTTCACTAATGATCTTATTACTTGTGAGAATTTTTGCCCTTTCAAATTACTTAAAGGCAAATATATTAGAAGTTTTAAAATGATAGTTGGTACTAGGTGAGGGGTACAGTGGACTGCTTTGTACTATCCTTGCAACTTCCTATTAACCTATTTCAAAATAAAGAGTTAAAAATATAATAGTCATTGACATAAATATTATATAGTAACTATAAGTAACATTCCTCTGAAAACTAAAATTTAGCTGGCAACTGAATGTATGAAACACAAGGAATCATTGACATGATCTGTTTTCAGTGCTACTTTATGGTTTAAAAAAAAAAACATTCCTTTAAATGAATCATTTGAATTACTCATATTTCTTGAAATATAAATATCAAAGAGGTAAGTGTTGAACCATTGTTCAATAAGACTCTATATTTTCTTTTCCTGATTCCTAGGCTCAGTGACCCCAGAAGTTCATAGACTAGGAAGCCTTAGTGTAAAAGCCAGAATGAAAAATAAATGAAGAAAAGTGTGATCGGGTTTCAATGACAAATGAGGATTGCAAAACAAAGAATGTATAGTCAATTGTTATTTTCCTTTTTCTGGAAAGTGTCCCTCTTTCAGGAGGAAAGATGGTCTGGAGAGGGCATGAAAGAGGAAGAGGGAGGTACACACAGCAAAGCCAAGGCTGGATTGCCTAGTGTGGCAGTCAACAACCACCACAACCGTGAGCATCCTCTTCTTCATGCTTCTGTGTCCCCTCCTCCCTTAACACTCATCTCCTTCTTTTCCAGCTCTCCCCAAGTGATCAATACATCAGTCATGCAAATAAAAAAGTTAAAATATCCCTAGAATCTTATGGCCAAAACAGAGCTCCTGATACTCCCTCTACAAACCAGCTCATTCATAAGGTTTCCTCAAGTTGATAAATGGTACTGTTACCTACTTAGTTGCTCAAGTCAAAAGCCAAGAACTTATCTTTGATTTCTTCTTTTTTCCTGTCACAATGCTATTTAATACATCAATAATAATAATAATAATCCATCAATGATACACCTTTGATATTCAAAATGCATCTCAAACTTGTCTGCATCTCTTCATCTCCATTGCTACTACCTGGGTCCAAACATCTCTTATCTGGATACAACCGTTGGGGTGATCATTTAAAAAACACAAATTCAAATCAAATTACAGCTCTGCTTAAGAACTTCCAATGACTTCCCACAATAACTAGAATAAAATAATGACTCTTTATCATAGCTTCTCAGAAGCTCAAACTCAGGCCCATCTTTGCCTCTTAGGAGGTGCTCATTCTGCCCTAGCTGCCCAGGCTTTTTTCTGATATTCAAATCGTCCAAGTTCAGTACTATCTTAGGGTCTTATGCTTTTCCTGGAAAACTCTGTCCCAGAGTTGTGTGTGGCTCAAATCACAGCTCAAATATCATCACCATCTAACAGAGGCTTATTCTGAACACCCAAACTAAACTAACTCTCTCACTGTGAAATAATTATTGTGTTCATTATTCATTGTTTATTGTTCTGCCCCTTCCCAATTCCATGTAAATTCTAGGTAAGCAGAGATTACTGATATCTGGGGGTCCTAGAATCATCTGACACATCATAACCTCTTTAAAAGAATGTATTGGCAATTTTTTGGTCCATTTTTTTCCTCTGTTGCCTTTCATCAGGATAACTAAAATACAAATAAATACAAATAAATACAAATAAAATACAAATAAAATACAACAAAAAAGACTAATAAGAAGAAAGATTGTAGGGGTCATGGAAAGGCTGCTCAAAATGTGCCATTTTGGTATATTGATTTATTTTAAGTGAAAGTTACCTGTGGAGCATGGGTGGCTCAGTTGGTTGAGCTCGGCTCAGGTCATGATCTCACAGTTCATGGATTGGAGCCGTGCACTGAGCTCTATGCCGACAGCATGGAGCCTGGAGCCTGCTTCAGATTCTGTGTTTCCCTCTCTGTCTGCCCCTCACCCACTCATGCTCTGTCTCTCTTGCTCTCAAAAAAAAAAAAAAAAAAATTAAAAAAAATTACTTAAGAGACAGTGTATACAAGGACACTCAGAACCTGTCCCCCTGGAAGTAGGAAATAAGCCTGTCATGTAAAGACACCCTCCCGGTACAAGAAAGAGGTATACTTATCACCAGAGGTAGGAAATTTAGAGCTAAGAAGGCTATATACACAAACCTTGTTACTTTGTACTAATCTATGACATTAGCCCAAATTCTGCTTAGAATTTCTTATTACTTGAAGCTCCCAAATTCAAGTTTTCTTTGGACAGGTCAATTCTTCACAGATTTACTGCTTTTGTATACAAAGTATAAAAACTACCTACCTTGGTCATTTCTTTAGGTCTTGATTTCATTACTGGGCCTTTGTGTGTGTGCGTAATACAACTTTGGTTCTTTTCGCCTATTAATCCATCTCATGTAAATTTAATTCTTAGCCTAGCTAGAAGAACTCTGGACAGAAGAAAATTTCTTCTTACTCTTTAAGATCAAGAAATAACATATCAAAGGGAATAGAGCAATTACTCCAGATTGCTCAACATGAAATTAAAAAGAGAGAGAGAGACAGAGAGAGAGAGAGAGAGAGAGACCAGTATACCTGTCAAAGGAGAAATAGAACAATTCCTCTAGATTGTTCAACATGAAATAAAGAGCGGGGTGGGGGAGAGAGACCAGTATACCTGCCAAAGGAGACATATGCAAACTGCACACAGGCGGAGTTCAATGAAGTTGTCTCTTGATTTGGGTTAGTGTGACCATTATGCAAATACTTTTGCCTGCTTTTATTTTAGTGAGCATTCTTTTCCACCATAGATTTTGGGTGGAGTAATCATTGTGCTTGCAAAATTATCAATATACTATACTTGATTGAGACAAAAATGAAATCAAAACATTCGTCCCCCTGTAATGACTGTCACAGTGCTGAACCTCCCCCGGTTGCCATAGGCCTCTTTCCATCTGATGCATCAAAACTTCTTTTTGATTTTAAAAGAGAGTAAAAGAGAAAGAGAGCTGGAGATTTAGATAATCATCCATTGAATTTTATATATAAAATAGTGAATATACTTTATATATATATATATATATATATATATATATATATATATATATATATTTGTGACTGAGACACACCTAACGACTGGGGGATTTGTCATCCTTGCTCTTGATGTATATTTGTTCTTTACGAGTGAATCATACATGTTAAAAGTTACCCATGCTAAGACTCCACTCAAAGTGATGAGTTAAAACCAGTTTCCTTTGTTTTTTGAGCAGAGAGATCTCTATTTACCTAAGATGTGTCCTTTTGTCTGCAGATAAATAATTGGCCAACACACAAGGCACTTCCCTATCTCATTAGCCAAGGCAAGTAACAGAATAATGAACTCTACCTAAAATCATTCTCTGTGACTAGTAGGAAAAGAAGTTGGTTACTGTGCTTAAAATATTAACTGATGTCATCCTATAATTCCACAGGACTATGGAACAATTGTTGGAGAGCTTCAATTAGGTTATTCTTTTTTTTAATTCTTTTTTTTTTTATTTTAGAGACTGAGAAAGAGCATGAGTTGGGGAGAATGGCAGAGGGGGAGAGGGAGAGAGAATCTTAAGCAGACTCCACTCTCAGTGAGAGCCCCATGTAGGACTCGGTCCCACAACCCCTGGGATCATGACCTGAGCCAAAATCAAGAGTCAGTTCAACTGACTGAGCCATCCAGGTGCACCTTCAATGAGGTTATTCTTAAGGTAGAAAATTTGCTAGAATTCTATGTGATGACAAAACAAGTTTAGTCAAAAAAAAAAAAAAATGACCTGAACAGTAAATATAGTGAGGAAGAAAAACAGCCACCTTTGGTTTGTTGGAAATACCTATTTTTTTGGAACACCTTACACCTTCCTCCATCCAGCCTCAGTCTTGGGCTAAATTATGACCCACAGTTCTAGTAAGAACCTACCTGTTGCCTGCAGGACTCCAGGTCTTCTTGCAGAGTATTTTGTCTCTATTGTCACTGCTTGAGAAAAGGGAAGGTGCTTCTGCAATATGAACCAATAATGGGAAACCACGAAAAGCAGAACGTTGTCCTGGAAAAAAAATCCCAACGTCAGAATCAGGAACTTTGTTCCTACCCCCCATATGACTTCTCTGGGCCTCATATTCCAGAATATAAAGTAAGCATAGAGATCTTCTGGGTTTCATTAAACTCTAAAAACAAAATAAAAAATAAATTAAAAAGTCATTGCAGTAAAGCTTTCCTTAGGCAATAAATGATTAAGATTATATCTGCATTGAGCTATCAGAAGAATGAAGACATTGTATTAGTAAAGAGAAACTCATTAAAATCATCTCTCAAGAAACTGTTTTTATTGGAAACACTAAAAATGTCACCTTCCAACTGATGATATCAGCACAAAGAGCAGTAAATATGTCACAACTTTTCTAAATGAGCTGTTTTCAGTCCAGTTCAACCAGTATTTACTGAGATTCTAATTTGTAGAAAACATTAGCTTGACCTTGGACACCACCACAGAGAGCTGTTTCTCATCATTGAGGACTTGTACTTTGCAGATTTTTTTTCACAAGTAGGAACAGGTTTCCCTTATTGTTGAAGAACACACATTGAGTTTTTTGTTTTTTGTGTTTGTTTGTTTGTTTTTGTTTTTGTTTGGCGGGAAGTAGGGGGAATGGTGAGAAAGACACTGTCGATAACCTAAACTTTCCAAATGGTAATCCTGGAGTCAAGACCTTTACATTCATCAAATCCTCACTTACCTTAAATGCTTAGAAGTGAAGGGAGCCTTGGAACAACAGAGCTGGTCCATAGAGAAAAAGACTCTTTGCACCAAGGTTGGATCAACTGAAAGAAAAAAAAAAAAATGGAGAATAAGTATCCACGAGGAGGCTGCAGCCAGTGGTCAGAGCCCAGAGAATTAACACGCTGAAGTCTGAGAGTCTAAAATCTGGGATAGCACAATCAGGTGAGTGGGAGAAACAGCCGTTTTACAGTGTACATGATATTTGCAAATGAGCGTGCTTGGATGTATATACTTCTACAAATTCGAGATCTCTTCCTTCTTCCCTTTTTTACTCCATCCAGGTTTCTGCCTGGCCCTTGCATGGCTGCACTCTCTACGGGTCCCTGGCTAGTCCAACAGAATTGCCACCAGATACTACCACTTAGGTGGAAATAAGAGCACAATTCCTTGCGTTACCATGTCATTTATACTCACAGAATGGCTGAAGGGCCTTTGCACTTACTGTTCTTCCCCCAGATACATGCCTGGCTCACCCCCTCACCTCCTTCAAGTGTCAGCTCAAATGTGGCATCATCCAAGAGGTCTCCCTTCTCTTTATTCCCCTGCTGGTTTCTATCCACTCATACACTATATATTTTTTCATATCCCTAATAACCCCCTGACATATGTTTTCGTGTAAATATATTCATTTGTTTCTATGCTTTGCTTGTGTCATGACTAGAAAGTAAGGTCCATGAGAGTGGGGACTTCCATTTGCCCATTGCTGAATCCTAGCACTGATAACAATGCTTGGCTTAGTGTAGGTGCCTAACAGACATTTGTTGAGTGCATTGATTAAATGCACTCAATACATTTAATCATCCTTTAGAAGAAGCCACACCACTGGTCAGGTAGAGAAAGAAATTGTCAAGACAAGACCATTTTCTACCACCCGGCTTTTCTTATTTTATGCCTTCCAAAGGCTTGATGATAGTTGCCTCTCAGAAGAGGAATTAACAGATCATGGACAATGTAGAAGATCTTTTGTTCCTTGTTTTCTGGCTCTGACCATAAAACTGTAATTTTTCTAGGGGAAATAGCTACAAAGCATGTTACACACTCAATTGTTCTGATAACAAAGCAGCAGTTAAGTTTAAGGGAAGGGCCCTGACAGGAATGTAGATGATACATAAGGTAACATGAATCTCCCCCCACCTTTTAAAAAATATTCCCAGCCTTGGTTTGGTTGATTTGGCCTAACTGGTCAGATTCATGAATTCTTTGAGTTTCAAAAATACTTAAAAAAAAAAAAAACAACTCTAGGAATTATTTAGACATTTTTCTCTTTCTCAGTCTTTGCTGGAGGCCAAAATAATAATAATAATAATAATAATAATAATAATAATGGGCTGTGTATTTTTTTCTTAGCTTGACAGATCCTAAAGAAAATAAAGAGAAAGGGAGCAGAAGATGTTTACTTTCTCTTTCTCTCTTGGTTTTAGATGGCAAGTCACTAACATTTTGGGAGGACTTATAGGTTTTTAGTTTCCTGAGTGCACTTGGATAGAGAACATTCTTGAAGAAGGTCTTATCTGACATTTTATTGAGTTCCTGCTTTGTGTCAGAAAGTATGTTCTATTCAGATGACTCAAAGCCATTATTTCCATTGCTACCCCAAGTTTCTAGACAGCCTGTTGCACTCATCTGCTTGAAGGCCCCACGAACATCTTGAGAACTCCCTGTCCCTAAATTAAACAATAGCGGGACTGCACATACTTACTCCATCCCTGTTAAATAATGTTGGTGCCAAGCAAAACAACTTAGCTTCTTGATCCAGGAAATACTCTTTCCTAAAAGCTAAGACTGTAAGCCAGTTAGACAGCTTATTCATCGAGACTTGCTTTAAGAATTTTGCCTCAATGTGCTGACTGATCCCTACCACCCTCCTCCTTGTAAACCGTACCTTAAAATTCCCTAGCCAGGCCTTGAAATTCTATAATGTTCTTGCCTTAATATTTTGAGATGTCACTGAAGCTGTGTCACATTGTAATAAACTTAGCATTGCTTGATTAACAGGTTTTTCTTTAGCCTTTTGGGGAATTGACAGCCAACAACCTAAGTTCAATATGTCAGTTAGAAACAGAGTTATCTCTGACTACTTTCCCTCACCGCCAATAAATAATCAATTCCAAAGTCAATAATTTTGTTCTTAAATATTTTTCAACTTTCACCTTTCAATTTATTGTTGTGGTATTCTCACTGTTTTCTTCTTTTCTTTCTTTCTTTCTTTCTTTCTTTCTTTCTTTCTTTCTTCTTTCTTTCTTTTGAGAGTATGAGGTGGGGAGAGGCAGAGAGAGAGAGAGAGGGAGAGAGAGAATCCAAGCAGGATCCACACTCACTTACGTGAGCCTCATTCCCACAACCATGAGATCACGACCTGAGCTGAAATCAAGAGTCGGGCGCTTAACTGACTGAGCCACCCAGGCACCCCTCTTCTCACTTTTTTCCATTGCTGCCCTGAGAATTCTAGGTGATTAATTCCACTTACCTGGTTAGAATACTTTCAGGTTGGCATCATGTATGCTGCTTAAATCCAGTGCTAAACCAATGCATTTAGGACCAATGCTAAAATTCACATCCTAGAGAGAGGGTTTAGGGGCTTCCCACCCCTCATCTTTCTCCATGGCTCGGGAAGTGGGATTTGCTGGGCTCTCTTCCCCACTTAACTAAAGATCCCCTTACTTAAACAGTGCCACACCTTGCCCTCAGCCCCACAGTGACTCTTACTGTTGCTTTTTACTTTGGTGATAACACATGAGAGTTTGCTTGGACTATGCTGGAAAAGTGAGTTTGAGGCTATGAAGATGATTTTGAAGGCAGATAATTTTTGAAGGGGAATGCTTTTGTCTGTCCAGAGTCCAATACTCCTTCAAAGAAAGGAGCAGGTTCTCACCCCACCAATTCTATACTGGCGGCCACAGGAATGAAAAAGGGGTGGTATTATCAATTTACAATCCCATGCACACCTCATCATCTCATGGGCCACAATTTTTAACCTTTTAACCAACCGTTTGACGTCCTTTGACTGTCTTCTTTTGTTTCTGAAACTGGCTAAGAGCAAAGTTGATGGCTCAAAACTGAAGTGTCTGGATCTTGGCTTGCCGAGTTCCCAAAGGAAGGAGCAACCAAGATGGAGGTCTTCAGTCGTTGACCTGCAGAGGCAGCCCTGCCAGAGGGCCTTCTCGTGGAAGAAAATGTGAGCCCTAAGTAAGCAATTGCCAGGGCATGAGAACTCAGAGTCACAGACTTCTAACGTGAGCTTCCTGTATGCTAAGAGAGGTGTGCACGAACCCCAGTCACTATATTAGGTATGTCTCATTGCCTTTGATGATTAGATTACATAGTTCAGTGTTATTTTTAGCTGCATCGTGAGGTCAGTAACATACTTGGGCATGCCCTATCACAAGGCGATGATCAAGGTTCGGTTTTTCGCTTTTACTTTTGGCCCCCACCACCCTACCACCCCACCACTCCCACCAGGGAGTAAGATTAAAATAAGATTAAGTTACTTGATTAAGTACTTGATTAAGTACTTAATTGATTGACTCAATTAATTGATTGACTCAATTAAGTACTTAATTGAAAGACTCCATTGTAACTTGATTAAGTTACATCTATTAAATGCTAAGCAAAACCCTATTTGTAAAACTTTATGAAGTAGGTGTATTATTCTATTAATTTTACTGATGAAGAACAGAATAGGTACAGAGAGTTTCCCTAACTTTCCCAGTTACACAACACCTAATGGTAGAGCTTGGACTTTCCCTGAGCCTATGCACTTTGCCATTTTTAGCAGGGCTTCTCAAAGTGTGTTCCACAGGAAAGCAGTCCTACAAGATTCTTCATAAAAATCATTCTAGCGACATACAGGTACCTTAATTTATGACAATTTACCACAAACATTACCATATAAAGGCTCTGAAAAGACCTGTGTAACTTAGTATTACAGCAACTTTAGCAAACTTATGAAAGCACAGCCCATTTGCTGCATAACTACCACTACCACCCCAGCAAACATGAACACGGAAGGACGGTAGAGGATGGAACCCCACACTCTCTTTACATCCTTTCTGGATCCAGACACAACATGCCACAAAGAGGTTTGCTCCATATTTCCCAACAATAGAAATCTTTCACATGAATCTCAACATCTACGACATGTGTCTGTGTGTGTGTGTGTGTGTGTGTGTGTGTGGTCTTTAGCTTTGCCTGGTGGATGACCTTCCAGGGTAAACCTATCAAAGTCCAGTATGTAAGATCACTAATTAAAGTGCTGGACATGAGTCGTAACCTCTCTGTGGTTTCCTAAAAATGAAAACATAAAATTGTAGTCTCTCAAACCCAGCTGGCAGCCCTCTGAGGTCGGCCAGAGTTTCTACAGGTAGGCAACTGTGAAAAATTCAGCTGGTTAGTTCATAAAAGGAAATGATCATCTAGAAATAAAGAAAAGGGACAAATTCAGAGGAAGTTAATTTTTTCCTTTCCAAAAGATATATGCACTCCACAGGACTCATAGGGACAATAATTTTCCAACACAAAATCCTTCTATCCAACATTGTATAGTGTTAACAGTACACCCTGGCTCTGAACAAATGACATACTTCTCTTTACTTCAGTTTCCTTATATGAAAATGAGATCATGTAAGTCCCAATCCAAAAGGTTGTTATGATGATTAAGCAAGATAATGCATGTGAAGTGCTAACTCAATGCCAGTACATAGTAAATGCTCATTAAAGCTGGTTATGATGAAGAGAGTAGGAATTCTACAGAAACGGCTTCTGCCAAGTCACTTCCTCCTTCCAGGTGTCTGCTTTCTTGTGTTGACAGTTTTCTCAATAATTCCTTGGCCTACAAAAAAAAAGCAGTGGGAAAATGTGGCCTCATTGGATACGAACAGTCTATGAAGATACAACTGGTCTCAAGCTGACACGCAGATTCTGACAGAAATAGGATGAGTTCCCAATTCCAGGACCTCTGGTCTTATGAGTACTAAAATCATTTAACAAAACACAAATTAGAGTTCCCTGAATAAAGCAGGACTTGGTGTTAATCAGGAAGAACTTTGTTTTAATTGTTATGTTATTCACTAATGCAAAGTTAAGGTGGGAAGTATCTTCAAACGATACTAAAAAAAGCAGCTAAAATGCACTGAGGTCTTACCATACATTCTCTGGGCAAAGTACTTTATATGCCTTCTCAAACTGGATGCTCAAAGTAAACTAATGACGCTGGCACTATGTTTATGCCAATTCTCTGGACAAGAAAATACATCCCGAGAGAGGTTAAGGAACCAGTCTGAGGTCACACCCAAGGTAAATGCTTTGATCTGATCCCAATGAGTCCACGTCCAGAACCAGTCCATTCAAGGACTCTGCTGCACTGTATACCTGGGCCAAACCCACTGCCCCACTGAGGTAGTCCATTGTTAAGTCACCTACAAGAACAAAATGTAGATGCATGTTTTCAATGACAAGAGAATTGACCAGAATGTTCTCTTTTAGACCAGGACACTCTGCCATGTTTCACCAACATTTTGTCCATCACTGCACGGTTTCTAATCACCAGAAACTCTTGTGTTATTTAAATAATGCCAACTGGATATTTCACTGGTTAAAAAACATCTTAACTGCATATGACCTGTTCATGAGTCTTCCTAATCTCTAAATAGGGATTGGTCCTCAATACCACAACTTCTGTCTTCAGCTAAGCCACTAGCAATCCTAGGAGACAATCGTCCTTAAGATGAAAGGCAGTGACAAGGTTTAGGGATCCTAAAGTCATATGGATGTTAGATGGAGAGATTATATGATAAGGTCACCAGATTATTTCACTAAAAATGAAATCAGCCCTAGAATTTAACTATTCTGAAACCAGAGGCTTGTGATGGAATTGGTTGGTTATTTGTTGTGATATTGTGAAGGGCTCGTCTTTCAACAGTCTTGTTTTGTTTTGTTTTTTTTAATTTTGAAGACACTCTATTTTTTGGTTTGACAAACATGTAGCACTTCTGCATTGGGTAAAGACATTAATAAAGAAAGCCCCAGCCCTTGAAAATTTTAATGAACTCGAAAGTAAAGAAATTATAAGAAAGATATTTAAGAAATGTTAAAACAGAAATGTTGATGCAAAATGGTGGTTACAGTCTAGTCACTATACAGATTATTTTGGCACCAACTTTGTGTAGCCAAGCAATTTTCTAAGTTGATGCCACTGGTGTACAGGCCCCACGCAAATCGCAAATGTTGACATTTGTCTGAATTGGAACGGACACAAATGATGATAATCTCACTTACATAATGTTTTCTCTGTGGCAGACAATGTTCTCATTTCATCTTCAATACAGCCCTATAACAAAAGTGAGGAAGTGAGCCAATGAGGCCAATAGAGGTTCCGCAATTCACCTGAGGCCACACAGCTTGCAAGTGGCAGAGCTGGGACTCAAACTCAGAAAATACAGCTTCAGAGTCTGGGATCTTCACCCTCATGCTCCAATTCAATATTATTCCCAAGATGTCAGCTTCAAGCACAAGACAACTCCTAGTCATAGGAGCCCTAGGGGAAGAAGTTCATGCTCTAGCCTTCCACTCAGAAAAGACTGCAAGAGCGACCCAGACTGAGAATGACTGGAAAAGCACAAACTGACTGGCCCAGCCAGGGCCTGCCAAAATGGCCAGCCTCACAGGACAGCCTCCTACTGAGAGACGCTAGGTCAGGATGTCCGCCTAGAGCTGCTGATTGACGCACATGCCCCTCTGGCCTGCTGTGCTTATGTTTCAGGAGGGAAGAAGGGTCTCTGTCATATATGAATTTCCCTGAAGTTTCCCCCTACAGAATGTAAAGTGTCACATCAGGTGACCAATAGGGACTGAGGATAGAGAAGTCATAGGTCTATGCCTTCCAGAAAACCATATTCTAAAGTTCCTTATTGGCAGCTATTCTTGATTCTTGTTTCCCTCCAACTTCCCTCAAATATCTGTATTTAATTTTCAAGAAATGCATATTATTTTTAAAAATTTTTATTCTTTAAGTAATCTCTACACCCAACGTAGGGCTCAAACTCACAACCCAGAGATCAAGAGTCACATGCTCTACTGACTGAGTCAGCCTGGTGCTCCAAGAAATTTTTAGTATTACATATAGGTTCCATCTTTATCAAACAGAGAAATGAGTTGACTTTCAACGTTAATCCATTGACTCATAAAAACCAGCCAAACAAGTTATAGTGAATCTTGCACCCTTATGCCTTGCTCTGATTCAGACATAGGTGTTAGTGAGATTAAGGATGTGATGAGTTGACTCCCAGCACTACTGATATCCTTCAGCTATGGACTCTGGGACTGATCGGCACCAACGACCTTGGGACAGACAGAGGACTTTGTGCTACAAAAACAACTTAATCCCGTATCTATATATGCCAAGCAATGACAAGTCAGGAGTTATTTGACAAAGCCAACACCATTTGGTACGTTCACAACAAGCTGGAAAGTCATTACCAAACTGCCTGAAGCGTGGTAATAGGAAAATTAGAAATATTCAGTAGGGGTATTGCGTACTTCAGAGATAGTTTGAATAGAGAAGAACATTTATGAATTTTGTGATAGAGATGAATGGTTGTTAGTCCAATAGCCTATCCCCTTCTCCCCTGCTGAGAAAATCCTGATTTGACTGTATACTTTCCACAATGTGACACTGTGAATTCTGTCCCCCAGAGATGAATTATGATTGATCTTAATCCAACAGGACAATCCCATTTTCCTTTGCTACTGATTGGTTTAGGGGTTGACCTGTGACCTATTTCTGGGCAGTTGGATGATAGAGCAATATACTAGAAAGGCTCCTGGGAAGGACTGTCTTCTCCATTAAGATAGAAGTATATGATAGATATGCTCTCTTTTTACTAAGAACATCGTTCTGTGCAAGTATGATACCTGGAGATGCCACCCCCATCTTGTCGACATTGTCTATGTGATAGGATCACTAGAGCCTTAATAACACGATCAATCTGTTGAGCCACCCTTAAAACCAACCATTTTATGGCTTCCTCTTATGTGAGATCATAATAAATAATTTTTGACACAAATGAACAAAGTACATTGTCCCAGGCTCAAAGATAACTAATAGGAAGGGCTGAGATTTCAAACACAGATATACCTGATTCAAAAGCCATTGGCTTGGTCCTCTAGGCCAGGCTGAAGAAGTAAAAAACTGAGAAAGGAAGAAATGAATATTAAATGTCCTGGTTCTTGCCCTGGCATACCACTAAAGTGGATATCCCTGTAACATATACTGGGCAAGTGCCAAATTTGTTAGGAGTTTCTGCCTTCTATGCCTTAAGTCAAGGTCAGCAGCAGGGCAGGTAATAGCATTCTAACCGGTAGAGTTTAGCTAACAGATTCAGAACAAGACTGTTCGGTTTAAAGCTGCTTTAGGTATTCAAATCCAAAGGCCAGAAGTATCAACAACTGTTGATAGTTTTCGATCTAAACAAACATTGCCTGAATAAGCATTCTTCTTGATCTTTAGTTATGCATAAATTACCTTCTTTAAAAACTTTCCAGAGCAATCAAATAAATGTCTGAAGTTGTCCGCATTAGGTGAAATACTGCAGCAGCTTCTTTTTCCTGACCAAATTTTGAGTCATCTTGCAACTGAAAACAGAGGTATATGTTTCTCACATATCAAAATTAATTTAAGAAGCTACGGCAATTCGAAATACTCCTGGAGAAAGAACAGCATCCTCCTGGCACGGATAAAGATGACGGTGGCCTCAGGAGAAGAAGTGCCACCTGGGAGAAGTGCAAGTCAAAACCATGAATGTCACCTCATGCCTGTTAGAATGGCTACTGCCCAAAAGACAAGAGATAGTGAATGCTGGTGAGGATGTGGAGAAAGGGAACCCGGAGGCAGTGTTGGTGGGACTATAAATTGGGACAGCCACTACAGAAAACACTATGGAGTTAAATTTAAAATAGAACTACCAGGGGCGCCTGGGTGGCTCAGTCGGTTAAGCGGCCGACGTCGGCCCAGGTCACGATCTCGCGGTCCGTGCGTTCGAGCCCCGCGTCGGGCTCTGGGCTGACGGCTCGGAGCCTGGAGCCGGTTTCCGATTCTGTGTCTCCCTCTCTCTCTGCCCCTCCCCCGTTCATGCTCTGTCTCTCTCGGTCTCAAAAATAATTAAACGCTAAAAAAAAAAAAAAAAAAAAAAAAATTTTAAAAAAGAAAAGAAAGAAAATAGAACTACCATAGGATCCAGCAGTTCCACTTCTTTATCTGAAAGAAACAAAGTGCTAACTCAAGAAGATATATGCCCCTCACCATGTTCGTTGCAGCATTATTTACATCAGCCTAGGCATGAAAAGAACTCAAATGTCCACTAATGGATGAACAAATAAAGAAAATGTAGCAGGTGTGTGTGTGTGTGTGTGATGGAATATTATTCAGTCGTAAAAAAGAATGAAATCTGCCATTTGCAACAGCATGAATGGACTTTGAGGGCATTCTGCTAAGTGAAATAAGTCAGACAAAGAAAGACAAATGCAGGAAAACCTTGGTTTGTGAGCATAATTAGTTCCAGAAACACGCTTGTAACCCAAAGCACTTGCATATCAAAGCGAACTTCAAGAACCATTGGCTCAGTGGTGATCATGTGACACTGGGCATCACATATTACTCGCATTGGAAGATATCACCCATTTATCGAGTTAAAATTTATTAGAAATGTATACTTGTTTTGTGGAACACTCACAGAACAAGTTACTCGCAATCCAAGGTTTTACCGTACTGCATAATATCACTCATACATGGAACCTCCAGAAAAGCAAATTCACAGAAAAAGAGAACAGATTTGTGGTTACCAGAGGCAGAGCGCAGGGGACAAAGGAATTGAGTGAAGGTGGTCAAAAGGCTCAAACTTCCAGTTATGAGATAAATATGTCCTGGGGTGTAATGTACCATATGATGACCATATTTAACACTGTTGTGTGGTATATTTGAAAATGTTAAGAGAGCAGGGGTGCTTGGCTGGCTCAGGTGGAAGAGCATACAATCCTTGATCTCAGCGTTATGAGTCCGAGCCCCACACTGGCTTTAGAGATCACTATCAATAAATAAATAAATAAATAAACAAACAAACAAACAAACAAACAAACTTAAAAAAGTGCTGACAAAGCAAATCATGCAAGCTCTCCTCACAAGGAAAAAGAAATTATAATTATATGAGGTGCTGTTACGTTAGCTAAACATTGCGGTAATCCCTTTGTAATAGATGTAGGTCAAGTCACTATGCTGAACATCCTAAATTTACATAGCACTCTATGTCAATTATATTTCAACAAAACTGAATGGGAAAAAAGCAATTTCTGGGAAACAGAACGTATCTTTTACAAAAGGCTTTTTTTTTTTTTCTTCTCCAGAACTGGACAGTGGCAGGAAGAGAGAGAGAAATAAGCATCTCAGAGCCTTGCTACCCCAAGTGGGGTCCTGGAATCAGTAGCATTGGCAATGCCTAAGAGCATGTCGGAACTGAGCATGCCCAGACCTACAGGATCAGAACCCGTGAGTTAATAAGACACCCAGTGATTTGCATGCAGTTTACAGTTTGAAAAGCAATGGCTTAGAGCAATGATTCTCCACCTTGGCTGCACTTTGAATTTTCTGCAGAGCTTTAAAAAAATACTGCCGCTAGGTCAACCCTCAGAACTTCTAATTTAGTTGTGCTAGGGTCCAGTCGGTGCACTGAAGTTCTTTAAAGTTTTCCAGTGATTTCCATGTGCAGCCAAGGCTGAGAACGACTGATTTGGTGAGCTGATGGCGGCCATTCCAGCTTATTTGTTCTCCTCAGTAACACTAGGGAGTATGTAAGTTTCTCAGTTTTAGACCTGCAGCCATGGGATCCTGTGACAGGAGAAAGCTTTGTGATTAGATGTAGGACATCAACAAGAAATCAGGGAACTCTGAGCGCAGGCGTGATTTACATCATGTAGTAGATCTTTCCTTACAGCTGTACATGTTCAATATGTCTTTATAAAGATATATTGTGGAAGATATTCCACATGATATCATGTGGAAGATATTTATATCTTTATAAAGAAGAATAATTTTTGTGCTCTTCATATCTATTGCACCCTGTGCTAGACAGCTATGTCTATTCCTCTGATAATCCCATAAACTCTACAAAGAATATACTATTGTCCCTCTTTCACAGTTTTGGAAACTGAGGCTCAGAGATATTAAGGCATTTTCCAAGGTCGCACAGCTGATGAACGGTGCTGGCAGGATTTGAGGACAGGTCCTTCTGTCTCCAGAGGTGATGTTCTTTCCCTTGATCTAATTGCTTTCGTATGAACATAAATCATATTTCGAATTCACCAAGTTTATCACTTCTGAAAATATACAAGATAAATCACTTCGAAAAAGCAAAGAGTTATTTGATGCAATCGCTCTTAATTCACCTTCTTCATACACTACAGAGTTTACATACATTTCCCAAAGGAGTGCAGTCCAAGCTCTGATTTTATCACTCAACTGGGTGAGCCTGAAAACAAGTAATCAGGGTTACTTCACCTCCTTTCTCCTTGCTGTCCACTGTCCCCACCCCACCTCTAGCCTCGATTCAAACGAAATGAAAGCGTTACAGACCAAAAGAAAATCACTTTGTTATTGCCATGTGAGTATATTCAACTTTCTAATTACTTGAGCATAAGGAAGTAAGGAAGGAATAACCAAAACATTATTTCTCTGTATGGGCCTCAATGGGGCAATTTTCCCTATAAGAAACGATACAGGACCAGGAAAATGATACTGGTACCCAGCTCTCAACTGTGTAAGAATGATAACTTAGCCTGCGAAGGAATGTCCCCACAGGAACACGTGGTGGGGCTTCTTTTTAAACGTTCATGCCACAATGTACCTCAATGCGTCACTTCTTCAGGATCAGAGCACTCTTTAGTTTCAGGGTCCAAGAATTGAGTCTGCCTCAAGTGAATTTATTAACCGACAAAAACGACCTGGGATGGGTAGAGAATTTTCCAAAATGTCGTGAGCGGCGCGCAGATGCCTAAGCAGATAAAAACAATGCCATAAGGAGTCCATCAAATAACTATTTTACATGTAAATATATTGTCCCCTGTATTTAGAAAACAAGCCCTATGCTAAGTACTGTCTGTGCATCATTCCATTGAATTCTCATATCAGCTCTGCAAGAAGGATTCTGTTAATTTCATTTTGCAAATGAAGATGCTGAGGCGTGTACAGGTTAAGTGACTTGTATAAAACCATACTGCTTATAACTGGTGGACCTAAGAAATGAAGGGCTGCAACCCAAGTCCAGAGCCCGTGTTTTTTAGCCCAACACTGCCACCTATAGGTAAAAGGAGATATCATTTCCTGTAGGGATAAGGTTTAAAATGGAAAGTCCTACCTAGATAGACCAGACCAGCATCTAGTCTCTTTCCCCTGCCCAACAGATCTCTGATTTCCTTTAAGGAAATACCTGTGGTAACCATGCAATATTCATGCATTAACCACAATGTTAAAACGGACTACTCACTTCCAACCCCAAGTGATGGTCAGTCAGCATAGTCTCATACCCCTTGCAACAATGATCAATGTGCCTTGGTTCAACCTGAATTAAGAACTGGACACATCATGTGATGTTGTGAGAAGTGCTACCTTCTTCCCTGGAAATGGACAAGGAAGCAGTTGCTGCGGGTAGCCATCTTTGTGACTGTGGGGTCACATGGTGGCTAAGGATAAAGCCAGAATGAAGAGAGAGAACCAAGATCTTGCCTAAAACATGTCTGATGCTGGATCCTCCTTTGGTTTTCGGTTACATGAGCTAATAAATCCACATTATTAAGTCTCATTTACTCAGATGTTTTGCAACTGAAAGTTCTTAACTGACATGTAGATACCGATACTGTACAGTTTGGTGCCTGAAATAACTTTAGAAGAAGGATTTACTTTCTACATGCTATATTTTAGTAAGGGCTTCATTGTAGATATCTTCTTGAAGATTAAAAAACAAAAAGATCTAGAATTGTCTCCAGACCAAAGCAGTGATAAGATTATCGTCAGGCAGCTCATGTAGATTGTGTAATTTGAAATTCATCATGATCGGTTCATAAAAATAAAGACATTCACACTGAGCCAACCATATTACCATTCACCAACTTGTGTAACAGTGTGAAATACAATTTATGTCAAACTCAAGGAAAACAAGCCTCATTTTCTGAGAATTTGGAGGAAATGTTATCAGTCATAGGTACGTTTCCTTCTAAGAACAGGAAATGATGTTGAGAAATAAAATATGACCCAACCGCTTGTTTCTCGTTGCATTTAAAACTATTTCCGCCGTGAAGTTTTCCTTAGGAATCCAAAGAATTAGATGTATGGAGCATGACTCAGTATCTCCACTGACCTTACTTACTGACAGCTGCAAAATTTGACTTCCTCCTATTGCATCTAATACCGTACCAGAGCACCTGCCATTAAAAGAGACCCCTCTCCAACCTACATCCTATTTACCTCTCTGCTTGTTTCCTGCTGGCATCTTTCTACCTACCCACAGGTGGCTGGATCCGCTCTGCTCAAGTTAGTAGGAAACCTCAAAGTTTCAAAGTGACGTACAAGGAAATGACAAGAAGTACACCTAGCCAAATACAAACTGGATTGTTCTCTCTCCGTAAAACTGTGTCAAGAGAGAAATATGTAAATATAAATAGCTATGCACTTATATATATATACACCTACATACATATATGCAAATATTGGGGGAGGAGGAAGAATGCCAAACATTTAACAGAATTGTTGTTGACCTATTACTTGTCTGGAGAAAAGCGTACCGAAGGTTGAGGAAATCAGGAAGGAAAACACTATGTAAATTAGAGAAGTTAACCTGGAAGTCTAGATTAAGATCAATTGATCTTTTGATTTAAGATCAATTGATCTTTTGATTTAAGATCAATTGATCAATTCTAGCCAATGTTTAAGTTGAAATTACTCACAGGTGAAGTAAGGAAGTTGTCCTGTCCCCAACCCAGCAGAACATCACTGTAGTTGAGCAAGCGGTATGTGTTGCTCTTTGAGAGAGAAAGTGCACCATGGGGTGGGGTGTCTCACTAAAATGACATTTGGGAAAACTTCTGTTAGAATTGGCACTCGTGTTAGGACATTTGGGGAAAGGGCTGGGAAGCAGCGCTTTGTTCTGGGTTGCATGTTGTCAGGAAGGGGGCAATCCTCTGACTGGGTCTGTAAATAAAGCTTATCCAGCTTGGGGAAGTCTGGAGCACCTGAGACTGTAACCAAGCAGCAAACACTCTGAGTAGCCAGAATAGGGGGAGGTTGGACCATTTGGGGGGCTTGAGTCACGTTTGTGATTTTGTCTGTGTACACATGTGGTTACGGAATGCTCTCGTTTGTGTCTCCGTCCACCATGGTCACAGAGTGGCTTCTCTGATGTCGGTGCTCTGTGAAATCCTTTATTTCAAAAGGAGAACACTGCGGTCTCATTGGGAGTGCTAGGCCAGCTCCTGATGTGAGGGGCAGCTTTTCTCTTTCTCAAAACCAGACAAGTTTTCCAGTATCTAATCACATAAAGCAAATTTTCCTAAGAAACAAAGAAACAGATCCAAAGGGACTGACCAAAGATTTGTAAAGTTATCGTGCAGGTGAGTAGGGAATTGTTTTATCAACCTAGCCACTTTCATTAGAGCAAGTTGGTAAAATTTCTCCTCTTCACCATTCAAATTTAGATACATTTTTTAGACTGGGTCAACATAAAATTTCAAAATTAGCTGAATTATTATTTTATGCCAAGAAAAACCGGGCAGAATTTTTAATAGTCCACAAATACCCAAGAAAGATGTTATTTTTCTCTTTCTAAAGAATATCTACATAGAATAAAGCTTCATGATCAGTATTGCTAACTCAAAGCCCATGTATATGTTTATACCCCCCGATGACACCTGTGGCCTAATTGCTTTTCAAAAGGATCGTGGAGATTGCTGTGGCATGTGTCAGAATACATGTTCCCATGTAGCCCATGCGGTGTGTGGAGATGTTTACAAAGCATGGGCCGTAGGGAAACATATTTTAAAAAAGGAAAATTACATACTTAAGATGCTATCATCAAGTTTTTTTAAAATTTAAGTGCATCCTAATTTCAAACAACAACAGAAACTTTAAGTAAATTTGCATTTCAATCTTTTAGTCTATTAAGTCATAACTTAAACAATCATTACTAGAGCTGCAATGGTCCATCAGAGTAATCCTGCCTTGAGTCAAATGAGTCTTTATACTTCCACCGTATCATTCATTGGTTCTGGAACCAGTGGTTCCAATGGAAGGGTCCAGAAAGGTATGACCTTGGCGGGGTGACTCCACAGCTGAGGCAAACGCTGAAGGATCTGAGCTACAGGCCATGTGCTCATAGTACCTCAGTAACTGTGGCAATGCAGGAGAATCTGGGGGCATAGCTCATGTCTACTGCGGTCGACCCTCAGCACTGCCGGGATCGACTTCTTCACGTACTTACAGGAAGCAGCTCTTCCAGGATCTTAGGGGTCTCTCTTCCTGGAAGAAATGTGGGAGAAGAAATTGAGTGGGAAGAACTACATTCCCTGAACTGCAAATGGTCTTGGGATTGACTGATATTGTCTCCCTTCTCCATTATCCCTTGTAGATTACCTTTCTCTTCAGCTTGACTTTGAGTCTTCCTGGTGCCATGATCCAGAAACTCGTCCTTGAAGAGCCTAAAGTCCTGATCACTGTGGCCTTCTCAAGCCAGGATTGCTAAACTTGTCTATTGACCATCAAAACTGGGCAAAAGAGTGCCAAGAGTCACCCAAGTGGATCCCCTGAGCGTGAGCCACTGGTACGGGATCCCACATAATTTCATGTCCAATCAGAGGACACACTTCCCTCAAAGGAGATGAACAAATCAGCCCATGACTTTGAGCTCCACTAGTACTTAACACAGTGTCTGGCACCAAGAAAGGTACCATCATTCTCAGCAAATGTGGATGGGAGGAAAAGGGGCTTACTATGCAGATGAAAAGGCTTAGTGTGTGTGTGTGTGTGTGTGTGTGTGTGTGTGTTTCAGTTGAGCCTAAAACATGGCGGTTGCTCAATAACTATGAATTGAATGAACTGTAATTATGCATGAACATTTTGTGAAATAAGGAATTTTAATCACTGATTTCTCCTTGCTATCTCTAAGCACAGGCAGTGCCTGTCCAACCATGGAGAAAAGGTGACTTTATGTTCGAGAATACAGACTTTTCTATACCTATTAAATTCTATTACATATTTCATTTTTATATTTCTATTATGTTAATCCTTCTAAGTGTTTCTCACACTCCTGTATTTGCCACTCCAGTCTCCTGTCTGCAGACTGGGGCGAAAAGGCTAGTTATTATTCATCACAAATCAACAGAATGTATGGAAAACAATCTGTTGTATGGATAGCACGATTAGTTACTTTTTAACCAGCTCCGGTGGCAGCTCAGGTAAGTCTCTGAATCCATGACCTCTGCTGTAGAATAAAGCAGCCGGAATCCAGCTCCTTTCCTAACAGGATGTTTGTTGAAGGTTATACAATGGAAAATGCGGCTGTGGCGGCCACAAAAAAAAAAAAAAAAAAAAAAAAAAAAAAAAAGGCATTTCAGTTTCTGCCACTAGAGGGCACCGCAGCCCAAGACCTAAGATGAGGTTCTCGCTAACCTCACTGCACTGCAGGGGCAGTGAGACATTTCACTGTATTGCATTGCATTGCATTGTTGTTGTTGTTGTTTTTTCTGTATTGTACTATACTGTATTATACTGAATTGCATTAAGTTACATTGTATCGTATGGTATGGGTTTCTAACGGTATTTAACTGGATTGCCTTAGAGAAAACGCTATTTGCTATTATCTTTTTAAGTTGATGCCTATCCTTGATGCCCATGATTGTCATTTTCGTTAATATCAGTGGCTGAAATCGAAGCACAGAAAAAGCATAATTCATCTCCAGAATTCTTTATCAGACTCATTGAGGAAGATAGGAAGAGACATCACGTTATACTTGAAAGTGCATGGGTGATTCAATCAGTCTTGTGAACCATGGCCTAGAACTTTGCTTACACAGAGTAGACGTTCAAGAACATAGTTCGGTGAACTAGACATGATTCTATTGCATGTATGCTATTATTGGGTGAGCTTGGGAAGACTATTTAATTAAATATTTCTGGAAGTGGGTCCCCTGATTACCTATAATTGAATCATCTGGGTGTTAGTTTAAATGTTACTACTTTTTTTAAAAAAAAAAGGTTTATTTTTTGTTTTTGAGAGAGAGAGAGAACACATGTGAGGGGGAGAGGGGCAGAGAGAGGATAGAAGATCTGAAGGGAGCTCTGTGCTGTGCTGACAGCAGAGAGCCCGACGCAGGGCTCGAACTCACGGACTGTGAGATCATGACCTGAGCTGAAGTCAGATGCTCCACTGACTGAGCCACCCAGGCACCCCAAGTGTTTCTTAAGCTACCTTAGACCTCATACACCAGCACCCTTGTGAGGTGATGGTGGCATTAGCGGAGAATCTGCATTTTTTAAACATTTTTTTAATGTTTATTTTTATTTTTGACAGAGAGAGAGAGAGAGAGAGAGAGACAGACAGACCATGAGTGGTGGAGGGGCAGAGAGAGAGGGAGACACAGAATCCGAAGCAGGCTCCAGGTGCTCACCTGTCAGCACAGAGCCCCATGGGGGGGGGGGGGCTGGAACTCACAGACCGCGAGGTCATGACCTGAGCCAAAGTCGGAAGCTCAACCGACTGAGCCACCCAGGCGCCCCTAATCTGAGTTTTGAATAAGCGTCTTATGTGTGTATTAAAGTTTCACAACCAGTGGCTTAATCTCCTGCTGGTCTTGGTTTTCTCCCTTTCTTCATCTGAGGGACTAATGAAGAAACTAAATCAATTCTTCGGTACCGGTGCGTCTGTGGAGTCATCACCATTTGCCAGGGGCGGGAGATGTCAGTTCTCATAGTCACAGAAGCAAAGCTCAGCAGGAAGAGTGAGACTGAGCTTATTTCCATCCGCCGCTTCCAGTGCCTCAGCCACTGGCAGCATCCCTGGATGTGAAGCAAGGGAGCCTGGATCTGGGCACAGCAGACAAATCCAGCTGGGGAAAAGAGGAGCAGCAAACAGACATCAAATCTGTATTTCAAAGTCTGATCCCTGAGCCAGCCAGGAACTTGCTAAAAAATGCAAGTTCTCAGGTTTCACCAAGGACTGAGTCAGAAGCCCGGGGACTGGGGTCTCGTAGTCTGTGTTCTGACAAGTCCTTGGGTGATTCTGAAGCGCACTGAAGTTTGACAGCCAATGCACTGCCTCTCTGCAGTGCTCCAGGGACAGCAGAACCTGAACAACTTGAGTCACTGTCCTGATTCCCGATGGCCCACGGCTTTTGGGTGGACAGTGCTGCAAGGTTGGACCTCTCCTTCGTGAACCAAACAGGCTCTTTAGTAAAAAAGATTTTCCTTCCTGGAAAACTGCCCAGACCCTGACATAATTATTAAAAACACCTGTATACACATAAATGCTCATTTAGACTGATGCCACTTTGAAGCAGAAGAAAGGAAGATATTTTGTCAATGGCTTCCATGCAACTAAACAAGAAGAAAAGGGCTCCGCTTTGTCAAGACTCAAGGGAAATAGTCCTTTTAAAATTCTCTATTGGAGCATATTGCCTATTAGGCTAAAAGTTTCCCCCAAAATATAGTATTCTCCTGAGATGTTCAAGTTTATAGATGGGAATACTACTCAACTTTATGTCTTAAGGCCTCAAGAAGGGCTTCAGTATATGTTTGGTAAACTGCAAAATAATCCACCATCACCAGAAGGACACTCCCTTCTTTAATAGAGGGCCCAATACTATAAGGACTTATTAAAATTTGGCACCATGTCTTTTACCTAATAATGTAGTCTAAAGTAAATATATTGGGGTACCTGGGTGGCTCAGTCGGTTGAGCGTCCGACTTCGGCTCAGGTCATGGTCTGACAGTTCATGGGTTCGAGTCCCGTGTTGGGCTCTGTGCTGACAGCTCAGATCCTGGAGCCTGCTTCTGATTCTGTGTTTCCCTCTCTCTTTCTGCCCCTTCCCCACTCCTGCTCTGTCTCTCAAAAATGAATAAACGTTAAAAAAAATTTAAAGTAAATATAATTATCAGCATATTCATTCATGTGTCAATTTTAATCTGCCAACAAATATTTGTTAGTGTCTACTGTGTTCCAGGCACAATTAGAACCACTAAGATTACAGCAGTGAACAAAAGAGATGAAAATCCCTGTCCTCATGAGGATTATATTCAAGTGAAAGAAGATTAACAATACACAAACAGAAAAATGAAAATCAGTAAGTGCTGTAGAAAAAATAATGCAGGGAAGGGAGACAGGTGGTGCTGGGTGGGGGTGGGGTTGCAATTTTAAGTGGTTAAAGAAGGAATCTCTAGGATGGTGACTATTCAGCATGCTGTGTCTCCTCTGGGGAAAGATAGGTCAGGTAGAGGGAACAGTGATTGCAAATACACTGAGGGACCACCAGGAGGCCAATGTCACTAAACAAAAACAAAAAATAAAAAACAAAAAACCTGAGCAGTGTGGAGAGGACAGGAAAATGGCCAGTTGTGTCATGGAGAGCCAGACTGCACAGAGCCTTGAGAGACATTTGCAGGACTTTTACTCTGAGTGAAATAAGGAGTCAGTTGAGCTTTTTAAAACAGCATGAATGGTATGATCTAAAATACGTGCTCTATGAGGACCACTTTGGCTATGGTGCTAAGAATAGGCTATGTGGGAGAAGCAGAATGAAAGCAAGAGAACAATTATTAGGTTTTCCAAAATTCATGAGTGAGACAATAATGCCTCCGACCAGATGATAAGAAGAGGTGCTAATAGTTGGAACATTCTATATATATTCTGGAGATAGAACAAATAGGACTTGCCCATTGCCTGGATGATGGAAGAGAGACGTTGGGGCTATGTCTGTATTTTATGGTTTGAATAATTGGAAGGATAGATTTTTCATTTACTGAAGATTGAGAAATTGCAGTTGGGGTGGGTGCCGAGCAGGAGTTGGCTTCCAGACATTAGATTTGAGATGCCTATTGAAAATCCAGGTGGAGACGTTGAGTTGGCATTTGGAAAGAAGATGTGGTATATATACACGATGGAATATTCATCAGCTTTCAAAAAGAATGAAATCTTGCCATTTTCAATGACGTGGATGGAGCTAGAATGTATTATGCTAAGCAATATAAGTCAAAGAAAGACAAATACCATATGATTTCATTCATATGTGGAATTTAAGAAACAAAACAGATGATCATATGGGAAGGGGGGGAAAGAGAAGAGAGGGAAACAAACCACAAAAGATTATTAATGATAGAGAACAAACTATGGGTTGACAGAGGGAGATGGGTAGGAGATGGGCTAGATGGCTGATGGGTACTAAGGAGGGCACTTGCGGTGATGAGGACTGGGTATTGTATGTAAGTGATGAAACGCTGAATTCTAATCCTGAAACCAATGTTGCACTTTATGTTAACTAACTAAAATTTAAATTAAAAAAAAAGTCTGTAGTGGAGGGGCAGATTTAGGCTAGAGATATAACGTTAGAAGTCAGCCATATATGTAGACAACAGTTGTCATGAGAAGAAAAGAACAGTTTTATAAAACCAGCTTATAACTTATGCAAGGTTGTTCAGAGCCACTCTATTCATAATTGTTTAAAAGTGGAAATAGTTCAGGTGTCCAGTAGTAGGAGAATGGATAAACAACCTGGATATACAACAGTATATATACTGTAATATCACTCAGTCATGAAAAGGAACATGCTTCTGAAAAACGGCAACTACCTGAATGAAACTTACAGAAATGATAATAGGTAAAAGAAGTTAGACACGAAAACTACACACTGTGTGATTCCATCCACGTGGAATAGGCAAAACTAATGTGTATGGGAAAAAATCAGAACAGCAGTTGCCTCTGAAGGGTTACCTCTGCAGGAATCAACTGGGAAGGCAAATGAGAGAACTTTCTGATATGACGGTAACTTCTGTTTCTTGATAAAGGATTGGGTCGCATTGGTATATGCATTCATCAAAACTCATCCAATGGAATATTTAAGATATGCTCATTTCACTGTATGTAAGTTACATCTCAAAAAGAAGCAATATTTGTTCATATGCAAGTATTGAACTCTAGCTAATAAAAATGATATGCATACAAAGTTTAGGAGTAAAACAAACTGATTTCTATAATTTACTTGGAAATATGTTTTTAAAGATATGATCATAAAGAATGGATGGATGGATACATTGATATACAATTTTAAAAACAAGTATAATAAAGTGTTAATTGCAGAATTTATGTGGTGAATATTTAGGTATTTGTTGTAAATTCTACTCTACATTAAAAATTTATTATGAAAATTTTGAAATTGAAAACTATGAAATTACTGAAAAAAAATCAGACTACTATAGGTTCAACGCATTCGTTGGTTACTTTTATACCCTTCAACTTCCATCTGAACTTAGTAGAGTGTAAGTCCCATGGGAGCACAGGGTCTGTCTTCCTACATGCTTCTCTGTGACGGACACTTGTCACAGTGCATTGGGACACTCCCAATGTATATATATTTGATTGTGATTGACTCAGTGGCTCAGTCACAAGGTAGTCTCAATTTATCTACTGAACTGGGAGACAGAGCCACAGTTAACTTAATGGGGGTTGTACTGGGAGAGAAGAATTTGTCAATAAATTTGAGGAAATACAGGAAAAGAGAAAAAGACTTCACTCTTCAGGACGTCTTTTTAAAATGTGTTTATTTATTTTGAAACAGAGAGAGAGAGAGAGAGAGAGAGAGAGAGAGAGAGAGAATCCCAAGCAGGCTCCACACTGCCAGCATGGAGCCCAATGCAGGGCTTGGACCCACAAACCACAAGATCACAAACCTGAGCCAAAATCAAGAGTTGGATGCTTTTTCAGCTGAACTATCCAGGTGCCCTTCATTTTTTTTTTTAATGTTTATTTTTGAGAGAAAGAGACAGAGCATGAGTGGCAGAGGGGCAGAGAGAGAGGGAGACACAGAACTGGAAGCAGACTCTAGGCTCTGAGCTTTCAGCACAGAGCCCGACGCGGGGCTTGAAACCATGAGCAGTGAGATCAGGACCTGAGCCAAAGTCAGGTGCTTAATCGACTGAGCCACCCAGGTGCCCCATGTGCCCTTCATTTTTCAGGACATTTTAAATACCTCTCCCACTCTCTTATGTTTTGGGGCTCCAAGGAGAAGTTGGATGTAATTCTTCTCTTTGCCCTTCTATAGGTAAGAGGTTTTTTCCTTTGGCTTCATTTAATAGTTTTAGTTATTTTCTGCAATTTAAATACTAATTTTGGCATTTATCCTGCTTGGTGTTCTCTGAGCTTCCTGGCTGTGTGTTTTGGTGTCTGACATTAATTTGGGGGAAATTTTCAATCATTCTTGCTTCAAATATAGCTCCTGATTTTCTGTCCCTTTCTTCTTCTTGGGGTATTCGCATTATGCATACTTGCCCCACCGTTCTTAGATATCCCATTCTGTCTTTTTCAGCCTTTTTTTTTCTCTTTGTTTTTCCGTTTGGGATGTTTCTACTGACCCATCCGCAAGCTCAGAGTTTCTTCCTCAGTCATGTACAGTTTACCTACAAGCCCATCCAAGGCTTTCTTCATTTCTCTTACAGTGTGTTGGATCCCCAGCATTTCTTTTTTATTCTTTCTTACAATTCCCACCTCTCTGCTTACATGGCCCTTCTGCTCTTGCAATGTTGCCTACTCGGCATATTAGTTATATGAGTTTTACCTCCAAGAGCTCTACCAGGTCCTCACATTAATCATAGTCTTAAAAATTTTGTGAGGTTAAACTCACATAAGTGACCCCTCCACCACCAATAATGGATCCCCCTGGAGTTTCTTTAATGTTTATTTATTTTTTGGGGGGAGGGGCAGAGAGAGAGGGGGGACAGAAGATGCAAAGCAGGCTCTGCACTACCTGACGCTGGGCTCAAACTCATGGACTGTGAAATCATGACTTGAGCCCAAGTTGGACATTCAATGGACGGCCGGAACCTACCCAGGCGTGCCCCCCACCCCTTGTCCCACATGGAGTTTTTAACTCTCTGACTTGTCCACAGGAGCCTCCAGCAATTCAGCAATTTCAGGTCAGGTTTTCTTACCCCCGGCACTGGTTGCCTGGACTTTTCTGCTCCTGTGTTTCTCTTCTGGTGAGTTGTGATTCTCTACGGTTACCTGTTTTCTGGAGAGCAGTTGGCCCCGCTAATCCCCCTCTCTTACGGATTTAAAAATTTTTGGTCAGTTCAGGTTTTTACTTGTTGTTGGCAGAATGGTGACATCTAAGCTCCTTACATTCCAGACAAGAAACCAGAAGTCTCTCCCTTTGTTCCTGAGATTTGCAAGTGAGGCAGAGAAAGAGAGGCAGCCTTCAGAGGGAGGATTCTCTGAGGCCTGGACCTGAACAGTAGAATTTAGGCTAGTGGCAGGGGGGCGGACATGGAGCAGGAAGCCTCTCCTCCTAGATGTATTCACCACTTTGGCCCCTCCAGATGTGACATTTTGGGAAGCCTCAGGATAAAACACTCAGGCTTGGGCATCAGCCTTGGTCCCAGCAGAAATGCAATGGCAGTGAAAGGGGTGTGGCTTCAAATGGTTGCAGCCAGGGGTCAAGGAGAAATCTAATCTTCCCCAAGCCTGGGGAAATCTAGAAGCCCTTACTTAGAAGGGATTTTGTTGGGGCTGAGTTCTGGCGCCCTTGAGTTAGAGAACAAATGGCCGTGAAATACGGGGTTTACCATTTACCCCATGTTGAGCCACATTTCACCCCCTTGGGAGTGTCCACATCTCCTCTTACAGCGGTTTCTGGGTTCAGTCAAATGATTAGAGCAAAGACAGTCAGGAATATGGTGACTCTTTGGTGACAGCAAAGAAAATGTGTTCAAATTTGCAATGCAACAAGCCATAAATAGGTCAGATACAGTTGACCGTTGAACAAAGCGGGGGTTAGAGACACCAACCCCTGCATGTTTGAAAATCCTTGTATCACTTTTGACTCCCCCAGAACTTAACTACCAATAGTCCACTGTTGACCAGAAGCCATACCAATAACATGAACAGTCAGTTAACACATTTTGTAAACTACATGTATTATATACTGTAAACTTACAATAAGCTGGAGGAAAGAAAATGCCATTGAGAAAATCATAAGGCAGAAAAAAAATGTTCATAGTACTGGACTGTATTTATTGAAAAAATCACGCCTCTAATTGGACCCACATATGTCAAACCTGTCCTGTTCAAGGGTCAACTATAGTAACACGTGTAAAAGGGGAAACTGGTGATTTGTGGCCCGGAACTGCAGTTTCAACATCGGGAGTTCAACATCATGGGTTCCTGTGGCTTCAAGTTCCCCAACTGTAGAAAATAATGTCAACAAAACCAGACTCAAAGTGAGAGATGGACAGGAACCAGGGAACCCTCTGGCTATAAAACTGCAATGGAAATGTGAGCCCCTAAGTTTCAGGTTCCAGGGATCTGTACCCACAGGAGCTTGAGGCTAAAAAAGCCAGTCCACTGCTTCGGATGACAGCTGATGTGGAATTTGGAAAGGAGGTGCTGATGTGTTAGTCCCTTCTTGTGCAACTGAAGCCCAGAAACACACCCTGAGTCCTGGTCGCAGGACTTTGGTCTGGATGCAAGATGCTTAACTGCCTGCAAGTGGAACAAGCTTCTTAACTCCCTTCCCTGCCTTCTATCTTCTTTTGATTTTTCCCAGGCCTTAATTTTGCTGGGGCGGATGCCAGGGGATGGGGCAGCCAGTAGGATTGACGTGCTTGATGTTGACACATGAAATTAGGAAGCGGAAGAAGAGCTACTCAAACAGTAATCTTCCCCCCTCCTTGCTACCTCATGCACTGGCTATCATGAAGCAACACTAGTCCCTAGAAAGATGCTGTGGGGATTAAAACATTCTTCCTCTTGTCTACTGCCTTTGATAGCTATGGTATTGAACACTCATTAACGCCAAAGCTCTTTTAATTGTATAAAGCACCCTAAGAAGATTATACACAGCTTGACATCAAGATTATCAAAACCTCGTGTGTGTATTTATCTTTATATTTATATGTGTATATGAGTACACGTGTGTATATGTTGGAAGGGGGAGGCGCAAAAACTGACAACTACTTTGGGCGTCAAATTAATCGCTAACATTATTTACCATAGCCAAGATATGGAAACAACTTAAGCTCATAGATGGATGATCGCATAAACAAGTTGCAGTATATATACAAACGAGGAGATTCTGCCATTTGCGATAACGTGGATGGACTCTGAGGGTGTTAAGCTAAATGAAAAAAGAGAGAGAAAGACACATACTAGGTGATCTCACTTCTATGTAGAATCTAAAAACAAACAAAACCAAAGTCACAGAAATTGGGATAAGATTAGCAGTTACTAGAGGTGAGGCATAGGGGGAGTTTGGAGGAATAGAAGGAAGGTGGTATAACCTCCAGTTATACAATAAATAGGTACTAGGGATATAAACGTACAACATGGTGACCATAGCTAACACTGCTTCGGGAGATATAGATCTATCTATCTATCTGAAAACAAGAGAGTAAATCCTAAGAGTTCTTATCTCAAGAAAAAAATCTTTTCTTTTTTGCTTTCTCTTTTTATTGTTTTCTATAAGAGATGATGGATGCTGACTATATATGGTAGTTATTTCGCAATATATGTAAGTGATACATAGGTAATGTATGTAAACATTGTATTGTGCACCTTAAGCATATACAGCATTCCATGTGACCTATATCTCAATAAAACTGGGGGGAAAAGTTATTCTGTGCCAAAAGCTCTCCTAAAGGTTTTTCCCATTCACTGTGTTTACTCATTTTATCCTGACAACAACTTTGTGAAACAGGTATTACTATTTTCATCAGTATTCCGTTTCTAGGGATGGGGAGGCTAAGATTGCAGAGACATCAGGAATGGAGAGGAATTTGGATCTAGGCTGTTAGTGCTACCATTCCTGGACTGCAGGTGCTCTCTTCCTGGGGGCCTGCACCTCTAGCAATTTCTGAGTGACGTCTTTCAGGTTTTCTATGTAGAGTATCATGGCATCTGCAGATCGTGAGAGTTTGACTTCTTCCTTGCTGATTTGGATGCCTTTTATTTCCTTTTGTTGTCTGATTGCTGAGGATTGTACTATATTAAATAACAGTGGTATGAGTTGATATCACTCTCTTGTTTCTGACTGTAGAGGAAAAGTTCTCAGTTTCCCTCCATTGAGGCTGATATTAGCTGTGGATTTTCCATTTAAAGTCTTTCTTTTGTTGAGGTGTAGTCCCTCTAAAACTACTCTGTTGAGGGTTTTCATCATGAATGAATGTTGTACTTTGTGAAATGCTTTTTCTGCATCTATTGAAACGATCATATGCTTCTTATCCTTTATTTTATTAATGTGGTTTATCACATTGATTGATTTGTGAATATTGAACCTTTTGCAACCCAGGAATAAATCCCCCTTGATCGTGGTGAATGATTTTCTTTAATGTATTGTTGGATTAGGTTTGCTAGTATTTTATTGAGACTATCTGCATCCATGTTCATCACAGATATTGGCTTGTAGTTCTCTTTTTTAGTGGGGCTTTTTCTGGTTTTGGTATCGGTAATACTGGCCTCATAGGATGAATTTGGAAGTTTTCCTTCCTTTTCTGTTCTTTGGAATAGTTTGAGAAGAATAGGTACTAACTCTTCTTTAAATGTTTGGTAGAATTTACCTGTGAAGCCATCTGGTCCTGGACTTTTGTTGGCTGAGAGTTTTCGTTTTGTGTTGTTTTTACTGGTTCAATTTCTTTGCTGGTTATCAGTCTGTTCAAGTTTTCTATTTCTTCCTGTTTCAGTTTCAGTGGTTTACTTGTTTCTAGGAATTTATCCATTTCTCCTCGATGATCCAGCAATTGAGCTACTAGGCATTTGCCCAAAGAACACAAAAATACTCATTCAAAGGTATACATGCACCTCAGTGTTTACAGCAGCATTACCAACCATAGCCAAATTATGGAAACAGCTCAAGTGTCCTTTGATCAGTGGATAAAGATGTGGGATATTTATAGAATGGAATATTACTCAACCATCAAAAGAATAAAATCCTGCCATTTGCAATCACGTGGATGGAGCGAGCGAGTATTCTGCTAAACAAAATAAGTCAGTCAGAAAAAGACAAATACCATATGATTTCACCTGTATGTGGAATTTAAGAAACAAACAAAAAATGGCCATAGGGGGAAAAAAGAGAGAGAGAGAGGCCAATCAGGAAAGAGACTCTTAATTACAGAATACAAACTGATGGTTACCAGAGGGGAGGTGCGGTGGGGGGAGGGTGTTAAACAGGTGATGAGGATTAAGGAGGACACTTGTGATGAGCCCCGGGTATTGCATGGAAGTGTAGAATCACTACATTGTACACTTGAAACTAATATTACACCGTATGTTAACTCACTGGAATTTAAATAAAACCTTAAGGGAACCTGGGTGGCTCAGTTGGTTAAGCATCTGATTCTTGATTTTAGCTCAGGTTGTGATCTCACTGTTCATGGGTTTGAGCGTTGACAGCATGGAGCCTGCTTGAGATCCTCTCTTCTCTCTCTCTCTCTTTCTCTCTCTCTCTCTCAAAAAGAAATAAATAAACTTTTAAAGAAGGACTTACAAAAATTCATTATATAAAACGTAAAACACAAACAAACAACTAAATAATACTGCATCCTCAAGGCTACCTAATTCTGCAATTCAATTTAATTCTCTGATACCGCTAAAAGAGCTTTTTCTGCAGTAGCTTCCTTGTTCAGATCTTTGCTTACAGGTACACATTGGGGGCTGGGACCTTTGCCTGTGGGATAGAAAAATGACAGATTACGGGAATGGAATGTTACATTTCAAGACAGTCTAGGGAGAAAAAAAAAGATTTATAGCATTGGGTTTCTTTGACCTCTTCCTTCCTTTCAACAATGGTCACCCGACATTCCTTCTCTCATTGACAGGCATCTACATAGTCCAAGACCAAAAGAAAATACCACACTTCTCCCCAAACTGTAAGTCTTCTGGGCATTGCAGGCACCGGGATGAGTGTATCTGCCAGGTTGGTCGTAAAGGGTGAGCACAACTGAAATGTTAGAGAAGTTGATCAAATGTTACACAATTGAAAAAACTCTTCATCTCTGCAACAATTACGTAATTGTAATTGTAGCCACAATTTAATGAATAGCCACCATTGGCTGGGCATCTCACATGCTCTCACTAACCCATAAGACAACCTTATGTGTTATTATTCTCAGTTTACAGACAATGAAGCTGGAGCTTCTGATTCCCTCCTCCGGCTATCTTCACTCCAGCTACCCTGAATTTTTTTCAGTCTTTTAATTTTCCCTGCTCTTTTCCGCCAAAGATCTTTTGCATAGGCTGCTCCTTCTGATTGGATGCCATTTCCTCCACCCTGTGACTTATAATGCAGTTTAGAACTTATCTCAGAGTATAATCATATATTCATTAGTGTCATTTTTAAAGAATGTCTATCTCCCTCTTGATACTGTGAGGTCCATAAGAGTGGGGATTATAGATGCCTTTGCTCATTATCATGTCATAAGAAATTAGTACAATGCCAGGGACATGGTAGGCACTCAGTACTACAGGTTGCATTAATTAATTTGCCCAAATTCACAGGGCTAAGAGTCAAACCAACTTCTTCCTGGCTCCAAAGCCTGAACCGTCTCTATCGGTGCTGTGCTGCCTCCAACATTTTCATGGCACTGTAGGAAAATAAATTGGCCTTTAATGAATAACCTACATAGAGATTCCATGGAAATGGAGCCCGGCAGAGCACAGCACAACCACAGTTGCAAAATGTGGGTGTTCGTATGAATAACATTGCAGATGCTTTCAGCTTTTGAATTTGCGGGGACTTCTCCACCTCTCTTCTGTCATAGTTGTCTGTCCATCCAACTATAGAAACCACTCTTCCTACCCTCTGCCCAACGCACCCTGAATTTCAGTGGCTGCCAGTCCATGTACTCGCTTCGGTGAGTAGATGGACAGATAGATACATGTGATATAGGTACAGATGATACAGATTTGTACGCATGTCTCTCCTTTTGGAAAGGATTAAAACGGATGTTTGAATCACAGTGGAAAAATAAAACCTTCAAACTATGAATTTTTTTTCTAAAATTGTTTTTCAGTATTCACAATCTACTTTCATTTTCCCTTTAGTTCCATCTCTCAGTTCTAATGCTGCACTTCAGTCTTGGAAGTGTCGGTTTCTTGCTTTAGAGATCTTTGCCCTTTCCTGCTTGGGTCTCAGCAAACAGCAATACAGTTTTCACTTACTAAGCAACGATTACATGTAAGGTACATAGCACTTCACCTGCATGGCCTTGTACAGTAGGACTCCCAAGGTCTCTGTCAAGCTTCTCATTGTACAGAGTAGGAAACTAGGGCTCCAAAAAGTGGAGTAACTTCTCATGGTCACACAACCAGTACGGAGCACAAGCAGAATTCAAATCACATCTGATACCAATGTCTTCCTGTTCTTTCTGCCACACTGAAAAAAATAGGACATTTGAACCCAATTTAAAAGAAGTAATAAAGTCAGTCATCTCAAAGGCAGGGGCTGCTTGAACCATATGAAAACAGTAAGGGCAGATGACAAGCTACACTTACCTTTCCCTTCATTGTCTCAAGCTTTCTCTCCCCGCTTGCTTCCCATCTACACTTGCTCCTGCATAAAGGAAACTAGGAGTGCTTGACTGGTCAATTGGAAATGTCTAAGAAACTAATTCTATATTCGAATTAAGAAAGATAAAAGATTCAGGGGTGCCTGGTGGCTCAGTTGGTGAAGTGCCCGACTCTTGATTTTGGCTCAGGTCATGATCTCACATGAAATCAAACCCTTCATTGGGCTGACATGAGCAGAGCCTGCTTAGGATGCTCTCTCCCTCCCTCTCTCTCTGCCCCTCCCCTGCTCATGTGCTTGTGCATTCTCCCTCTCTCAAACATAAATAAATAAATAAATAAATAAATAAATAAATAATAGAAAAAGAGAAAGTAAATATCATGTACCTTCTTCATAACAAGTGCTTTACAAACATTGACCCATTTACAACAATGCAAAGAACACTATTCACATTTTGTAGATGAGGGACACTTGGACAGGTTAAGAAACTAAAGCTCATCATTTCCTTGTGAGTCATTTCTGTTCCCTTTATAAACTTTTTCTGGCCAATTTCCTCCACATTCATATTTCAATCACCAGCTAAATGCTGATTACTCCCCAAATGTACTATTCTAGGTCCCACGCATCTCTTTGTTCCCAACCAACAATTCTCAACTTTTTTAGTTACTTGAAATCTCTTTACATTTTCCACATCATTGACAACCCCAAAGAATTTTGCTTACATAGATTATATTTATAGATGTTTACTGTGTTAGAAATTAAAACTGAGAAAAAAATCAATTTACCTGTTAATTTATTTAAAAATATAAATTCACTACATGTCAATTCTATGTTATCAAAAATGGCTATATTTTCCCAAACAAACAAACAAAAAATGTACTGAAGAAAATGTCACTGTTTTGTAGTTGGCAAATCTCTTTTCTATCTAACTTAATAGAAATAAGTCTTTTTTTTTCAGTCTTTTTTTCAGTCTTTCAATTTTCAGTCATTAAATTTTAATTTATGTGTCTGCATTTAATTCTCCTATCTGTTTCTGCATTTAACCTGCTACGATATTGACAAAAACTGGCATCATACGCATATATAGTTAGAAAGAGGAGTATTTTAATAGCCCCTCCTTTTTATTCTAAGTAATAAACAGACACTACCCAGAAGATACATAATTACATTACTAAAGTGTTTAACCTTGCTCCACCAGTATGTTGTGAATTACTTGATGTCACAGGAATTTGTCCCGGGAAGGATGCAAACAGGATATGCTCCAGGAGCTACTTACAGTGGGTGTAGCCAACATAAGCTCAACGACGTCCTGTTTTCTGAAACTATACAAGCACCTATGCCTAAGATATATGACCATATGTAACTAGAGTTATCAGGAGATAGAAAAACAGTTGTGAGAGTTTGAGAACTTTTTTAAAATTAGTTAATTTATTTTGAGAAAGAGAGAGAGAGAGAGAATCCCAAGCAGGTTCCGTGCTGTCAGCACGGAGCCCAATGTGGGGTTCTATCTCACGAACTGTGAGATCACAACCTGAACTGAAATCAAGAGTCGGGCGCGTAACTGACTTAGCCACCCAGGTGCCCCAGAGTATGAGAACTTTTAAATGAAAAACTAAAAGAGAAAAAACAAACAAACAAACAAAAAACATACACACATTTAGTTACTTCTACATGTGACTGCTGTGTCAAGTGTGTGTTATAAGCAACAGGGTGGTTTCGATATATGCGAGATGATGGGAGCTATCCAAAGTGTGGTCCCTTAGCAATAATACAGACAGGGGTCAAGAACACATCACTCACAGTCTGAATAAATGAGAACTGTGTTACTAATTTAACATTCATATGTCCCTGATTTCCTAGCAAATTCCTTTTTTTTTTTTTAATATGGAATGTTTCATGATTTTGTGTGTCATCCTTGCATAGGGGCCATGCTAATCTTCTCTGTATCATTCCAATCCTAGCAAATTCCTAAATCCATGGATTCTGCCCAGAAAGCAGACCAAATGTTACGGTTTTTCTTTCGAAATATGGTCACTATTACAATACACCATTAAAGAATGTCCAGGCTGTGACTTGACTTTCAGTATCATTCCACTGCTTATACGGAGATGTAAGAACATTGACCTTAACTGCTTATATGGTGTTATTATTATTATTACTATTGCTGTTGTTTTATTCATCTTTTTCCAAAACTGGAACAGTGTGAAGTTGTGTGCATACGCTGCGGGGAGAAGGAATGAAGAAACAGAATGATATACAAATCAAATTGACTAACTGCCATATTTAGGAAAAAAGCAATCACTGTCACCTTCTATTGGATGTCTTTATGCTTATACACAATTACCAATATTAAAAGGCAGTAACATTTGGAGTGGGAGAATGATGACTGCTTATTCCATTTGAAAAGGACTCTCCATTCCTTTAAAGAGTCCATTTATGGGGCATCTGGGTGGCTCAGTCAGTTAAGCATTCAACTTCTGCTCAGGTCATGATCTCATGGTTTGTGGGTTCAAGTGCCATGCTGACAGCTCAGAGCTTGGAGCCTGCTTTGCGTTCTGTGGCTCCCTCTTTCTCTGCCCTTCCCCCACTCACCCTCTGCCTCTGTCTCTGTCTCTCTCTCTCCCAAGAATAAATAAAAACCTTACAAAAATAAAATAAAAAAATAAAGAGTACATTTATCTGTTAAACAAAAATGTTGAGGCTCCCACCTCTTAAAATCTATCAAAACACCATCATGCTCTAGGTTTCTTTCTGTCACTGAATTTTGAAAGTGTGTGTGTTTTGAAATCTCTTCTCTCCTGTGGCAGAGAAGACTGAATGGAGTCCATGTCCATGTTGACAATTGTGGCTTCTTGAGGGAAGAGACTGTCTTGTGCATCTCTATGTGGCCATCTCTGCATCTGACTGGCACACAGCAGTTTTTGAATGACTGGGTAATTTGAATTCTTTCTACTTGCCATTACACTGTTGAAAAACAGTGTATATTGAAGGTGAGAAACTTTCTCTTAAAGAGGAAAAGTGCTTAGAAATAGAAATTATTTGGATCATTCTCAATATTATTTTTCATCGTTCAACTGCGTTGTGAACACAGTTGTGTGGCATTTATCCCCATCATGAAGACAAATCATAGCCTGATTCAAAAGTTACTGTTCAGCCCTGCAATGCAACAACAGAAGGTGAGCCTTTCTAAAAATTCATCAACTATGGGGCACCCAGTGGCTCAGCCGGTTAAGCATCTGACTTCAACTCAGGTCATGATCTCACGGTTCATGAGTTCGAGCCCCATGTCAGGCTCTGTGCTGGCAGCTCAGAGTCTGGAGCCTGTTTTGAATTCTGTGTCTCCCTCTCTCTCTTCCCCTCCCCCACTCATTCCCTGTCTCTCTCTGTCTCTCAAAAATGAATAAACATTAAAAAAATTGTTTTAATTCATCAACTATGTAAAAGTTTTTAAATGACCCAATCATCAAAAACAGCATGGCTTTAATTAAACTTTGGGGAGAATTTTAAAAGGGAATTTCTCCTCCCTTATCTTATTTTTCTCAACAAAGAAAAATTTTTATTTTTTTAAATCAAAGTTCGAAAGCCTTTGTTTTCATAGGAAATAAATTACATGTTCCTTAATCTAAATAGGAAATGATGGTTTACTCCTCAAGTTCAAGACAAATGTCAGGATTTTTCCCAGAGAATTAACATTATCATTGTTGTAATTTACTAAGATCTTGAATATAAAAATTCCCAATTGTAAAATATATTTATTTTAAGCATTACATATTGGAAAAGTAATTTACCATGTTGCCTCATTATGAATGGCTGGCTTCCTTAATAATGCAATCCAGTTTGGTTTTTACTGGGAGTCCCGTCAATGTTTGGAGTTGTCCTGCTTCATTTTTTTTATTTCACTTAGTGCCTAGCATAGGCCTCAAGTACAGCTTCAGATACAATATGAGGTGTGAGACCATGAAACAAACTGATAAGAATGGCCCACAGCAATGGGGTCACACAGTATTAGAATCAGGTAATTTATTGTTCTTTGTGTATTTTCCTCAAGTTACAATCATCTCTAAATATTTTTCAGGAGTGATTTAGTGGTCTGTGGAAATGACCTAACCTAATGATAACCCACATCTCTTTTTTTCCTCCTTTTCTGTTCTATTGCTATGGGTCATTGTATTCCTGCAACAGAATTGTAGTAGAAACACAACATAATCTAAGTATTTCTTCCGACTTTCAATTAATGATATATTGGCATGCATGCATGTTTGTATTTGTGTATATGACAAAACACACCAGATGTATTCATTAGATTGTACTCTAAAACAAACCACCTCAAAACATAGTGGCTTAGCACAACCACCGTTGAAATAGCTCATAGTTCTATGGGTTGGCGATGTGGGCTGGGCTCAGCTGGATGGTGTTTCTGCTGTTCTCAGCTGGACTCATTTCTGGGTCTTTAGTCAGCTGCAGATTAGCTTAGTGGTTCTGCCTTTAGGCTGTCAGCTATGGTAATGGAGCTACTGGGCCAAGGGTCTCTCCTCATCCTACAGGCTAGCCCAGCCTTGTTCATATGGTGGTTCTGACTTGAAGAGCCCAACAAAGCTTAATCAACAGAGTAACTCCCATGGCCCAGCTGATTTTCAACTTTCTGCTTATATCACTTGGTACTGACCCGTTGACCAAAGCAAGTCACATGTCCAAACCCAGAACCAGTTTAGAAACATCCCTCCAAAGAATATAGGGAGGCATGAACAAAGCAGAGCTATTCCTGTAGTCAATCTAGCACTCACTTGAGTACCCTAAAAGAAGGTATTAACCAAGAAAACTATCTCCTCTTAGGAGCCTTTCTCCCCTAGACCTGAAGTCAATTGATAACATGGATGAACCTGCTGGCCTAGGAGAAATTGCCAGCAACAATGGTTAATGGTGAAATCACAAAATATAAACTAAATCATTATTATGCTTTAGTAAGCCGCTATTTATGGTATTATAAGGCTAGACTAATCGAGAACATTTGAGAAAAAAAATGATGATCAGATTGTACTTCCAGACATTAAGCTGTACCATAAAGTTAGAATAATAAGAAACTAATGCCAGTATAGCTACATAGATGAATGAAACGAAACGTAAATTCTAGACTTGTGTTAAAAATATATATATACCTTAATACTTGCTAAAAGTATCATTTCAAGTTGGGAAAAAAGTAGATTTGTATTTATATACTCAACATGTATTTATTAATCCACTATTATTTGTTCCTCTACCAGTGTTTCTTAAACTTCTGACATGGGCCTAGCATTGTTTTAGACACAGAAGACAGAGCCATGAACCCAGAGGTCAAAGTTCCCGTTTTCTTAGAGCTAAAGTTTTAATGAGAGGAGACATAAAATAAACAAATCACCCAAAACAATAAATACATGCTCAGTAATAAAACAGTAAAATGAATTCAGATGGTGATAATTGCCATTAGGACAATAAAATAGGGGACTGTGTTAGAGAAATTTTGGAGGCCTTATTAGGATATGATGGCCATGGAAGGCCTCTCTGAGGTGGTAACATATAAGAAAAACCAGAAAAATGAAACCAGCTGTGTTGAGAGCTGAGCTTTCTGGCAGAGACAATGATAAGAGCAAAGGAAATGAGGCCTGGTCTGTTTCAGGAACAAAAATCAAGCCAGAGCAGCAACTATAGAGTCAGGACCAGAGAAACAGAATCAATCAAGTAAAAGAAATAGGGAAGAATTTGGTCATGGGGGTCTCTGAGGCCATGGAAAGGAGTTCAGATTTAGATTTTACCCTGGATGTGGGGGTCAACCAGCAGAAAGGTTTTCAGCAAAGGAAATCAGAGGTAGTATTGTGATCTGATTTTTGTCTGTAGAAGATGTTGCTGGTTATGGGTGGAGAATGCACATAGTGAGACAAGAGTGAAGGCAACGACCAATTAGGAGGACATTGCAGTGTTTGAGGAAGAAGTGATCCTGGCCTAATTTAGGGGGTAGTGAAGATACAGAGACTAAGATACAACATCAGGACTTGCTGATTTACTGGGAGTGGATGAAGGGAAAGAAAGGAGTCAAAAGTGACTATTAAACATTTGGCCTGAGCAACCATGAGCCTGACAGTCACTGTGCTATATTTTGGGGATACAAGGGAGAATAAGACATAGTCCTTGCCTTGTGGAGTTTGTAATCTATATTATTTAATAAATGTTACTTGGTTAATAAACTACTAGTTTAGAAAAATTGTTAGATTTAAATATCACGGTTTTTCAGAAATATAGATCCATGGAACAGAGAACCAAGAAATGGACCCAAAAATGTATGGCCAACTAATCTTTGACAAGATAGGAAAGAATGTCCAATGGAAAAAAGGCAGTCTCTTCAAAAAATAGTGTTGGGAAAACTGGACAGTGACATACAGAAGAATGAAACTGGACCACTTTCTTACACCATACACAAAAATAAATTCAAAATGGAATAAAGACCTACATGTGAGACAGGAAACCATCAAAATCCTAGAGAAGAAAACTGGCAACAACCTCTTTGACCTTGACCACAGCAACTTCTTACTAGACATGTCTCTGGAGGCCAGGGAAACAAAAGCAAAAATGAACTATTGGGACCTCATGAAGATAAAAATCTTCTGCACAGTGAAGGAAACAATCAGCAAAACTAAACGGCAATGGGAGAAGTTATTTGCAAATGACATGTAAGGAAAGGGTTAGTATCCAAAATCCATAAAGAACTTATCAAACTCAACACCCAAAAAAACAAATAATCCAGTGAGGAAATTGGCAAAAGACATGAACAGACACTTTTCCAAAGAAGACATCCAGATGGCAAGCAGACACGTGAAAATATACTCAACATCACTCATCACTAGGGAAATACAAATCAAAACCACAATGAGATAGCACCTCGCATCTGTCAGAATGGCTAACATTAACAACTCAGGCAACAGCAGATGTTGGCGAGGATATGGAGAAAGGGGAATCCTCCCACACTGTTGGTGGCAATGCAAACTGGTGCAGCCACTCTGGAAAACAATATGGAGGCTCCTCAAGAAGTTAAAAATAGAACTAACCTATGACCCAGCAACTGTACTAGGTTTTTATCCAAAGGACACAAAAAATGCTGATTTGAAGGGGCACATGTACCCCAATGTGCATAACAGCACTGTCAACAATAGCCAAATTATGGAAAGAGCCCAAATGCTCATCAATTGATGAATGGATAAAGATATGGCATACATATACATGGTATATATATACAATGGAATATTACCCGGTGATAAAAAGGAATAAAATCTTGCCATTTGCAACAATGTGTATTATGCTAAGTGAAATAAGTCAGTCAGAGAAAGACAAATACCATATGATTTCACTCATATGTGGAATTTAGGAAACAAAACAGATGAAAATATGGGAAAGGAAGGAAAAAATAAAATAAGATAAAAACAGAGAGGAAGGCAAACCATGAGAGACTCTTAAATATAGAGAACAAACTGAGGGTTGCTGGAGGGGAGGTAGGGATAGGCTAAATGAGTGATGGGTATTAAGGAGGGCACTTGTTGGGATGAGCACTGGGTGTTACATGTAAATGATGAATCACTAAATTCTACTCCTGAAACCAAAAAATAAAAATAAATAAAAAGCACAGTTTTACATCACAAAGTCTAGACGTGTTGAATGTTAAATTTAATATATGAATAATATCTAAATAAATAAGCTAGAAGAAAATAAATATGCATACTATATACTTCAAGGGCAGGAAAGCTTTTTAACAGATATAACTGATAAAGAAAAATATTAATAGATTGAATACTGAAATTTTCAAACTTTTGAATGTAAAAACATCTACAATAAACAAAATTAAAAGGCAAGTAATACTTGTGAAATATATTCATAGCATATATGATGAAGAGTTGATGTGCCTAATAAATCAATATGGAAAAGATGAGCAAAGAATACAGTAAGTAAAATAAGCAAAAATACAGGGTAAATCTATAGAAGGAATTTAATCTTACAGAAAATCAATAATGTACATATTTAAAATAGGACTTGATTGGTAAATAAAAAATGAGAAGAATCTAGGAGTTATCCTAGGGGTATAAAGTTGACATTTTTTGGAAAGAAATTCTTTAAAAATACACAATTCCCTCTCAGTTGGCAATTTCATTTTTGGAAATGTATCTAAAAGGCATGATCACGGTTGTGTGCTGCTATATATAAACATTTACTGCAGTCTTGTTTACAGTAATATGAATTTTTCACAATAAAGAACTGATTAAATAATACTTTATATGGTGTAATATAGTGCAGCTAGTTAAAATCACATTGCAGGAAAAAAAACAACCGACTGACATATGGTAGATAGTTCATAATATGTTTTATGTGATAGAATCAGGTTATAAAACATCAAGCCAAAGTTAATTGCATTTTGGTAAATACCTGTAGAGAAACTACATCAATGAAGACTTACACCAAATTGTTTATATATTTGAGTGTTGGGATTGTAGGTGACTTTTCTTCTATATGTCTGTGATTTGCAACTTTCCACATTGCACATGTGTAACTATATATGTTTTATATTACAAAATAAAAAAATGTATATATTTATGGAAGGGTAAGTACTCAAAAATAAAATGAGTCACTGAGCCTCTAACTAAAGGTAACTAGTTGGAAACCAGAAGTCAGAATAAAGGCTTCAAGGATGCTTGTGATAAAAAATGCAAAACAGAGGTGCCCTGATACTGATAATAAGCAAATGATCCCCATAAGAGTGCAGGCAGTGAAGGTGAAGCATAAACTTAGACAAAGAAGTTCTGGAGTCTGGAGGCTAGAGACACTGTGGAGCCCGTTAGCCATCATTCAAAGGTCAGTCCATACAGCAGGGGATTATGGGGCCAACTAATCCAGTTAACACCCACAAATAATCCCAATTTACACTGACCTCATATAAGAGGTTATAGAAGCTTTGACTGTGATCTAATAAGCCACTTGCTTGATTCTGTTCAGTTTATTAAAATAACCCCCCAACGTGATAAAACTCATCATTCCTGACCTTCACACACAAGTTAAACAGATAAACTGTCTGACCTTTTGAACATACAGAATCCTTAAAACACTACATTGATCAAACAGGTAACCTGTGAATCTAGAAAAATGGTCTATGACTTTGACATTTGAATTCAAAGGACACCAGAGGTCACATGTGCCTACTGAACTCATTGTTGAATTATATTGAAATTCTTTTGAGGACTCTAAGATTTACACTTGTAAAATAACTTTTTTTAAAAATTATCAATAGTTGCTTTACATGGGAAACATAAATGAACAATGATACTAAAACGTGTGTGTGTGTATGTGCGTGTGTGTGTGTGTGTAAATAAAAGCACTTTGCATTTCCACAGTATCTGTCATTGGAGGGTCTCTAAGTCTTTGGTGCCCATTTTGAAATTGGAGGTACTGAGGAAAAGCAAAGTCCCCAAATTCCAGTCAGTAGCCTAATGACTAAATAACTCTTTAATTCCTCTTTTGTACTTCATTACAACAGTTTTTGAACGTTGATACTTACAAGATTCTTCTTTGGAACTTACAAAAAAAAAAAAAAATGTATCAGTGCCTGCGGTCTATCCAGACCTACAAGAGCAGAGGCTCACCGGTGCGGAGGCGCAAGGCGTGCAGGTTCGGCGAGTTACAGAAGTGGTTCTGGTGTGCCCTGAGGTGTGAGAACCACTAGTCTGGGTGAAAAGGTGCCGGCAGGGAAGGAGCTGGCAATAGAACAAGGAAAAGAAAACCTGAGACATTTCTAATTCAAAGCGAACATTTTTAAAAGAAGGACGTGTGAATAATGACATTCCTTCCCAGGTAGTGTCATTTCTTAGGGACCCTTCACCTATAATCTGGGCACAGAGTCGAGGTTAGAGTCAGTCCAATTCAGTGGGTAATGTCAATTCACTTCTCACGATGTGTGTCAGGGAGCAAGCAAAGGAGTGTTCCTATCAGCTGCCCCTAAGAAAGAAAGTAAACACTCCCAACATGCACTGAGGTAAAGGGAGTGGCTCAGGTTTCTTACACGTCCCTGCTCTGGAGAAAAGGGGTAATAATTAACGGCTCCTGGGGCTCGATGATCCTGCGGAGGGCACTGCCAGGTGCAGAGCTGAGCAGCACGGGGCATCGGGTCGCCCCTCCTCCACACTTGGCTCCGACCTCCAGGACAGGTGAGGGAGCCCTGCTTTTCCAAGGGACGCTCGGAATTGGTGAATCTGTGACTGAGCAGGGGAACAAACTCTCCGGAGCAAGTTCAGCTCAACAACTCAGGTAAAAAGCCTTCTCCTGGTAAAAAGCCTTCTCCTGGCATGAATAACAGGTGACATATGGGCCTGGGGAAAAGAACCCCTCTAATCCACCCCCCGCCCCAGGTCAGGTTGAGGACATGTTATTAGAAAGCGGCATCCACGGGCAGCCAAGTTGAATGTAGGCATGCATCAGACCAGTTGAAACTCAGACATTGCTTTTCCTTTTTGATTGTTTTCAGAATACCCTTTCCTGACGCAGGTAAGCATGTGGGGAGGAGGGAAAGGCAGGAACTTAAGTGTGGCCACTGAAGCCCTTCTCCCTTTCCTCAAGGGAAATAGCTCAAAGAGCGCTTTATCTGGAATTGCACTTAACCCTCACATCCCCCTTTCTCTTGAATCAGCGGACTTGAAAGGTCCTTTTAAGTGAGGGTTCCGCTAAACTTTCCGCTCAGAAACTACAGAGCTACAGAGATATATCCCTCCAAAACTTGAAAACGATTTCTGCTGCAATTTAAGAGTTCACCAAACAATGAATGAATGAATAAGCATAATTAAATGGGAGCCCATGAGTTAAGGATACAAGTTCTGAAGCAGGAGAGCCATAAGTTCAAATCCTGGCTTTGCCACTTATTAGTTTGTCCCGTAGCAAGTTACTTAACCTAGCCAAGCCTCAGTTTGTCACCTGTAAAACAAGCCCCATAACAGGATATGCCAATGGGGCTTTGATGGGAATTAAACACTTAGCAAGCATCCTATAAGTGGTACCTCCAGTTAGGATTAAGAAATTAGCAGCTCTGCCAAAAGGGCCAGATCAGGGAGGGTGAGCTAAGCTGGGGAGACCAGACAGTGTGGAGGTGGTAAAGCTTAACTGGTTTCCAGAGAATGGGTCTAGGACACATGAGCGGATGGCCAGTGGGCAAAGAGTTACAGCAATGAAATCATCTGGCTTCTTGCTCCTTTTCAAATAGTGTACATAGTGGCAAATTCAAAATTATCTGCTACTCAATCACTTTTGCTTTGGAAAAGTCACGTTCATTTTAACTGTTATTTCTAAGCAGAAAATATAATTTTGCAGTAGGAGACTTACACACAACCCCAGATTGTGCAACCTGTGACATTTAGTTTTATAAGACAGATAACCCTTGAATGACTTTGATAAAATAGACCATGGTAGCACCCATATTGGATTGTTTGTATTGAAGTGATATAGACTTTCATTTGTGTTTATGGACGAGAAGCACACAAGAACAATACCTGTGTTTGTTGGTCTTCACCTCTGAACTTAAATTACAGGGAAGTGACCTTTATGAAATTTTATTTAAAGGGCACTTTTGTTAATGTTGCTGTTAGTTTTATATTAATGTTGGTAATTTCAAGAAGGGAACAAACTTAGAAGTTGCAACTAGCAACGTATTTTCATTGATGACATTTTATATTTTCATTACATTAATATACATTTAAATGGTTTGCAGTTGATCCCAGCTTAATATCATCATTGTTTTGATGGATTCTTGTTTCAAACTGCAGATTTGAGATTCTCCAATGTACTTATAATTGGATATTCGCTAGAATTCTAAAGCCAACCAAACTGAGCTTTACTATGTTATTGTCCTCTGGGTCTTAATTGTGTTAGTGTTTATAGCTAAAAGCTTATAAAATATTCTAACCTATTTAGAATATAACTTTATGCCAAATAGATATGGTTGGAACTTCTTAAACCAAATTATTTGATTTAACATTTTGTAATGTTGTATGTTTAAACAAACAGTAACCCCAACTGAGATAAATCTACTTAACTGTACTTGAGATTAATATGAGATTAATTTATCTAACCACATAACTAGATTAAGTCTTCCTAGTTAAACTCTATTTTAGTGTACATATGTTCCTCTACTATCTCCAATATGAATAACATTTTAAGATATACTATTAAATGTATTGGTCCATCGAGAGAGAGAGAAATAACCAGCAATGACTAAGAAAAAATGAGCTTTCCCAATTATATGGAAGATAGTGTAACACATATGTAATATTTTTTAGCATGTAATTCAAAGTTTCATATTTGATACTTGTTTTCACTTTTCCTAAAATAAGAAGCACCCTATACTTTTCACTGAAATGGAAATCTAGTCCTAATAGTCAATTTACTTGTACAGATTCATTGAAGGTAGGGAATTTAGGATTTTTAGAGATACAGGAGCTTCCTATAAAAGTTTAGATTTGGGGGATGCCTGGGTGGTTCATTCGGTTAAGCATCTGACTCTTGGTTTCGGTGTAGGTCATGATCTCATGATTCATGGGATCGAGCCCCATGTTGGACTCCATGCTGACTGTGTGGAGCTTGCTTGGGATTCTTTCTCTCTCTCTGCCCCTCCTCAGCTTGCTCTCTCTCTCTCTCTCTTCCTCTCTCTCTCTCTCTCTCTCTCAAAAAAATAAACATTAAAAAACATTAAAAATAAATAAGATAAATGTTTACATTTTTATCTTGCCATTTGCAATGACATGGATGGAACTAGAGGGTATAATGCTAAATAAAATAAGTCCATCAGAGAAAGACAAATACCATGTGATTTCAGTCATATGTGGAATTTAAGAAACAAAACAAATGAGCAAAGGAAAAAAAAAATAGAGGGAGAAACCAAGAAACAGACTCTTAACTACAGAGGACAAACTGATGGTGACCAGAGGGGTGGGGGATGGTGGGATGGGGGAATCGGTGGTGGGGATGAAGGAGAGCACTTGTCATGATGAGCCCTGGGTGATGTATAGAAGTGGTGAATCACTATATTATACACCGGAAACTAATACTACACTGTATGTTAGCTAACTGGAATTATGATTTTTTTAAAGTTTAGATTAAAATTTTTTTTTCAAATATAGATCAATCAAAGATACAACCTCTGAGAAAGAACTTCTGAATATTCTCTCTTTGCCCTAAGGTCTAGTGTTAGAGAGGGTTGGGTTTTGTGGCAGAAATTCATCTGTGTCTTTCAAAGCTATCAGATACAGTGATTATATCACTTCATAACATCATTTCAAAAAAATTTTTTTTTCAACGTTTATTTATTTTTGGGACAGAGGGAGACAGAGCATGAACAGGGGAGGGGCAGAGACAGAGGGAGACCCAGAATCGGAAACAAGCTCCAGGCTCTGAGCCATCAGCCCGGAGCCTGACGCGGGGCTCGAACTCACGGACCGCGAGATCGTGACCTGGCTGAAGTCGGACGCTTAACCGACTGCGCCACGCAGGCACCCCCATAACATCATTTCAAATTGCAGACTAATGCCACTGCTTTCCGTAGTGGAACGTGACGATGTCTCCCTTTTAAGTGATGACGGTGTCATCTTAATCACCTTCCCCGTCACCATCCCAGAGCCCAGTAAATGGGGCTCAAGAGCAGAAAGTGCTCGCTCTGCAGCCAACACACAAATAAGCACAAGAACAATGATTCACCGTCCCTGTGAAGTCAAGCTTAGAATTTCCTCTTGGAAACTAGATGAAGCAGAGAATCCTTGAGTGGTACCACAGCAGCAGTTCCAGAACATGCCTCTGGCAGACTGAGCAGCTGCCCTCCAGACCGAGTGGTGGCAAGATGCCTTGAGTCCCGAAGTGGCTGAAAACCCATGTGCTTCTGTTACAGTTCCTGTGCCTTGAGGGAGCTCTGGGGACAGTCAAGGCAGTGCATTAATGTCCTGTCAATATGGAATAGAATATTAAAGGTTGGCATTTCAAATGAGATTCCACTGGGACTGACAGGAATGGCATAGAAGCCTGGGTGTTTGATCCATACCCTGCTGAGTCCCGTCTCATATTCAAGCATTATGATACATTGTTATGCATCTCAAAACAAGCATTTCTTAACTGTAATAAATATCACTTAATAAAGTGATAGTTTTTATATGTCAGCTTCTCACTTTTGCCATCTTTGCAAATGAGGCAAATTCTTTAGCAAGATAGAGCCGGATATTTCCCAGAAACCACACTTCTCTGGACTCTTGTACTGTTTTACTAAGAACTGGATAATGGATAGAATTATAGATTTTTTTTCTCATTTCCTTGAAGTCATGTAATTGTATATAGATCTGTTCTTCTGAACTTTAAGGTTCCTGGTCAGAGTTTAGAGAAAAAACTTTATTTTGGAACTGAATACATATTTGTAACTTTCCATTGCTTTTTCCGGCCAAAACAATGATTAAAAAAAAAAAAAAAACCTTCATGTTTACTGCGCTGAATATAATCTTACTTCATAATTTAAATACACATTTGCTATTCCAATGTGTTACTTTCCATTCTTTTTTTTTCCTTAGTAACTTTTATGGTGTTGTTATGTAAGATATGTTCCTTGTATATGATTTAGAAAGAACATATGAAATCAAAAAGAAAATAATTATCATTCATGAGCTCATAGCTTACAGCTTTATAGTTAATATTTTAATATGCCTCCCTATATATTGCATATGTTCATTCTTTTATATATGTTTTTACCTACATATTTGCATATATACACTCACTCTAGAAGGTACAAAAACGAAATAATCCATAATCTTGTTCTAAAGGAATAGTCAAATTAACTAAAGTAAAATTTAGTTAGAGAAAGCAGTAATTAGAAAGCTGCAGATATTTTGCTGTGTAATTTCAGAGGCAGGAAAAATATCCTTTGGCTGGGGAATGTTGGGAAGTTAGCGCCTATATTCTTTTAGTTCATTGTAAAATTCTGACTGTTCGGCACCTCATGCACCAGTGATCCCAGGAATAAGGGGCTACAGACACAGATGTAGGCTACGCTTCCTGTGCCTAGCACAGGGGCAAGCCCAGAGAGGGAACTCCTGAAATATTTGTTTACTATACAAAGGAGTGAATCAAATTTTCCACTTGTTAAACAAGTGGCCATTTAATCCATGATAGGTCACAGGAAGGTACTTTAAGTGACTGGCCCATTTGAGTTCATTGGGGCTGGGATTCACCTCCCATCCTCTGGCCTCCTTCTGGTACCTGGCCAATTCAGGCAAGCACACGTCTAGGCGGGATACAGGCAGGATACAGGCAGGATACAGAGCAGGTGGAGGCAAAGCACAGGTGCTCTCTGATGCTCCCAGGTCTCACTGTGGCCTGCGAGCTGGTGCTGTCTGATCCTGCCTTCTCAGGCTCCTGATCTTGTCTGCTTGCTTAGACCTTGCTTGTCTGCTTTGCTTTGCTTTCTCAGTCTCTGCCCTTCCCTGTCGAGCCACCTAGGCCCATCTGAGCTTAGACCCATCTAGTATTTCCAGGACTGTTTATTTCTCTAGGACTTGATTGCTGACCTAATTTCCTGTCTCATGAGCTCCATCCTATCTGGACAAAATGAAAAAATAAATAACCAAACTTATTCAATAATAATCTTATTTCATACACAAAATCAATAAACTCTGGCCCGAGGACCAGACAGCTTGTGTGATTCACTCTCCCAGTAAAGTACGTAGATTTGTAACAACTACCTTCCTCCTCAAGGCATAGTTTATTATGTCCTACCAAGCAAATTGTGAATGTCCAACATGAGACCTCTAAGCTTCTAGAATTATCATTTTTCCTTTTTTCATAAATCCTCATCTCTGCTAATCATGACCTCTCTTATCTTGCTCTTAAGGTTTTTGAGATAACTAGCTCAGATCCTTAAATCTACCCAGTCTCTATAATTTAGGAGATATTCACAAATGTCCTACCAGGTTTTAAATTACTATGAGTCATAGTTAATGGGATTGGAGAGGGGAAACTGTTTGAATTCACAGATCTATTTCTCACCTTGGCAATTAATAATAAAATGAGACTTTTACCTTTCGGGTATTTAGACTGTTTGAATATTTTGTTGAGCCAATTTTTAGATTCAGATATGGCCAATATGATTCCTATTTAATTAGCATATATTGCGAATGAACAAAAAATCTTATCCTGTTTTTTTTCCCCCATAAATTCCATTTAATTGTCTTCCTTCCTAAGGTCAGAGAATAATGTAAGTGCTTTTGAAATCCTTTAATCACACCTGAACTCTTCTGATTGGCTTTAGCATAGCTCACCAGTTTGACAATATAATTCCACAGCAATTGTTTGGTATCTTTAATGACACCTTAGCTATTTTCGTATAAATACAAATAGGAAGCCAACCAGAAAGTTCCTGCAGTGATTTTCAGCCCATCACTGTCAATGTCACTTTGTGATTGTAAGAAACTTCCACTTGTGATTCTTCAGTTCAATATATACCCAACTTCTAATCTCAGCAAAGCTATCATGTTAACTTTGAGGTCAAGAAAGATTTACAAATACCAATTACTCAGGCCATATCTGCAATTCTACATTTAGTCAGTCACTCAGCAAATATGAATTGAATTCCTTGCATGTTCCAGGCAAAATTCTAAGAGCTGGATGTATATAGATAAATACAAAAAGCCCTGATCCAAAGAAGTTCATGTTGTGGTTGGGGAAGACAGATAAGTAAATAAATAAGATCCTTTCAATTACTGTTACATACCTAAATGGAAATCATGTGGTAGTGGCTGACTGAGAATTGCTTAGGGAAAGCCTCTGAATGAAGAGATAAACTTGGCCCACGATCAGCATGATGGAAAACAGATGTGGAAGTCTAAGAGCAGGGTGTTCTAAGTAGGAGGAGTAGCAAATATAAATCCCCAAGACTGGAATGAGCTTAGGGACTGATGGAAAATCAGCAAAAAGGCCAATGTAGACAAAAGGTAATCAATGAGGAAAGTAATGAAGGGAATGAACACTGAAGAGATTGATGGGATGCTGTGGGTAATCGTAAGGAAGCTATATTTTATTCTATCTCATTCTTGGAAGTCATTGCAAGTTTTTAATCATCAGATGATGAGATTTATTTCAGTCTTTAAAAAGAATAAATAAAATAAAAATAAATAAGAAATAAATACAATAAATAAAACTATCATCCTAGCTTCTGTGTGGAGAATGGAAGACTAGTCACTGGTGGATGCTGGGAAACTAGCCATGAGGCTGATGCAGAAATTCAGGAGTTAAGGTGGTGATGATGATGATGGCTTGACTCAGGGTGGTAGCATTGGAAATAGAAGCTTTTGAGTTCAGGTGATATGTTGGAGGTACAATTAGTAGGATTTACTTTTGAATTAGAATCTCGTTCTAATGAAAGAGGAAAAGATAAAACTGAGTCTTAGTTATGGTGCCAAATTGGGTAGATGGGAAAGAATTGTCAGGGAGGGAATTCTGGAGACTGAAGAAAGTCCATGGTCCTGTCTGGGCCATTTGCATGGAGATATCTTCTAGACTTCCAAGCACAGATTAAGTAGGTAGTGACATGGGTCTGGAGCTCAGCAGGGAAGTTGGGTTAGAGACGGATTCGATTATCTGGAAGAAAGTAGACAGAGAAGAGGACACGGCCGAGGATAGGCTAGTAGAACTAACCAGCATTCTGTGATTGTGCAGAGGAGTCTGGACAAGAGACTAAAATGTGGAGTCCCGTGAAATAGCAAAGAAACAAGGCAAGTTTGTTGTCTCAAAAGCCTCAAGAAAAAAAAAGGGGGGGGGGAGTTCAAAAGCAGGAAACAATCAACCTTGTCAAATGCTGCTCAGAGAGAAAAGGAACCATTTGTTAAGATACAGGCCATTGGAACATGGGAGGAGAGGTGAAGGGAGGGGTAAATTAAAAGAATAAATGGTAAATAATAGATATCCAGGAGAAGACAGTGTTTGGACGATGAGGTTACCACTAGGGGATTCTCAGTAGGGAGCAACAATAACCTTTTTTGTGGGTGATTCAAATGATAGCATCTAGAGGCAAAACTCAGGTTTTAGAAGCAAGAGCAAGGGCTATATAACGAAACAGCCCAGACCAAATCCTACGAATGAGTAACTGGGATCTGTTGGGCTCCTGGAATGTGCTGTATCTTTCTCGCAAGGCAGCCTAAAATACCCATGTAACTTCTGACTTATAGAGTTGATTTGCCTGATGGCTAAGCTTCTGTCCCTTTCATCACAAGTCCTCCAAGAGACCCCCCCTTCCAATGATGAGCTGTCAAAGAAGATGACATCCCCAACTGGAGGAACACTGTTCTTTCAGCAAGAAGATAGGAGTAGAAAAGGTATAAATCAAGAGCAATGATACAAGGTGAAAAGCAGAAAATGGCATCAGAGCAGTGCAGATAAGAGACTATGGAGAGACTTGATAAGTCCCACTTGAGCAGAGACTAGGAAGAAACGGAAATCTGAACATCAACCTGTGGTGATGAGGGCCCTCTCGTGTGAGGTAACTAACTGGTGACAAGAGACTCAATGGCTTGAGAGCCATTGGACCAGTAGGCCTGGTGTTTGAGAAAATCTTCAATTTTAAGTTTAGAAGAGTAGATGTTTTGGTGGAATTGCAGAAAACCTGAATGTCAGGTTAGGAGACCTGGACTGTATTTGCTAAGAATGAAATCCCAGGAAAGTTTGTGAACAAGAAGATGACATGATGGTCCAGATAGTAAAAACATAAAGGGGCGTTCAGCTTAGAGACTATTACAATGTTCCCAGTGAGATGTGCTCATAGCTTTCAAATAGATTATATATTTTCAAATAATGTGCTATAATGCATCAGAGAATTTGTGAACATAGCTTTCCTTTTTTTTTCTTCTTTTCTTTTCTTTTTTTCTTTTTTCTTTGTTTTGGGCAGTGGGTGGGAGGATTGCTATTATCCTGGAGAAAGATGATATGAAATACCTTCCAAACACCTTACTCCAACCAAATTAAGCTAATTTGGAAGTAAAAGGAGGAAGTCCCTACCCTTCTTTTTTTTTTTTTTTTTTTAATAAAAATTGAACTTTTCTCTCTAGCCTAGCCTTTTATCCTGGCTATATCCCCTATGATTCTATAAGCTTGAAGCAATAGTAATTAAATATGTAATTTCTGCAAAATGGAATGACTGGAAAACATTATACTTAAAATCTCTGGTCACACCCAAATGCCATTTAGATGAAGACATAAAGGAGGATGTTATTCACATCTGACCACGGTTTCCAAAGCCTGAAGGAAACTTGAAGGATGTTACATCACACTTAATCAACACTTGCGAGTCAGAGCTTGATTTTAGATGCCTGGAAACTTAAAATTGTGTTTGCAGGACTGGGGCACAGTTCAGTCAATTTGGGTTGAGTGGCTGTAATAGAAGAAATGTATTCCCTTGCGCAGAACCATATAGGAGAGAACTCATTCTAGAAATACTCCAAAAACAGACTTACCAAACTGGCCAATCCTCCCTTGCCTTGGACCACTGATTCTGTAGTTTTTTAGTTTACTTGGTGCATTTTTGTCTTTTCTGCACATCTCCAAACATTGATCCAGGATTTCTTTTCTACTTTAACTATCTTGTCTTCCCATGTTGCCAAAATGATTTCAATGATTATAAAATGCTTTTGGTGGGGCGGGGGGATTATAGAAGCCTTTGGGACTTTAGTATCTTCTTAAAGAGAATAACACTGAGCTGTCAAGTAAGCAGAACTTTAAAACTGACTGAAATTTTTTTTCCACAAGTTTCTGGAAATTTCCTTGAAAAATGTAATAAGAGCAAGACATCTAAATTTTTTTCATAAATTTCTGAAAATTTTACTAGAAACTGTAAAACCAGCAAGGCTTCAGAAACTATTATTCCAGACGGTCAAAGTTCCTCATGTAGCTTCTTCTTTTTTTTTTTTTTCTTTTTTATACTTCTCAATAAAAAGTAAGATCCGAACCAAAAAAACAGCAGTTTCAAACACCCCAAGCACACCTGTGCATTTATAGAGCGAGCAGGAACATAACTTTTGAATCACTAAAACCTGGTAGTACCAGAACTGTGGATAAATCGAAAAATGAAAAAAATCCTTAGAGTGCATTCCAAATCAAATACTAAAAATTCAGAAGTAGAATTCCTGACAAGAGTTATGCCAAATTTAACCATACCGGATACATTCATTACCAGGAGCATAGCTAATACAGCCATCAACTGTAAAGTGATCATCAGCACAATTTTGACCCGGGGTTTCACTTACAAATTTGCAAATCATTTGCATTTAACACGGGCCAACATTGCGGTGTGTATTATACTTTCTTAGAAATATCTCTCTATCCTGTTGGCCTTTCTCTCTCCCTATCTCTCCATTCCATAGTTGTCAATCTCTCAAGTTGATTACCAAGGGGAAGACTGGAAGTGAAGTTATATACTTCTGGCCCATCTAGTATTTCTTCATATGCCCTCTTTATCATCTTTATTCAGAGATTGTTAAAATTAAATTATACATTCCTCTTCCTTTACTATTTTCCCTAAGAACATGAAGAATATAATTTTCAATTTCAAATGAGAAATATATCATGAGAGATAAAATGAATTTTTCTCAGAAGCACATATGGATAACAAAAACAGGAAAACACGTAAACATCTTAAAACTTATAAAGGTCAAGTGGGGACAAGAGCAGAGAAAACAAGACATTATTACTTGTTGTCAAGCAAGTCACTTTGTGAAAAGTCATGAAAAGGTGGTTTACAGGATGCCATTTAGAAACTCACTCAAAATGTGTTATAGTTAAAACGCTGAACTGAGCCTACTTTCTAACAATTGAAATTTTGGAGGGCATCTCACTTATCCTCAATAGTAATTCTCTTAGAAAAAAAAAATATATCTTTGAAAAGAATCTTGGAATGGGCCAACTAATAGAAAATGAAAGATTGGAATTTGTATAACCTTTCCAAAATGCAAAAAAAAATGTTGGTGAAAAGAAAAAAAATTAGAGGCCTTCAAGATTCAGACTTTGTTTCAAATTATGTGTCCCATTACTTACCAAGTGTTGGAAATAGAGGTAATAACATCTACACCCTGCTGGGACGGTCTGAGGATTGAGTAAGATAACATCTGGAAAGTGGCTCACAGACAGAGTATAAGATCTGTGGCACATGGTAAAAAAAAAAAAAAAAAAAAAAAAAAAAATCTTTCTCTTTCCTTCCCTTCCCAACCCTCATGCCCATAGAAGAAACACTACTTAAAAAACTTGTCCCAAATACTTTTACTCACCGGGCACAAAGCAAAACATTTCAATTTAAGTCAGAAACTAATTTATGAATGCATCACAGGAGTATACCATTAATGTTATCCTCACGTCTTAGGGTATCCTCAGATGATCTCAAAAAAGGAGAAAAGTTGAATATGATGGCTCACCAGTGCTCTTCCTGGATCTTCATCAATGAGAGGACATTCATTACCAGGTAATTATATGCCTGTATGTGTTATCCTACTCAGCAGTCATTGGTGGATTAAGCCCCAGGACTTTGTCATTCTAAGCATGATGAATGAACCACAAAATCAATATGAATCAACAGTGCAGACAGTGAGTACTAGTCCTAAAGACTGCTAACACATAACCTTTCATGGAACAATCACTCATATTTTATAAATAGTGGTCTAATTTCACTATAGTTGGCAGAATTCTCAGGAGCAGCCTTAACTAACGGATCTAAGTCTCCTCATAAATTGGATATCCAAATAATTGGTCCAGGGGCTCAAAACAGGCCTTCCCATCCTCTTCTCTCCCTCCCTTACTCCTTAGGACACACTTCATTTTCACTGTGTCCCTCTTGATGTTAGGTTATGCAATATATAGAACATCCACAGTGGTTTTCTTATACACAGCAAATAGCATCTTATATTGGTTTGGGAATAACTGAGCAGGAATTTGAAAACTCTAAGAGTAAAGCTGAGCACTGAACTGGCTGAGTTGGAGCAAAAGCAGATGAGAAAAAAAGACAGGGAAACACACACACACACACACACACACACACGCACAATTGGCCCTGAAACATGACCCATGTCTCACTGGAAAGAGAAACAAAGCCAAACAAATGATAGGAGGTGGTGGGTATAAATTGATGCTGGATCGGGCCACAGGAAAGCAGAGAGAACAAACATGGTCAACAATGGAATTAATGTCAGAACGGAGGATAAACATGAAATATAAGAGGTGGGAAGAAGGTGTGAAGTAAAAGACAGTGGATTCATCTATTCATTCCTCAAGTATGTATTAACTGCTTCCAAAAGACAGGTATTCTGGACCCTGAGCATTCAGCAATGGCCCAAACAAAACCTTTAGCCTTGTGGGGTGGCCTCCTCAAAGGGGGATGCAGTTGCTGTGTAAGATAAATGAGTAATAATATATATATTATTAGACACTGAAAGGTAGGAAGAATAAAATAAAGCGGGAAAGGGAATAATGAGTGCTGGAGGTGGCCAGCTGGGGGTTATGATTTCATATATGATGTCCAGGGAAACCTTGGTGAGAAGTAGCATTAGAGGAAAAGCCTGGAGGAGGTGAGCAAGCCAGTTGTGTAGGTATCTGGCTGGGAGCAAAGGGGACAGCCAAGACCAAGCTCTGAGGCAGGTGCATGCCTATATGGATGGAGGAAGCCAGGCTGGGGTAAACGAAGTGGGAGGAACAGCAGAAGCGAAGGATCCTGACATCATGGGCCAGAGCACGCAGGATCTCGTAGGCCGTTGTGAGACTTCATCTTTCCCACCGATGAGAAGCCATTGAAGGATATTGAGCACTTGGGTGACTGGATCAGTGTGGCCGAAGAGGGCATAAGAGTGGAAGCAGAGAAATTATCAAGGAGCTGAAAGTTCAGGGGAGGGATGATGGTGCCTTGGGCCAAGGTATCAGTAGTGGAGGTTAAAAAAAAAAAAAAAAATCAGATTCTCAGGTATTTTGATGGAAGAGAATGAAACCACTTTTTTGGGGGGCGGAGGTGGGGGGGAATATTTCCAAGGAAAGGTCTGCAATTCTGAAGACCCTTATTTTATGTCATATTTTGAATTGGCCAAATTGAGGACTGACAGTTTATATTTTGTAGCCCAGCACCCCTTTCAGGCCCTGGTATCTACATATCAGCTGGAACTCCAGTAAAATTTTATTACATTTACACAAACGCCAGACTTGAAGATAGCACTTCTCAAAATGTGGTCCACAGGCCGCCCACCTCCCAATCAGACAGTTGTTGACAGTGCAGACCCCGGGCTCCCCTTGACAGTTAATCAGATAGTTCTGATGCATACTGAAGTGTAAGAACCACTGCTCAGAGGAGGAAAGGATTAAAGTTTGAGAACTTCTGACCTCCTGAAATAAACAAAATCCCAGAGCCCGGGGAAATCTGTACAAAACACTTGTCAGAAATTAATACCACCGACCACCCAGGATATCCAACATGTCACAAATCTGACAGACACCTCCATTCATTTAGTCACTGGATGAGTAATCATTCCGCTCCCGCTCTGCGCTAGGCTTTGTTCCAGCGAACAAGGCAGAAATTACAAACTTATTAGGGATTTTTATTTTCCTGCACAAAAACATGTGAAAATAATGGAAACGAATAGGGAAATAGAATCCACTCAATGGAGATTTTGGCCTCAGCACATTGCATGAGAGCTACATTTGATCGATAAAATAAGAGGTTGTGACATTAATAGCATAGCAGCAATGGAACATTTAGGTCTTACTGCTGAATGAGGATTCTCTGAGTTTAGAAACTTCCCTGGGTAAATGGCGTTGGCATAAGTCAGCTTCACGCTCCGATGACTAAGTTTCCAGTTGCCGTTTTCATTGCCTGGGGTCATCACTGGTCTGCTGCTTCACATGGTAAATATTCTAAGCGAGCAGAGTTTCAAAAAAATATATATATGGTTGCTTTCAAAGTACTTTCAGGTGCTAAGCTGAAATCAGGGCACTTGAGAGGTGAGTAAACGCCAACCAGAGTACTTGAAAAAAGTTCAAATCCGGTTTTAGAATGCAGATCAGATTTGATTCTCTGGATTCCTTGGTCTTTGTCTCCTCCTCGGGGAGCCCAATGCACGCTTCTGTGGGCTGCAGCGCTACCCACAGCCCACAAGCCATGTGTGCATTCCTGTCCTTAGTAAATAATTTTAATGAGCATGATGTAATAAATTTTAGCAGAAAGTGCATTATTCCACACGGTGTCTCTTTCCAAGCATGTTGGCCGGGCACCCTTTGCTGAAACAAAGGAACCAGCCACCTGCACCTCTGAGCACAAATTCAGCACAAAGAGCCAATGTTCCACAGGCTGCTTCTACCTGGCCAGTAGAGCTAGAGGGCAATGTTTGCCCAGTTTCCATGGCCAGGGTCTTCTCTAATCAAGGAAACTGGATCAAACACTGCCTGCCCCAGCGTGCCCTGCAGGTGGGTTTATAAAGAGGACACCCTTCTCCCGAAGGCCACTGGCCTCTTGTCTTTTTTTAACTTTTTAACGTTTACTTATTATTTTTGAGAGAGAGAGAGAGCAAGTGGGTGAGGGGCAGAGAGAGAGGGAGACACAGAATCCAAAGCAGGCTCCAGGCTCTGAGCTGTCAACACAGAGCCCAATGCAGGGCTCAAACTCACAAACTATGAGATCCTGACCTGAGCCAAGGTCAGCCACTTAACTCTTAACTCTTGTCTTTAATAAAGGATAAGAGAGCCCTCTCTGACATTTTTTTTAAGGAACCAGGATTTTAAAATAGGTCAGGGGGGTGTCTGGGTGGCTCAGTCGATTGAGTGTCCAACTTCGGCTCAGGTCATGATATCACAGTCTCTGAGTTTGAGCCCCACATGGGGCTCTGTGCTGACAGCTCAGAGCCTGAAGCCTGCTTCAGATTCTGTGTCTCCCTCTCTCTCTGCCCCTCCCCTGCTCATGCTCTCTCTCTCAAAAATAAATAAACATTTTTTTTTAATAAAATAAGTCAGGGACAAAAAGTTCAAGACAAGGTTGGGACCATCTCCTTTAAAAATGAGAAATTTTTTCTACATGCAGATCGTTTTTAAAAAATTTATTTTAACATGTCCACTATGAGGTTTGATAACCTAATGAAAATAACAGAAATGTTCATAATGAAAAATTGGATATACTAACTACATTAGTTATTATGTCAGAAAAAAGGTGAATAAGGTCCCTCCAGATATGGGAAAAAAGTTCATTTTTTAAAGCTTTCCTTATATCAGATATTTTTCAATGAGCATTGACAATCACGAAGCATATCAATGTGACTGTTATTCCCAACCCAATTTACTTATTCCACGTTTACCTATTTTATCACTTTGGTCAGTTAGAAAACAGTAAGATCATCCATCTGTCCAAGATACACTGAAAATATTTCAATAGGCATCTGATAAAATCAAAATTCAAAGACTAGAAATATATTAACTTACGGAATTTACTTGAATTTCTGGATATGTTAAATGGTGGCACTGGTAAAAGGTTTTTTTTTTTCCCTCTAAAAATAGGTCAGGCTTTAATTTTCTATATTTTATTCCCTCAACAAATAATTATTGGGAACACACCACAAGCCAGAAGTTGTGCTAGAAACTGAGGTATGGAATTTTGAGCAAAAAAAGACAAGAGCTGCTTGGAGCTACGGATCTCCGATTTGAGCCTTCACTAGAATGACCTGGAGGGCTTGCTACACTAAAGATTGAGGGACCCACTCCCAGCTTGTGACTCAGTGGGTCTGGGTTGGCGTGAGCATTCCCATGTCGAAGTTCCCGGGTGGTGCCCGTGTTACTGGTCTGGGAATCACACTTTGAGAACTACAGGTCTAAAGGCCTGATTGATAACAAACTGACACAGATGTTCAGACGGAAAGGGATCCTTTAGAGAATAAGGAACTAGCCTAAACAGTGGCGGGGGTGGTGGGGTGGGGCTCCCGATATCTGACCAAGGAGGAAGCTAACGAGTTTAAGGAAGTGAGCAGGAGAGCATTCCTGACATAGGGAGTCTGCCTGAAGTCCTTATGGCCAGAGAGAGCTCAGGGTTCCAGCAAGTGAAGGGGACCCAGTGTGGGTGAGGTACAAGACACAGGGAAATGCATCTCTTCAAAGTAGGCTAAAGAGACGGAGCAGGACCTCCCCTGCTGTGATAAAGATTTGTAGTTTTTATCCCAAGAGCAATGGGAAGACGTTTAAAGATGTTAAGCACAGCTAATGCTATGGTATGTTCTCTGTGCTCTGTATAGAGTGTGGAGTATATGGAGGACACCCAGAAGAAAAACAAGGAGGTCCCTTAATATAAATTTTTATTTAATTTTTAAAAATGTTTTCTTTATTTTTGAGAGAGAGAGAGAGAGACAGACAGACACAGAGTATGAGCAGGTGAGGGGCAGACAGAGAGGGAGACACAGAATCTGAAACAGGCTCCAGGCTCTGAGCTGTCAGCACAGAGACCGATGCGGGGCTCGAACTCATGAACCACGAGATCATGACCTGGGCCAAAGCCGGACGCTTAACCGACTGAGCCACCCAGGTGCCCCTGTATTGTTTTAAACGTAAGGAGAATCAGTGGTCAAAGTCATGGCAGCGTCACAGAAGAGCCAGGTAAGAGCTTGTGTGTCAGGAGAGCTCCTGTCTTCAGCTCATGCTCATGTGCATGGCCCGAGGATCACTGGCCACCTGCTGTGTTTCAGGCACTCTGGTAACAATCCTAATGGTCCAAGAGGCTGTTAATGAATTAACAGAGTAGATAGATCATTTCCTCATCCCTAGGGAACAAGGGGCATCAGACTGTGGAGCCAAGGTCGTCATCCTCAACAAGCACACAAGCCTCCAGCTGTTCATACACAAAGGGTGTTATTTTACAGCCAGCCTGTGTGTGCTCCAGTAATGACCAGAGTTGTGTGGCACACTTGTGTTTACTTTTCAACTGGCTTACAAAAATGTGTAAGACTTGGATTAGAAAAAAAAAAAAAAAACAAAAACGAAATGAAAGTTTAACTCATGGGAGAGTAAGACCCCAATATAAGCTACATACCAACCCAACTGTGCCATTCCCTCATCTCTACACCCAGCCCCACAGCAAATCTAATTGGCTCCATCTCCAGAATCCAAACAATTCTCACCACCTAGTCCAAGCCACCATTATTTTCTTGCCTGGACAACTGCAGCAGCTTCCTGCTTTCATTCCCTGTCCCTAGAGATCTGGCCTGGAAGACCTTTAGAACCTCATCTGAAACCACTCTTCCCTTCTTTCTCTCCTTCAAACATGCCAAGCTCAGTCTTGTATACAGGGCATTGCATCTCTTGCTTGGGACAGTCTCCTTGACTCTTCATATGGTTGGCTCTTTCCTATTATTGAGATTTCAGCTTAATATGGCGGGCCTCCTGATCACCCTTGCTGACACGTCCTCCCCTATGCACTCCGTCACATGATCCTGTTTTATTGTTCTCAGAGCATTTATCCCTATGTAAAATTAGTGTATTTCTTTAAAAAATTTTTTTAACATTTATTTATTTTTTTGAGACAGAGAGAGACAGAGCATGAATGGGGGAGGGTCAGAGAGAGAGAGGGAGACACAGAATCCAAAACAGGCTCCAGGCTCTGAGCTGTCGGCACAGAGCGCGAAGCAGGGCTCAAACTCACAGACCGCGAGATCACGACCTGAGCCGGAGCTGGACGCTCAACCGACTAAGCCACCCAGACGCCCCCAAAATTAGTGTATTTTGCTCTTTTGTTTTCCTCTGTCTTCCTCCCCCTCAGAATGTAAGTCCCATCAGTGCAGGGGGTCTCATTCACTGTATACTTTGCCGTATCACTAGCATCTATTACATCATCTGTTATATAGTAATCCCTCAAATTCTTGCTGATGATGCATTCCTATGGGAACTAAACTTCAAAGAACTAAATTAGGAGCTCAGTGTTTTGACATGTGCTACCCTTAAATACTGTTTCATATCTAAGGGCAAACTGATTCCATCAGCGCTCCTCTTGAGTTTAATGTATATGCAGATTTCCTGGGTATCTTGGTTAAAATACAGATTTTAATTTCTAACAAGATGCCTCCTATGTGTTCAGATGATATGAGAGGAGCCACTCTTAAATCCTGTGATAGGCATATTAATGGCCTCCCAGAGATGGCTACATTCTACTCCCCTGAACCTGTGAATATTTTACAGTTGCATGGCAAAAGGGAATTAAGGCTGCCAATCTGCTGACCCTAAAATAGAGAGATTATTCAGATGGGCCCAATGTGATCCCCAGGGTCTTTAGAGATGAGACAGGAAGGGGGCTCTGTGAGGGGAGCCTGTGTCAGAGTGGGGCTGGTGAGAATGACTCCATGGTCATTGCTGGCTTTGAGATGGAAAGGGGGACAGAACTGAGGAATGTGGCAGGCTCAGGAACTGAGAAAGCAAGGAAACAGGTAAATACAGTCTCTGGTTCGAAGCACTACCACTATACATAAACCTGTTCTCTCCAAACACTCAGCTACAGCAAGGGGCACCTGGGTAGCTCAGTCGGAAGAGCATCTGACTCTTGATTTTTGGCTCAAGTCATGATCTTGAGGTTCGTGGGATTGAGCCCAACGTCAGGCTCTGTGTTGGCAGTGCAGAGCCTGCTTGAGATATTCTCTCTCTGCCCCTCCTCTTCGCTCTGTCTCTGAAAATAAATAATAAACATTTTTTAAAAAGACAAAACACTCAGCCAGAACAAGAAAACGGACTATTTCATCAAAGTGGAGGTGGTTTCAAGTCCTTACTTCGGTTTGGAATAGAAATAGAAGCATCAGTCCTGATTTGTGAGTAGTGTTAGGGCTGTGAACCAGAGGCCATATTTCGCTGTGTTTCCGGCCAAAGAAGACAGAGCACAGACTTCCCGCGTTCTTTCCTCCCTGTCCACAAACTGCTCGGGCTGCCCATAAGGGTTCAGCTGCTGCAAGTGACAGCAGAGAACAAGGTCTGACATGGAGGCAGCTCCTCGCAGCTGCCAACTAGAATATAGTAGGTTGTGACTTTTTTTTTAAATCTTTTTCATAAAAATCCTTGGAAGCCAAACCATAGAGGAAAAGGGAATAGATAAGTATCTTCCCTCGTCTGAGGCTGTTGGAAAACACGCCAGTGTGTTAATATATCAAATACTGAGATTTACCCTTATGAAAGGATTCTCTCAAAAATCCGCTATCAGATCTGGAGCACATTCCTGTTTCCTTCAGAAGCACCGGTATTCGAACAAATGGCACAGTCCTTTGCCTCTCCCTTCTTACCCCTCTTTTATGTCTTATCAACGCCCAGTGGCATTGTTCTGAGTAGCTAAAGCCCCTGTCTTCAAGGGTAGAGTTTTCATCCTCAAGAAAACACTTTGGGCATTTTTCTTCGTTTTGTTATCTACCAACTAGCCATCACTTCCAGTTTCTTTTTAATACTATGAAATTACTCCTTAATCTTTAACCCTTTTGCCCTTAGCTGAGTTCTAGGGGTTGAGGACCCGAGAGAAACTGACACGTCTATCCACTAATGGCTCCAGGGCCTTTTTACAGGCGTTATCAAGAAAAGATGAATGCCCAGAAAATACAAAAGTCACAATATGGCCAAAAGCAGTGAGGGGGAGTGTGGTGGAGGAGAGGCAGGTCTGGCTGTACTATCGTATTGATTAGATTACTAGTGGAGCTCAGGAAACTCCCAGGCCCTTTTTATTGTGGGTTGTCAGCACTGAAGAGGGAGTTAGGTCTTAGGATAGAACTGTTTGGGAGAACAAAGCAAACAAGTCAGGGGCACCATCATCCTGACCGCCAGCAACAATTACTGATATTTTAGCAGAATTACTAAAAATGTTAGGAGCCCTTCCTTTTCAAAAAGAGCAGCCTCCTCAAAGGAAGCCGGGAGAGGCAGACAAATTCAGAGGTCCCTGATCAGTTAGGGTTTGCATTTTTCCTGCAGTCAAATCAAAACAGCCCTCCTTCCTCTTCCCAACTTCTCTCTTTTCAAACTGTGGAATCCAATCCCTTCATTTGCAATGGAAATGTGAATAACCTACTTTGCCAGCTGAGGAAGGTCTCTATGCAAAGGTGGAAAGGTAGTCTTCCTTCTTCATTGAGCCAGGAGCTGAGGCTAAAGGCAAAAAAAAAGACCCAGAGCTGTAGCCGCTTATAGAACAGTTGCAGAAGTTTGCGATTTGAATTCCAGGATTCAAGTTGACAGTAATGAAGGATAAAGCGGGTTAAGAGAATTCTGCTTCTGCTTGCAGACATCATGCAGACATCAGTAACATGGAATGATGGGTTGTCTTGGCATAGGGCTTAATGATAAGTCTCCATTTATTCTTTTCTGTTGTCCTCCTATTTCCTGGTTCCACCTTTCCAAAAACATACAGGAGCTTATATATATATATATATATAAATTTTTTTTTAATGTTTATTTATTTTTTGAGAGAGAGACAGACAGCGTACAGGCAGGGGGCGGGGCAAAGAGAGAGAGGGAAACAGAATCTGAAGCAGGATCCAAGCTCTGAGCTGTCGGCACAGAGCCCGACACGGGGCTCGAACTCACAACCCCCGAGATCATAACCTGAGCCGAAGTTGGACGCTTAACAAACTGAGTCACTCAGGTGCCCCTATTTTATATTTTTGTTGGAAGTAAAATTATGACAACATTACAAATGCATTATGCACTTATTATACGAAATTTGGAAACTATACAGAACTATGACCCATAAAATAAGTCACAATCTTTTTTCCCAGAAAAATGGTCAATTTGTTACCTTTCCATGCTTAATTCATAACTATTTTATTAAAAACATATTAAGTTTTAAATTCAGTTTTGTAACCTAACATGAAATTGTTGATCTCATTGCTAGAATTTAACATTATGAACAAAATCCATGTGTGTTATGGGGAAAACTAAATGTGTAAGGCAGCAAGTTAGCATTTTTATTCTGCCTAAATTTTTCAACTCTTTGAAGATATTCTTTCAAATGATTTAGGCTCCTGTCCTTAAACATGGAAATATGCACAGCAGGATGTTGTTTCTAATACTGCTGTCACAATGCATTTCAGGGTCGGCCGGATCTGGAGCCTGGACACTTTTCAACAAGTCTCCAGGAGGCAGAAGTAACACAAAGTCAGGAAGCTCAGCCGTGGCCAAATATGCCTTTGGTGGCTGAGTTGGGTTGTATTTTTCTCTGGTTTAGTTTGTGTCACGTGTAGCCTCTGAAGTCTGTGTTGGGTTACATTGTACAACAGTGTTTCTCATTTGCCTTTATCAGGTCCAAACAGTCAGAATCACTTAGCAAAGAGGGGGCCAGGGTTTTTGGTTACCAGGAAAGGGATCGAATATCCACTTAATTACATTGCAAATCATTACTGAAACTAGAGAGAGAATTCTATTGCCACTAATATTTGACATCCATTCTGTCTATGGATGCAGGGCGTAACTCCGTTCCATCCGTCATGCTGTCCCACGTCCATGAATATTACACTTTTATAAGATCAAATAAAAATGGTTTCTTCCGGCCAGCTCAGTAGCATGATAAGATTGAGGAGCTCATTTCTTGCAAAGTCCATTATTCATGGCAGACGTCACTATGTGGGTAATTCCCATCTGCTGAGCAGCTGCAGTTCGGGCCACAAAGTACAAAGTTCACCTAAGCATTTTACAGTGAATTCTGGATCCACTGTTGCTCATAAAACCAACCTGGGGTCCTTAAAGGAACAGGAGCCTGGGGCCCTCCTATGCATTGTTCCCCTGCACCTGTCACCCCTGTATCAAGTCTCTCCTGCCTGGCACTCTTCACGAGCTGCAGTGAATAATTCTGGGTGTCCACCAGCAACTATCAAGATGTGATTTCTGCCCAGCCAGCACACGGTGCCAGCTTCCGTCTTGGGAAGCTTATGATCCTATGTCTTCATGTAGGTTGGAAGTCCAGTTTATACGGAAGTTTGCCATTCCTCAGTTTTGTAAAAACACTAATCCATATTATTTACTGTGTGGTTTAAAAAAAACACACACCTTGGGGCGCCTGGGTGGCTCAGTCGGTTAAGCGGCCGACTTCAGCTCAGGTCATGATCTCGCGGTCCGTGAGTTCGAGCCCCGCGTCGGGCTCTGTGCTGACAGCTCAGAGCCTGAAGCCTGTTTCAGATTCTGTGTCTCCCTCTCTCTGACCCTCCCCCATTCATGCTCTGTCTCTCTCTGTCTCAAAAAAATAAATAAACGTTAAAAAAATTAAAAAAAAAAAACAACACACACACCTTGTTATATATTATGATGCGGTATTTCATGTTCCAAAAAACCAAGCTCTCAGAAAGTCATTGTTTTAGGTATCAAACATAAACTGTATAGGCTATTCGATGTTTGTTTCTTGGGTATCTCTGTGACTTCTAAATATCACAAAATTGTAAACTGAGAAGATTGCATGTGGAATCTATTTCTTGCCACCCATTTTATAGCTTTGTTAGGGCAGCTGAATAGTTGCTAAGTGGTCTGATCTAGGCTGGGTGGGGAGCTTTTTTGGCGGCTGAGAGGAAAAGGTACACAGATGCCTGTTTCCTTTTTTGATGGGGGAAGGAAGGTCCATATGTGACATGTAAATGGACCTAGAAAAATCTATTATAATTACCATTGACAAGGCACAGAGTGTATTAAATCCCTGTCCCCTTTCCTGACTAGGGACTGCCTAGATAGCGCTTTAGTGATTAGATGTCCTAAATCATGTATAGGTCCCATCTAGACTTCAGACCCTTCTGTACATGCGGGACACTTGACCCCATTTCCATAGAACACAGCCTTGATCTTGCACCTCTATCCCAGTACTGTTTGCCAATAGTCCCAAACATCTTTCTGTTTCCATCTTGTCCTGAAATCTGTCTTCTGTAAGTTCCCTAGTGGCCCTTATCATCATGTCTTTCTTTTGCCTAGAACTTTCCGTAGCTGCCCCCTGCTGGCAGGGTGAATGTTAAGCTTCTTAAAATGGCTCACAAGGTTCCTGCCTGCTTCTTCAGCTATTCAATGCTCACCACTCCCCATTTACATGTTCTACCCTTAGAATCCCGGCACTCTGAGCTTCCTCCACAAAAACTGTGGAAATAGCTACATGTCCTTGTGAAAGGTATTTTTGCCTGGTAAGCTCCTCACACGCTTCATGTTTCATCCCTCCCTTCCGAAGTTCACTGTAGGAAGCATCTATCCTTGAAGCTCTCACCCATCCTCAGAATATGAATGAAACCCCTCGATGGAGCTCACACGGTGACTATATGACTGTATGAGAGAATGACCGTTCACTGTTGGAAGACACAGTTTGAATCAGTCCGCAGATACAGGTGATCAACTTGACAATAACTTCTTAAGCCCTTGTGCCTTCAGTGCCAACGCGTAAGATCACAATGTTGCAGGCTGGGTTTCATTACTACCAGCGTTCTGTTAGACCCACTGTTCCATCAGATGAGCAAAAGAATCATCTTCAAAAGTTCCTCTGGGAAGGGATATACAAATCAAATGTAATGGTGCTTTAATATTTGCAATGTATTCACTTTTGCTATAGTTGTTTACATAACTTGTGAGGTTTTGTGTTTGTTTGTTTGTTTGTTTGTTTTTGGTCTAATTCTTCACTTTATCCCAGAATCCTTCAAAGTCTCATTAATATTCGGTCAGAATGATCCTGCCTATGGTAAGAAAAATATGGATGACTTCTGTGGTGTTCAGCAACAGCCTATGTTATACTTGGGGAGGGGTGGAGGTTGGCTGACCCTCTCTGTAAAGGGCCAGATAATAAATATTTTAGGCTTTGTGGGTCATATGGTTTCTGTCACAACTATTCAACTCTGCATTTATAGCAGGAATGCAACCACAGACAAGAAGCAAGCAAATCAGCGTGACTACATTATAATAAAACTTTATTTATAAAAACAGACAAGCTAGGACCGCAGTTTGCTGACTCCCTGGGTCATCTGGAGACTTATTTCTGTAGAGGAAGATTTAGTCAGGTTCTGTTCAGGTACAGAAACATTTTCCAAGTGGCTTGTTCCCTGAGAATATCTTTCTAATTATACATGATTCTTAGGTAAATACTTTGAAGGATATTTGTACCATATCCTATTATACAATTTTATCAGAAACAGAAGCTGAGGGAATAAGATTATATAAAAATTCATTTGCCTTAATAACAACCCTCACAGCTCAGCATATCAGGAATTGCATCTCAAGTGAACCAGAAATTTCTATATGCTGCCCTAGCACTCAATAATGAGAGCTATAAAAAGTGTTCATGCTCCTCACCAGTACAATAATTTTTAGGAGACATCCCACAGTAATGACTCCAAGGGAATGAATCCCTTGTGTGTGCAATGATATTTAGAACAGAAATATTCATTAATGTTGAAATTCTAAAGTAACTCAGTTGGAAATGGAACCATAGCATGGAGGAATTCTGTAGAACTTTTTTTTTTATGTGGCAACTGAAGTGTATTGAACCTTGAAAATCTGTGTATTAAAGTTACAAAGTGAGGGGCGCCTAGGTGGCTCAGTTGGTTGAGTGTCCAACTTTGGCTCAGGTCATGATCTCCCTGTTCGTGAGTTCGAGCCCCCCCCCGTTGGGGGCTGTCAGAGCCTGGAGCCTGCTTCAGATTCTGTGTCTCCCTCTCTGTCTGCCCCTCCCCTGCTCACACTCTGTCTCTCTCAAAATAAATAAACATTAAAAAAATTTTTTTTAATAAAATAAAATTGCAAAGTCAGATGGAAAGAGTATGTCTACATGATATCAAGCATAAAAATCAATATACATGAATTCTGTCATTCAGCATTTAATAAATCTTTATTGAATAAGAGCCTACTCTGATCAAGTCTCTGTTCTAGCACTGGGAAGACAGTAATGAATAAAATAGACCAAAATTGCTGCCCTCATGGAGCCAATATTCTTATGGGAGGGAAACAGATATTGAACATTGAAGGAATTTTAACAAATGATATATTTGGAAATTTAATATGAGATTTCCCACCCCATCCCCCATAAAACTGTTTATGTAAAGATGTTTTTCCCCCTTTATTTGGCATGTTTCCAGTTTTAGGAATAAGAATTTCTCTGATCATTTCATTCAACCAGTGTTCATAGAGTTCTTACTATGTGCCAAACACTCTTCCAGGCACATGGAACGTAGCGCAAGCAAAATATACAAACACACCTATTCTCGTGGAGCTGCGGTCCGGTGAGAGAGACTGAATATAAGACAAATAAGTAAAATACGTGTAAGGTTAGATGGTGACTAAGGAGCAGAGATAAGAAAGCAGGATAGGAATGGAAGGAGAAGGCAAACCTTTAGATCAAGTGGTCAGGAAGGACTCCTTGTAAAAAGGACTTCTGAGTAAAACGTTAAAGAAAATGTGCTAACAGTGTGACAGTAGGGGTAGGGGAGGGGAGCTCATTCTAGACGGGGATGAGCAAGTGCAAAGGTCCTGAGGTGAGAATGTGTCTGACATATTCAAGGAATATTAGAGTCCAGCGGCTAGAGAGTGTAGTGAGTGAAGGAAAGAATAGTTGGAAATGGATCAAAGGGAAACAGAAGACCAAATCACATCTGGCCTTTTAAGTCACCAGAAGGCTATTGGCTTTTATTCTGAATAATGAAAAGATAATTGGAGAGGGGCACCTGGGTGACTCAGTCGGTTGAATATCCAGCTCTTGATTTCAACTCAGGTCGTGATCTCACAGTTTGTGAGTTCAAGTCCCACATCAGGCTCTGTGCTGACAGTGAGGAGCCTGCTTGGGATTCTCTCTCTCTCTCTTCCCATCCCCAGCTCTCACTGTCTCTCAAAATACATAAATAATCTTAAAAACATTTTTTAAAAGATACTGGAGAGTTTTGAGCCAAGGAGAGATGATTATGTTTGCACCAAAATAATACCTACTGTTACAACAGACTACAGAATCAGGGAGGCTTTTAGGAGACTGTTGCAGTAATCCAGGGATGAGAGGATGGCTTGGACCAGTAGGTTAGGTAGGGTAAGGATCTTAGGCTGTGGTGGCAGGGGAGAGGAGAGAAGAGTGTCAGGAACCAGTATTCCCACGAGCCCAGCTGCCTCACAGGAAAAGTAACTCGGGAGCAGCGACCATTCCTGAATGGTGACTATACCGCTGGTGGGAAACACAATGTCAGGCACATACTAGGTGCTTAATGTAGGCTGCTTAAATGTTGCAAAACCAAAAAGAAATGTGAAGCCAAATCTCTATTTTATGGCTGTGTCCTGTCAACCAACAGTCTTCTCACCACTTTCCCCTCATTTTCCCTCCTTTGGTGATTTATTTGTGAATTAGCCCCTCCAGCATTTGTCGATGTCCCAAGAAGACTTCCATTTTCAATGACCTGCATTAAGGTAAAACCACAGAACAGTAAGGATTCCATTGAGCCATTTCTATCTCATACCTATGCGAGCTGAATGAATATTATTGCCTTTTACTGTCCAAGGGCATGAGTATAACCAAATGTAACTTTTTTTAGGGAACAACTCAACTCTTTATTGAAGACCTATAACATTTTTTACGAGAACCAGAAAAACCTGCATATTTTATGTGGACAGGTAAGCCCATGAAACTAATGCAAAATACGGTTTAATTCACAGAAAGAAATTCCATAGAGGTTATATAAAGGAATCAGGATGGGTTGGAGTCTATAATCTAGCAGCACAAGTGGTCTGGAAAAACAGGTGAATCTTTGACTGGATCATGACTTTCGTATTTAGACTCTATCACCAAATCCCAGTCCTGGGACATGTGACCTTTTAAGCAGCTTTGGGGACGGGAAAAGCATTTAAAAATCATTTTAATGACCTGTTTACTTTCTAGTTTTAAAACAGTGTATGAATAGATTTTGAAACAGCAGTTCCACTAGAAAGCTATTATAATACTTTCTTGCAAATGTGCCAGAACAGATAGAGAAGGTGGTGTTATCCCGTGGTGACATCATTTGTAATGGAGAGAGTATCTTCAGTCCATACCCATGGGGGAATGCTCGAATAAATACGACACAGGCTGTAACATAGTTTGATTTGGTTGTTAAGATGAATCAGATTCCAATGACTGTGTACTATGGTATAATAACAAATTTTAAAATGTGAAAGAAACACTTCAGAAAAGTCCTGAATCTAGAAAGTGTTTTTAGGAGTGCAAACTGGCCTTAGACTTTTCCTTTCTTCCTTTTCTTCTCCTTCTTTGAATGCTTCGTTCTCCACAGATCTCTCCACTTAGCCTTGCATTCTAATGGGACTCGCTTCACATCATTACAGTATCTTCCTGGCCGTAAGGAACATTGGAATTTTGTACCTCCTATTAAAATCTTCACATTTGATGGTACAACATTGAGTTTAGGCCACTGTGATTTGGCTTAAAATTGCAGTTGAACACAGAGAAACTTACTAGCCACTCTGGCCTTTACTAGTGAAGTTAAATGATTTAGTTTGATTGAATATTTCAGTTACCTTCCCATACGTAATAGAAAAAGGAAATAACTAATCTCTTTACAAAGAAATGGGCCTAATTTTTAATTATTTCAATATCATCCTATATCCTAGGTCTCTAATCTATATCATTGTGAAGATAATTTAAGAAAAAATCCAAACTTTAAAAAAATGACTATTTATATTTTAGTTCAAGTTTCTACAAAGTTCACGATGTGAAGAAGTTTGTTTCCTTGAGGAAAATGTTCGAATTTTGATGTTATGAACATATAATGTGAGGCATGTTCTTCCCAATTCTGCAAATCAGTGTTCAATTTACCATACAAAAGTCATTTAATTTTTTTTAATTACGTGAAGTAAAGTCCACAGTGAGACTGTCAGATTGCTTAACCTTTCCAGCTTTACTCACTGGTCAATAAAGTGAGAGTCCAGAATTCTCAAAGCATTCTGACTGAATTTCAATAATAAACACCGTTAAAGGGGGCAATATGGAGGACGACATGTAGCTTTCTTAATCTCTGGTTAATTAAGCAAATATTGATTGCCTACCATGTGCCAGACACTGTTGTAAAAGCTGCAGATAAAGCAATGAAGAAATGGGACATAATATCCTGCCTCGATGGTTCTTACACCAGAGCACACCGACAAGAAACGAAATATGTAGTATATCAAATGGTAATAAGGGCCAGGGACAACAGCAAAGCAGGGACGAGAGCTCAGGGATCTAAGTGGGGAAGGGGAAGAGGAGCGTTTGACCAGAGACTGTGAAAGATGTGAAGAAACAAACCTTGCAGAAGCCTCTGGGACGCACATTCGGGCAGAGACAGCAGCCCCAACAAGGGGCCGGAGCTGAGCTAGTGTCGTTGAAGTACAGCAGAGAAGCCAGGGGAGCAGAAAGCTTGTGGGAATGGGGAATTAGTAGACGATGCAGCTAGAGAGATAACTGCGGAGGAAAGCACCAGAGCGTCTGGGTCTTTAGATCATTGTGAAGACCGGAGCGTGTACTTGGAATGAGATGGAAAGCCACTGGGGAGTTTTGGGCAGAACAGTGACATTATCTGAAAGGATTCACTTTACAAGAATCTCTCTAGCTATGGGGAATATATGAAAGGCCAAGAGAAGAATGAGAAAGAAAACTCCTGCAGTAATCCAGGCAAACAATGAAATGGCATGGACCAGAACCATGGTAGTGGATACAGTGAGTATAGTAGTCACGTTAGGGATATATTTTCAAGGTGGAGCTCATAGGATTTGCTACTGCATCGGATGTTGAGTACAAAAGAAAGATTAAAGATGACTCTAAAATTCCTGGACTGAGCAACTGGAAGGATAAGGCTGCTATTTACCCAGATGGGAACAGAATGACTTGGAGAGGAAAATATTCATGGGAGAAAGATCAAGAGTTAATTAGGAGCATCTTAAGTTTGATGTCAGGAAGGCAGTCAGACGATTGGAGTTTAGGGGGAAGGTTTGGGCTAGAAATATAAAGTTGGAAGCTATTAGTTTAGAGATGGCATATAAGGATCTTCGAGACTGCCAAGGATACGGGTATAGATCTAGAAGAGAAGAAGCCTAAGGATTTAGACAATGAGATTAAATTAGTGTAAACAAGCCTTCGGTGACATATTTAGTTCATCTATAAAGAGATGCTTTGTGAAATTAAAAAAAATATTCTTGTATTCCTGGGACACCTGGGTGGCTCAGTTGGTTGAGCATCTGACTCTTGGTTTTAGTTCAGGTCATGATCTCACAGTTCTGAGATCAAGCCCCACATCGGGCTGGGCGCTGTGCATGGAGCCTGCTTAAGATTCTCTCTTTCCCTCTGCCCCTCCCCTGCTCATGGGCTCATGTGAACTCTTCCTCTCTGTCTCAAAAAGAAATATTCTGATACTCCTTACATGAGAAAACCTAACGTTATCTGATAACAGTTGGAGTGTTTCTTCTTGAAAGCAAGAATGCGATCATCTCAGAAGAGCATTATTCTGTGAGTTTTTGATGTAGGGATCAGTTGAAGTATAATTAAACAAAGAAGGGATGCTATACATCGGTAACTAAAAGTAGGACCCGCATCGTGTGCTGCCATTTCAAAGACTAAATTATGTTTGGTTGTTCAAAACAACTGATGGGTATCCTGACCTCTCAGTAATCTGAAATGTGAACTCAAAAGCGGGAGAAAGAGCATAACTTTGTTTCAGGAGTGACTCTGAAGTTAGTTTATCAGCCCAAGAAATAATAAGCAACAACATTTATGAAGCGCTTATTAAATATCAGGTCCTATGAGTTAGGGACTATAATGATGTCCATTCTTCAGAAGCAGCAGGCTTAACTGTGTTCAGCATCTTGTCTAAGGTCACCCAGTGAGGAAGTGACAGAGCCCAGGTTCAAACACAGGTCTATCCAGTTCCAGAGTCTGGAGTGTTCATTACACTCTCAAATAACAAGTCCTTTACATTTTCTGATAATTGATTTTTCATAAGAACAGTAGTTATTGGATGTTATAGTAATTATTGGATGGTTGGAATGTGATTTTTCTTGGTTTCTGTATTTTTTGAAACCATTTTTTATGTTATCATTTCTGTAATGATAACATTATTTTAATAGCAGAAAGACTTTTACATATACAAGCGAAAAATAGATTAGAAAATATATTCTATGCGACTATGCTTTGGCATTAATATTTACACCCACAGAAAAAGTAAGTGTTCACAGTGCGTGTTTGCATGGAATTTCCTTCTTTTGTTACATTTCCAACTTAAAAATTAGTCAAATGCTATTGATTTTTTCAAATATGTAATTTCTGTTATACATTTTACACTGTTTTTCATACATTTCTAACTCATTCTGCATAATAATTTCGTGAGTTAAAAATTTCCTGTTCAGAAATGAGCAAATAGCCACTAAATCTCTGAAGAGCTATTCTTCTGATTTCTAGTTTAGTATAGTTTTCAATTCTGCCTTAATTTTACGTTGAATAGAATTAACCTTCTACCTCATTGAAGAATCCTCGAGTTCAGAAAGCATTTTAACATGCTCTGCCCTCTGGTGGGCATATCATTACCATTATGACTTTACTGGTTAGAGCTGTTTTCAAAAATAAAAGAATGTTTCCAAAATTGAATTATTTTGAGGATAAATTGAAAAGCCAAACAACCCTATCGGGGAATTTCTTTTTATCTATTAAAATGGCTTATAGACTCGATCTCTCCATTTTCAGTTAAAAGATTAACCTTCTATAAATAACACAAAAACAATGTTTGAGATGATTGGTTTCTTCTGCAGACAGAAGATGGCAAACTAATTGTTGAAGGAATGTTGGACATTTTCTGGGGAGTAAAACGGCCTATACAGCTAAAAATACAAGATGAGAAACAAATCCCTTCTTTTACTAGGTTGAAATCACCAGATGTCTTTCCCAAAAGGTAAGCTATCTTTCACTTTTTTTTTTAATGTTTATTTATTTTTGAGAGAGAGAGAAAGAGAGAGACAGAGTACAAACGGGTGGGCGGGGGGGGGGGGGGGTGTTGCGCAGAGAGAAAGGGAGGCACACAATCCGAAGCAGGCTCCAGGCTCTGAGCTGTCAGCACAGAGCCCGACGAGGAACTCAAACTCACAAACAGCGAGATCATGACCTAAGCTGAAGTCAGACGCTTAACCGACGTAGCCACCCAGGCACCCCTATCTTTCACATTTTAACTCCTTAGAAGATCATCCTCATATTGACTTACATTTATTGTGTGCACTCTTAAAGATGGGAGCTCTAAAGCTTCTAACACTATCTCATTTAATCCCCAGCAATTCTGTGAAGTAGGTGTTCAGAACCCAGAGCTCTAAGGGTTTAGGTAATTTGTGCAAGATGTCCAATTACCATGTAGCAGGACTGGGCTGAACCTCAGGTCTACCTCTCTGCTGTGTTGTTTCTCTCCTGGAAGATTGCATTCCTTCGTTAGAAAAGACAAATTTCATTAGCCCGTTAGCCTGGCCTTGTCACCAAAAGGGGAGATAAAATTTAAATTTCTCTTTTCCTTGGAACAGAGGGCTCTTCCTGCTTTCTAGAAAGGAGATTTAATTATGCTCCACCTGATTGTCCTGATCTTGTTCAACAGGGCACAACAAAGTGCAGTTGGAGCTCAGTAACAACGTGAGACAGTTCTCTGTGTGGGTTTATGCAACTGTACCTTGAATACATTAAGTTGGGCTGATTTTTTTCATTATCGTTTGCAATTTTTAGAAAAATAAATACTCTGAGAAGGACTCGTGCATGTAATTTTTTTTCTTTTTTTCTTCCTTCCTCCCCACTTTCCCTCCTTTTTAATCCTTAACTTTCTGACTCCTCCCCCTGTTGTGCGTCTGTGGGAGGACCAAGCCTTCTCTCCCATCCTGCCATCTATAACTGGATGGGCTGCGGTTCTAGGAAGAGAGGATGGAAAGGGAGCTGCCAGGACCTTTTCCTCAATCTGATCTTGGGCTATAAGCAAGGAAAACCAAGGATCGCCTTGAGGGAAGCCCCACTTTTTCTCTGGACGCCCCGCTATGATTTGCACCTTGCCAATGTTCTCAAACATGATCCAGCAGTTCTGAACATTTCCTAATTCCCTACACATGCCATGCAGTCTCTTACTTTCCTGACTCCTGGAAAGTCTACTTGCATTTCAACATCGTTTGCCTGACTCCCCTCTCTCAGTCCTAAGAGACTCTGGTCAGGTAACACATTCTCCAGAAAGCCTTTTTCTGACCCTTCAGTCTCTCCTAGGTGCACTGGCAGTTTTTCAAAACACGCCGTTAATTGTGTTTTTATGCACCCACCTCGTGCTCTGGCCTGTGAGCTTTTTCAGGGTACGGAGCATGCCTTATTCGTCTGTTATTTGGGGTGCGTAGCAGTGTGCCTGGAATGAAGAGAGTCGAAATACAAAATTGAATAAAGCCCCCATGATCCTGGTAGCTACATCACCTCTGCTCTGTTGTGAAAACTGCCTCTGTCTACCACTTCTGACTAGTCTCCCATCCAGGCTAAGGGCTGCCCATGGGCGAAGGGTCCAGCATTTGTGGAAGAGCGGAAGGGGGACCACAGACTTGGGCAGCCTAATGAAGCCCTGCAACCCTCTCCTTCAGGTCCTTAGGTGACCGATGGGGCTGATGATTCTAAGTGACTAGGAGCATCCTTTAAAAGGAGAAATTACCCCTGGGCTCTGCTTTTAGATAACTGCACAAGAAATGAGTTTGGCAAAATTAGCTATCATTAGTCATATTGCCGAAAAACTCATTGCAAAGTTCTCTGAGCAGCCAGCTGCTTTTGATGCAATTTAATTATTTGAGTCATGAAAACTTAATAAGTATGGCACATTAAGGGAAGATGTCAAGGAGATACAGTAAGGTACTCGTATTACCACATTGTCTTTTTTTTTTTTTAAATAGCTACCCCCAAGATATTTTTAATTTTTTCAAATTAAAATTCAAAACACTTGTTCCTAAAAATCCTCACTGTGGGGAAAAGTTTCAAGAGCCCAGGTAGACAAAGTGATATTGATGCCTGTCCATACACTGTGGCAGATTAAAAGTTAATATTTTCACGATGTGCCTTCCATGGACACCAACTGTGGTTTTCATTGTTTATCAGCACATTGCTGTGAACCAAAGACGAATTACTTCCCTTAGTTTAAAGTTGAGAAAGAATTCCCTAGAAAACTTTGCTTGCCCTTTACCACAGTAATGAAACTTACCAGGAGAACATATGAAGTGAAGGGCACACTTGTGGTGTATCAGATCTTTCTGGAGGTTGAGAATTATCAGAAAGAGATCCTACTCCTCTCACACTCAAAAGCAAGATTAGATTGTCACGATTCATTAGCCAAGAATCCTCCGTGGGAAGCAGCTGAACATTCAGCGGGAAGGTGCATATAATTTGGAGTGGCTGTTCCTTGGCCTCTGTTCCCTAGTGGGGTGCAAAACCACCTAAGGTCCTGTCTTTGTTTCAGTCTGGTCCTAGACACCTTCACTCTGGTTGCCATCCTTAAGGGTAGCATTCATTTAAATTCTAAGCCTTGAATGAAATCATATAAAGAAAGGGACTAGGGGCACCTGGGTGGCCTAGTAGCTTAAGTGTCCAGCTCTTGATTTTGGCTTCAGATATGATCCCAAGTATGGTGAGATTGAGCCCTGCATCAGGCTCTGCACTGATAGTGTGGAGCCTGCCTGGGATTCTCTCTCTCTTTCTCTCTCTGCCCCTCCCATGTGTGCACATGTGGTTGCTCTCTCTCAAAATAAATAAACATTCAAAAAATAAAATAAAAGGAACTATTCCCTCACTCTGTAACCCTCCTCAACTCTCCTTTCTCATACTGGGTTTCTGTGTGCAGAACTTTTTAATTTTTTTTTTAAGTTTTACTTATTTATTTTGAGAGAGAGAGAGAGGGAGAGAGTCCCAGGCAGGCTCCACAGAGTGCGGAGCCTGACTCGGGGCTTGAACTCATAAATGGTGAGATCAAGACCAGAGCCAAAAACCAAGAGTCAGATGCTCAATCGTCTGAGCCACCCAGGAGCCCCTGTGTGCAGAACTTCTACCTCTGGTCTCACATGGTCACTCATGTGGTATCTTCAGTGGGTGTATGTAGAATAAAGGACGGGTGTGGAAGTTGTGTACTCGGCTGCAGGAAGGGCTGTGATCTTGTCTTTCTGTTCACCCATTGAGAGAATCATCAGTTTGTCATGCTAGTTTGTTTTAATTATCTTAGAAATGAGTCACACTGAGTCAGCTTAAGGGGAGTGGTAGAAGCTTAAATATAAATCAGTCTGTTTGAACTGTGACCCCTTATGATCCTTTATGGAAACAATTCTGTGGGAAGTACTTTGATCTCTCATATCTGGTCCAAGTATTTTGTTTTGAAATTTTTTCAAAACCTAAAACAAAACAAAACAAAACCACCAAGCCTTCTTGAGGTTATGTTTACTTGCACTAGTTTTCAGTGCTGTTTTTAATCTTTCTAAAATCAGCTTTCGCACATTTTGTACAAATCATGACAGAATGACATAAAGAGCAGAAACTGGACAGGTGTACATTTGAATAACATTTATAGTGTAGGTTTTTTTTTTTCTCCCAACGCAGGTAGAAAAATAACCACATCCCATTTGTCTATCAAATTACTACCTCCTTTTTTATTTTGCAACTCATTTGAAAACTTGCCCACAGTTCAAATTTACCAACGTATACATCCTGAAGCATGATCAGGGCAATGCTAACAGTCTTGTGCTTGAGCAAGTTAAACTATTTGATGTTGCATAAAGTTCCACCTAGTTTTCTTTGAACGACTCCGGGTTAACTGCCCTCAAGCGTAGCCATGTGCACAGTTGCACATGGGTGACTCTTCAAATTACACAATCCAGAGCTCAAAATTGGTGTTTTCTGCTAAGATGGGTAGAGAGGGGAAAGGGCCAGACACTCATATATGGAGGCATGTTTGGCCCCTGTATTTGTGTGATGCCACTAAACTGTAAGAAAGTGAGGACAAGTGTCCAGTCTACCAAGATTACCAAGGATCTATAGAATACCACTGGCCAGGCACTCTTGGGCTTTCTCATCTTCCCCCGTATGAAATAGCATCAGGCTGCCTTGCCGTTTTAGTTTCTGCTTTTTATTGATATTGGGCTTTTCCCATGACTACCACTCTTTCTGTGATAATAGCATCTGCTTCCTCTTGATAATTAATTTCCTAGCGATTGGGGAAGATGAGCAATTTTATCTACCGTAAGAATAACTTGAATCTGAGTCAGGACCTGAAGAGGTTTCCCTTGGGTTAGTTATTATTACCTGTAGTTCTTGGACTTTTCTTACATGTGTTTTAACTGGCTATGTTCTGGATAGTAGAGCTTACTGAAAAATTAACTAACAAATATGTTAAGATTACCTTATTTACATTATAAGACTATTATGAGACTCAAATGACATAAAAGTTGTAAAAAGACATGAAAAGAATTCAAAGATCAAGGAGAAAATACTCGTGTTTGTCATATTCACCACCACTAGTCTGAATAAGCATTTTTTGTTATTGTTGCCACCAGTGACATTCGGATAGAAGCAATGTTACAAATGTCACATTTGGATAGAGCATATGCCACCACTTACAGTCTTTGGTCATAAGGAAAACAGACATTATGGAAGAGATTTTTAGTAAGAATAAGACCAATCCCAGCAATAACAGTATCCATTAACCTAGAGAAACCCAAGAATATCTTGGATCCCTAATGATTCTTCACCCATCATGAAATGGATACAGGTGACTCTGATGACGAAGACAATGAAAATGATAACTTTGAACACATACTGAGTGCTTACTCTGTATTGGGCACTATTTCAAGAATTTTACACAAATTAACCCACTTAATCTTCTCAGCAACCTCACACTGTTATCATCCCCATCTTATAGATAAGGACACAGAGAAGTGACGTGGCTAAGACCAGATAAATGAAGTAAAAGTGACTGTTGGTCCAGCTGGTAAAAATAAGTAGCTGCCCAGTTTTATGTATTGTAATTATTAGAATGCATTGAAAATTGTTAGTGTCCTATATATAAATCATGTTTTAGAAAAGAAGCTTCCTATACACTTTCCTCCTTTGTAAATTGCATTCTTAGTGGTAAAGAGCCTTAAAGGTAGGCACCACATCTTATTGAGAGCCACTCTACCCAAAAATGCTTTGAATGCAATAGGAACTCAAAGCATGTTGGCAGAATGAACAGTTTTATATCTAAACTCTCCTAAGAGCATTGTAAGGTATCTGTGTAATGATGGATTATGTTGGTTTCCACTAATTCCATTTGCATACACACATTTTAGAGAATCTATATAACCTTGTGTTTCAGGGTTTACTCAATTATTATATCAGATCTGCTCAAAATCAGTACAGGAATTATTTAAAATACCCACTGACCATTCCGGTATAAATATAATTTTAATAATATCATAAAATTGTTATAATTTAGGATATGCCTACCATAGTCCCTCAGTATCATATTAATACTCTAAATCTGAAAATCATCATAAGGCTTATTATGAATAGAATTGATGCCATTTACAAGATTTATTACTTTTCAGGGGAATGACACGCTGGGGGGAATTTGATGATCTTTACCGTATTAGTGAGCTGGACAGAACCCAGATTCCAGCATCTAAAGGAACAGATTCCCAAGAAGGTCAGTATCAAACTTTTATTAATGGAGAGACATTTTTTATGTAAATCACGAATCCTAAACGTTTCTCTGAAATTTAACAGTTTACACACCACTATTTAATAAAACTCTTATGTTAAAAATATCTCTTAGGATCATACTAATTTAAGTCACTACAGTGCTCATGTGATGTTTAAGAACTTTACTACATAAAAATACGATGATTTTTAAAATTACATCAAGTCACTTAGATTTACTAGGTTAGGGAAAGCTAATGGTTTGAATAAACTTGTATACATAAAATTCTTTAGTATTTTTCCCAAAGTTGGGATCATTTATTATACTCAGCAGCTTTTTATATCAGACCAAGCCCCTCACATTAAATTCTACATCTTTTTAGAAGCTGAATGTCTTAGTTAATGGATATTTGCGTGACAACACTTCCCAGAAAGAGGCAAATATACTGGAGTCAATATATTTAATTGACTCCAGTATACTGGAGTCAATATATTTAATTGACTCCAGTATATTGTTGTTGACAATTGTCAACAACATTGTAATTGTATATTGTACATTACATTGTATATTGTAATTGACTCTAGTTGTTTCAAGCATTTATTTGAAAAAGAGAAATCAACTTGAACATCAAATGAATTCATATCAAACATGACAAACCAATGGTAAATGGCAGCTCCTATGGCATGTGACATCAGTAGTCATAATGATGATGTGATAGTTGTAATATTACTAGCTGTCATTTACTGAGACTCTGATAAGTGTCTGGTATGATGTCATATATCTCACATAGATTTGGTTTTCATATAATATGTAGAGATACAAGGAGGAGCTGATGACTGGGGTTGGGAGCAGAGTTCATGTTTCTGGGGTGGCCATCTTACCAAGCTGACTTCAGACTGAAAATAGTACCCTGCCGACATTACCTTCATGAATGTACCAACAACTTCCAAGGTTGAGTTATTTTTTCCAAACGTTTCTCAAGTCAGTCTTCTCTGCTGTCTCTGTAGCAACCCATATTCAATAACAACCATGATACTCCTTCCAGGATTCCCTTATTTTTGTGTGATGGCCCTTGGCATCTTTTATATTAGGGTCCTTCCAGTTAGCCCTTTGAAAACACTCATCTAAACCCAAGGGAATTCTGATTTCTAATTCTAAATTCTAAGGGAATTCTATGGTGTCTTGGCACCAGAGATACCACAAAAACCTAGTTGCAAAAGCACCAATGCTAGAAGAAAATGAAATCTCCCATGCCTATGGGTTGGTACTCTAATTACAATAGAAACTTCTTTAAAATCCCAAGGTTAAATGGAATACTATTTCTCACTGTTTGAAGCATTATAGTTCACTGCTTAGCTGCATATTTACTTATTAAATACATATACAAATTCACCCAAAGAGGTAGGCAGCTAAATGATATGGCCTTATAATCTTTATTCTTCCTAGATTATTTATCTTATCCCAGTAGCACTCTGAAGGCTTATGCAGATGAAGAGCCAGAATCCCCATTGCTCTATCGCACCATGAGTGAAGCAACCCTGGTGAGAAAAAGGATGAAGCCTCCAATGATGGACAGAAAAGACAGACAGAAGCATAGGGCCTCTATTAATGGGCACTTCTATAACCATGAAGTGAGTTTTGATTCCGCTAATGTCATTTGAAAATGATGTCTATTTTTTTTTTAATTTTTTTTAACATTTTATTTATTTTTGAGACAGGGAGAGACAGAGCATGAACAGGGGAGGGTCAGAGAGAGAGGGAGACACAGAATCTGAAACAGGCTCCGGGCTCCGAACTGTCAGCACAGAGCCCGACGTGGGGCTCGAACTCACGGACCGCGAGATCATGACCTGAGCCGAAGTCGGCCGCTTAACTGACTGAGCCACCCAGGCGCCCCCGAAAATGATGTCTATTTTAACAACACCGCTCAATTCAACTTACAATTAAAATAGTACTAATAAAATAGTGGTAGTGTATTTAATATTTATTGGGTACACTCTATGTGTTAGGTGTTAAACTGTTTTAAATTGGATTTTGATGGATTATTTCATCAATCACTAAAACAATTCTATGAAACAGGTACCATTATTTTCCCTACCTTACGTGAGTCAACTGAGGTTCACAGCGGTTAAGCAGTTTGTCTTAGGTCACACTACTTTTAAGTAGCAGATCGGAACTTGAAACCAGCTTTGTCTGACTCCAGAACCCGTTATTAACCACCGTGATGAATGAGCCCTATCTAAGTGGCAGGTTCTGTACCAAACACTGGGGATCTGAAGATGATTCCGATGATGCCTCTGCCAGCATGGAGTTCAGGTGTTGGGCAAAGAAATCAGTAATCGACAAATGGCATTAGAATAATGTAAATGCTACGATGGAGATTGGTTCAAAGTACATTTGAACATTAACATTTAAATAGAGGGGAAAAAACTCCATAGACCTATTATTCCAATAAATCAAACTTCTCATTTTGTCACATCTCCTTCCAGGTCTTGTACATATACACATATTTTTTTATGCAAGCATTTTTATGCAAGGATTAGTTGTTTATAATTTTTATTCTGATATAATTTTTATTCTGATTTTTCACTTAATGTGTTAAATTTATGTGTTTCTTTTCCACAGTTTTTGTAAGACATTTCACTTTGCCGGAGGTAGGCAATGTGTCGTCTTTTTTTTTTTTTTTTTTTAACTCAAATTTTTCATTGTCTGGTACTTCAGCAATTATTCATCCATTCATTTAATAAATACTTAAAAAGCACTTGCTCTGTGCCAGGTACCGTTCTGAGCCCTTTCATACAAAATGTTAACTCATTCATCGTAAGCTTTTTTCCTGTAGGGCTTTCTACCTTATTCCTTCCTCTACCCTTGGGAGCATATCCACGGTGTGCCTTTGGAGACTGGTGGGGAGAAACCTCCTTCGTGAATTCTTTGTTCAAATTAGATATCTTACTGGCTCAAGCATTTACCCTTAGCCATTAAGTAATTTTGACAATCCCCCATAGATGTGCAATGACCAATTGTCCTGGTTTCTATTTCTCAGAATCACACCGTGTCATCATCTTGTGGGGTGATTTGTGTTAAAGAAGGCTGTGAAAGCCACATTGTTCCAAATGAGCGGCTTCCAGATGGGACCCCTGTACTAAGAATGAAATTGGCACTAAGTTGGCAGCACGGTGTAGTGGCTAAATGCTTGGGTGCCGGAGCTTGACAACCTGATTTCAAATTCTTGCTGAGCAAAGTTTAAAGCTACCTCCATCTCTTAGCCTTTATCATTCCTACTTTACAAGGTTGTTGATGGGACTAAATGGAATAAGGGGAGCTAAGCACTTAGCACAGCATCTGGCACAAAGGAAGAACTCAATTTACATTAGCTTTATTGTCGTTCGTTAAAAGAGATCAAGCTACACTTATTTCATACAGATGCCAGTCGCTGCATTGTAATAACTAGCAGGAAAAAAAAAACCCCAAAAAACATTCTATCCATGGATGGGCAGTGAGAGGCATCTAGGAGTTTAAGTTGATAGAGTCATAGATGTGTTTTTATATCATGATACCCCACGATAACACCAATATTGTTAGGACACGAATAACACTCATTTCAGAGGGTTAGATTATGATATTGTATATAAGTTATGACTATTGACTTGACCTGTGGTATATTTCTATCCGTGCACTAAGGATAGATGATTTTATTTCATTATGTGTATTGGCCAACAAAACTAAGCTAAAACTCTGAAAAACATGATTCCAAATTCATTGTATGTTGGTACTTTAGATGGGCTCTTGGGGTCATCTAGTCCCACTCTCTTATTTTACAAATGAAATCCTTGAGGCCTCTTTAGGCCTCAATGTGAAGTGAGTTGACAAAGTTGGAGTTAGAAGACACTACGATCCAGTTCTCCTAAATCCTAATCTAGTGCCGTTGCCAAACTCCATAAAGATTCTTCTTATAAACAACATCAAGCCACATATGTAACATATCCTTGCCTTAGTGCCAGATGAACGTATGGCTCTCCAGGGCTCCACAGAACTCATAAGCACTGGTCTTATGTGTCACAGAGTGATTCATCAATGCCTCACAACATCCATGAACATTGAATTTTCTCATACTTAGCAAGAGTTTATTCCAGACAGCCTCCATATATCTACTTTGAAAAATTATTTCCATATCCATATTTCTACTCACACAAGTGCTGTGCATATATGCACTTTAATGTTTATTTTGACACTTATTTACTGGTTTCCCAATATAAGGCTCATCTATCTAACATTCCATTGAGCCACCCAGAACCCACCCATCTCCATGTCTGCTGAACCCACCACCCCCCTCTTCTAGAGTCTTGGAACACTATTAATATTAGGTTTTATTTGTTCTTAGTTATAGTTAATTTATTTTAAATATTTGAACCACATTGAAGAATGGTATGATTATCTAGTGAAAATGTTTTGAACATCCTCAAATGATGTCTTACCTAACTTAATTCTAGAAACAATGTAAAGTTGCTTAAAAGGATGCATAGTATCCAACAACAAAGAAAGCAAACACAAGAAAACAAAACTTTTAAATTGGTGATTTGTGATTTTTCTTTCTTTGCCCGTAAGAAGGCCAGTTTCACCAGATGCTCAATATCACTCATCATTGGGGAACTACAAATCAAAACCACATTGAGATACCCCCTCACACTGGTCAGAGTGACTAAAATTAACAACTCAGGAAACAACAGATGCTGGCGAGGATGTGGAGAAACGGGAACCGTCTTGCACTGTTGGTGGCAATGCAACCTGGTGCAGCTGCTCTGGAAAACAGTGCGAAGGTTCCTCAAAAAATTAAAAATAGAACTACCTTACAACCCAACAATAGCACTACTAGGAATTCATCCAAAGGATACAGGAGTGCTGATTCACAGGGGCACATGTACCCCAATGTTCATAACAATGCTTTCAACAATAGACAAATTATGGAAAGAGCCCAAACTTCCACTAACTGATTAATGGATAAAGATGTTGTACACACACACACACACACACATACACACACACACACAAACACACAATGGAATACTACTCATCAATCAAAAAGAATGAACTGGAGGATATTATGCTAAGTGAAATAAGTCAGTCAGAAAAAGACAGATATCATATGTTTCACTCTCAATTTGAGAAACTTAGATGGCCATAAAGGGAAGGGAAGGAAAAGTAAGTTACAGAGAGGGAGGCAAACCAAAAAGACTCTTAAATACAGAGAACAAACTGAGGGTTGATGGGGGTGAGGGGTGGCCAAGACTATACTGTGTACACTGTGTGTTAGCTAACTTGACAATAAAGTAATATAATATAATATAATATAATATAATATAATATAATATAAGGCTCCTCAAAAAAGAAGTAGGAGAAGGAGAAGGAGAAGGAGGCCAGTTTCACCATATTGATTCTTGTTAGTTTGATGTAAGTTTCAGAATTTCCATGGCAATATTTTGTTGTTGTTGTTTCTAGACATCAATTTTCACTCCAGCCTTTGGATCAGAAACTAAAGTCAGAATAAACAGTAATATGAGAACTGAAGAAGTAATTGAGCAACTTCTCCAAAAATTTAAGGTAATCTTTATCACTAAACTGAGCTATAACTGTCTTGTATAAGTTAACTATAGGTACATAAATGTACTCTTCTGAAAAAGACCTATGAACATGTACATCTAAATTAAATGGTTCGTTTCCGAAGAATTCTTTCTTACGAATAATACCTTTTCATAATTGGGCCTTGAGAGATTATATTATTCTCTCAACAGGGAGCAGAAAAGGATTCTTGTCTAAAAGTGTATAACAAAACTGAGGAAAAAGATACAGATTTGGGGTCTGGCTGGCTCAGAAAACATCTGCCAATGACCAATCAATCAAATATGAAAGAATTCATGTCTGCTTATTTTTTTTTCCATTGACAGATTGAAAATAGTGCCCAGGATTTCGCACTTTACATTATTTTTGCAACAGGAGGTAAGTGTGATGCCTCTTTTTACACGATTCCAGTATGTTATAGTTTTCTGCCCACAGGGGAGGCCCAAGAGCAGCTAACCCTCTTTCTGTGGAAGAAAGGGAAGGAAGGGAAGAAGAAGAAAAGTGGGAAGGGTATTTTAGAAGGTTATTCATATTGCACAGTTTCAGAGGAAGATAACCTACGAATAAGATATCCTAGAAGAGTTTATAATACAAAAGAGTTTGCTTTTTGGCCAGACATCAAATTTCCTGAATGGCAGTCAGTGCCTGGGAGAGTCTATGGAGAGTTCCAAAGAATTGTTACACACTGAAGTCCTTGACTTCTGGACCTCTTTCTTTTTGGCTTTCCCTTCTCCTTCTAGCTCTTACTGCAGTCATCAATGCATACCATTTGTCTCTGATCTTGTTATTACCTCTTTCTTACACAGTGTCTGACACACTGTAGGAGCGTTCTCTCTTCCTCAGTAGAGAAAAATATGCAGAAGTTGGTGGTAGGGAGTAAAAGGTTAGCATTGGGAAGAGGCTCTATGTGGGGTGTTGGGAACAGGATGGAAGAGAGATTAGAGAAAAATCTAAGGCAATAGTGAAATGATCTTTTTGAAAACTCTTAAGTTGAAAAAAATTATATATTAAATTGTAGAAATATCTCCAGTTAGAGTTTAAGTGTCAGAATGTTTGAGCTGGAAATTGAACAGAATAAAATAATACATTTTGATACCAGGACAACTGTAAGAAAATGGAAGTCGGATCTTCAAACATATACAAAATTAAAGTCCTTATTAATTTAAAGCTTAAATGTAAGAAATATAATATAAAGTGTAAAAATTCTAAGGGTGTGTGTATATATTAATATTCTAATTGTTTAGGAAAAAACTAAAAGGTATAAAATAAAAAGCAGAGACAAGGGTGCCTGGGTGGCTCCGTTGGTTAAGCATCCGACTTCAGCTCTGGTCATGATCTCACAGCTCATGGGTTCGAGCCCCACGTCAGGCTCTGTGCTGATAGCTCAGAGCCTGGAGTCTGCTTCAGATTCTGTGTCTCCCTCTCTCCTCTGACCCTCCCCCACTCACACTCTGTCTCTCTCTCTCTCAAAAATAAATAAAATGTTTAAAATTTTTAAATAAATAAAAAGCAGAGACAGACTTATAAAAATGTAAAAGATAGAAATAGCAAATTACGAAAAATATCAGATAAAAATTTAATACGTATAATATCAAATAGTTCTTGCAAAGTGACAACAAAAAGACAACTCAATGAAAATAGAACCCACAACGCAATATTATCTCACATTTATTGGATTGGCGAAATGTTTTTGAAGGATTCTACCTATGTGTGGTGTGGTGAAGGGTAAAAGGGTATTTTCATGCAGTTTTGGTGAAAATATGGCTGTCTTTACTTTTTTGGAACTCATTCTAACAATATTATTAAAATTTACAGTATAAGTACCCTTTAACCTGGCAATGCCGCAGCTGAGAATCTATTCCACAAAACTAAAAGGACTAGTACCTATAGATTTATGTGCAAGGCTATTTATAATGACAAAAATTTAAAGACAAAGTCACCTATCACAGAAGAATGATTGAATAAGTGGTTATGCAGCCATTGAATGGAATGTGTCAGATTATACCAGTTAAATGGAGGGGATTCCATAATATATATTACATGAAAGATGCAACATGACTAAAAATGTATATCATATGATCCCATTTTTCTAGAGGAATTACAAACCCCTATTTAAATATAGGGGTATATATGATCATATGATCAGGAAGAAAGGTATGAAATGATAAATATGAAGTCACTGAAACCACTTACCCCGTTAGGGGGTCAGGACAATGCAAGAAAGAGGATGGAAGGAGGAGGAGCACAGAAGGAAAAACAAAAACAACAAGTAAATCATTTTTTTTTAAATATGTCTGCGATAAAAACAGCAAGTATGACATGACCACCTGTACGTATTGTGTGTTTGTGTGTGTGCATAAAGAGATATACGAAGGGTTGGCCACACAGAGGGTAAGGCTGATTGTCTCAGGGTTCTGGGATTCCAGGTGATTTTTACTTTCTGCCTTTTGCTTTTCCCCATAGTTTCAATTACAGTAGCATACGTGGTTTTTTAAGACTTTACTGGGGAAGGGGCACCCAGGTGGCTCAGTCAGTTACGTGTCCCTCCGACTCCTGCTCAGGTCTTGATCTAGTGGTTTTTGAGTTTGAGCCCCACGTCGCACTCCCTCTGACACGTTGGAGCCTGCTTCGGATTATGTGTCTCCCTCTCTCCACCCCCTCCCCACTTGCTCTCTGTCTGTCTCTCTCTCTCAAAAATAAAACATCAAAAAAAAATTTTTTTTAAACTTTATTGAGGAATAATCGGGAATAATTGACAAATATAATTGCTATATTGAAAGTACAATGTGATGATCTGATACACATATACATTATGGGATGATTACCAAGATCAAGATAATTAACATATCCTCACATCACATAATTAAGGCTTTTTGGGTATGTGTGAGAATGCTTACGATCTACTCTCAGCAACTATCAAATGTACAATACCATACTATTAACTCTGGTCACCAAGCTGGAGATTAAATCCTCAGAACTTATTTACATAATAACTGAAAATTTGTACATACATCCCCCTCGTGTCTCTCCCTGATAGCATGAATTATTTTTATAATTAGAAAAAAAATGTTTATTTTCACCACAGAACTGTAGTTCGTTAAAACTTTATCTGTGAAAATCATGTTTTATTTTGTTTTTCGTGTCAAAAATGCTTGCACACAAAATCCAGAACAGAAGATAACCCTAAGTAGCACCTTTTAGGGATCAGGAACAGAGAGAAGAATGGAACCTATAGCACCTATTTAGGTATTAATCTGGAAAATAAAGGCAGGTGCATTTTAACACCTCGCATCTACTAAGCCCAGGATCTATAACAGTGTTTTCCAAATTCTAGTGCACTTCAGGATTACCTGAGAAGTTCATTTAAAATACAGACTCCCAAACCCATCCAGATCTAGGAACAGTCTGGGAATATGTATTTCTTAATAATTATCCCAGAAGCAAATTCATGAAGCAAGAAACCTTGCTCTGGAATATTAAGAACACAACAAACAGCGGAGGCAGTTATACCACATGTAGAGGTCAGAAGAGGATTCTAGTATGTTAAGATGAGCTAAATTACCGGGGCTGTAGCCTTGCCTCAGAAATGCAGAGGAATTAAAACAATGAACTCTGACTCTGTGGAAACAAGAACGGATAACATTACTGACTTTTTCCTGGGGTAAGTCCCATCCAGGAGATGAGCACAGTTCTGATTCTTGAAACTTTTAAGTGCCTGACATAATTGATTTCCTAGATGACAGCGTAGAAAGGACTAACCGGTCTACCCGTGTCCCTTTTCAGTCTCTTTCAACATAGCAGACAGATTGTTCTTTTTTTTTTCCTTATAATTTATTGTCAAATTGGCTTAAATACAACACCCAGTGCTCATCCCAACAAGTGCCTCAATGCCCCTCACCCATTTTCCCCTCTCCCCCACCCAGACAGATTGTTCTTTAACAACAGAAGTCAGACAATGTCGTATCACTTCTCATCCTCCAGGGGTCTCCCTTCCCGCAATAAAGCCAGAGTCTTTATGCTGGTCCCAGTACGTGTTCACTTCAACATTTAATATTCCTTTCCTCATCTTTATGTTAGCTTCCCTGGTCCCTTGCTGCTCTTTGATAGCATTAGGCATGCACTGACCTGTAGGATGCTCTACTTATCTACTTACTGTGTTTGGAACACACCTCCCCGAGAGCTCCATGGTTCCATACCACATCTGCTTCTGGTTGTTTTCAAATGTTACATCTTCAGTGAAGCCTTTCTCAGCCACCCTACCAATAATTGCATACTTGTCCCCTGTACACACCTATTTACACAGACCCATATTTTCTATCCCTCTCCTTGCTTTATTTTTCTTCTGAGTACTTATCACTAATACATGATATGTTTCATTGGTTTGTCCTCCTTGTTGTCTGTGTCCTCCACTAGAACGTAAGTTTCGTAAGTGGATTTTACTCTGCTTTGTTTTAGAAGGTGCCCAGCACAGAGAACAATGCCTAACACATAGTAGGAACTCAAAAAATATTTGAGAAAGGAGGAAAGGAGATGAATGTAAGGACACAGTGTTCTGTTCGTGCTTCATTCTGATAAAAATGAAATGACAGATGTGAAATTATTTTGACAGAAAGTTGGAAGTGCTTTTGTGAGTGGGAGTATTTATAACTTTTGGAAATTTGAAATTCTTGGCATATACCAAATTGGAAGTTATTTCCTTTCTCATCTGATTATCATGGCATGGATGAAGCCCACAGATGAATGAAATAATAAAAACACTGACCTGTGATGTGAAAGACATTCTCAACATGTTTTCAAGGAAGATCCAAGGATGTGATTGAGATGAGAAACAAAGGAATAATTGAGGATAATTATAAAGTTTTGGACCTAAACAACTGGAAAGATGGAAATACATTAACTGACCTAGGAAAGAATTAATAAATATTTGCTGAATGAATGAATGACAAATGATGAAGAATTTTTAGGTGTGTCACTTGGTAAAAGCATAAATGGCACTGGAGATTTGTCTGAACATCCAAGCTAAAGGCAAGATTGAATTATCTGAGATATAAATCAAACCTTAAGATCTAGCAAGACAAAGAAGTTCTCCTTGGGTTCTTTTAAAGGTTTTACTTTTAATTTACTCCTTTGAATGAGTGCCTCCTGTTGTATGTTCTTCTTAGGTCTTCTCCCCACGTGAGCTAAAGAAAGAAAATGAGGGGCGCCTGGGTGGCTCGGTCGGTTAAGTGTCCGACTTCGGTTCAGGTCATGATCTCACGGTCCGTGAGTTCGAGCCCCTCGTCGGGCTCTGTGCTGACAGCTCAGAGCCTGGAGGCTGTTTCAGATTCTGTGTCTCCCTCTCTCTCTGCCCCTCCCCTGTTCGTGCTCTGTCTCTCTCTCTGTCTCAAAAATAAATAAATGTTAAAAAAAAATTTTAAAAAAAAGAAAGAAAATGAGTGGACAACTTGTCTTTCCTCTTTTTCTCTAGGATGGACTGCTAACTATAGTTGATTCCTGTTTTCATTTGTAGAGCGGAGGCGGCTAAAGAAGACAGATGTCCCGCTACTGCATAGGCTCGTGCAGGGACCTTCCAAAGAGAATGCTCGCATTTTCCTCATGGATAAAGATGAAAAAGAAATTAGCAGTGATGTATGGATACTGTCACCCTGAATCTCTCTTTGCTTCCTCCTGACCCAGCACCTCTCACAGAATCTGCATTCTTTTTTGTTTTGTTTTGTTTCCCTTTTCAGGTGGCTCAGTACATTAACTTTCATTTCCCTCTCCTGGAATCCATCCTTCAAAGATTAAATGAAGAAGAGAAAAGAGAGATTCAAAGAACAATAACAAAGTAAGTTGGGAGTATGTATGCTGGGTAACTATTCCTATAAGAGGTTCAGCGCACAAATTGTGTTCAATTTTTAATACCCTTTTTCTCCTTCTCCTTTTCAGATTCAGTACAGAAAAGGCTATTATAATGAAATGTCTCCAAAGTAAACGGGTAGTAAAAACTGAGACAACCGTTTAGCAGACCAGGCTGTAATTGCTGAAACTCTGAAACACTTCAGCAAAATTAGAGGGATATTACTATTTGATGAATGCACAAATTCCATACTTGCATTCATACAAATGTCTGTGAACTTGAATCTGTGGAAAATTGAATGTTGAAAAAGCTTGTCTCTCTTTGAAGTGATGAGTTGACCTAGGCTTCACAGTTGCACTGAAAGGAGCTGGAATTTGTTTCAGGAACTGAAACAAGCTTGGATACTGTGTATCCAAAATACTTTCTTATAGTAAAACACTCCATGAACTTGAATCTAAATGATGTCTTCAGATATCATGTAGGGTAAACTTCTTTCAGCTTGAACTGTCAAGAGAATTAAAAAATCATCAACGGATTCTCAGAACTGATTCAGGAGTAAAAGCTGCCAGCTCTTAAAATAAAAAGGAAGCACACTCTTACCCTACAAAGGAATCTGATAGTGAGTGATGGTGTTTCTCAGCTCCGTGCAAACTCTAGCTTCTTCATGAAACCCAGGGCTGTCTCTATATGGTTGGTGGCTTTCGGCTATTTGTAACATCAGAGCTATCTGTCCTTTGGGATAGAAAAGATGGTTGGATTTCTGTTAAGAAATCCAAATTGCAATTTCCTCAACCCGAACCCTTCTTTTTTTTTTTTCTGTTCTTCTCATGACTTTCAAAAAGTATTTTTAAGCATTTTTTTTTTTTTTTTTTAGAGAGAGAGAGAGAGAGAGAAAGTAGGGGGGAGGGGCAGAGGGAGAGGGAGAAAGAGAATCTCAAGCAGACTCCACAGTCAGCACAAAGCCTGGTGTGGGCCTCCAGCTCATGACCCTGAGATCATGATCTGAGCCAAAATCAAGAGTCGGACACTTAACTGACTGAGCCACCCAGGTGCCCTGAGTTCTTAAGCATTTTAAAAAAGTCAGTTAAACTGGTTTTCATTATTTTTCCAAACAAGTATACCACAGAGACTTAATACGTTTAATGGGCTAGGACAAGAGTTGATCCACAATAACCATTTGTTGCCAGATGAAAACAAAGGATAACACAACTGTTGTAGCAAAAAATAGGCAGGGATTCTGGAGCTCTGCTCTTTTTCTCCAAGACAACTCATCCCACAACTCCCAAGATACTTAAAAGTCTGCTAAAACTGACTTGAAGAAAGGGGGGACAAAAAACTGGTAATGCCACAGGTATCATCTATGATATTATTTGTGAACTCTATGTTAAAATGGAATTTTATGCAACATTGGTCCATTCCCTAAACCACTTTCATTCACATTCCTCACAGGCATTGTGTTACCTGGTTTGATTACATTACATGTACTAAGGGAAAAGGCTGTATGTAACAAGCCCAAGTTCGAAGACTATCAAAATTAAAATACGAAACATTTTTAGACAAAGCTATTACTTCCTAGTGTCACCAAAACCGAAACCTAAACTCAATGAAGGTAAAAGTGTGCTGTGACCTTTGAGTCCTAGGAAATCTTTTATTGAGGAAAACAGAGGCTTGCATCATTATCTTTCCAGCTATCAGTTAATAAGAAATTATGTTCTCAGGGTGCCTGGGTGGCTCAGTCGATTGGGCATCTGACTCTTGGTTTCAGCTCAGGTCATGATCTCACAGTTCATGAGTTCAGACCCTGCTTGGGATCCTCTCTCTCTCCCTCTCTCTCTGTCCCTCTCCTGCTCACATACCCTGTCTCTCTCAAAATAAATAAATAAACTTAAAAAAAAAAAAGAAAAATATCTCATCTTCCTAAAGTAGGGCAAAAGAAATTGTTAAAATTCAGAAAAAGTCTCATCTTGCTAAAGTAGGGCAAATGAAATTGTTAAAATTCAGTATACTTATAAAAATTTAAATCAGTGTCAAGTACCTGTCCTAAATGACAAAAGATTAATCATCAATATATTGAAAGTCTACAAGATCTGTAAGAAAAATTCCAAGACATGGATAGAAAAAAAGAAAAAAGACATGAAAAGTAAAATCACAGAAGAAATACAAAGAGCTACTAGGTGTGTTGTGAGAGGAGAGTTGTATCTTAATGGTGATCAACTGTATCCAGTAAGGAGACAGAAACACAGTGATTTAAGCAGGAGAAGTTTAATATAAAGAATTAAGCTGTGGGGGGTCTGGGTCGCTCAGCGGGTTAATCGTCTGGCTCTTGATTTTGGCTCAGGTCATGATCTCATGGTATGTGAGATCGAGCCCCGCCATCAGTGCTGAGCCTGCCTGGAATTCTCTGCCCCGCCCCCACGTCTCTTTCTCTCTCAAAATAAATAAATGGCCTTTTTTTTTTTTTTTTTTAATTAAGCTGTGATTATAGGAGAATAACTGTAAAGCAGAAGTGTGTGTGCCAGGATTGGGAGCTATAGGGGCCTCTTTTGCAGGAACCCAGTACAACTCTGTGCATCAGTTGGGCTGCAGTATCTTTGAAGCTGTGTGGGACAGAGGCTGGTCAGGTAGCTTACTAGATGGCCACCCCCGGGGGCCCTCTCTGTGAGCAGGCACTGAATCCAGGGGGTGGTGCCGAGAGCAGCGATTTGTGTTCAGGTACAGATGTGTGCTCAGCTCCAGGCTGTGCCACCACAAACCAAATCGGAAGATGGAGGAGTTGGGGATACACACGGTAAAGAAAGCTGCACCCTACAGGCAAACTGCCCTGGAGAAAGCACTCTGGGCAAAGCAGTGGAGGAAAAAAGGGGGCCCTTCCAAAGCCTTGTCAGTCAGCCCTGGGAATCTGGAAAGACCAAATTTCCCGCTACAATGCTTCTTCAGCGCCCTCTACCGACGAAGCAGGGCATCATGCACAATGCAAAGGAAACACACTTAAAGGGTCCATATCCATTTTCACAGAACCAAGAGCTAAGAACAAATTTGGAGGAGAGAGTTAATAAAATAATTCTAAAGGGTCCGTATCAGTTTTCAAAGAACCAACAGCTAAGGATGAATTTGGAGCACAGAGTCAACAAAATAACTCGGATGTCATCAAAACACAAAGTTAAGAAAAGCAAAATGCACTTTTTGGTCTATTGGAAAAGATTAAGAAATGAGATTAAATACTCAGCAAATTACAATCAGATGGCCACTGATATTACTGGTGGAAATACAAGTGGATATAACTTTTCTTGAAAGCAGTTCAGCAGTAAGTTCATCCTATAATTCAGCTTAGAGGATCCTATATTGAAATAATCAGTCATACAAAGCCATTGTGCAAAGATACTTATTATATCGCTATTGTGATAAAAATAATTAAATAGCCTAAATTTTCAAAATTATGGAAAAAAACAGAAGGAAAAAAACATTTACCCACAGAATATTATGCAGCTATTAGAATTATGTTTCCAAATAAATTGTAATTATGGAAGAAATTCTTCTTACATATCCAATATCTAAATAAGAATATACATACAGATATTCAAAATATCTATTATCCATAAAATATGTTTGTGTGTGTGTACACTAACCAAAAACACATTAGATGTGGCTATATCTGAATTGTAGAATTATGGGTGAATCATTTCTTATTTTTCTATGCTTATTAAATAGCCTATAATGAACACGTGTTACTTTTTGAATTAAGGCATAGATAAGTTATGATTAGAAAGTTACCAACAAGAAGTAGCAAGTATATGCAAGCACAGAGTCCTACCAGATGCAGAAAAAGAAAATTATTTAATAAGACATTAACTTCGCTTCTGTGGTAGTTTTAAAATATATTCATAAAGTCTTTGATATTCCTCCTTTCAAGAGGTGGGGCCTAATCCTTCCCACCTTGCAAATGGACTGGACCTAGTGACTCAATCCTGATGAGCAGAGGACAGCAGAAGTGACAGTGTGCGATTTGGGCAACTAGGTCATATAACGCTGTGGCGTCCTTCTCGCTCATTCTCCTGGGTCACTGGCTCTGGGGGAAGCCGACTACCATGGCGAGAGCAGCCCCAGAGAAAGATTTGCATCATGGGAACAGAGACCTTTGCCAGAGCCAGCAACAATTGAGGCCTCCTGTCCACAGCCAGATGAGTGGGCCATGGGCTGGTCCCGGTCAAGCCTTCAGATGACACAGCCCTAACAATTTGACTACAGCCTCCTGAGACACCCTGAGCCAGAAAACCCAGCTAACCCACTCCTGGATTCCTGATCTTTGGAAAATGTATGAGAAAATAAATGGTTGTTGTAGTATGCCAAATTTTAGGATAATTTGTTACATGGCAATACAATTTCAGAGAGAAAAATCTGTTCGGAGGCATCTTTGCATAATACAAGAGTATAAACTTTTGTCATAAAACTCTTTATCCTTGCTTCAGGTGGCTCAGGTTTTTTACTACCAGTTACATATTAGTTCAAATTCAACCCCAGTAATGTTATACTTATTAATGGTAGAGGACCTGTTACATTCATCTTTGTATACTTGGCTGAATTTAATGCTGTGTTTTGTATATAGGATGTGCTTAGTAAAAATCAATTGAATAAAAGACTTAATGAATTAGTGAATCAGTGAATAAAAGAATGTGCAAATGAGTTATATGAAATGTTTTTCTAAAAGCTCCTGTATATATGCATCCTTTTCACAAATCGGACCCAGTAGCTAAAGAAATATAGAATCTTTTCTGTATGGTTTTCTCTGATTTGGTGGTATATTTTACTATCTCTTGGCTATATGAAATGTTCAGTTAGGCAGTGTTGCTATGGAATTTTGCTTAGGGCCGTTCACATTGGTTTCAGGAACTGAACGGGGAAGAAGTCCATTTTCAAGGCAGTCTATGAGGTGGACAAGATGGCAGGTGTAACTGTCATGTTGCTATATCTACACAGGAAAGGAAAGAAAGGAATAGGATGCATTAGAACAAAACCCTTCAATGGCATCCATTTGTCCTTTTTTCTTCTTTTCTTTTTTCTTTTTCTTCTTTTTTTCTTTCTCTTTTTTCTTTTCTTTTTCATTTGTCTTCTAAATAATAATAGTTAACACCTATTAGATTGATTGAGCCCTTTGAAATTGTCAATATTTAACCTACCAAACTGGCAATTTCACATCATTCAAATTAATAGCACTCACCATTTGTCAAGTACTGTTTTAAGCTTTACCTATATTAGCTGGTTTAGTGTTTATTATAGTCCCACAAAGACGTTACCCTATTTTATAGATGAGGAAGGCCATGGAGAGGTTAGGAGGTCTAACCTTTGCTAAGGTCTTTAGAAAAGCTGGGTAGGATTTGAACCACACTCCGGAATCCACACTCTCAACCCCCATAATCTATGGCCTCACCCTAAACTACACTCTCTCTGTCTGGCATTCTTGTTTGTCCTCATCTGTAAAATGGGATAGTAGTTCACTGGATGGTTGTGGGAGTTATAGGAATAATACATGTCAAGGCTGGCACCTTACACATTAAAAATGTGATAAACCTTAACTGTTGTTAAAATTAAACTACAGTATGTCTCCACCCACCCTTGTATCCTTATCTTCCACTGGATCACACTGCCCACAACTACTTAGTTTTTGTCTTACAACAGACCGAACTGAATCACTTCCCATTCCCCAAAACACCTCACATCCCACCACTTCTCTATCTGTTCAAACCCTGCCTAACTTCTAGTCGTTGGGCAGGGTCACTTCTTCCATGACTTTTCCTGGTCTCTGTGACAGTTTGTGAACTCAGACTCTTGTGAATCACATTATCAGTTAGCTCTGCTCTTGTGACACTGGAAATTTGAAATCTGCCCTTTGTTATAATTCCTTATGTGTTTGTTTCTTGTATAAATGCATTAGTTATCTGGTCTTAGTAAATTCATATTCTTCCCCATAGCACCTAGCAGTGTATTAGACACAATAGGAACTTGCAAACGTTTTTTCACATCTAATTTGCTAATGCATATGAACACGTTGAAATCACTGGAGTGAGGTAAAACTATTTAAAATCAAGGTGAGATGCAATATAATGAGAATTTTTTTCTCTAATCAGAATAACTCACTTATTTAGTAAGCACTACACTATTACTGCTTATTTTTTTATTAAACACAAAAAAATCTGGAAAAATAAACATAAGTCCAAATGATAAGTTCATTATGTCATTGATCCTAGGATTGCTGGGGAAAAGACTACCATACAAATCATCACCGAAAGCTTAAGTTGATAAACATTAGGGCCCCTGCATTCCAATGTCAGCCTCACATACCTAGGGTAAAGATAAAAGGTGGAAGGATGAGAAAAATGGGCCAAGGGGGTCAGAACTCAATTTCAAAGTTTAAAGAAAGAAATGAGCACACATAGAAAAAGGAATTAACAAATATATATTAAAGAGATGAGAGAAAGAGATAGAGAAAAAAGAATGAGAAATTGAATGAACCTCTGGGGGATTCTTCCAAGGCTGAGGTGTTGGTGGCAGAATCAATGGTTAAAGGAGACAAAGCGAGTTATTTGGTTCACTGTTCACAGAAGGAATTAGCCATTCTCTTCTCAACATTGTGCAGAGAAAACTACCACTGTTTGCAATCAGTGCTTCAGGGAGATTACTCTGCTATTGAGTTTTTAGATAATGATGTTCCTTGACATGACAAAAAAGCACAAATGCACTGATTAAGAGCCCAGTTTCTGGAGATGGATGGTCTAGATTTGAAACCTGGTTCCAAACCATCTGTGAATACTTGGGCAAGGTACTTAACCTCTCTGTGCTCATCGTCTTGGTCTGTAGAATGGGAAGGTTACTAATTGTACCTTCCTCATTAGATTATGATGAGGACTAAACGAGTTTTTACAGGTAAAAATTTAGTATCTGGCACCATGCTAGTTATTATTACTGTAGCCAGTGACAATAATAAGCAAGAAGTTACGTGTAATTATGTGTCTTTAGGACACCGGCTGTTGCAAAAGCAGACTTATCTGGCACGTAGGAGACAATGTACGGCCAACAGAACCTATTCCCCACCTCAGTTATGACCTTTTGTAGCTTTGCAAGTAACTCAAAGGCTCTTGGCAAACAGAACGTTAAATATTTTCTTGATTTCATCATGTGTTCAATGCCATAGGCACAAGGCAAAGTCCTAGTTAGTTCAAGTCTAACTGATGGTGAAAGAGAGAGAGAGACAAAAAGAAGGAAAGATATGTTTTCACCAACCTCCCCCAGAAGGTAAACATGAGGAAGATAGGGATTTTGTTTAGTTTTTCATGGTCACCGATGTATCACAAGCTCCTAGGATAGCGCCTCATACACTAGACCCACTAAAAGTCTATTCAATGAATGAATGTTATAAGCAGTTCCAAGTACCCTCCCGGTACCACACTTTCTCAAAAAAAAAAAAAAAAAAAAAAAAAGCCAAAGCAATTCTAAAGTTAACTTATTATAAAGCATATTCCATTCAGTTCATCAATAATCATTTTCAGCAGTGATATAGACAGAAACTTCCAAACTGCAGGCGGGTCTTTTTCACTCTGGAATCCCAGCAGCCAGTTTCCAGCTCAGTGTGGCAGCCCATCGCGTCTACCTGAGGCTTTGAAAGGCCCCTTGATTTCATATTTCTGGTGCTGCTTCTGAGAAGCTGAAAGCTTAGGGGAGAAAGGAAGAGTGTAAGCTGGTTGTATCAGGGTTACGATAAGTAGGTTTCTCTGAGTAGAAAAGGAGAGATTTAGTGTAGCCGCGCTAGTGTTCTTGAGTAACATTGTGAGTAGCTAAGAAATGATTTTGTTGAATCTTATTTTGAATCTCAGACATGGGTTTGATTACTGATGAAAAATAAAAAGCGGATCTCACCAAAGATTCCACACTGACATTTTCTGGGATCATTTGTGTCCCAAGAGAGACTGGCACTTTTCAATCAGTTTGGACCCCTAGAAAAGAAAGCAAATAAGTACATCGGTAAAGAAAGAGAAAAACAGAACAAAAGAAGCCACCCGAACATTTATGATCCCCAAACAGAAAAATCTTTAAGATTTACCTGTTATATGCCTGTTGAGGGGGCTCTTAAGTGCTCACTGCTCAAGATCTTAGAATTTCTCACAGCCTAGTCCCTTAGCTTAAGCTCTTACTTAACTGCAATGCCTCTCTCACTCTGAGGACCCCAGATTTGGATTAAAAAAAAAAACTTTGCTTTTTCCTCACAAAATTATGGGACTCTTTTGGCGCAGGGTAAAAACAATCAACATCAGTTTCTCAATGCATTTTAAAACTGCTCTAGGCTAATCCCATGCTAAATCATTATATAATCAGGTACAAGAATTCAAAAGGATCAAAACCACGAACATTGATCCGTGTCCTTACCATCTCCATATACACTGGTATTGACCTCTATTCTAAGTCCAGCAGTTTTCCCCAATTTTTACCTGTATGCTCTTTATTCAAATGAAAGCCATTCTTGGAAGCCCAGAGAGACAGGTAAAAGTTAAGTGATCTTTAGTGAAGTGGGAATAGGGCCCCTAGAATTCCATTGCTAAGATTAGTGCATGAGCGAGTGTGTGTGCGTGTGCACGCGCATACAGACACACACACGAGCCCGCGCGCCCTAGTGGATAGGTGACCCGAACTCCCCAGAGCTCCTAGCACCCTGTGGGACATGGTTAAAAGTCTATTAATTTAGCCTTTCTTCCTACCCTCAAACAGTACCACATCTAAACTATCTAGAGACTGGAATCTATTTAAGTTTGGTTTTCAAAATAGCTCTGCCGTTTAAGGAATCTTTGTTTCTCTGGGAACCCATGACTTTTTAAATCAATCTTCATGGGACATTTTCCCATAAGCTCAACCTCAAGACCGTCATATTTAATCTTATCCATTTGCTCTGAACCTAATATTAGTGGGTAAGTCCTATTTCTCCATATCCGTCCTTCCTGACTTTATTTATTCCTATTTATTCCATAGTTCCTTGGTAAATTTCTCACTTGTAATGATGACAGATGCAGAGGTGGGGGGAAAACGTTTCTGGTAAAGGTAAGGTAAGGTAGAAGAAAGGAATCTGAAAAACTACTGTAATAATGAGAAATGTCCTACATGAAATAAGGGATGATAACTCAACATCTTGAGGCGAAGCACAAGCAAGATTTAGAAATAGAAAGCATGGACTCATGTTCCATGAGGTGATGGAACGCAGAGAACAGAGAAAAGAAAGAGGAAACATTTTCCTTACACTGACATCAAATTAGTCACTCTGATGTCCTATAATCCTGGACATGTTGGTAGACTGTTAACAGGTCACCCATCCTAAGACTTTGGGATAACCATTAACAGTCAATTTCTCCATATCCTTGTGACATGCATTTCAATCCTTTTTTTTTCATTCTAGATACTCTCTGGACATAACAATCAGCTAATATCCTCTTAAAATGTGTTTTCTCTCATCTCTTCCAAGACCCCAGTGAAATAATGGTAAAAATGCTTTTAAAAAAGAAGAAAGCCTTGTCGATGCTAAAAAGAAAAAAAAATCAATGTAAGAGATATTGATGAACTGCTAAGGGGGAAGAAAAGGCTATAAGTATGACATTGACCAAAATATCAAAGTGCAAAAATAGGGGCTAAGAATAATGAAATGATGATATGTCATAGCGGTAAAATACCAGAAAGTCACTAATTTCTGAGTTGCTTTTGGTTTTGGTCTACTGCTCAGCTTGTTTTTCAAACTGTAGCCACCACTATTCTTTCAATAAACTAATATTACTTAGCCAGAATTTGATCCTATTGTTTACACCTAAAGAACCCCCATTGACATATCAGCAAAAATATTGTGCAAATATATGGACAAAATAATATTTTAAAATACAAGAACCCAGTGGCCCCTGGGTGACTTAATCGGTTAAGCTTCCGACTCTTGATTTCAGCTCAGGTCATGATCTCATGTTTTGTGGGATCAAGCCCTGTGTTGGGCTCTGCACTGACAACACAGAGCCTGCTTGGGATTCTCTCTCTCTGCCCTTCCCCAGGCTTTCTCTCTCTCTGTCTGTCTGTCTCTCTCAAAATAAATAAATAAACTTTAAAAAATAATAAAATACAAGGACCCAGAAAGTTTATGTATTATTTTGAAATAATACATACATACATATGTACATATGTTAAGAATGTAGCCCAACAAAACGTAAACTAGTCCAAGAAAAAAACAAAAAAATTGTATTTACAAATAGTCCAATTTACCCAGGATTACACTGAAATGAAACCCTATGTGAATAGCCATGGATAAGTCCAGAAATAACTACATCTGATTGAAATATTAGCTCAGAGGGCTTTTTGAAATATTCTTTTAAGATGACAGAATATTCTATTAAAAAACTGTCTTATTAAGAACTTAAAACATTCTAGTAATCTGATGAAAGTGCGTGCTTTATTTGCCAACAGAGAAAAAGAAAGGCAATTAGAAACTCTCAAATACAGAAGGATATACAAGGAAATCACAGTCCAAATATGTGAAACTAAATAAAAGTGGCATGATTTTCTGCAGCTGGTAGTGGCAAGAGAAGAGTGTTCATTTAATCTCTACACCTTTTAACAGGGTAAATCATTCGGTTGGTCAATCCATTCATGGTACTGATATAAGTAATATTCAAAGTAAACACACAAATATACTATTGAGTCATTTCCAGTTTTTAGCATTAACTTCTGAACAAAGCATATAAACTTTGTATTTAATAAGCAGATACATAAACCCAGACAATGTAGAACAATGGTATAGCTTTAAAAAGTAAACTTGGCAGGAAGTCAAAGGAAGTTCAGACATGTTACTTATGTTTGGGAGAATCACTAGATGCTGACTGGAACTGAAGGGCCAAGAAATAGAAGCAATAAAAGAACTAAAAATACTTTTAAATAAATTAAGAAAGAGTCTCCGGATAGGGTTCTTGAAGTCAGCAGAAGCACACCATATTCATTATGTGATGTGAATAATTTGAATATTTTAGGAAACTATCAAGGTGATGATGGGAATCACTAGGAAAACTAGAAGAAAGAACTCAAAATTGGGAAGGGGAAATGTACCCTGGTGTTCTGTTTGAGCTCTTGTTGTGTTCATGTATTGCTTATATAATTTTCAAAGCTTGTGTAATGTATTATAACAAACTGAACATAGTAACCTGTGACCACCTGCATTGGTAGTTCACCCACATTGATCCACCTACGTTGGGATTATCACCTTGCTAAACCTGGTCCTTGTTTTTTCTTTGGAAATGCATCCAAGACTACAGTGGCTCTGACAGTAGACCCATCAAGTTGTTGGGTACAGACTACTTACCCAGCAGATCTTTTCCCATGAACTTGTGTTAAGTCGCATCTAAAAGTAGACCTTCGCTTTTTTTCATTGTGAAATTGCATGTATTATTTTCAAAGCATTGTTCCAACCTGCCCGCATTTCTGCTAAGTCATGTTTGCTTTCTTCTATATTATACTCTGCTGGTTGACAGAGAAATATCTCAGGCTATAATTATCATTCCCCGTTGACCTGGCAGAGAGTATCTGTGAGTAGGGTTTTCTCCTTGAACCTGCTGAGGTCTACAATTTGTGTTATTTCATGAAATGTGAGAGATGCCCGTTCTTTGGACAATCCAAATTCACCCTGTATAGCCGAGTTTCTTTTTTTTTCCTCTTATATATTCGTTTTTCTCTTGTCAACATTCCAACATTGTTGATTCACCCTTTTTCCCCTTAGAATTTGGCTTCCTTCTCAAACTATGTCTTCCATCTTATCTAAAAATGCTTTGTCCTCCCAACAGCCAGAGCTAGAAAGGCAATCTTCAAACCTGCTCACCCTCTCTTTTAGCAGGCAGGACAGGTTTACATAATTGACTACTATAATATCAGAAAAGAAAACAAAGAAAATGCCTGTAGGTCCCTGGAGTGGTTAGTCTTTTATAGCTAACTTGGAAGAGCCACAGACTGCCAACTGGCTGAGCCTCTGAGCTTCTGGGGTCGTGGTTCCATGGAGGCTCCTGGAGTCTCTAGGCATTATTCCTCTGCCCTATTGTCAAACCTAGACTCCTTTCACAAACACAGAAGCATGGAGATTTGCACAAATTCTTGAGGATAAGATTCTAAAGTAGTTTTATCATCCATTCCCACATTTTTTGCTAAGCCTGTTTATATACTATAAGGTTATTTTGCAAATATTCCAGTCTTATCTTCATATCTAATATCCACAAATCCTTTCACTTCCTTTTATAAATATGTTATTTTCCAATTGTTTCATTATTTCTGTTACTGTCCTTGGTTCCAACTTCTCACTGAGAATTAGACAATTCAGAAACATGGGGAGGGAATGGGGGAACAGTTTATGATTATCTACTTGCACCTTACTAAAGTGATCCTTAAAGTGGTCCCCAAACCAGCAGCACCAGCAGCACCTAGAACTTGTTAGAATGCAAATTATCAGACCCCATCCCAGAACTACTGAAATCAGACACCCTGGGGTGGAAAACACTGATTTTGTTTGAGTAAGCTCTGTAAGTGATTCTAATGCACACTAAAGTTTCAGACTCACTGCCTTAGAATAATCATACAAGGATCAACTTGACCAAACTTTAGAGATAATGCATAATTACAGATAATAAGCATTTTTATCTGAAGAAGTAATTCTGGCAAATTATAATTAACATGATATATTCTTCAGATAGCTTCTGTTTTCTCCTTTAATTTGGGGGAGAGAAATCCTAAAAGAAAGTAGAGAAGGAAGGGGGAAAGGGGAAGATATTGGGTTTTTCAACCACTAAGTTGAAGATTACTGTTAGGCAAAAAATGTGGGGGAAAGCGCACAGAAATCTTCCTAGCAGGCCATTGGTTAAACAGTTTGAGCAAGTAGTATTCTCACTCAGGAGCAAGAATGCCTCAAGAAAATTCCCTTGGGAGTTCCCAGAATAGGCCCTTCTTCAAAGTGTTGATCTGTGTGGCTATGGAGATGTCGCTTAGATGGAAACATGTTTTCTGAATGCTTTACAAAAAGTAAAAAGGCTTTAAAATAAATAAATAGAAGGGCGCCTGGGTGGCTTAGTCAATTAAGCATCTGACTGTGGCTCAGGTCATGATCTCACGGTTCATGGGTTCAAGCCCCGCATCAGTCTCTGCGCTGACAGCTCAGAGCCTGGAGCCTGTCTCAGATTCTGTGTCTGCCTCTGCCCTGCTCGAGCTCTCTTTCTGTCTTTCAACAATAAAACGTTAAAAAAAAACTAAAATAAATAGATTCTAGCATAGGTGATTACTTTCATTTTTTGTATCAGCTAATCTGGGAGTCAGTGAAGTTTTTCTGTGAACAGCCTGATAGTCAATATTTGAGGGCTTTGCAGTTCACGCAGTCTCTGTCACAGCCACTCAATCCTGCAATTACTTAATTCAGCTGTTATAGACAGAAAGCAGCCATAGACAATATGTAAAAAAACGGGCAAGGCTGTGTGTCAATACAACCTTATTTATATAAACAGGAAGTGGAGTCCATTAGCCTGAGAGCTGTAGTTTGCCTGCCCTTGGCTAGACTATAGATATGTGACTTTTAACATAAACACATGTACAGTTTAGCTGAATAGGTAGAAAAGAGCCACTGAAGGTAATCAAGGCATTCAGGAAAATTGTTACCTGTGAAAACATTTCCCTCGGCCATTGCTAGACGTATCCCCCATCTGAACCATCCACAGCCTGTTTTCACTATAAAGACTGCTTTATTATTATTATTTTTTAACTACACACTTGCATTCCTTTACTCAGATACTACAATATCTGAGTTTCTGCTCCTTGAATCACGTCCCTGGGAGAGCAGTTTGTCCTAGGTCCCTTCCATGAATTGACATGAATTTTCTGGGCCACAGCCTACCATGATATTCTTAGCAGTTTAAGTCCTATAACTTTACCATCTTAGGAAAAATCATTTACTTGGTAACCATACGCAATTAGATTATGGTTACAGAAACTAATGTAGTAGTCAGTTTGGTGAGTAAGCACGAGCACTCTTTTCTGGTCATTTCTCTTTCCTCTCTGTAGTCTTCACCCCTATTCCAATGATCTTCTGGCCACTAAGAAAATGAAACCCTTGTCCCTGATTCCTTAGTTAAGCCCCAATTACATTTGGCAACTATTCCCTATTGTGCCCCCCAGAAATTTCTGGAACAAAACTACAGTTTGCCCATAAGGTCTTCAAACTGTCATTTCTTTAAAATTTCACTCTATTTTTAAGGACACCATTTCTCTACAATTACCAAAGTCTTCAGTTCATGTTTCTCTCTCCCACCCCCAATCCACCTCCATCTGGTGCCACGACTCTGGTATTCAATTCTGCTGGTTTCCTCAAATAAGCATAAATAGTAACATACCCTGAACCCAAATGTAGTCAATTACACCAATCTGTCTACACTGTGCTTTTCTCCCAATCCGTTCACGTTTGGAATGGACAGAGTACTTTGTTTAGAACTTCAATAAATCCTAAGAGAATAGACAAGGAAACAGGGATACCTCTCCTCTGAAGCACATTTCACTTTCCTCTGCTTGGCAGCACGTCTCCACCAGGTGAGCGAAATCTGCAATAATTAACTGGACCTGCATCTCCGTTGCCCGTGGTTTCTGCTTCACAAGATTGCTCAGGAGCCTGAATTGGAAATCAGTGGCAAAAATGCAAGTGTTGCCTGAGTTCTAGATGGCCAGCCTGCACACCTGCCCTGCTAACTTAGAGCTGAACACCACCCACGCCTCTTTGTCACTCCCACTCTGAAGTTTATGAAAGGCCTGGGGCATCTGGGTGGCTCAGTTGGTTAAGCATCCGATTCTTGATTTCCGCTCAGGTCGTGATCTCCCGCGAGATCAAGATTGAGCCCCACGTCGGGCTCTACACTGACAGCTCCGAGCCTGCTTAGGACTCTCTTTCTCCTTCTCTCTCTGCCCCTTCCCCACACACATGCACCCACATGCTCTCTGCCAACAATAAATACATTTTAAAAATATTTAAAAGCCCTGAAAATGCCATGGTGTATTCATACTTTTCACACTGCCCATCTCCATCTCTGTTTTATCCAACATACTTTTCTTCCAGTACATCTCTTTAACATAATTGATACGTTAAATTTAATTATTTTACATGACTATTACTAGGGTAAACATGTTTGTTTTCTCTTTTCATTGCATTGGATGATAAATAGATTATATCTTAAAATTAAATGCTTTTTCCTATCGCATTTTGTAATGAACATTTATTCTGAACAACTAACTTCCAAATAAATATTACAAGTATAGCACACCTCGAAGTTGAGGGTCCTTCATAGGTTATCAATGATAAACCAATAAACTAATATGAAACTATAATGGATTGACAGTCATCTCCGATTTCCTTCACAAAAGAGTTTCCCCCACAACTGTAGTTTCTTGCCACTATGAATCTTCAAAAGTGTAACCTGGTTTCTGTCTCTCTACTTGACGAAATAGTATTCCAAATCTTCCAATGTTATCTTTCTCTCTCTCTCTCTCTCTTTTTTTTTTTTTTTTTTTTTTTTTACTGTTTTAGACCAAGACAGATTTAACCACAAGGAAAATAAGGCATGAAGGGTAGGGAAAATATACATTAATCCGTCTTCTACTGTTTCACCAAAAACCTTTCCTTATTCTTCATTTTCAAGTTCACATGTATACTACTTAGTGGCCTTATTTGTGCCTTGGATGGGTATGAAAGACAATATCTCAAAGCTCTAAGTAGCTATTTCTATGACAATTTAAACCAGACGTCCAGTAAATAATTCCAGATAGTAAAGATTTTAGGCTTTGCCCACAGACAGGTAAATGGAGGCTAATATAGAAGTGCAATGTGATACTCCAAATGCCTGTTTGCCTGGGGTGGGCTGCCCCATGTGGCAGCCACAGTTTGTGTCCAGTTGCGTCAGCTGGAGAAGAGGGAGGAGACCAGGCAATGAGAGAGGAGGTACGCACTGTGGTTAGGTTCACTCTGGGCCCCAGACACGCCCTCCTCTTCTCCCAGCTACCTCAATGTGGGCCGCTGGCCCAAGCAACTGGCTGAGTCATTCGACTCATGGACTGAGATGCCACCACCTTTTGCTGCCCAGCAGTGACTAACAGCGAAGTCCCCCACATGTAAGTGGCACAGCTCAGGCACTGTGCGGCAGTGAGCATGGTCACTCGCAGGGAAGGCAGGCACCGGGAGCAAAGAGGGGGACGTGGGTAAAGCAAACTTGGCCATTCGCAGCTCTCAAGCCTAGCCCAATCAAGCAGTGCCCTCAGGACCTACAAAAACAGCCGTGCCCTGTTGCCCATAGCATGCTGATCCCATTAAACAATAAAATAAGGTATCCAGCTTAACATGGCAGCCCAGGGGACATGCCTCTTTGAACTAGCCATTTCAGCCTCATCCTCTCCCACTCCTCCAACTCTCACACCCCCGCCACCTCCCCCCAGAAATATTAAAAATAATGGCAACGGCCAACATCCTCTGAGTATGCTGATGTTTACTATGATCCAGGCAAGGTGCCATAACTTACCGATGTTATCCCATGTAATACTGTCTGTTACCTTTTTAATAAGGTTCTATGTCCTCTCCATTTTGCATTAGAAACATTCCCTGGGAGTGTTATAGTTCTGGGCACATACAGCAAACCAGGGAAGTGAGCCTCCCTCCCAGAAGGCATGAGGATTGGGAACCACGTGGGAGAACTCATCCCAACACAAGAAGTCAGGCTTATACCTATCCCGTCCCGGAAGAAAGGCTTGGTCAGTGGAAGAAGCAATGATTCTGTGGTTCCCGAACCAAGCCTTCATTGGACTCATTTCTGAGTCACGTGGGATCAGGGTAACTCTTTGAAAAAGCACCGTAAGAGAACTTTCGTTAAAGTTCTGCAAACCATGAAGACACACGCGAGCAGCCCCGCCCTGGTACCTGCTGAAAGGGCATGATCCTGGGAGTCAGGGGAAAGGGCTGTCTTTCTTCTTACAACAAAACATAAAGTAGCTTTGTCATTTCAAGGGATCCAGTCTGCAGCTGAGCAGGCGACAGCAGCCCCTGGAGGGCACGACTGTTCCCAGTGGCCCAGGAGTGGTGCCAGGGAGAGCATGCTTGGAGAATGCTCCAAGGGGGAGGGGGAAGGAGTTTCATAAGCTCTCCCCTGAGGACTCTAGGGATAATTGCTGGGACTGAAATTTGTGGAAGCAGGTAGTCGCAAAGCTGTGCAAAACTTGTATTATTAAATATTAGAACCACAAAGGGCAATTGCGGGAGTGTGCACTTGCATACATATGTGACATATATTCTTATACTACACATATATTTATAATGGGTAACTCTGCAGTGTTGGAATAAAATCATTATGATTTTTCCTTCTCTCTTGTGTACTTTCTAAGTTTTCTGCAATGATTGTGCATTACTTCAATAATAACATAAACCAATATTTTAAAAAGAAATAGAATAGTATCAGCATTTTTTCTACCCAGCTGTTCTGTACATATTTACTCTTCTAATTAGACCTAAACCTGATCCCACTTGAAAGAAAATGCTGTATTCGTTTCTAAGTGCCTCTATATAATTTAAGTCTGTATGGTTAGAGAAATAATCAAAGAAGTTTACCCTACCTTCGAATAATCAGTATCGGTTTTTAAGAAATTAATTAGTAAAGGTGGAGAAATACAGGCTATTTCCCATTGGAATTTGGTGGGTTTTGTCTTACAATATACTTTCCTATAGAAACAATATTACCCATGATGATGAAATTCACTGACCTATCCATGAAAGCATAGGATTACTTAAGTCCCAGGCAATAAACACTAGCTGTCAGGGATACTTATACTGTGGGAATGACCCTATTTCCAAACACTCATTTGGGGCTTCTGTAGTCTGGCTTAGGGCATTCAGCACCAAAAGTCCAGAAGCTGGTATAGGAAGGGGACGAGGTTTACCACTGGTTCATGCAAAATCTGGACTTCTCTTTCCTTCTAATATCATAAAGAGGGCACAGACTTTGAAGTCAAACTTACTTTGGTTCAACCAGTTAGTGTGATGGTAAGTGAGATTCTTAACCTCTCTGACCTTTATAAAAAGTAAATTTGAACACCTACATTGCAAGGTATTTGCAAGGACCAAAACTAACGTCTTAAAGGGCTGAGTACAGTAACTGGTGTACTTAAGGCAATAAATAATGTCAAAGATAATAAGAATGATGAACAATTATAATAATCATAGCACAACTTGCTTCCATTTCAAATTAACGGTTGCTTCCAACCGTGGTTCCCGTCCTCCCTGACTCCCACAATAAATAGTACACAGCTCTCCTCCTATTTATTCACTTATTCATTCAGCAAAGAATTAACGAGCATCTTTACAATTTCCCTGAGGATTTGAGCTATAGATCTCACAGTAATAGAGAAACCTAACGGGAGAGGCAGGAAAGCTCCCTTGTCTATACCCTCCTCTTGTCTCACAAGCTGTGGGATCCAAGTGTGTTCCTGGTTTGGCCCCTCCCAAACTCTCTAGTCTCACCCCCAACAGTTTCTCTCCCTTCCTTCACTTATGCCTGAGTCACCCGGCTTTCCTCTTTGTCCTGCTGGGTGGGCTGGTTTCCAAAGGCACTTCCCCAGAGGGACCAGTAGGGGGAAAACAGGCAAGACTGCTATGTTTCCAGAACACCAGAGAGCAACTGCTTCTTTCAACCAGGAGAAACACTCCAATTGTCCTGGAACCAGCAAGGGGAAGAAAAGGATCCCATTATGAGAAGACAAAAAGTCTGGGAATGAGATTCATAGCAGGGGTATCAGGATGTCATGATATCTCTCCTTAAAACCCCAGATATAAAGGCTGCTGCTTCTAAAGTGGGGGATTCTGTGCCACTTAAAAGCTTGACTCCCTCCCCCCCCAGACTGTC